>NC_050478.2:36794779-37994779 GCF_012460135.2 Molothrus ater | reverse complement strand
CACTAGCTTTTGTAGCAGGTGAACAAAAGTAATTCTCTATTTTTTAATTTTTTTAAAATTTATTTTTAAGGAGCCAGATAATTCCATGTCTGCCTCACATTCAGTTAAGTCTTTGCTGATGGGCTTTGAAAGGGTGTGTTTTATGTTTTGCTTTCTTTTGTTTGGGCTTTAGTTTTGGGCTGGGGTATTTTTGGTTTGTTTTTTACTGTCAGTCTTTGCTGAGAATTTGCTGATACCACTGTCAGTAGTAAACTGTTCTTTGAAGAAAGCTTTGATAAAAATTCTAGTTTGAAATAGAAACTGGAAAAGTACAAAGCTATCAGGAGGAGAATGCCATTCTCCCCGTTGCCTGAGATTTTTTTTTTTTATGTGAAAGCAGTATAAATCTTAATAGAAAAACTAATGGTAGCAAGGTAGACTAAAACAACCTAATTTTGGTGTGAAATTAATCTACTGTTATACAGTAATATACTGTATTAATTGAATTTGCGTGGCTCTAGTACTTTTTCCGTTGTTTTCCAAGCATCATTCTAATTATAATTTTCTGTTTGGTCACTACTTGGATAATGTAAGTGGTACCCATTATTGAAAGGTAGTCTGTATTTGTACTAATACAGAGAATGCCAATTTAGAAATGAGCCTGATTGCATGGTTCATTTTGTTCTCCTTTGTAGAGCCAGGCTGCGGCCCACTACAAAGGCACTAAACATGCCAAGAAGCTCAAAGCACTGGAAGCCATGAAAAATAAGCAGAAATCTGTTACTACCAAGGACAGCGCAAAGACTACCTTCACTTCCATCACTACCAATACCATCAATACCAGCTCTGACAAAACAGGTTAAGCGACAATCTTTGTTGGTTTCGTTTGGTTTAGTTTTGATTTGGCTTGTATTTTTTTTTTCTTCTTGTTTAATTCCATGTCTGTTTGGTTATGTGCTTGCCACATTGATTCATGCTCGATCCATCTTTCTGTGTGATATTGATTTCTTTAAGTCCTTTCAGTAGGCTGGTGATAGTCTGATAGTCATGTAGCTGATTTCTCTTAGTGAAAAGAGGCTTGACATTCTTTTTATGACGGAATGCAGTACTCATTACTTGATTAACATATCAACTGATCTAAACCTCCTGGTCTGTATGCACTATCTCTTTACCAGTAATTATATATGGCACATTTTTTTTTAACCACAATGTAAAAAAATTGCACTATTTGTGTCTAGAAGCCTCTTAAAAATCATTTGCAGTACAAACCTAATTTTCATAAATTTCAAACATTGCATTATTTTTTTTAAATGGCTATTGCATGGTTTTGAAATGGAAAAGAGCTGTATAACCTCTATTCCACACAATCAGGTAAGTGCTATTGATGCCAATTATTCTGCTTCAAAGAGTCTTCATACTGAAAGAATATTGTTTAATTTATTGTGTGGGTAAAAGTTACTCCTTTGCAAATAAAATCTACATATTTGTAAAGTCAACAGGATTTGGTTGTTATGGCATTTTAAATAGGCAGCTATTGTTGGAAATTTCAAAGGAAGTTTGTAAGGTCACTGAGAGGTAGTCTAGTGTCTCAGAAGGTATGACTGCTCTTGTGTATAAAGGCATAAAGTTTGCATATTTAGACATAACCAATCCCCCTCCCCAAGCAAGACAAAAATAACCACGGGAGAAAAATCCCCAAAGCTGTGAAACATCAGAGACCTACCTACTGATGCTGAAAACGGCTTGTTTGGAACCACTTCTGCTCCAGTAAGTTCAGCATTGTAAGTGGATGTACAGTAACCAACTATAATACAACAGGAAAGTACGTTGCAAGCACGTGCAGTACTTTCTTGAAGGCACATCTTCACTATGTTTGTTATAGACAGATAGCTCTATGTCTCTCTCTATAAATATATCTTAGCTATAACTTACTATTATAGACAGTGTTTTCTTTTTCCTATGCAGATTTATAACATAATTATGATGGCTTTAAGAAATATTTGCTACATTGTTTTTGTCTTTGTTCCACAAAGAAAAGAAAGGAAAATATTCTGAGAGGTTTTGTGTGATGAAAGAAATTAAGTATGAGAAAATAGGAAAAATGTCAAAAGTGTTTTGGGGAAATATGTGTTTGTAAATATACAAATACCTTAAAAAGTGTCTTGTGATGTTACTTGTTGAGATATTCAGAACAGGAAGGAGGCTGTTGTGTGAAAGAGTGATTTATTGTTTACCAAATATTATCTAGTTGTTGAAGAAAATAACTGAAGAAAACGAAGACCTTTAAAGCTTTAAAGTGTATTATTCAAAAGCTTTCATCTTATGCTGTGTAATTTTGAAGGATTTTCCAATGTACCTTAAAACCAATCTGAGTTTTTCTGTCAAGTTTAGCCTTAGATCCCTGGCAAGATATATGAACTCCCCTGTATCCAAGGTCAGTAGTCCAGATCAGTTTTCATATCAGCATAAGTAAGAAAATATCAGAAATCCAGCTGCACTCATAAGCAGTGGCCTATGTTGGAGTTTCTTCAGCTTTACCCATTTGCACGTGGTTGCAAATTCCTGGATTCATTTCATAGAATGTTTGTAAACATATGTTTATGTATATGAATACATATATTTTTTCTGTGTTAGAAACACTGACCCTAATGGGGTTCTAAAAGTTACATATTTATGTTAATTGGCAAAAACATAAAAGTCTTACAATTTCTTGAATTATTGAGAGCCATATTCAACAGCTGCCAAAAGCCCCATTCAACCAGTGGCATTCAAAGATAGGCAGTTCTATCCAGATGCAGTTATTACAGGTCAGGATTGATGTGACTGGCAACAGAATAAAATCCTTGGTGTAAATTATCATTTGTCAAGCATGTATACTTGGTGAGGGGAAAAAAATTTGGGTCGCCAAATGATGAAATTTTCTGTCTACTATGAAAAGTCAAATATTTCATAAATTGGATTTTATTTCCTTTCTGGTTGTTCTTATGTCCTGTATTAGCTTGATAGAACTTATAAGGGCAAAATGATTCTGAGCAGCAGAATAAATTGCACTGTGTGAGTGTCTGCATTTGGAAATTATCACTGTAAAAGTCAAACATCCTGATAGTAGTATGCAGCTCTCAGGGAATAGTTGTACTAATGAATATAATTCATAAATTAATCTTTTGTAACTAGAAGAAAATTACTAAGTCCATGTCCTTGTGATCATTTGGAACAAAAGATTTTTCTACAATATTTTAAAACTGTCTGCTGAAGATTAATAGTTTATCCCAAATAGACTGATTATAGGGTCGAGTACATATCACTTCTTATATATCATCTACAGCAGGGGTTAAATGCTGAATTGCATGTCAGTCACAGCATATTGGTCAGGGCTTCAGATCACTGGTTCTGTGTGCCCTTAGCAGCTACAGTAAACAAGATGTCATCAGGAAATCTGTGCTGCTGCGCAATAAAGGATTGTGAAAAAAAATCACATAGTATACAAATTGATTCAAGGGCTAAAGCTGTAATTTGTTATGTTTCTTATTCTGGGACTATTTTGTTAGAAGTGGTGCCAGCACATGTTATTGACACTGTGCAGCTCACAATATAATCTAACTCCTTAAAACCTCTCACACAGGATTCCTGGTGTTTCAATTATGTGTTAAAGAGAAAATATAAGATATGAGGGTTTTCTGCTCATTCTGTGAATGTCGTTAGGTTTTTTGTTTCCTACTGACTAACTTCTGACTAACTTTTGGAATTATTAGAAGGCTTGAACTTGAGAAGTTTTTGAGAAATAAAACATCATGAAGACATCATATAATGGCAATGCCATTCTTGAGAAGTGAGAACCTTTTATGCTATCTACTATTTAACACACTTCCTTCATCTGTATTTACCAGTTTTTATGTTATACAGGTAGTCAGGACAGAAAAACAGAAAACATGAGCTTTACAAGGAGAAGCCTACTTTATGGCATTATACAAACCAGATTTTACTATTTCTTGATTCTCCAGTTCAGGTGTGATAATAAAAATGCATGTTTTTGCTAGATATTTACACACATGCATATGTATTCCCTGATAGGAAATTGTTAAACATCTTTGATAGCTTTGCAAATTGCTCTTCCTTTCTGAAAAGGTTTTCTTCAAAAAGGTGCTTGATATCTTCAGCTGTAAGGACTGATGCTTTAGAGAACTTGTCAAAATATATTTAGATAGAATGCATTCTATCATTCTAATTAAAATACATGTCCAGTAAGATTATTGTCCTGAACTTGGATTTTTGGAAAATAGATTGTATCAGCAATATTATATCCATGTAAAAATATGTCCCTCTAGTTGTTGCATATGACTAAATATTAATCTTTTCCAAAGCTATGTGAAGTTAAGCAGGACACTCCATGACCACATTATCACAAATTAAGTCTTGAAGATTTTCACCTGCATTTATTTATTTATTTATTCAGCAGAGAATTCAGTATGAGTTCTATTATTTGGTATCAGTGGAAAAGAAGGAATAGACCTTTCAAAGGGGAAAAAGATGTCGTTCGGAGCCATCAGTATGGCAAAGTCTTAAACGCTGCTTTTGGGTGTTATATGCTGTGCCTTGGATCCTGTGTACTTAAATGCAATGAGCAGCTCTTAAAAACAGACAGAAATGTGATGAGCAGGAAAAGTGTGTATCTGGGACACGGCACAGACAAGATCATCTATCACTAGTACATTCTTAACAGCTAAGAGACCCCTGTGCTGTCAGCGAACAAAATGCTGGTGCCTGTCCTAAAAAGCTTACAGTTTCACATAGGACGAGAAACAACCGAAGGAGCAGACACTGTAAATGTAACAGGCAGGTGTTTAAAGGAGTGGTAACATAAACATGTTCAAGTGATAAAGGCATCACAAGAAGTGAAAACACTGAGGGATGGACTAGAAGGAAAAGGAAAAGGGTTGGGTTTTTTTCAAATACTGACCATGTGTGGGTAACAGAATTGGTGAAGGCATAAGATTTTTTTTTTTTTAATTTTTGTCTAAAATGAGGTAGGATATTTCTGGTCAGCAGATGAAACTCATTCCTGAAATAGCAATTTCAGTACAGCTGGGATAATTATGAAACTGAGAGCAGTTGTAGTGGGAGAGAACAGTCATTCAGGCAAGGTCTTGGACATCAAAGTGAAAGGGGGGAGAAAGCAATCAGAAATGATGTCATAATTTAGGGTAAACTTTGCAGGAGGAAGAAAGGTAGATAGCATGAAATGGAAAGGTTTAGAAAAATATGTAAGGGTTTGGCATCCAAAATACCAGAGGATGACAGATTTTTTGAGGTTCTGTGAAGGGATGTCATTATGTGTGTCTGAAGATTGACAAGGCCATCCCTACAGGTCAGAACAGAGTCAGCCTGAGCAGGATACTGAGTATATTTTTCAGTTGAGTTTTGGGTATCTTCACAACCTTTTGCTGGGCAACCCATTCTATGGTTTGACCACTCTTAATGAGAAAAGATTTTTTTCTTGTGTTTCAGTCCAATGTCCTGTATTTCAGTTTCTGGCTGTTGTGCCTTTTTCTGTCACTGGGCAATTAAAAGAGTCTCTGAATTTTATATTCCCTGACTTCATCAGGGAATATATACACTGCTGGTTTATTTTTCAAGTGGTGCCCTCCAGGGTTCCAAGTCCTTCTTCACAAAGCTGCTTTCCAAATGCTTAGCCTCCAGCCCAGATTGATGTGTAGCATAATTCTTCCCATTCCGTGCTTTCCTTAATTGAATTTCAAGGGATGTCTTATGTGTAATTTCTCCATTCAGGTCCCCCTGAATGGCAACCCCATCCATCTGCTGAATTAGGCCCTCCTCCCAGTTTTTAATTGTCGGCAAACTTGCTGAAGGTGCACTCTGCCCCATTTATGTCTGGGTAATAAATGAAGACTTCTAAAATATTGGGCAATATTAGTCACCTGCACAGTAAAAAAGTTCTTCCTCACATTCAGACGAAATTTCCTGTGCATCATGTTCTGCCCATTGCTTTTTTCCTACAGCTTCGCATCACAAAGAAGAGCCTTGTTCCATCCTCTTGGCACTCTCCCTTCAGATACACGTAGACATTGATGAGGTCCCCTCTCAGTCATCTCTTCTCAAGACTGAACAGGCCCAACTCTCTCAGCTGTTCCTCATAAGAGAGATACTCCAGTCACTGAAATCATCTTTGCTGCCCTCCTCTGGACTCTCTCCAGGAGCTCCATGTCTCTCTACTACTGAGGAGCCCAGAACTGAGCATATCACTTCATATGTGGCTTCACCAGGGCTGAGTAGAGGGGCAGGATCACCTCCCTTGCTCTGCTGCCAATGCTCTTCATAATGTGCCCCAGGACATCATTGGCCTCCTTGGCCCCCAGGACACACTGTCACTCATAGACAGCTTTTTGTACACCAGGACCCCCAGGTCCATCTTTGCAATGCTGCTTTTCAGCCTGTGTGGGTGCATGGGGTTATTGTTCCCCCGTGCAGAACAGATGCATTTATTGTTCCCCCAGATGCAGGATCTGCATTTGCTTTTGTTGAATTTCAGAATGTTCTTCTCTGCCCATCTCTCCCACCCATTGAAGTCTTTTGAAGGGCTGCACAGCCCTCTGTGCTATCAGCCACATCTACCAGCTTTGTGTTATCAGTGATCTTGCTGGGGAGGCATCTGCCCCTTCATCTGTCACTGATGAACAAGTTAAACAATACTGGGCCCAGTATTGAACCTTGGGGAACACCAGTAGTGAAAGACCTCTAATCAGACCCTGTCTCACTGATTATGACCCTCTGGTCTAGCCAGTTCTCAATCCACCCCGCTGTCCCCTCATCCAGTCCACTCTTCCTTATGAGGATGTTGTACAGACAAGTGTTGGAAGCCTTGTTACAGTCAATGCAGACAGTAATTTCTGCTCTCCCCTCATTTACCCAGGTAGCTGTTTCACCACAGAAGGCAGTCAGGTTGATAAATCATTCACCTTAGTGAATCCATACTGAGTACTCCTAATCAGCTTCTTGTCATCCATGTGGATAGAGATGACCTCCAGAATGAGGCACTCCAGTGCCTTTCCAGGGATTGAGGTCAGGCTCTGAAAGGCTGCTAGTTCTCTGGGTCCCCCTTCTTGCCCCTTTGGAGGACCAGGGTGACATTTCCTTTCTTCCAGCCTTCAGGCACATCTCCTTTTCTCTGTGACCTTTCAAAGATTATTAGCAGCCTAGTTGTGGTGTTCTCTAGCTCTCTCAGCACTCATGGATGCATCCTGCCAGGGACCATGGGCTTGTGGATGTCACATTTGTTTAGGTATTCTCTGACCCAAGCCTCCTTTGACCAAGGAAAAGTCCTCCTTCCAGTACTCCTTTATCCTGGTCTCCGAGGCCAGAGATTCCTGATTTTGGTTGGTTTGTTTGTAACGTGAATGAGCATGTCCTTATGAGACCATTGTGTCTCTTTCAGGTCTCAATAAGGAGTCAAGGGGCTCTTTGTTATTAGTAGGTAATGCTTTATTTAAGATTCAGAATTCTGTCCTAAATTGTACAGAAAAGTTTTCAAACACGGTGCTCAAATGAAAACTTGCTTGTGTGAATATTTATGGACAAGTTATAATTGACTAGTGCTAGTATTTGTATTAATATGCTTCTGCATGTTTGATTACAAATACTTGCCCTTTTATGACCAGTATTTATGTGTTGTTTCCTCCAGTACCATGCATTAGCACACCTTGCTTGTTTTCTGTAATCTTTTAATGTGTTACATTAGTTCTGTACACAGATGCATTTGTGCAGTTCCTGGTTCAGCTCCAGAACCTGTAATAGGAAGGAAGTCTCATTTAAAAATTAAAATAATTTTCCTCATCTCTCTGCTTTCCTTTTATTTTTAATTTAATCTCCCTTACATTCAGCTGTTTATAATAAACATACATTTTGAAGTGGCTAGGGTTTCATCATGTTTATGACGATTTCCATATATTAAGAATTACTGAATTATTTTTGGTATTGCTTGGTGTACTTACCCTATTTTAGTATTATATTTATTGTTTTTTCTCTTTAAGTTACTTCTTTAATCCTTTGTTCTTAATGCCAAACTACCCTAACTTTTTCTATCCTTATGAAAGCTTAAGAAGATATACTGCTGTATTTATAATATTAACATTGTCTATTTATTAGCATTTTTATAGGCAGCAGATTTGCTTGTAATCTTTTCTCACTAAAAGAAATTCTACTTCTAGCAACAATACTTATGTCAACTGTATTTAAAATTCAAAATAGTATTTAATACTATTCCAGATCTGCTGGTGTATGTAGAAACAATTTGCTGTATGATCCCAGGGTGCAATTTGCTTTTACAGCTTAGGCTGTGGGTACCCTTGTATATGTAATTATTATATTAAGGATGTTTAATCTAGGAATATGATTCAGTACAGTCTGTTTGCTTCACTTAGCTGTTTTGTTTCCATATGCTTTATTTTATCATAAAGCGTGCTTTTGTTTTGGCAAGTGATTTCTTCAGATCATTTCAGCATTGCTTAGGGCACAACAAAATTAACAGGCTAACTCTTGGTTCAGGCTTGTGTGATACTGGATGTAAATTGCTTTTCTTTGCAACTGAACGTTTTATTACACATCAAAATAGAACAATGACCTTGAAGTTTGAATTTATAAGGATTTTTACTTCATATTTACTTGTTTATGATATTTTGCATGGAACATTCAAAAGTTGCAAATGTGAAATAGTAAAGGAGAAGCAATCGCTTGGCGATTAGCAGAACACAGATGAATTTCAAAGCAAGCTATAGGTGTTCATAGATCACTTCCCAACCACTCAATTTCTGAAGTTGAACAGTTTCTTTTTTTTTCTTTTTGATTTTATTTGAATGAAAAATCTTTAAAAGAAGCTGTTCTTATTTTTTTAATTCTAAAAGAGATGGTCTTATTTTTTAATTCTCTTGTCATTTACTTGGAAATTAGAAATTACTATTTCACAACTACTGATTGTCTTTATCACATGCCTGGAAAATTCAACCCAAACCAGAAAAATTTAAAAGTGCAATGCCATCTTTCACTTTAAATCATCTATGCTTTGACTTTTCCATACTTCAGACAATCTGTAGCTAACTGCAGCACTAAATGTTATCAGCATTTCACAGACTGTTGTACCAATTTTGTATTAGAGCTTGATGGCAATTTGGAAGACAATAGCTTCTCTTTTGATCTCTGTGTAGAACTAGAGCTTTTTCTTTCTTTCAGAGTGTAGCTAAATGACAATATAAAAATTACAGTAATTTATGTGTGCCTCAATTGATCATGAATGTGAAATAAAATCCTCCTTTGCTTGCATCTACGTATGCAGAGAGCTTCGTCATATGAACACCATGTGTTTTCTGTGGACCCAGCTGCTTTTGATTGCAATTGCCTTCACAGCAGTTTTACGCTTGAATAATCCTGCAGTTGGAAACTGCTGTCAGTCACAACATCTGTATCAGCCTATTGAATCCATGTCAAAGTCCAGTGCTGACAATGGTATTCTTCAGAGGTCTGAAAAGCCTTTTCAGTTGAAATTTCAAGTAGAGTCCTTCGTTCTGTCTAAGGGAAAAGTCAGCTTGACTGCTGCATGCCCAAAATAGTAACAATTGGAAATCTTGGGGGTAATCTTCTATTTGTTAGGTGTCTGTTTATAAGTTATTCGTCATCAGTACTGCTGCAAATCAAGGACCGTAGCACATATCTGCTGGATGGCACATTCTGCATGGTGTGTTTTGTTGTTATGTTTGGCTGGGCATTGACCCTATCTAGGAGGGTGGGTCTGAAGATGCCTCAATTCTAGCCTTCAGGATTTCTAAAAAGTCTTTGTAGTCCTAGATTTCCTTTCAAGTTTTTATTGTAAAGCATCAGTTTCAGAAGCCTGTTACTATTGAGTATTTGTTTATGGACTAATTTGAAATGGAGTAGAAACTTCTTGATGCAGTGCTCTCAGATAGGTGCTGAGTTTTTGCAAGTATGGAACTTTTCAAATTTCAATTTTCCATGAGAAGAGTCTTGTTTGAGGGCAACAAAAGGTAGGTCTTTATTCAAGTGATCCATCTTGTTTCAAGCTGACATCACACTGGCTGGACACAGCAAAATTAGGAGGTAGTCGGTTATCTGTTGAGGACTGGATTTCTTTTGGGGGGGATGTTTTTAAGGCAGGAACAACCAAATCTCCAAAGATGCTTTAGAGCTTGCTTAGATTATTTCCTTTTGTGGTTCATCTCATGTTCTTTCCATGCTTAAATCAAGAAAGCTGGAGAATGTGGTTAAGGATATGAGTAAATGTACTGTGCTAAATGTTGGAGCCATCGCTATATGATCCCCTCATAACACCATTCAGAGGGATCTAAGACAGCCATAGCTGCAAGAGTTCTACTAATAAATGTAGGGGAATCTGCTTTACTCAGACATTGGCATTTCATTTGTCATTCATGTGACAAGAACTCAGTGCAGCAGAAATCATTATTTCTAGAAACAGATTATTCTATGCACATATAGTAGGTGTTTTCAGAAAAAGGCCAAAAGTGAGTAGTATTAAAATCTATTGGAAGAATGGGAAGAACAATTTAATTGAGCAACAACTCTGTTTATTCTGTCTTCCATTTGGTATTGGACAACTTTCAATAATGTGTTTGAAGTCTGTGCAGATCGGTGATTTCTTTCTTCAGCTAGAGAACGCTTACAGGTGAAATTCCTCCCTACTTGTGTCATTCTTTTGCTGAAATATACCTTCCACTCTGCTTAATTAATGGAATTAGACATCATAAATATTCATTTGATGTTTGGTACCAGTCAAACAAAGTAAATATCTGACAGGACCAAAGACTTACTGTTTTCCTGCCTTTTCCCCCCCTTATCCGTGAAGAAAAAAATAATGTTTTGCTTTGACTTAGTGGATATATGGCAAAATACAAAAATTTGCCTAACTTCTAGTTGTTTTAAGGTTTGCTACCACTGCACTTGCAACTCATCTAAATAAGCCAAAAATTAGGCTTAACTTTAGTAAGGTATCTGCAGCACCAGCAAATATCAAGGTATTTTCAGACAAAGCATAGCTGTGACTGTAATATCTGTTGGAGGAGGAATGGAAACAAGTTTGTCTTCATGCACCTGAACTCTCTGCTTCTTAGACTTAGTGTACTTTTCCATACACAAAGTAGTTTGCTTATGGTTTAAATTTCGGGCAGGCCACATCTATAACTTCAGAATAGGTGTGTTCAGAGTCTCTTATTCTCAAGATTCATATAGGGTTTCAAACATTTTGAAGAATTATTCTGTGTTTCTCATTTTATCTTTGTGCATTCTGTACTCCACTGTCGTATATCTATTAATAGTCTCAGTATTAAAGCTCTTGTTTTATGGCATGTCTGTAATTGAATTAGAATTAAAGGAGCTAGAAAAATTTATGTAAATTAAAATTAAGGAATACAAATTAGTATTATAGTAAAAAAATGGATACAAAAATAAATACAGACTCATAAAGAAAACAAAAAGGCACTTTTAGGAGTAATCAAGGAACTGTGTCTTAGATTTAATTTGAGAGGAGACAAAACCAGTTTATTCATGTAAACTTAACGATAATGTTGATGTTTAAATTCTTGCCATACTAATAGCAAGATTTAGTATGTTTAACCAAAAGTCCTAAATTACAATCGGGATCAGGAAAACTTGCATATGGTTTTAAAAGAAGCAGATAAAGAGCATTCTGGACAAACTGTTATGTTTTTCTGTTGATTGTAGACACTGTAGAAAATCCAGAAGAAAGCTAATGTTGTGTCATTATTCACAAAAGGTAAACAGAATGAATCAAGTACTTACAGGTCTATCAGCCTGACACTAATCTCGTGAAAAATAAAGCAGCGGCTGGCAGGGAACTAGAGTGCTGAAGTAAATGAGATCAATTATATAATGACAATGAATATGAATTGAGAGAAAGTTATACTTGTCTACCTATTTATTTTTTTTATGACATTACATATTTGATTGATAAAAGGTAAGGGGTGTTTTGTGTTTGCATGCTCTAGAAAGTGCAGAAGTTAAAATTTTTCTAAGATACTGGAATGCTACAGACTGAATATGGAACATATAAAGTGGATTTAAGCCTGCTAATTATAGGCCTTGGAATGCAATCTTGAGATACAAATTGGTGTAGAAATATTCCAGTGAAATTCTTTTGCAATAAAGTCTTAACTATAGTATAATTTTACATTATCTGTTACCTGTAAGCAATTTTAAAGTCTTTCCAAATGGCACAAAAACTAGAATTTTGGTCAAGTAATAAACATGAGCTGTAGATTCAGTGCATCAAATGCTTTTAATACAGCAAAGAACATATGGAATTTATTGAAAAGCTGGGGGGACTTAATGTAAAGATGAGGTTGACTGGGGAGTACATGGCTAAATATCTGCTACACAGGAACCACTGGTATATTGATGTTTAAAGACAGCCTTGTGGAATAAATACTTTTTTTGAGCATGATGTAAAGATTTTGATTTGTCTTATTACTGTAAATGAAAGAGATGGGTTTTTTTTCCAAAGAATTGCATCAAATAGAATGGAAATTTGAGGAAGATCTAATACAATTACTTAAGAATGGTTTAATGGTGAAAGACCTAATGAGACAGATGCATTCAACTTGAGTATTTATCAAAGAGAAAGTAAGAAATATTTTGATTACAGTCTGTAAAAACTAGCACGAAGAAACCAATCTTATAGTAAAACAGCCCCTATTACCTGGGAGATGTGACTGTATCCAGAGATTGCAAGTGGGAAATAGTTATCCTTATTCCACAATCAAGATAAAAGTTGTATAATCCTCAAAAGGATTCTAAGATAAACAAAATTTCATGTAGAATTCTGGTATTCATTTGAATGAAGATACCAGGTTTAAGTCAGGAATCAATAATGAAAGTCCTTTGGAAAATATCCTGGTTTATACCATAGTAAGCTGTGGACAGAAGTATTTCAGGCTTCAAATGGTTTTTTTTTTTTCCTTACTACACCCAGAAGAAAAAGGGTTTGCTGCTTCGAGGTCGCAAATCTTGTGTATTACTCATTTGAGACCTTCTGTAATGAAGTCCTCCAAGTGGCAAAAATTATAGTACTTAAATTGAAATATGAGACCAATTTGTTTAACTTCAGTCAAACATACATTTTCAAAGCTCAAGAAATGATTCTTGTAGCTAAGTCCTGCTAAGGTCATACAATTTTATCCTTCTGTGTTTTGTACAGGACTGGAAAAATGAATAGTGCTTGATCAAGTAAAACCATAGAAAATCATAGTTGCTAGCGTAGTTTTGTTTGAAAAAATAAAAGCTTTATGGAACAAAGTTGACTGTATCCTGTCTCAGCGTCCTTAATTATGTTAAAAAATTGACTCCAGATAATTGAAGATGTTTTATTTCTCTAGAAGATTAATTTCTTTCTATTAGTACACCTACTTTAGTGTTTTATTTTTCTGTCATTACTAGATTTTTAATTGAGAATGAAAATTCATGTTTTAATTCCCAAGTTGTATACTTTCAGGCATTCTTACTACTCCCTTCAATCAGAATTTAGTACTGCTTCTACTTTCTTGTTCTACATCTTTGTTCCAATTCTGATTAGTTTTAAGACCTCTAATAAGCATTTTAGAAGATTCAGAAGGATTTACTTATTTAATCCAGTAGATCTGCACTGATCAAAGCAGAGGCAGTTATATTACTTCGAGTAACCCATGTTTCCAGCCAAGCATTAGGGGGAAAGCAAATTTAAGAAATCAGATTATTTTTATCATACTTTTCAAATTATCTAATTTCTCCTTGCAAATAACCATTTTCTTAAATTAGAGCACTCAAAAGAACTCTTTAGTTCATTCACCTTATCAGAGGATTCCTGAGACTGCTGCCATGCACTTTTAATCCCTTCCTTTGCTATATTTTACTTTTTACTATTTCTAGTTCATTTTCTGCTCTGCTGATTTAGCAGGTGCAAGTTTCTAGCATTGTCTCAGCAGATCCTTCTGCAAGTTGCATCAACAGATTACCCACTATGGCTATCCAGTTGAATTTGCTTGAAGCAGTTGCCCTTAATAAAACCAATGTTTCCCAGCAGGGAAAGATGCCTCACTTTTTTCCTGCTTTCACATATCAGAGAATATCAGCAGCTATTGATGACAATACATAGGGAGCTTGAAATACGTGACAGATCTTGCCGAACACCCTCGTTATGCTTTTCCTACACGTGATTTGTGGCTCCTAGTTCTTGTTATAACACCAGACACAGGGCAAGGGCATTGGCTTGGAGAAGGCTTAGTGCATTATCTCCCTCACAGAGTATGGCTGGTGTGAATGAACTTGAGCAGCATGATTTAATAGATGGGTTGTCGGGACACTTGTGGTGTTCTGTTCTGTGTGCAGAGGAGTGGCAATGCTCACAGCCTGGGGAGCATGCTGCCTGGGCAAAGCTTGTGTACAAATCAATAGCATGGCTGGCAGGATCTCATAATGTCAGTCAGCTCTTTTATTTCAAACTGCTGAGATTTGGGAACTTCTAACGATAACAATTGGCTTTGTTACTGGAAGCTTATGACTGGCACTTCCCTCATGAAAATTCATACACACTAATCTATGAGATCCATCTACAACATGGATCTATCACAAGTCAGCTAGATGTTTTTGTTTAAGTGTAGATAAATTCAGGCATGATACCTGGGTGGTCAGATACTTATTTGTGAAGATGAAGAGGGGAAATAAAAGGGCTTTCATTCCTGCTTCTTTTTGCTCCTAGTAGTTTGCCTGCCTTAGGTGTGTGTTGTGTACTGGGTCCTGCAGCTCCTGCTTCAGGTATCACCAGTGAGAGTTGTAACCCCATTACTGCATGAAGAAGGTGAATTATACCCATGATGAACAGAAGAACAGTACGGAAACTAATGAAGTAGAATTAAAGTTCATACTGACAAAAGTGTTACCAGATTTGGGAGGCCATCCTCTACTTGCACAAGGGCTCTCCATCAATTTTTCAATTTTTTTGCAGATATCTGAATGCCTTCTTGATTCAAAGTCAGGGGACCTATTTAAGGCTATATATGATGTGTTTAAAAGCAAACCAGCCATCCAGCTGAATATTGACACTACATAATTAGTTATATTTAGTTACCTAACTAGTGGGTTTGGGTAAACTTAAAGGAAGCTTACCCAGCCTGCTACTGCAGATTTAAACCTTTAGTCATCACTCTTTTTTTGTTGATAATTTTTCAGTTTTAACATTTGTTTCACTGCACAAAATTTGAGATTCTCATCCTGTTTTTCCTGTGCCAGGGGATTCTTCAAGCTGTCCACTGTGATGGCTGTTCACAAATGCCAAGTTGTTACTGTACTGCCTTTTAATTATCCAATTTTATGTCTAGCTCCAAATCAAGGTCCCTGGTTGTCTTCTTTCACAACTGTGAAACTTGCTTCATGACTGTCATCCACTGTCATTTTGGTTTAAGCTTTTCACAATTCCTAGCTCACTTTAAACAAAGGAAGAAAATTAATGGAATTTTGAATTAGCCCACTTCTACTAATTGGCACTAACACTGTTGTTGTCAGCTGCTTTGTTTTTGTCAATCAGTAATTGTCCGGAAGAACCATCTGTAACTGGAAATCTCTTATTGTTTCCTTCAGGTAACAGTCTTTAGAGTACTTTAAAGAGATTTTTAAAAATGCAAAACTTCGCTTTCCAGGACACTTCAAAGTAAGCCTTTGAAATGAGAATACTCAGGGGGAAAAAAATTCAAGTGTTGTGGGTACTAATCTGATTCATGCAGAGCAGGTCATTATATTTTGCATTATATTCAGCCTCTGTCTCTATTACTTTAATTGAGTTTGTTACTGACTGCTGTTTTAAAAGGAAAAAAAAAAAAGGCAACCAACCAAGCAACTGCCAATCTCAACAAACAAATTCAAGCAAAACCAACAGCCAAACCAGAAAGTTGGAAAGAAGAGTTTCTCTTTTTCTGCACTTATATGCAGCTGTGCTACTTAGTGTTTTTCTCTTCCTCATATGCTGTGGACAGGAACAAGTCAAGATACCTGTCATTATGAAACTCTTGAGATATATTGCTGGCATTTCTAGCCTTGCATGTTTGGGAGTTCATTTATCTTCCTTTAGCGGCGTGTCACCATGCTCTGAGCTGCAGCTATTGTGTGCACATGTGCTTTATGGTTGGCAGGGAGCACTTTCCAGTGCCTGACCCCACCTTTTACCTACCCAGTCCTTCAGTACAACTTTCAAGAACATGCTTTACATTCTGAAGGTCACTACTATGTGCTTAGGTAGCATCTGAATCAAGAGACAAGATTTGATATCTTACCAGAAGAAAGAAATTTTGTGGTACATGTGATGTGGGTGTTTTTTTGGTTTTGTTTTTTTTTGCTTTTTTGGGTTTTTGTTTGTTTATTTGTTTTTTGTTTGGTTTGTTTTGGTTTTGGGGTTTTTTTTAAATTTTTCTTTAGACTGGGTTTTTTTAAATATATCTCTGATTGTGTGAACTGAGCCAAGACATTTATTTTTAGTATTTGTAGTTAACCTAATATATTACTGATTGCTTTATCTTCTTGTCTGAAGAATTCGTTATTATTTGTTTTATTTTAATGGAATTTTTTTTGACCTTAATATCTGAAGTAATTAAATGTAGTATTTGAAGTATTGGCAATAAAGTTCGTAAAGTGACCAGAAGAACCATTAGGAGATGTAAGTATAAATTTCACAGAGAGTTTAAGGATTTCTTTGTTTAATTTAATTTTACTTAATTTAAGTAAAATTAATTTTACTTCAATGTGATCATCACCCAAGAGGCTTCCAGAAGTTGAATTGTGTTTGAAGCTGTGCAGTGTGGATGGGGAAGGAAGATGCATCTCTGGGGTACTGAATGCTTGACTGGTGTCAGAATAATGAAACTGATACCCCAAATGCTTCTTTCAGATACGAACAATTGTGCTTTTGTAAGAGTTGTTCTTCGCCAGTCTATTGGGTTTATTTTTTACTTAGAATGAGAAATAATTACCCATGCTGATGGGGTTGGAACTAGAGGATCTTTAGGGTCCTTTCCAACCCGTCCATTCTGTGATTCTATAAGTCAGATAACATTTATTATTTGAACACATCTTTACCCTATCTTAGCTACAGATTAGTGAAGCAACAGGGTGATCTAAAGAAGATTCCTCTTTTGGGTCTCTTAGGAAATGAAAAATTCTAATAAAGTAACACAGGACTTGATTAGCGATGCAGTCCTGTACAGCTTTTTTGTTGTTCTCCCACTTTTGTTTATGGCAAAACTTTGCCTGTCTTCTAGATCAGACATACTTATGATGTTAAACACATAGTTTCCAGCTTTAAAAAAGAAGTGCTGAAACTCATCATAGTAGAATTATTAATAGACTACTTGTGAAGTTTTGTAAATGCAAAGAGCATGTACCCTGAAGAAGAATCCTTAAAGATTAACTACTGAAATTTATTTAATCAAGAGTTTCTGAATGGAATGTGTGTGTTTTAAGTGGATAAAAAAGTGATTACCATTGATAGAACTTTGCAAAACATCAGAGAGTGGTTTAAAGAGAATTTCCCCAGTGTCCATTGCATAAATATATATTTACCATTCATCACTAGTTGATCGTGTGTTATGAGTTGAATAAATAGAGAATTTCTGGGCTAATAGAAGGGGTTATCCAATTTCAATTCAAATGAATCATGTTACTATCATACTCATTGGCATTAAGATTTTCAAAGTAGGGAAAAAACCCAGAAAGCTGGGACACTTTCACATATGCAAAAGTGGGAAGAAAATCCAGTGGAATTAAGGGATGAATTCCTGAAGTTCAGTTATGAGTTAGGAGGTTGCAGCATTACCTATTTGGTAGCTATGTTCAGTGCCCCAGAAACCACCACAGGAAAACTATGAAGAGCTTCAGGATTTAGTTAAAGTACAGTAACTGCCTGTCTGTTATTTGTATTTCTCTTTTTTGTATACCTCCTAACAGATTCAAGTCAAAAATGGATTTTGGCCACTTGTTCTGTGCCACATCTTCTGCCAAACCATCCACATGTCTATCTCCATAGAGGAAGGGACTGTGGCCTCTCTGAGAAGGAGAGTTTGCCAGCCCTCACAAATCCCAACAATGGCAACTTTCATGCAAAGAAAATAATTAATGTAGCACAGTCTATTGAAGTGAATTTTCTGCTTTAAAATGGTGATACAAAACATTCTTGTTTTCCTCTATTCAGGTTTTATGTGTAAGTTCTCATGAGGTTGTCAACATGCTTTGCTATGTACCATGAACATATTAGTTCTACAACAGGTATAAATTCTGTATTTCAAACATTGGTAGTCCAACAGATTTATTGCTTCAATTAATTACCTGTTTGATATCAGAAATATTGATATCAGAAATCAATATATCCATTGATATCAGAAATGAAGATTTTTTCCTGAATATTTGTTGCATAGATGAGCTGGGTCTTGGGTTTTTAGAAAGCAAAGTCTTAAACTATGCCTCTTTTTATAAATGAGCATGGCAAATATTTATCTGGACAACTCTGGCACCTCAGACTATTAAAATACATCATATAATGTCTTAGAAAACAAGAAATTGAGGGTTGATTCTGATGTTCTTGGTGTCAGTTTTTGGGAACTCTGCCTGAGAACAAAATAGACTCATAGCAATATAGCAAAAACATTGGTAGCACCATTCTACAACAACATGATTTTTAGTGGTTTGTTCTGAGTTAATTAATGAACATGTCTATGAAGTTGAGCTATGATTAGAATTTCTTATAAATGCTGAATTGTGGATTATACTGTGTTACATTAGGGTGCTGTAAATATTGGTGGGATTTGGGATTTTTTGGGGGGTTTTTGAATGGGTATCTTTGCAGTATGACCTTCTAGACTAATATGATTATCTATTTATGTTGCACTATTTGAATGCCATTTCTGGTAGTACATTACTTATGTAGTTGCTGAAACTTCAGGCCCAGTCAAACCTTATAACAATTGTGTAAACTAGTAGAAGACCTGGCAGCCAGATTCATTCTACTTTATGCGAGTAAACATTCTGACTCTTGTCTTAGATTACAAATGGATAAGGAATTTTCATGTACAAGTAATCTCTTAAGGAGGAAAAGTTTGTTTACTCTAACATAAAAAAGAGATGACATCCCTCCCCAAAGCAAAAAATCATAGCATTTTGTACTTTAAAATTCCTGGAAGGACTGAATTAATTCAGTTTTTCATATGGTCTAGCACTCCAAGTTGAGTTTAGGAATGATTCTGACTGATGTATAGTTATTAAACCTTGCATCCTTCCAAAAAGGTTTGGAAGAAGAGAAAGAGAGTAAATTCAAATAAAAAAGAAAATCTTTGTATTCAAGTAACAGCAATTATCAGAAGTTCTGCTTGTATTAATATTGTCTGAGCACATTATAAAGTATTTGTCATAGCTAATGCATTCCTGTCAAATCAAGCAATATTAGAAGAGGACTTTTATAATGAATATTAATATAAGAGACAGCCTAAGTGAAGTAAATTATAGAGGCATACAAATTTAGTATTAACTGCTATAGCAAATAGTCTTCCACTGTAAATCAATTTCTTTTTCTAATGTTAATACAAAATTAGGGCACTTGGTAGTCATCTGAAAGTTGCTGAGCATTGATACCACTTTTCAAATACTTTGCTCATGCATCTAACTAAATTAAAAGTCATATTCAAGAAAATTAGTTTACAGTCTTTTCACTCATCAATTGTGCTGTTTCTTCTCTGTTCCTATATTCTGTTCACACATCAGAACACCTCTGCTGTTCAGCCATCTATGACAATTCAGGCAAATTAAGAAATAACTACAAGAATTATCCCTCTACATCAGAAATAAGATGGATGAATTTAAAGTTTGGCTGTCTGTTTTTATATAGGTTGTGAAAATGCCAGGGGTTTTTTGCTGTTTATTTGATTTTAATTAAAGAGTCTTTGCTTTTAACTGTCATTGTAAAAATATGCATCTGGATTTGTGTTAGGATTTTTTCCTTGATCTCAAATTTGATGTGCGCTGTTTTGGATTAGGAAGTAGAAGAAAGACTTTGGCATTGAGTATTATGTGTATGAAGCTGGTCTTCATAATTTTACCAATATATAGATTTTGGTTTGAGTTTTTTTTTTGCGATTTGGTTGGGTTGTGGGGAGAAGGGTCATTTCTGGTTAGCATTAATTAGCAACTAGCATCAAAACAATGCCCTTACAGGAAAATTCTTTTCCAGGGAAATTGTGACTTTCTGTGTAGATATTATTTAGAACTTTTTTCTCAGTACCAAAAAACTCATTCAGAATTTTATTAAGTACATGATAAAAGTTATAATAATGCTAAAATCTTATTTTCTACTAGTTTAAGTTGAAAAGCAAATGTATTTTTCTTATTTTCTTATGATAGGTGATGACAGTCACACTTTTGGAGGTTTGAAAACAATTACCATATGGCTTTTTTGTTGTTGTTATCATTGTCATAGTACTTTGATGGCTAATGATTCATCTTCTATAATAAGAGCAAAAATTGGCAAATGTCAATTTAGAATAAGTGTCATTAATTAGGTTTAAATGGGTGTATTATTTTGATTCTGTGTAGGGATATGCCTAAATAGAAGCAAATCTGTAAGCTGTTTTTCATATGAGCAAGTATTGAGCAAAGGCAAGATGAAATTTGATAATATAACTCTGTCTAGAGACAGGTCTTAGACATTGGAAGTGTGGAATTTAGGGAATTAAGTCTGAACTTAACCATTTTTAAAGCTTTTGTTAATCTTTTATCTCTATTTCATAGACACCTCATTTTTAGTATTTAAGTTCCTCACATTGACATACCAGAATCAGCTTTTCCCTTTCTTGTGTTTCACAGAATTAAACAATTAAGGATTCATCAGACCTCTTGTAATTAAAGCTAAAAATATGCTATTATATTTCATCTGATTTTAAGTTTATACTGTGCATGTAAATCTGCATGTAACAGTCAAAGAGTCTTCTGGAAATAAATTAATTACTGTTTATGACTGTGCAACTCTTTTAATTTATCTACAATTACAGTCCCAGTATGATTTTCAAGTTACTTACTTTTCAAGATTACCTTTGTCCATATACCATCACCTTTCAAATATGAAATATCTATTCAAAAGCTGAGGAAAGCTTGAAAATATAATGGTTTTACAACAAGCTACTTACATCTTTCAATTCTTCATCAGAAGATAGATCTTCCATAATCAGGGACACAAAAATGATTCTTCACTTAGAAAATATAAGGTGAGGAAGCTATTAACGTGATTTACATTTTTTATGAAGTTGGGTCAGTATGGAAATAGCTATGCCTGAAGAGAATTATTAATAAGAATAATATTTTAATTTCATAATATCTATTTTAAGTAAGCTGAAAACCTTCATTAAAAATGTCCTATTCCTGTAGAAATTATAACTGATTTCAGTGAAGTCAGGTTTTTATGTTTCTTACTGTGTTTTACTTAGATTTGTAGATTTTTAAATTTTAAATGTTTTAATTTTAAAATTTTAAATATTTTAATTTTGAAAATTTTCAATTTTTTAATTTTTAATTTTTAAATTAAGGGAAGTTAATCTAAGAATTAGAATTCAGCTTGCAAGGTATGTAGTTATAGTTGCTGGAAATGTTGCTTTATAATAATTTTCAAAGGTTTTTATAGAAGAGAATGTAGAAGAGGGAGTATAGATATGTCAAGATTTTAACAGTGTAGGTTAAAATCTTGACATATCTCAGTGTAGGTGTGTCTGTTGTTTTTCTTACTGCTCTGAGGAATACCAAGGAAAAAGGTTATGAAAAAGTAGTTTAGAATTTTCTAGGTAAGTTTCTACTTTTTCTCAACTCTTTATTATGTGACATTATTGAGGAGTAAAACTATTGTTTTCAGGAATTCATGGGCCTCACTAGCAATACAAGAAAGTATCATCAGATTTTTTGGATGTTTTCAAAGTATATTGCATTTACTAAATTTTTTCAAGAAGCAAATTATTTCTGTTAAGATGCTCTTTGCCAAGTATGTCTACAAATACTCCTTGAATTGTCACTGAAAGTGATTTCACTAGTCCTTTAAATTATAAGGGTTGGTAATGCTATTTGTGCCCAAATGGAGCTTACTGTTTGAGAGAGAGACACATTTCTATTTATAAGCTTCCTAAAGAGTAACTATATAAATGGGATTTTATACTTCGAGGTGGGAGAAGGAAGGAAGGGCAAACAATGGCCAAGTGACAATGGTTGATATCTTGATTTATGTGTTTAATATTCCATTCAATCCATGTTCCCTACTTTTCTAAAACAAATGGAGGAAAAAAAAAAGGGACACACAAATAAATCAAGTAAATCTCATACTTGGATTTGAGTTCATCTCACCCAAGATGAGAATACTTGAGTTCTTTCATGGGAACAATTTGCATAGTCAATTGAATAAAACCATGTCTTCTAGAGAGCATTTCATCTCACTGTAATGTAATTCCTCAAAAAAGTTCACATAAATCTGCTCTCTCTTTCCACCTCCAAAGGCAGAATATTGAGGTGTAGGGATTTGGTGATGAACAAGGTGTTCGTGGAAAACATATCCATTTCTGGCGTTTGTTGTTTTGGTTTTTTGGTTTTTTGGGATTCTTTTGTTTGCTTGCTTTTGTTTGGGTTTTTTGTCTTTTAATTTTTAACTTAAATTAACAATGATGATATTGAAACACTCTTATCTGTAAGATTAAATAAACCCTACTCTATTACTGTAGCTTTAATAACCACATTAGTTGGGTCTTAGAGATGAATGAGAACCAAATTTGAGCTTCTGTTTTTGCAATTTCTGCCTCTTTCTTATTCCTGAAATATCTAATTCATTTCAGATGTCTGCACCCTCTACCTTCTGCTAGCTTTGGTGGTGAAAGCATGCTGCTTTTGGAGTGCCAGCCAAACCACCAGGTTCAGAGGCTGCTATCCCTCTCATGCTTCACAGCTGTTACAGGCTATTTTCAGCTTGTTATGTCATATATTTTACTGTAAAATTGTTTCTAAGCATGTTTTATTAACCCTGGGTGGGCTAATGTTTGCCTTAAGTTAATCACCAAACAAGTTAGTCCTTACCTGACCTCTGTTTCTTTCAGACTAGAGATAGTAAAAGTAATATAATGTCAATGTTTTAATACTGTATTTCTCATCTGCACTCTCAGTGCTTCAGAGAGACCAATTTAAAGCATCTGTTTCCCTCCCAAGGTCCTCTTATACATATGCAACCTTTTCATCTATTATCTTTACCTCGACATAAGAAATACAGGGAGCTCACAGCTAAGCCAAAAGCAACAGTTTTTCTTGCAGACTCTGTAGAAGAGTAATCTTTGAATAGCTGCAGGAACTCTCTTAATCATATTCATAATGTTCCTGTTTACCATTTTGAGGCTTAAAATATTAAAAGTAGAAAGCTATAATTTTGTATTTGCTAAGAACTTGAACTGCTTAAGGCCAGTAAGTTGTTTATGATTTTTACTATACATCTTTTTACACGAAAAAATATCACAGAAGAATGAGAGAAAACCATATAGGTAGAATGTATAGTTTGATTTTAAGTCTCTGTATCTAGTTTGTCTCTTTGAGTGTGCACATATACAAATAAAGGCACCAAATCCTTGAGAACTCCTATGAACTTAGCTGACTTCATGAAAACTTGTTTGTGTATTAGTTAGACTTACTCCCATGTTATGGAAATGTTTATGGAGGCTGCCACTCTTCACTGCTTTTTTTTTTTTATTACAGAGGGAAAACAAAGAGGTTACTGTAACAGTTTTTTCAACAATAGAAAATAATTTTTTTACTGTGAGATATATAAATTAGGACTCCTGAACCCAATCTCCTTCTATACTTGTCTATTTTTTTCTTTTGGAGTTGTTCCATGGGAACTATTATTGTTCTAACACTTCTGTATTAAATATATTCCCTTCATTTCTTGGTCCTTCTTATATGCACTTATTTTGTATTTATTGTTGATACTGATTTTAATTTTCTTACGGTGAAGAATCTTTTTGGTGTGGTTTGGGTTCAGAAATTACTGATTTACTTCAGTGAAAGGGGAATTACTCTGAACAAAATGCTCTCAGGGGAATGAAAGTGAATTTCATTCATGAGGATTGCTTCCTTACAAACAGCAACAAAGTGAGAAACCTCTACTGACTTCCGTCTTCCTGTTGTTATAAAATAAGTTAGTCCACTCTGGTCCAAGATCTAGGCTTTTGCTGTTACAAATGTATTCATCAGTGCTGTCCAAGTTACTGCTTACAGACTTGATATTTGTTGAATCAGTTTACTGTTGTTTCTGGCTATTGTCAGTGTATTCTCAACCAACATGTTTGTTTTTCCCTCTATAAGTTTGCAAGACCATAAGGTGTTCCATGTTTCACCAAAGGCATTCAAGAACCAAGGGTGCTCCATTTAAATATTCTTCTGTAATCCAATACAGCAAGCAAAGCTATTTTAGAAAATATCAAGAGAAATCAATAAGTGGAAAGTCATGAAAGGTTCTTAAAAAATTAAAATTTGGATGCACTGCCTAATTTCCATTTTATTGACATAAAACTGTTTTCCATAGAGTAGTTACTGAGATGACATATTTACATTTTATTTAAAGAGCAGAGCAAGACTGCAGCATCTCACACCATCCTGCCTGCCAGCTCCCATTAAGTATGGAGACTTCCATAGGTCATTACTGCAAATCATCAGTTTATCTAAGAGGTTCAACAAGCTTAAGTTTTGTGGTCTAAGAAAAACAACAAACTATTTTTTGTTGACATACGTGTGTAATTAATGCTGGTTTCTGCCCCATTTCTGTCTCTTTTTGTTCCTTTTGCAGAGAAATGTTTTGGCCATGATTTCCTCAGCTAAAAAATACCAACTTCTAAATTTCTCTTCACTTAAATTCAGAAATCATCCTATGTTTGTGTGCTCAGATGCAAGAAGACTGCCATTAATAATATCCAGATGTAGAATTTACATAAACAGTAAGTGTAAAGAAAGAAATAAAATGAAGTATATATAGGAATAGGGATTTATCCATTTCACCTCTCAACTGTCTGAAGACATTCAGAAATTGAAATATTGACATTTTTAGGACTATGCTTTTTGCTCTAACATTCTTGTTCTGGAGTCCTCTAAAGGAAAGAAAAATATCTATTATTGATGTGTAGCTTTTTTCAGTTTGTTTTTCTCCTCAAGATGCATTAACGAGATATCATTTTCATTCAATTTGAAATTTATTTCATCTAACTGTGTATATTGGCTTTAACATTCTAAACTATTAGTGCTTATTCAAAGAACAGCACAATTTAAAATGTCATCAGTAATGGCTGGTTATGACATTCATAATGATATCTTCCTAAAATGGCCAAAAATTACTTGAAAAATTGAATGCATTCTCTCTGTGCATTTGCATTTGGTGAATATAGTCAAGTAATGATTCAGCTTTGATCTCCTAGACAAAGGAGAAAGAGTGTTCCTAGCAAGTGCTAATTGATTATTCTTCTCTCTCTATGACTTCAATGCTGAAAGTTTCCTGGCAGACTATGTAAATATTGCTAAGGATAAGTTATTTCCAGAACCATTCTACCAGCACTAAGGAGTCTGAGGGGGAAATAAGCCGTGTAGATTTTAGGCCATGTGAGGAAAATTCTTCTAACATTAATTAAACCTCTTGATGTTTAAACTTCTATGGTGAAAAAGGCACGAAGAGCTAACAGCAGTTCTTGGTAGGTCTCTAAACCATTTAGATGATTATGCATTAAAGATCAATAGAGAGGATGAAAATATCCATTTGGTAAAGAGGTTATCCAGGAAAGTTTTAATGACCCACTATCTGGAGAGGAAAAAACCCACAAAACCACAAACCAAACAAACTCAAAGCAGCTGTACTAGGAGTAAGTTTTTTTGCCAAAGGGTTATTATTGGGAGCATGGTAAAAGATATTAAACTTCCAATTGAAATTTGTGGTTTCACATCTCTTAAGCATCTCACTTGATGCTCTCTGCCCAAGGTGAGAATGACATTCCTTTAAAAAAAATAAAAAGAAAAAAAAGTTATTTTTCTCTGACTAAATATTCATGCAGAGGACCCAGAATATCTGCTTTTTTTCCTTGGAACTACAGAAAAATAAATCACTTCATTCTGGATTTAAATCTGCACAAAAACCAGGAATTTTTGAACAGAGGCCCACATAGCAAAATTGAATTTTAGATTTTGTCTCTTTTGTTAATAGCTGTCTCTAAAAGTCAGAATTCTGGGCCATATTTGATGATGCTATCATCACTACTATCTCCTAAGACAGCTCATTTAAAAGTGAATATTTATTTCACTCACTGGCACATGAGGAACACCAGTCCTTGTTGGACGTTTTTTAGTGAACGCTGCAGATTTAGAAGTTACCGACAGCATATCATCTCAAACTGACAAGTCACTGGAGAACAAAGGTCCTAAAAGAGTAAAAATCTGATGTCCTTTTCCATTCTCTGTCAAGTAATTTGAATTGATAGTCTTAATTTGACTATCTACCACACATGGTGTAGACCCCGAAGAGCACGTCAACAGGTCTTAGTAATTATTTTTGAAAGAGACAGGTCATTAAAAAGGAAGTAATATGGATTCCCCTGATCTATCAGCATCTGAAGGAAGTGATCCAGCAACAAAAGGGATGCATTCATTCAGGACCTGGTTTCAGTCTGAGCAGCAGTAGTTCAGGGGCACAGAGAGAGCTCAAAGGGTGCTCAGACCTTTCTGCTCTTCCGCTTTCTCTTTTCCCTTTTATCTGAACACCTGATGTTGCTTCTGGTTTCATATGGATCATAGTACCATTATTAGCTATGTCTAGATTGTTGAAAATCCTTTTTGGAGAAGGATACTAAAGTTTATGGCTAGCTGTGGTCAATTTGTCTTAGTTATCATACTTTTAAAAAGGGTCTGTGAACGCTGCTTCTCTCTCCTGCTTTTAAAGGTGATTTTGGTCAGAGGTATGAAAGAAAGGCTACAGCAAACATTTCTATCAGAGTTTTTTTCCATTCTGATCTCAAGCACCTTTGCTGCACCCTATCCCCCTTTTGCATTGCCTGCTGCAGCTCTTACTGCTGTCATGCCCTATTCTTGTCCTCAATTTGTCAGTCAGAGATAGAGCTCTTCAGTCTGCAACACAATATTAAATTCGTACACTTAAAAATGAAATTTTAGAAAGCTAAGTAGAAAAAGTAGGAAAAAATTATTTATTAGACATAAATTAAAAGCCAGTACAGTTTTCTATAATCTATAAGCCTCTAGAAACCTGTATCAAGATGCAAAATTAGAGTTATATCTAATACCTTTATGTATATATTTATTTTATTTTTTGTATGGTGTTATGGAACTCCTGGTTTCATATTTATGTTTCCAAGAAAATCAAAAGAAAAATTAAATTATCCACATTTATAGTTATGAAGAAAAAATTGTATCAATGCAAGAGGAATGAATTAGTTAATATTATATTTCTATTATATTTCCTTTTTGATAAATGACTTCCTGGGTTTTGTAATTTACTCTGTGCTTCCATGAAAAAAGGAGCATCTTCCGGCCTAAGATTAGGCAATATTTGTCATTCATGGTTCTTTAACAATTATGATAAAGTCAAACAAATAATTAGAATGAGGCTTTGGAATCATGGAATGCATTTATTCTAATAAGCATTGCTAGTGTCTTGCACAATAGCCTTTTAAAGTACCAGAATTTTCATTCCCCAGATGAAATAGGCCTATTAATGTTTCAAATGTTGTCATCACCAAAATTAATCCCATACCAGCTTTGAAGACTAATCTCCAGTTACTTCTGTGTTCCTCTTCTGCCTTTTTAAGTGCAAAATTATGTAATAGTTATTATTTGGAAAAAACAACAAACCAAACAGCAAAAAAACCACCAACTTTTTCTCTGAGCCTTCATTGTATTGATTGATTGAGCTCATTGCATCTATTTTTGCCCAAATGTTAGGTCACTTATAGAGCCCAAAATATTTTTTAGCAGCACAAGGAAACCTGCTCTGGGAAGATGGTTGTTAGCTTAGTTGTACACCAAAATAATAACTTTTTGATTTCCACCATGATGCAACATGCAAATAAAACAAAACAGTAGTTATGGCCAACCCTATAAATCAACGAAAGATTTCCTTTAAAAAAATTCTTTTCAGGCCAGTTATGTCAGGCCTTAATGCAGAAGAACTAATTTCAAAGAATCATTTGATTATGAAACTTAAGTGGGAAAATTCAATCTGTATCTTCAAGCAGGTCATTGTGAAAGAGTGGAGCAGTAGATTTAGAACAGTGAGGACATGCACTAACAGGCACATCCTGCCAAACACAGATGAGTAATATCTGCATGTGACAGTAAACAATCAAGGAATCAACCTCAGTATTGCACATAAGTGAAGATAAAAAAGCAAACAGAACACTGTTAGTGTTAAAGAGGAGGATAGAGTGCAGTGCAGGAAAAATTATTTTAATGCTCCAAGGGGCTTTTAAACTTGTGTTTGGACAGCTGTATGCAATTTTGAGCACATGTATAATCAGAGGCCTTAAAAAGAGAGATTTAAAAGGTTCAAAAAAAGCCAAACTAGAATGACTCATGTTCAGAGGAGTCACATATGCAGAAAGCCTGGCAAAACTAAGACCAAATTAAGAAAGCTGTTTAGGCAAAGTTATTCTTCAGGTTTCTAAGGTCCTGTAGGTGGTGAAAATAAAGGCACTTCAAATCTCTTGATAGGGTTGTGGTGAAAGGGCTAGATACCAAATGATGAGTGTTAAAATGTAATGCCTGATCATCTAGTTCCATCAGAATATTTTAAATAGTGATAAATATGGCTTGATTTCATTCTTAAGTTACTTAATGCAGAATATTTCAACTACAAATCTGCATTATTTTCATTTTTGCTTTAAATGGTTAAAAAAATCAGTTGATAAAAATCCTCAGAAATTGTGCAACTTTTTGTGTATATGTGTGTGTATGTGACTATCTTATTATTTATGCTTTCTGTTTAAGCTAAAGACTGGTTTAGGTGATCATCATTTTTCAGTGGGTTAAGATTGGTCATTCAGACAGAGTCACTATTGTGAGAAGCTTATAGAAAATACAGTCTGCATTGCTAATTCATGCAGTACAGCTGTATATTTAACAGATGTGTGTGGGAGATGGTGTTGAGTTGATGTAGCTAATTTCCTTCAGGAAACATGGATAGGGTCTAGGGACCTATGCTGCTACCCTCAAAGGGACTGTGAGGTGGAGGTCTCATACCAGTTTTGGCTGAGGTGTTGGGGTGTGTGAGGATTACTCTGAGCCTGTACCTCTGAACTGACTCTCAGGTTGAGTATTTTGGGATGGAAATGGAACCCCAGCTTGGTATGTGCAATACCAGAACCTCATTTACCTAAATAGTTTAAACAATCAAATTCAAGTCTATCAGAAAAAGCTATGATTTTTGTCATGTGCTTGCTTTCCTGCCCAAACTGCAGCTTAATTATTGTTTCAGTGGTCAGACCCCATTGATGTGTCATTTTATGCTCCAATTCTCTCCATTTCCTCAGAGCCATCCATGTTGTAAAATCAGGAAATGCAAATGGAGCCAGGATCTCAAGGAACAAATCTGTTCTGGAATCAGAAGAGGTGGACACCCAGTAACTCCATTATTGTTCAGTCATTACAATCCCATAAAATTTTTCTGAATTGATGTTAAATGCCCTTACATTAGGGTGCAATGGAACATAACAGCCACAGCTGAAATAAGATGTAAGGGAATAAGGAGTCGGGAAGATTTCTCTCATTGTTGGTGAGTTTTAAGATAGTATTTTGACATACAAAGAGCTATTTCATTCCAGACAGTGTCATTCTTGTTTGTTAGCTGGCAATACTCACCTTTTCTTGCTCCTTGCAAGTTCTCTATTGCTCCCTATGCATTCTGGCATTATAACATTCTGCCAATGCCTCATTTCTCACTGGGATTAGACTGGTTTAAAAACCATGCTGCTTCTGGAGGCTGTCCTCCTTAATAGAATTTTGTTGCCTTGCTGATGGTGTCACATAGGATTACTTGCTCTATTTTCTCTCTCTATTCCAAATGAAAATACTGTGTTAATGAATTTAAAAAATTCTTAAAAAATTAAAAAATTTCTGTCTGGCTCTGACTAGTTTAAAGCTACAGTTTTGAGTTTGGCATGCTGGAGTTTTTTATTTTATTTGAGCAATGTTTTTAAATATTTATGCAGGGAAATATTTTTTCTTTATAGAACTGATTGTACCTCAGGGGACTGAGTTAAAAATGGTGGGTCTATACCTGAGACATGACTGAAAGAGGTTTAAAAAGTACACATCTGATGTGTTAAAAATTATTATCTAACAATTTAGCTTGTTTTGAAGCAAAAGCTCTCTCTCCTTTTGGGCAGCTTTGAACAAAAAACAGCTTCTAGGCACAATATCATGATCTCCATTCCAAAATGTTGATGGTTATAGATTTTGTTTGTTTAGTTTTGATTTGGCCTTTTTATTTGGTTTTGCTTTCAAGCTGAAAGTGTCAGCTACTGCTGAAGACAGAACATTGACCTAGGTGGACCACCTAGGTCAACCTCAAGACCAACTGGTGGTTCCTTTAAAGTGGTATGAAATTCCTGTTTATACCAAAGTAGTGATGCAAGGATGTTTTTTTCAATGCATTATTGCTTGACATTCCTGCTTTTTAGACTGGGTATTTTTGTGGAAAAATTGCATTATTTCACATTTGAAAGAACGGAATTAGATATCTCTAGCTGTGATTCTTTGGGGATTATTTTGGCAAACCATTTCTCTTTGGAGATCTGAAGAGTTTTAAATGCTATGTACAGGTCTGGGTGAGAGAGATAAGCAGACAGAGAAATGGATGAGATGATCAAAACTTCAGGAAAAATGTCTGGTTTTGAAATTTATTAGAGAGGCTCTGTTCATGTAATGGTCTTTATCTTGTCTGGAAAACCAACAAAATGCTTAAATTACAGGACTATCCTTCCTCTGCAAACTTTGTTGCAATTAACTTAAAGTTTTCTCAGAACCCATTTCCTGTTTATTTCAGAGTCACTATATTTATTGATTATTGTGAGGTCATATGAGCCATGGGACTTCTAATTTCAAAATTTATCTAATTTGAATGTGTAGAACAGCCCAGCTCTTAGTTCCTGAATTCTAAGAAAAGTATTTGGAAACGCAGTCGTACACTGCAATCAAAGTGTTAAAATTCCATTTTTATTTCTGTTCTTATTGCATGACTTTTTCATGAGCTTTGTACTCTTGCACATTTGTACGCTTGAGTCTACATCTTTTAATATCTACAGGGCAAAGGTAATTTACTGTTTCCTCTTATTTTTATATGCATTTTTCTGAATGTCTCCTGACATTTCAAGTAAATCCCTACATTAAAGAGAAATCATTAGTTATCCATGATGTTGCTCAGTGTAAAGTTTTGCTAAGCACATAATTTTATGCAAGTTTTAATCAAAAACCAAAAATCTATTAAATAACCAGACTCAAGGAAGACACAAATATCCCTCAGAAAGTGACTTTGCTGCACTTGTTCAGTGCTTTCAAAACAATCAAATGATACTAAGATGGGGGAGGAGTAAATCTGTTTCAGCTAAACAGTAACTTTTAACCACAGTGCATATCAATAACAATTTGCCAGCAGTGAAGCAATTGCATAGGTGTCTCCAAAACCCAATGATTTAGCAGACAAAAAATGTTTAAAATGTCATTTTTTGTAGGATGAGCTTGATAAGAAAATAAAGGATGACTTTGAAGAATTATAAATGTCAGGTTATGGGTATCAAAGACAAAAAGAAAATGAAAATTTAATAAGTATTTAAGAGATGTTCATTAGGCCTCTCTCCTCTCAAACAGGATCTGTTGGGTAGTGCTGTCTCTTCTCCATTTAAAAAAATGCACTGAGAAATTAGTGCTGCAGAGCAGACGTGCTACCTGCTGTAAGCATTTATATGTTTCTTATGGACAACATCCCAAAAAAGGATTAATTTTTATGGTAATGGACAAATTGTTTAAACTGCCAACACACTCATTTGCCATAGTAAGCTAACTCCTAAGTAGTCCAGACAGACAGACACCAGAAAAAAGGAAATTCTGTAGGAATTTGTCAAGAAAAGGTTTATGTGCTGCTGACTTTGCTCCCTCCCTCTTTGAACTACATCAATATTGACATTACCTTTCGTTTGAACGGTTTGGATAAAGAGCAAATTTCTCATACATAAAGTAAATCTTTAACCATGTGTAAAATGAAGGAGCAGCATATATCTCAGTTGTTCTAATTTTGTAGGCAATAGGGCTGTTTGCCTGTGTAGCTGAGCAGTGTGCATCCACCAAATTAGAATTCATAAAAATATGTCTTCCCCAGAGATGTCTGAAGGCTAGCTCGACTTAAAGCAGGTTTTTTTGATTGTGGGAAAGAAATAATATAATAGATTTGATTTTGACAAAATGATAGGTGACTGCACAGAGAAAAGTTCATGGGAATTAATGCCAAGTCTTCCATAAAGTCATCTAATAACAGAAATGAGGTAAAACATTTGTTCAGTTTGCTTCTCCTATTATTTCAGACTCTTGAAAGTGCTGATACAGGATTTAATTATCTATATACAGGTGTACAGAGAATATTCTTATTTTATTTCAAAATTGGTTTTATTCTAATTTAGCTATATACTTGTAATATGCTCAGCATGATCCTTCCTTAGAGCAAAATAAAAAAAAAAATTGAATAATATTATTTCCATTAAAAATTTGTTCTTTTTAACCTTCTTATTATCTGTTTGTAGTATTATTTCTCATCTCAGACTCCAAAAATTTAATGATCTCATGAAAAAAAATTCATGGAACCTAAATTCCAGTCTGATCCTCCAGCTGCGATGCACCTTCCACTGGGAATATGAGATAACCAGAATTAGAACCATGTAAATCTTTCAGGCAGCACAGGTTGCCTCAGAAAGTTTAAAATGTAGTTTGCAATTTGATATGCTTGTTGAGATGGTCTCATTTTAGTCTAGGAAAGATATTGTAGATTCTTTACACAGAAGAGATGATGCTTTGTTTTAAAATGATAGGAACAGTTCTGCAATATCATTTGTATTAGAGGAACAAGTATACTATGGACAGGTAATAAAAACAAATACTCCATTCCACAGGCTTCAGTTGAAAACTGACAGATTTTTCAGAAGTGAATTTTTGATAAGAAATTTGATTCATGGAAATCCTTGCTTTTACATCAGTTTATTTTGGTTTATATTTCTATCACTTACGTTAGCATGTAAGACATATATTTCAACCATCTTACCTTCTGAGTTTCAGCTTCCTTGGTCATGATGGATTGCTGGAAAATACAATGTTCAATCAAACACTTCCAGGCTGAGATTATGGCTACATTATGTAGGCCAGATTAACATTTTGATTCCTATATCCACCATCAAAAGCCTGGGCCCAGCAAGCCAGATTGTAACACATATCTAGGAGTTAAATGCATTTTTTATTTTAAACTGAGCCAATTTGGTTTTTAAGACCCACTGACAGTCCTTGAGGTTCAGTGTAATATCTGACCACTCTCTCTGTCAAAAAATGCACTGGCTTAATTAATGTCTTTGCATTGCTGTGAGTGACTGAAATACCCAAGCGTGGACATCGTGGGCAAAGTAACATCACACACAGTGTTGAGTCTAGATGAGAGTGGCATTTTAATGTCAGAGTTAGCTTGGTCACTTCATGCAAGCAGGGATACAGATAGAAATGAGATGTTGCTAGCTGCTTCTGAAGTTAAAATCATTTTGCCAGGAGATGAAAGTAACTGGTAAATCCTTCTGGTATACAAGAAAAGATGCTATCCTCATCAAATCCTATTGTCTGCAGTAAAAGCATTCACTCCAAGTATATATTAGGCATGCTCTTTATTAGTAGTATGCTCTAAATCTCTTTAATGTTGATTAGTTTATGCTCTCTTGTCCAGATGTTTGTAAGACCATAATGAACTTCAAAGTATGATTTACGTAAATGTATTGGACTGAAAATACTACTTTTCACAGGACTTTAGAATATATTCAATAAGAAGTGATTCAACATGTGCAAGTCATTATTTATAGTGTTCTCCAGTGATCCATGAAATCCCCTCACAGGATTTGTAGGAGAAGCGTGGTCATTGTCTTAAGACTTGCGGTCTACATAGAACAACTTGACATCTGTTATCATTAAAGTGGAGAGGGCATCTGGAACTCCAAGCATGATAAGGGGTAAGGATTTCAGTTGGACAACACTCTTAAAAAGGATACTGGAATATCTGCTTCCAAGGGGCAGGAACAAACTCCTAAACCAAGCCCTGCTTTACGTTAATAGCAAGATTTGTTTGAAAACTTCCTGTGCATTTTTTTCTTGCTTTCATCTTTCTTTTAAAGTGACATCTACCCATAAGCGTGACAAAAATCATCCAATGAGGCAAGAAAAAATTATGAAAGATCATGTACAATATACAGTCCTATATTAGTAAACTTTAACAGGAATATTTTGGGGGTGTTCTAGTCACTTTAGGATAAGTCTTAATCATTTCTTTTCCAAGATAAAGATTATTTATTTGCTAAATTAAAAGACCTCCTGGATATCTTTATCAGAATGATACTAAGAGTCATACTCAAAGCATGTCCTTTGCATTCACTAAAATATACTATTGCAGTATATTGATAATCCTTTCTTTGGTAAATTCCCTGTACACTTTGTACTAAAATTGATTTTCACCTAATTTCAAAATGGACTAGCTTAAACAAAGGAAAAGGCATTTCTCTAGATTGCCAAATTCTATCTGAATGAGTAAATTAACAAAATTTGTCAGCAGCTTTCACTTCTTAAAATAACTAGGAATTGTAATTATGTGCATAATTTCATCTTTGCAGTTTTGTGCAATTAAGATGCTATTTAAATATTTTGGATCTCACTCCAAAATGTTTAATTTTTTTTTACTCATCAGGGAGCAAAATTCTCTATTTTTCTGCATTAAATCTGTGTCAATAAGTCCATAAGGTTATTTTTCACGAAATTTGGGAGTAAGTTTTTCACTTTTCTAAACAAAGTAAAATCAATGCATGAGAGAAGAGCTGGTGATTAAGCCAAATTTGTTGCCTAGATAGAATAATTGATGTATTCAGTAAGGAACAAGTACAATCTCCAGAAAAATTTTTTAAGTGTTGCTACCATCAAAGAACTTCTGTTTTTTTAATGGTCCATTAATGACTGGTTTTTATTCGAGCTTCAGACACCTGAGAAATGCATTTATAGACCATTAAACCATTTGTGATTTTTTTTAAACTTTGAGAGATTAATTTCAAAGTCCCCTTACATTTGTTATTTTGCAGAAAATGTTTTGCTCAATTATTGCTTGAAGCACCTGTTATTTTTTCTTTGTAAGTCATTTAAAAATAGGTGTTCTGAAATGATGACATATTTCTGTTTAAATTTTCAAGGGAACATTGATTTGGGAAATCAAATTATTATGCTGTACCTGATATTCAGTGTCAAATACCTCCAACTTCTTTATATGATGCATGAAAATTCTTTACAGAAAAATTTCTGTATATTCAGAAGTCAAAGTTGTTAATGACGTTGATATCTTCATGATCAGGCAAATCATTCTGGCAATATATGAAATACATGTTGATATATAATCATCCAACAATATAGTCACTACTGTGTCTGAGTAATAATCAAAACAGAAGTGAAAGTATGATTTAAGATAACTTTTGTTTTTGAAACACACAAACATGCATAAAGGGTTTGGAGGAGGGTTTTTATTTTTTTTCTTAGGGACAATGTTAATGTTTTCTCAAAATGGGAGTTCCTGTATTTTACATTTTTCTGTGGGCACAATAGTAAGCAGCATTTTTACCTCTGCCACTTTGTGATATTCCTTCCCTGTACAGTGAAGACAAATATGTGATGCAATATCATACAAATGACATATCTCCTACCATACAAATGTATGTATTTTTTAAGACTGTGATCAAAAGTTTTCCATCAAAAGCAGAAAATTGTTCTTCAGTCTTTATTTGCTTGCCTGCTGAATTCTTACAGCCCTAGCCTTCTGTGAAGATTGCTTTCTGCAAAATTCCTTTGTCTTGTTCTGTGCCATTTTGGTGTCAGCTTTTTTATATAACTTCTGTTCCTGACACAGCTGTCTCTTCACATGTGCTAGATAACCTTCATATCCCTTGCCTCTTAAAATCTCTGCGTAAACCCTTAAATAGCCTTCCAGGTTTTTTTCCCGGTATTCCTCACAACACACCTACTTCCACATTTTCTAAATATTCTCAGGAGGCAGCATAAATCCTATAAAGGCATGTAAACAAGCTTGGTAATGCAGACTGAGTTGTGTGAATGAAGTTCTAAGCCTGTTGGAAAAATGATTTCTTTTTCCATGATGCTTCAGGCATACATGCATGTGAAGTATCAGTATTTTAATACTTCTGATGGTATCATGCATACATGCAAGGAAAGTCTTTGAATAAAAAGGCTGTCTTTACTTAGCTTTAGATGTGTTTATTGAGACTTTATGCAATCACAGAACCCAGATTTTGTGCTTCGATCTCGAGTAACCCCCCTATTGGCCACCAACTCCCAACAACTAAGAAAAAAAAAAGGAAACCTTATAGAAAATAGGTTTGATGCAATTTTGTCAAGAAACTTAAAGTCCAAAAGTCTAGAGAGCATGTCCCTTAAAATGACCTAGGAGACCCCTCTGTCATCAAGAGCTGAAGTAACTCACCACTGCTGGAGCACTGGGAAGAAAAAAACCAATGAAACCACTTTATTCAACAGCTGGTACAGAAAGAGGCTGATGTTGCAAACTGCACTATACCCATGTTAGTTTTGGTTACAGTTGCAATATCATAGTCATTACTTCATCCTAAAAAAGTCAGGAAATAAATGTTGTGGTCATTACTACTTCTGCCATTTTGGCAGTTTCAACCTTTTTCCCAAATGTGGTTAGCAGGTTACAGGTATTCAAATATAGAAGAGTTAATTCTTGCTCTCATGCATGTGGATAAGAGTCCTCAAAGTAAAACAGTGAGTTAGAGAGGAAAACTGGCAAGCGAATCCATTAATATAAAACAAGACAAAAATAGTTATTCAGGGTAACAACAAATGGTATTTTCTTCATGCAGGTAAACAATATTTCACAGACTAGGCGATGAGGTGTGACCTCAACAGGCAGATTCACAAATGGAGATGCTGTATACAATTTGCTATCATGTGTTTTTTTTTACAGAGGGTTTAGCATCAACACAGTACATGTTCCAAATGCTAAAAGTGGAGGTGAAAAATCACTCTCAGTTGTTCAAAACTGTCTTTCTGGCAGAACAAACTGCACTGAGCAGGCAGTTCATTTTTTTCTGTAGCATTAAAACATTAAGGTGTGTGGGCATGCACGTCTGTGCTTAGCTGTGTATAAACATAATGCAGCATCCTAGATTGTGCAGCTGGAGTGGGCACTCTTAAAACAAATGGCTTGATGCTAAGGACCAATAGAGCTCTGACACAGGGATTTACTAAAGTGAATTTGTAGCTAATCAATTTTCCTGTGAACTATTCTGAAAGATTTATGTTCAGAACTCATAGTAGTAATTGCAAACCAAACCTGAGGCTTTTCACCTTGAATTTCATAGAATTGATTTGGTCTGGCAGATCTGGATTTCAATCCAGTCATGTTTAAAGGGAGAGGGAGAACAAACTGAGAAAATGATGAAGGATTTCAGTCACCTCTTAAAGCAACGGTACCAAAGAAGAAGATACTTGTTTACATGATTTAAAAGTAATCACACAACTCTTTTTTATCATCATGTAGATTAAAAATCTCTGACCCAAAGTATCCTTTGTGCTCCTATAATTCTATTATTGCAGAGGTCTGTTCCAAATGTGTAAGAGACTTCATGTATAGCTGCCATAACTGATGAAAATTGTTTCCAGAATATGTCTTTCACTCTCAAGACATTCTGGTCTGGAGTAGATGTTGCATTAAAGCCCATCGTTTTTGAAATTCTGTAAGCACAATTTGTAAGATTTTATTATTGTTATCTGATCTACAATATTGAAAGATTTCTCATATAAATTAGCATAGTGCTCATGCAAGCCCACTTGTGTCCCACATGTGAAAAGTGATAAAATTATTTCCAAGACAGATATTTCACAGTAGTGAATGAATTTGTAAGATATCTGCACAGTAAGTTGAACTGTTGGTTTTCCAATTTGATATTCCAAATACAAAGTTGACTACTTCATACATGAATCAGTAGTTTATGCAACCCAGTACATGAAACATCAACCTGGAATTTTCCTCTGTTCCCTTTCTCCTAGCGGAGAGGCAGTTGGTTTTACAGCATCATCTGTACATGAAGCTCAAGCTGATTGGCCATTGGTCCCAATAGAGCACTTGTGTAAACAACATGAACAGATACATGGACAAAAAAAGTGCAAGTCTGGAATTCAGGGTAAATTGAGTGAGAATTTTGCAAATTTGACAGGTGGTTTAACAGCAGCTGCTGATACTGATGATACAAGCCAGTGCAGTGCAAGGCTTTGGTCATAAAGAAGCAGCCTGTGAATTACTGTGAGCCATTGGACTGGAGAAAAAGAAGAGAATCTGAAAGGAAAAAAGCATTAAAGGCCTTAAAGTTCAAAGGGGGAAGAAGCAGTGTACATCTAGACAAGAGTAATGAAATTTTTTTGAAGGCTCAGTAGATACACTTTTGAGCTAAATATGTTTCCAATTTATAAGAGCATTACTGAGATATTTTTCATAATTTACAAACTCATGAGACTTATATCTTTTGCAAATATTACCTCCTGAAAGCTTGAAACAGCAAAAAAATATTTACCATTTGTTCCTGTCCATCATGTGTGCAGATTGGTTTTTTATTGTCTGGATGCTGGCACTATTTATTTTCTTTTTTTCAGAAAATAACATTGTTGAAGTATTTATTTTAGAGAAAAACTCCACATATAAAGAACTACATGGAGTATGCTAACAGCTATGAGAAATTATATTTAAGAAGAGGCTGGCCACAGTTTAGGCCTAAGGGTATTGTTATACTCTCTTAAATTCAGCTGATTACGTCCAGTAATTGTAATCTGACATACAAAACTATATGAAAAGATAAAAATGCACTATTTCTGTGGAAGGGATCTATGGCAAAATTCCATTTTTGAGAATTTTTCATAGATCTGTTGTTGTAAGAACAACTTAGCTTCTTCCATTTTTGGTGCTACTTACAGAAAAGTTCTCTTTTGTGGCCTTAACCTGCATTTGAACAAAGTAGCAGAGTAACCAGAACTCTGTACTGCAAGCACAGCCTGAAGTGACTGGGGAGTGCAAGCACTCCTGGTGATACTTTGGAGAGAAATTGATTATGTCATGTCATAGACCAGTGCAACCAGTGGCAAACTTAGCAGAATCACTGCAGCAACGTATCAGGCTACATGAGCAAAAGTGAGATCATAAAAAATGCTTGTCCAGTTTTAGCAATTAGAATAAAGGAATGGCTTAGGTCATGAAATGCATTCAGAGGATAACTTGGCAGCCAGAGATATGGTGTAATCAGCTCACAAAAGACTTTCACCTATGCAATTAAATGAGAAGCCTGTGTCTTTTTGTTTGTAAACTGTCTTTGAGAGAAATATGGGTGTACTCTGCATAGCATAGAAAATGAATTTGAAAGATATTTTTTTAAAAGACTAATTACTCAAATATTTTGCTAAAACTTGCTCTTCCTGGGATGTCAATTGTTATGTCACATTTTTTCAGTATCCCTGTAGAGCAGAGGATTGATTTATCAGACTCATCTTATTTGGCATTGTGGCAGCTGCATATTTAGACTGATTAAAAGTATTAATAAATTTAGATGAAAAATTGATAAACAGCTATCCATCTGCAAATTTCTTGGCATTAGGCACAGATAGGTTAGATCTGCAATTCCCCTGTCCACATTGTGTATCCTTTTTAATTCTGCCCTATCTGCTGACATTTGAAACAGCTGTTACAGCCTGAAGTCACAAAAAGAAAGATGTTACACAACATGGATGCTTTCCAGTCCAATAATATTTATTTTTGTGGAATTAGTGAAAAACTTAAGTCTGCTGAGAGATCATTGATCAGTTGACTAAGTTGTGATTAACATGTTAGAAAAACCTGCTTGGTAGCTCTCAAATCCATGCACTGAATGATTTAAAGGTATGACTCTTTCCTCAGAGAGAAAAGTTCCATTCAAAATCCTGCAGTGAAGCTAGAAATATTAACTGTGATGCACACTATTTAATTAAACTATTATTAAACTATTTAAACTATTTAAGCAGAAGTTGAAAGGCTGAAATCAGTACTCACAATTTTCCCAAGCTGAGTGAGTTCTCTGAGATCCCATCTAGGAGAGCATATTAGAAGAAATTCCATGTACAGTAAAAATCTTACTTAATATTGGCTGGAATGTTGACTGTTGTGGGCTATGTCTTTAGATCGTGAAAGAGCACAGACTAGGAGGCATTTTAGTCCAGATCATCTTTTCTGGCATCACTGAGTTCTGTTGTAAATGAAGTTTAAGAGGTTACAGCCTAATGAAGACAATGGTGAAGATTTCTGATTGAAACGGACAGTAAGTGAACTTTAACTGGTTGCTTGCTCTCTTGTTTTATGAGGACATTTACTGGGTTTCCCATAAGTAGAAAAGTAGTCAGACAGGGCATGAAAGTGCACACAAAAAAAATAAAAAGTGTTTGGGGTCAAAAAACCCCAACTCCTAGAATTTATTTCCTTTAAGAGAATAAATATTAAAATTTCAGCTAGAAAGAAAGGTAGTCCTGCTGGTTATTTGCTTTAATGGTTCCATTTTGACTTTTCTACTCTTACTTAGTGTCAAGCTGCCTGTGCAAGTGCTATAGGTGGTTAGCAACTTATAACTGGCCCTTATGCCTTCACCTTTTTAGGCTATATTTTTAAATATTTTGTTACTTTTGAGGTCTGCTTATATTAAAAAGGACTGAATGCTTTGCTCTCATAGCTAATGGCAGCTCTACTCTTCCTCACTGACATCTTAGCCTAGCATGTAAAATTGGGAAATCTAATCTTCTTTGTACTGTGTTTCTAAGGATTCTCATAACATCTCAAAGCTGCAACTTCTACTGCATGCTGTAGCATTTGAAATATTGAAATATAATTTCCACCTTACTTTACAAACACATGGAAACTAAGGATAGAAGGAGTGAAGGGATTTGGTGTTTTTTTGATGAGAATTTTGTTGATATTGCCATATTGTTTACCTACTGAATCCTGACTTGAATTTCTTATGAGAAATGTCTGAAAGCCATAAGAACAAGTTTTTAAAAGCATAGTTTAGGAGCACAGCTGAGTTGTGATGTTTATGATTGACTTTCTGTTCCTGCAGAATTTTATTGATGATACAAAACACACTTTCCACACTGAACGAGTTATCTTGTCTACCCTGATCTTCATCTCTTTAGTCAGTACAATTCATTTTAGGAGTAGTGAATATTAAAGTGGTTGTCCAGAGTTATTTCCTGCCATGGAATAGACATGTTTTCTGTTCTATATGTTTGTAAACAATGCACAGCCTTTAAAAATCTTGGTTTCACTATTACCTGGACATGCAAGGTATCAGATATCTGTGTGCTGTACAGCAAACAGACTTGGGAAACACACTAAAGTAGCTTTCCAGGAAAACTGATGGAAGGCTTATTTTGAAGCCAAATGCCTCAAATCCTTCAATTTTCCAAATTACTGTTTTAATTCTGTATATTGTAAATAAATATATTTGGGTTGCACTGGTATAATTATACTTTGTGAGGGAGAGGAGACAATGTGTAGCCTTTTGAAGAGTGAGGCCACAAGGTTTTTGCTAGTAGTTGAATGGTAGTGGAAGCCTGGAGCTGCTGCTTTGAGCATTTTCCCACCTTCTCATTTTCCATTTCACAAAAATCTTGCAGCTGTACAAATGTATGCATTTTTCTCATGGTCATGGATTAAGGAATGTGTTGATCTGTAGATTCACTTGGTCTACAGCTCAGAGGCTTTGAGAGGGAGAAACCAGTATTCTCTTTTCTGATCAACTCACAGTCTTTCTCTCCTACTCACAAAAAAAAATAATATATATACATATATATATATTATACATATATATATATATATGCACATTTCTAATTCTGCAGACCTGTATCTCCTAAGGCTGTAGGTCAATTGCCAGCAAAATTAACTGGCTTACAAGATCACAAATGATGCAGGTTTTCTGAAGGAGAGGTAAGTAAGCTCCCTACCTGCCTGCCAAATGACTAATGCACAAGCATTATGTAAGGAAACTTCTGCAAGTTTTGGCCAAATTCTTTCATAAATTAAAACACTGGAATTTTCCCAAAGGTTGAAACCTCCATTTTATAGTCTGTATTGAAATTTCAGAGGCTGTCATATCTGAATTTTGGCTTCAGAAAAACAGTGCTGTTACCTTACATAATCTCTGCTAAGATTTTAAAAATGCTGTGTGATGCAAAGTTATCCGAAGAAAATCTATTTGTAATTTTGTCTGTATTGAACAGTAGCAACCTGAAGAGCTTGAGAACACACCTAATATAGTGTATCAATGCTAAAGAGATGCTTAAATGTCTTTATATCGGATATTGCAGAAACTGAAGGATGTTCAGAAGTTTGTTGTTCCAGCTGCTGTTATTCTACTAATGCAGTCATACTGCAACTTTTAACCAAGGTTTTTGAAAGCTAATGCAAAAAACTAAACCCTTAATTCCATATGTTTTAATCCAAATCACTTTTTTGTTTTAAGTGCAGCTGGTTTCATCTGAAAAATTTGAAACACTTATTGCATTTTTTTAATGATTTGCTACTGTACTAAGTAGGAGTAAGCAAGAAGTGGTAAAATGCATTCTACATCATAAAAAAAAAAACCACCATCCCTCTGGTAATCCCTCAGACCTTACAGAATTATTCTAGGTTATTGTTATTAATTATATTATCCAGTTGCTAATTTTTCCCCATTCTCTGTGTATTCTTCTCTTCAGTAGGGCTTTGAACTAGATTTCTTGACATAAGACCTGATGTGATAATAGAAATGCTAAAAATACTATCTTTTAGGAAGGAAAAGTGGGTTTTAAAGAAAAGCCACAATGCTTAACTGAGTGAAGGTGTGGCTATGGAGTGATGATTGCTGCAGTTGTGTAATCCTTCAAATTTACATGCTCATTAACAAATATTTATATGTCTAAAGACTGTTGAGGCAGGCAGATTGCACCTATTCACCTAGACACTGTGTAAACATGAATATGAAAAATACATACAGTTATTCATAAAATAGCTACAAATGAGGGCAATTTTCAAATATTTGGGCTTGTATTAGTGCTTTCATGGACTCATTCATACATTTTTCTCCATTATAGTGTACATGGGAGAGAGATATGACAGTGAAAATTAAGGAACCAGAACAATAGTATATTACCCTAAAAAGGAGAATTTCTATTTTCTCTTTTCTAACAGATAATTCTGAATCTGAATGATGTCAGATTTAGTGATGTTTAAATAACTATCAAGAAAAGAAAATAATAACTATTCAATAGTATATTTTATTATTAGTTATTATTTTATAATAACTATTTAATAATATATTTTATTTTCAATAACTAACAAGAAAGGAAAAAATTTTAACAGAGGAAGCTGGGGTATGATTTTGTAAGTGATGTAGTGTTTACAGCCATGTTTAGAAGGGAAGCCGAAACCTTTTTGGTTGCTACAGTGTTATGTTGTTAGGGAAAGAACTGCATACAAAGAAAAATGTGGCGCATGAAGAGAATGACAATTTGGGTTTACCAAAGAAATTAATCAAAGCTGTAATTATGGTCATTAATACCCTTTCCTGCTTGGGGAAAAAAAAAAATTGAACAGAACCAGCAGAGATTGCAGTTATTGTCAGTCCTGCTCCTGTTGCTTAAGATTGTTTTCTTCAAATATCCCTCCATGATATTTGTTCTGAACAGACTGGAGCTCTCACTTTCCTATGACTAATTGCCTAAGAACCACACATTTACAATGTAGTTACCCTCACTCAACATGACAGAACTTCTGTCTTTGCAAGTATTGGACCAAACCTTCTGAAAAATGAACTACACCATTAGAAATATTAATTTATGTCACTTCTAGTTTTCCAGATAACATAGGCATTTAATGTCAGCCTTACGAGAGGATATATAGGAAAAGGCCAAAGCAGAGGAAGAATTAGATACTTCATCTAGAACCTTCAAATATTTGCTATAGCTAGTCTTGTGCTGCCATTTTGATACTTATGTCCATTAATATGCAGCTACTCTCTTTTACTGTCACTGCAAACTAAGAGCAGTCATTTCCTTTAAAGCCTATTCTACTAGCTTTGTGTCCTAAACTACAAACCCATCATTGTTTTGTGTGTAATTGGTTAAATCAAATAATATATTTGATTCTATAAGCTTTGAAATTAGGAGCGATATCTATGAATGGTGCCACAAGGAAATATTTTTTTGATTTCTACTGTTCTCTTGTGTGCAGAAGTCTTTATATTATTCATGAGAACAGCTTTGGGCTAGAAAAACATCACTTCTTGTATTTTTCTTCTGTGGAGAACTTGCCTGATAAAATTATCATATTGACTAGATAAACACCCCAAACAACAAAGCACTAATAACCTCTCTGTTGGATATGTGTGGATGGTGTAAGGGAGCACTACTGGAAGTGATAAAAAGGGGTTGATTCAGTACCTTCTGACAAAGACAACATTTGATGAAAGGGAACTCATTAAATTGTCAAAGTAGACAGGTTTCTGTTGGTCTTTGCCTTATCCCAGGACCATTTATCCAGCCTTACTGTGGTTTACTCAGTGTGTTTCTTCTGCCAGCTAATGTAATTAGACTAATAGTTCAGTTGGTAGCAGTCTGCCTGGAGGCAGAGGAAAGACTGACACATGAGAGCCAACATGTGTTGCACAAAATACTTGTTTTATTAAAAAGTAAGAAAAAGCAACCAAAAACGTGTAAATTATACCAAGAACTGTGATGACACTGAGTTATTTAGAAATTGTGGTCTGTATTGTCTGTGAAACCCTCTTTAAGCATCATTCAATGTTTTTGACTGTAATGATGACACAGGGTATTTCATAAACTCTCTGTTTCAGTCCTAGCCCTGAAGCAACCTGTGGTGGGTGGGAGAGGGGAAGGAACAGAGGGCATGCAGGCAGTAGTAAAATAATTTATTTTAGAATGTGGACCCTGGTCGAGATTTAAGAACAAGTTAAATAGATGGTCATAGTAACTGCAGCTGTGAATAGTAAAAGAGTCTTTTCCAGAGACTCTGAAAATTGCAAAAGGTTTTCTTTTCCCTGGCACTCAACTGGATGCTACTTTTATAGCAAGAGTGCTCTTTTCAATTTACAAAATATGTTATCAACCATATGTGATCAGTCGGGGAAAGAATTCCTTGTAAAAACATTGGACTGAAGAAGACTAATAAAAATCTAAATGGGATACCAGGAATATCAAAACAATTATTTACTCCAAAGGTTAAGGAATGGCAATAATACTACCATCTCCTGTACTGTTGTCTCCTCAATTCCTTGTGAAATCTCTTCTTCCAAATGGGGGCGTTTGGTATCTCAGCTACTTAAGGAAGAGCAGGTGTTTTGTAACAAAAGTCATTGCTGATCAGTCCCTGGAACACATTCCCTACAGGCTTCACTTCCAATGCACTACAGGATAGATGTCAGAAAGGATGTCTCCTCACTGCTCTCCCTGCCTTGTCTCCACTGAGAAAAGTTATATAATTGTGATGCTGGTACTGCAAGGGACAATTCCTGTGTTAGACACAACTTCAGTTATTACCAAAATCAGATTTACTAGTTCATTGCTTTCCAGTAAAGGAAGTGAGCTGCTGTAAAGGGAATAGCTTTAATTATTCCTGGATTCAAGATGGGGGAATGCCATGAGGTATTGCACTTAAAAGAGCAGTCAAAAGTCAGACCTTTTAGAAATTCTGAATTACATTCCAGTTATCCTAATTTACTTCTAGGGATTCTATGACTAAATCTGTTTTGAAATTTAACGTTTAGATGGAGGTTTTGAAGAGGATATTCAACTTGCTTAAAATGCAAAAAAAAATCAACTACATGCTTAAAATGGAGAGCAATCCTTTCCAATCTGCAGTGCAGTTCGCTTATTCTTTCCTTGTTCCATTTGATTAATGAAAGCAATGTATTTTCTCCTCTTCTGCTGGTGATTAATACTTCTCCATGTTTCTTTGTTTTTGGTGGCAGGTTGCTGGGGAGAGATTCCACTGTAAATCGGTTTTGATATCAAGTTTTAAATAGGCTTTGCCAACCTACTTGTTTTGTGAAAAATACTTCTCAGTTTGCAGCAGTGTATAGCCTAGACTGTGCCTTCTCTGTCTCTGTCAAAGAGAAGGGGAATTTAAGAGAGGCCCTTTCAAAGCACACTTCCATCACTACAGTTTAACTTTGCACTGCCAGTGCAAAGTTAAAGAGAACAGCTTGTCTGCAGCTTCCTTCCCCATGTCTGCATGGTAGATGTGTGGGGCAGCAGGAGCAGCAGTCAGAAACTAAATCATAGTTACTTACTGACCTTGGTAAGAGCAATATCTTCTCCCAGGTACATGGTGTGACTTAAAGCTCTAATGAGTTTTTGGGTAGGAAGGTAATACTTTGAAGCCATTGTGGTTAGTGACACAGAGAAAAGTTGCTCCCTGAATTTTCCTTGGGGAAATACTGTCTCCAGTACTGACTGGCTATAGCTCATGCCACCTGGACGTTGGCACTGATGCAGGACCTATTTTTAAACATTATTTTGGACTTCTGTCTGTGCTAGTGATTCACACGGTGCCAAGGATGTTCCTGGACACAGGAATGCAATCATCCCTTCCCATTGCTGTAGCTGTCTCTGGATGACTTCTGGATGAAGCTGAAGCACCCAAATATCCCTGGGCAGTCTGGCATTCAGTACAAGCCAAGGGGCAGCAGGCAGTTCATGTGCAGCTGACCTGCTTTGGAGGAACAGAGAGGATGATAATACAGACTGCTGTGCATGTGTTGGCCTCCAGAAAGACACATTCAAGGCAAATTCATTTTACTGTAGGATGTCTTGCAAAACTTTTTTCCTTGTGGGGCTTTTAGCTTTTTCAGTTTTTTCAGTTCTTTGGTTTTTATTGGTAATAAACTCAACTGATGCTCAATTTCTACCCATGTTTACTTTTACTTAAAATTTGGGAAATGAATACTGAGGTGCATGCAGATGTAAAACTGGTGGTAGCTTTCCAGCATAGCTTCAAGCATGCAAAAATCCTCTTTGCATTTGAGTGTGAGCTCCACCTCTTAGGCAAACACTTTGTTCTGATTTCAAGTCAAATTTTCACTACAGAGTACCCATTAATTAAACTGTGAGAGTCATTTCAGCCAGCAGCTCCTTGCATGGGGACCCTTTCACTCATAGCCAGTGAAAGTTGATCTTCTTCTGCCTGGCTGAGGAAAAATCTGTACAACCATAAGGACAGCTCAGTGTCCAAACTCAATCACAAAGTGTCTCTTAAATGATCTGAAAAATAAATGGCTTCTCTTCATCATTTCCTTACCTTCCAGTCATATTTTTCTCAGCTACATTTGCCTAAGAACCCAAAACTCAGATGTGGTGTGTCATTTCTCTAACTCCTTCGCTTTCCATGGGCTTTTTACCCCTAGCTGTTGCTGTTGCTGCCAGCTCAATTAACCTTAACAGGAATGTAGTTGTCCCTCTGTGGCTCAAGATTAATGAACTGTGCTTTAAACCAAGAGAACTGCTAGTAAAAATTAGGTATAATTTCATTAGAAAATTTTGTACTCCTAATTAATGAAGAAGCTCATCTGAGGACTTGACAGAATTGAGTTTAACTGGAGGAAAATATCCACAGATCAAATATATGAAGTTTGCTACTTCCTTTTCATCATCACTCTCTCTGTGGGCACCTTTTGTCACCAAACATCCTGTTTTCTGTCTCCCTGCCATCAAATCTCTGCCAAGGTGTCTTGATGGGAAGCATGGAGTAGGGGCAGCAGTAAAATGAAGTCATTTGTTGTGTAGCCAGTTGTTTCTTCATCTTGTTTCTGAGTGATGAACACTGCGTATAATATGATTTATTTAAGTCTTAAAAAGCAGGGGCTGCTCAAAATACTGAGGTCATTGCTTCTCCACTTACAATCCCAGAAAATTCCCGGTGTTTGTCTTTCATGCTCATTCTGGGAAATTTTGTAGTCCTTCAGTTTCTCAGTAATGCTTGTATGGTACATTTGAGCAAAAGCTTGGGCAATACCTTAGACATGTTCAGACTCAATTTCTGGATATTAAAAGTAATTTTGATAGACACCTAGACAAAGAAAGTTAACAAGGAACTTGACCAAGAAAGTATTGACAAGCCAGGATAGTGACAAGGAAAGGGAGACAAAACAGGTAAAGAGATGTTTAAAAAACAGACTTGAAAAAAAAGTTCAAAAAAGACAGCTCATCAAAAATTTTTCAAATACTGTTCCTGGTTTGTCATACTTAGCTTTGTTTGTTACTTCAGAGCTCTTGACCCTTCCATTATGGCATAATAATTACTATCCATCCTGTAGAAGATCAGGTGAACACCATGGTTTCTAGTATTTCATATTGTGCCATTGTAGGTGATCATAAAGTGATGAATTGCACAGTTGTCAATAAGATATTTAGGTCTTTTGTGCCAAAAAAAACCTGTGATGTTTGCTATTTATGTCTCTAAATCATGATGTAATAATTTTTTCTTTGAGAAAATTTCTATGGGTCCTTCTGAGTTCTAAAAATATACTTCTATCTCTCCAAGTAAAGATATCAATTCTGGGAAGGATATATCTATAATAAATAGATTGAATCCAGGTTTTGAATGTAAAACTGTGTCTAATGACTGGATTTTTTGATAATATGATACCAAAAGAATTTTTTGTACAATATATTGTAGAGGGCCAGATATCCACTGACCACAAAAGATGCAAGTTTGTATTCTGCACATATAAAGGATAAGAAGTTGATACATTTGAGTCAAAATTTTTCACAGTATTTTCTTTAGGTGCTGGAGCCAGTGATGTTCTAGCACACATGCTTATGTTTCAGTATATGAGAACAGAAAATCAGCTAAGCACAAAAATATCTGTCAGCCATAATTTTTTTGGAGGTGGTACTTTGGTTATGGTGTACTCCACTATTCTATTTATAGATTCTAAAGAAATTAAGTCTTCAAATAGAATTACCACAGAAGTAGTGGAAAATGGAATTTTCAAAGCAGCCCAAGGAAACTGAGGACACAGTTCTTTGCAGTCAGGAAAATAACATACTGAGTCTCAGTCCCCGCCTTGAACATGCCAGTGTCAAGGGTCTGTATGGGAGCATTGACACAGGTTTGTTATAAGCTGTACAGCGGGCTGATGATGTTCCTGCAATACTAAGTGGTCCCATACAGTGAAATATTTCATATCAAGTTGTGTTTGTCATGAGAAAGAATGTGTTTTCTGCCTTCTGCAGAGGTGCAGTTGTTGGGGTTTTTTGGGTTGTTTTGCTGTTTATTTTTTTTCCCTGAGCAGTGTTATGGGCCAAATGCTCAATCCTTTTATGTCAAAGGCGAAGTTTGATTTAAATGAGACCAGAATGCAGGGTATGTGTTAAATCAGATATTTTAAAATGTGTGCCACTTGAGATTGCGGAAGAAAAAACATGCTCATAAATAGTTGTGATTTGTTTGAAGTCAGAGTACGTTTCTCTCTGTGGGTCTATTTATAGCTTCAGGATAAGAAATTCTTAGGCTTAGTGGCAGGAACTGATGAGTGAAACTTTCACATACTCAGAAGAAAAACATGAGTTGTAATTTTCTGTTTCTTCAGACTAAAGAAAATTCATGAGTCTTGTAGCTGGGATATAAAATTAATCCTGCTTACTTAGGAGAACCTTAATCACAATGCAGTTTTCCATGTGAACCACGGTATCTGTAGTACTCAAAGAAGTTAGTTCTCACAGAATATTTTTTCATCTGTCTTTGTCTCTTGTTAAAACAGACCTTTGATTTTGCCAGCGACTAAGATTAGACTGTAATGTAATATTTTTATATTTTTAGTTTTTATTCTGTTGCTATATTAAGACCAGAATCACAAATTGATTCTTTTGAATCCTGAAGTGTTCCCTTTGTTTTTTTTGCTGCTGGAGTCCAGTTCCATACAATATCAGCAATCAACTTCTTTACCAAAGCCAAGCAGTGACAGTTGCAAAAATGAATATTTGCTGTGGGCCACTGGTATGAAAATACCACAGTGCTGCATGCCTGCATCACCAGAAACAAATCTTCCATTTGACTGTGGCTGAATTTCCAGCTCAATTTTAGAACATTTATAATTGAAATAGCTCTTAAAGCACTGTCATAATACAGTGTTAAGAAATGCTGATTCAGTCTGCAAGGCATGAACTCAAATGCCTTCCTACTTCTTTTTGGTGTTGTTTTTCCTTGTTTGTTTTTAATCCCTTATACCTTTAATGCTCTGCCCTGTATTTAGGGCACTGAACTCTGAAAAGGAAGCAACACTGTAAAATATTCAAAGGGACCCACGCTGGTTAGCTTAGAGGTTCTTGTGAGAAAAGGAATTGAATTGCCTCTTTGTAAGCTTACTTGACAGCTTTTAGAATGTTTTATCCTTAATCTCTGCTGAAAATTCTAAAGTTTATATGAGAATGAGTAGCTTTGCATTTTTAAATGTGTCATGGCTTTAACATGGTGAACTTCAATGGCTTTCTATTTATGTTTTAATGTCGTTAATGTATTTGCATTAGTAGAATATCAAACATATTCACACAGGGCACCTCTTAAAATGCAGAATAAATGCACTGAACTTTGATTTTTTTTCCTGATGACCTTTACAATATATAATTTTTTATATATTATGCTGCTTTCATTTGTGCATCTCAAAATACCCTCAAAATATTCAAAACAGCTAGCATAATTGATTGTATTTTCTTTTAGCTTTTAAATAATTACATAGTGAAATATTAGATCAGCATAGATACAGAAGGTCAGATACTTGAAGCAGAATGAAATCTGCTGTTATTTCAGCTTTTATTGTTTTATTTCATTCATTGCCTCAGGTCTTCCTAAGGAAAGTATAGAAATTATCATCTTAGGGCTAAATACTGACCCTTACACTGCAAAGCTGGCAGTGGTGATTGATGTACATTTCTAATTTCCTGCAAGATTAGAATGAGCACCAACTTTGCCATCAATCCTGAGAGAATGTTAATGTCCCTTTCCCCTGCCTGGGTCATCTGCCCCTTGCCTTCCATGTCATCAAGAGAGTACATTGGCTGAGCCTACTATTGTACAGTAATACCAAGATGCAGAAACTAATGTTTTAAAAGCAGTGTTAATGCTTATAAAGTGACAGGGTTTGGATTTGGACTGGGTTTTTGAGGAAAATAATTTCACTGCAGCAATTTTTGACTCAAGGAAAGCAAACATTCATTGGATTCTCTGGAATGGGAAAGGAGTGACTAGTTAGCTCTACAGTTTTGTGGACGGATCTTCAAGGGCTTTATTTTTTCATCAGTTTCCCAACAAAATGCTTAATATTTCAATTTTTTTTCTTTTGAAACCTTATTTTTTTAAAAAAAATCATAAATAAGAAGAGGCTAGTAACCTCATTCCTTCTGCACTGATATTTGACATACTCAGTACCTTCAGAATATGGCAACTTTCAGGCATTCTTTCAGGAAAAAGAAAACCAAACTGTGATTTGACCTTGAGTGGGACTTTGTTTTTTGCTACATGCTTTAATGCCTGTCAATGCCTAGAATATTCACATGAAAAACTGCTTTCTTGGATTCATGAATGACAATTTTTTAAAACCCTCTGGGAGAGTATGTAGAAACATGACAAAATACACAGTGTATAGATCTTAATAGAGCTTAAAGGGTCGTATTCCCACTGACTGAAAGGAAATCATATTTGTGTAGATATTTGTTCAGCCAGCTTCAAGTCCCCCAGTAGGAAATATTTCTGGGTCTGTATAGGTAGGTTATTCCCAGGCTTCATAAACTTTAATATTAGAAAGAATTTCCTCACATCTAATCTAAATCTCTCTTGATGTAATCCAATAGTCCTTGTTCTACTAGGAGGGATGAGGGAGAAGAGTATATTCTCCTTTTTTTAGCTACCTTCTACAGAGATGAAAAATGCTGTCCGAGCTCGCTCTTTTTCTTCCATATTCACAGTTCATGTTTTCTAAATTTGTAATTTATTTTGGCTCCCTCCATCACAAACCCTCTCTTGTTGCTTTGCATTTGTATTGCTTCTGAATTAATAGCAAAGCAAGAAATTTTGGAGGTTTTTTTGACATTGATGTCCCCGGGCTGGACATAGGGCCTTCAGAGCTGATCAGAGGAGGAACAAATACCTCCTAAACCTTTTGCTTTGCAATTTCATTGTGGTGGGAACCTATTTTATAGCACAATGATAGAAGAGATCTATCATTCAGCATTCATCATGTCTGTTACTCAAAGATTTTTCTGAAAACCAAGCAAATAAACAAAGAAAACAATCAAAATGAAACATACAATAAAACTTCCCCAAATGCAGTACTGGGGTTGTTGTTCATCATTCTGTTTTAATAGATCAGATTAAACCTACTGAGTGTGGGTTCCTGCAATTGTCTTTTCTGAAAAGCATCTAATTTTCTAAACTGTTTCTTCAATGCATTAAAATTGTTTTGAATCAGGTTTCTCAGTGTGTTTGCCTTGCTTCCAATTTGATATTGCCTGCTAAGCTATTAGGAATGTTCTCCATTAACAAAGTTTGGAACAGTACTAGTCTGCAATGCACCACTGTGGTACCAGTTAGTTGTGTCCCTTCTGCATCAGAGCATGAACTTAGCTCTCGAAGTGAAAGAATTACTATTTTGTCCATTCTGATGGGGGGCAGTAAATAAAGCATAGTAGAGATTTATTTACAGGTAGAGCATCCCTAACACCAAGTAATGTATGAAACCAATGTGAGCCATGCTGGAAAATACCCAAATCCAGGCCTATTCCAATAAAGTAACCAAGATTTTTTTTTTAATTTTTTAATATGATAAAATACAGTGCTGCAAAGGCAGAAAAGCTCCTGTCCTTTGTCTCCTTCTTGTGTCCCCTACCCACCATCTCCTTCACTGCCTTCACTGTTGCATTTTGCTGTCCTCCACCCTGCTAAGTACTTAACAACCCCATGACACTGCCATATCCAAACATCATGTATCAATGAGGTCTCAGATAGGGAATGTTATATATACATTTAGATTTAGTTACTGTTATTAGTATGAATCATTATTATGTAATAATGGATAACAATGTGTACTGTGTATTTATAATTACCTTCATCTTTTAGTGTTGGTGTTGGGAAAAATTAAGTGAAGTATCAATTTCTTCTTTTTTTTTTTTTTACCAGATATAAAGGCCAATTTATTCATTTTAGTTGTATTAGTACAAGATGTTAAAACTTTAGCTTGGCTACCCAATCAGCATAAGTACTATGTGTTACTATGGCTGTTTAAGCATCTGAAGTTGTGTGCATAAATTTAAACTGCCTGTTGTGCTGGTCATTTTCATGACCTCTTTTATTGCATTTTTCTTCTGTTGTACAGAACATTCTTAATGACCTTTTTGTTCAGTTTATGAGTTCTGTGTCAGCAGACTGCAGGACAGGAGACAACACATGGTTTTCTAATACATGGGAGTACTGTATTTTATAACCACACAAAATACAAAGGAAAGGGTCAGGTTTAGTACATTACCATTAGTCAAACCATCACCAGAACAATCTGCCTCTCTGTGTCATCACAGCATTGGGACGTCAGCAAGCCAACACCAAGGGTTGCACAATTTTTTTTCTGTTTGTTTTAATTCTTTCCATCTCGTCTCTTTGCCCACAGACGCAAACACAGGGACACCAGCAATATCAACGACAACAACCGTGGAAATCCGGAAGAGCAGTGTTATGACAACTGAGATCACCTCGAAAGTGGAGAAAATCCCCACAACAGCCACGAGCAGCAGCACTTGCCCTTCCGTGGAGACTGAGGAAGAAAAAGCAAAAAGACTGCTGTACTGTTCACTATGCAAAGTCGCTGTCAACTCTGCCTCACAGCTGGAGGCGCACAACAGTGGTGAGTTGGAGCAGTGCTTGCTTGCTTCCTTTTTTTTTTTTCCTTCTGTCTCAAGAGCACTGCAATTATCTTCCCCTGAATAGATTAGATCTCTTGCAGCAGAGGACAAAGAGGTGGCAGAAAACTGGCAATTACATGGAATTCATTAACTATTAAAGTATAAAAATGACAGGCAAGGAGGCTTTCAAAAAAGAGAAATAAAGGAATTTATTGCAAGTTGCAGATTTTCTTACACTTTAGCCTTTGAAGCTTCAAAACCTTATTGAGCTAAATGGAAGCTCTACTTCATTACCTTTAGTGTTCAGAGTTTGCATAGTTTTGCTTGTGCCAACTAGCAAACTGAGTATGAATGCCATCAGCTTTGTTTGAAATTTAACAAATTAAGGCTGAAAGAGGAAGCATTAGTCAGTCAGAGTTCAATGATGAGAGTTAGAGTTCTTAGCTCCATATTGTCTGTTAATAAATAACTTGTTAAAATTATGTATATTTTCCCTTTGTTTTCATCAACTGATAGCAGCTGCTGCACGAGGGTTGAATGCGTAATTGCCTCCCTCCATCTTTCTTAGTTTTTTAACTTTTTCTTGTCATTAGAGCTAGTACCATCAGTAAGTTCTGGTAGTAAACAGCCACAATTCACAGTCACTAATTTAAGCATGTTATTGATTGGCTCAGTGGTGGCTGGGGTTAAAAGATCTAGGAATTTGATATGGGGGCAGTGACCACCCATCTTACAGAAAGTTCCTGATCTTGGATGTCAGGTGCTACCTCTTATCAAGGGTAAGTAGAGTTCAGAGACAGAAAGACAACCTCAGGTTTGAAATTTAGAGACAGTGATAAAATACCTAGAGCAAAATGATCAAAGGTTTTATGATGCACTTTAAAAAGAAATAACTTTGGCATATATATAGAACTCAAATTAGAATGGAAATTATGACTTCTTGGCATTCATGAGAAACAAAATTCCATCAGTTTTGAATGCTGTTTACTATATGCCAGATCTTCAACTGGTGAAAGTTCAACTGCAAGCTGTATCCTTTTAAAGTATTTAACTTCATATAGACACTAAATATTCTGATCAGGCTGAGAGCCAAAACACTATTCTGAATATTTAAACACAGCCTTCCAAGTTTCTGCTGCCTATGCTGATAAACTGTTTGTGCTCACACACATGTGGTTTTTTTTTTTACAAGTCTGTGGATGCATACAGCAATTAGCATTGGAGTGGTGGTTCTGTATGCAGTAGTTAGTCCACTATCATCACAGGCTACCTGTGTGGGAGTCAACTGTGTAAGAAACTGTTCAGTCTGAATAAAGGAGCAGCAACAGAACACCAGTGTTCTCTATGCAACCTTTATTTACTATTAAAAAAAAAAAAAAGGCAATTGTATTTTTCTCTCATAAATGCTTCTCACATGTTTTGGTTTCTGTCCAAGACATTAATGATCCATAGGTTGCTTCTAGGAACCTCTGCTCCTTTCTGGTTTGGAGAGTAATTAGTTAATTACAGATTTAATTGTAAGCTACCTAGACATACTGTTTATCAATCTGTTCAGGAGGACTACAAATCAAAGCCAACTACATCTTTAATAGCTAAATTACTTTTCTTTTGCAACTACAATTCAGGTCTTATTAGCAGCAGGAGTTAATGAGAAAAGTCACACACATTTAACTTCACATCAGGGAACCTGATTGTGCTGCTACTTTCTGGTCTGGCTGCTTTGTTCCAGTGCATTACCTATAGGTATGTAATTTAGTAAATAAATACCAGGCGTGAAATACTGTTACATTAGTATGACTGATACACACCAAGACAGTCCTATTCTAAGGATAGCACATGGCACCAAGCTGAGGCTCATATGATTTTATTTTAAAAGGAAAATAAAACAATGAATGCAACCCAATTGCCAAAGTTGTTTCTGTTTCCCATTTCTGTTGTCTCCAGGGACTAAGCACAAAACTATGCTGGAAGCTCGGAATGGAAGTGGAACCATAAAAGCCTTTCCCCGGGCAGGCGTAAAAGGCAAAGGACCTGTGAATAAAGGAAACACAGGCCTTCAGAACAAAACATTTCACTGTGAAATATGTGATGTACACGTAAACTCCGAGACACAACTGAAACAGGTACTCAGCCAGCTTGTGGAGTGAGAATCTTTGGCTGTTATTTGTTTTCATGGTGGTAAAGTACCAACACCGCAATAGAATAATTTGTGTCCAAATGGAACTCACAGTTTTGTCTATTGTACTTGGCTGCCATGCTGTATGTTTTGTTTTGATTATGATTTTCCCATGCATGGAATATGTCTTCTCAAAACCTCTCAATTATACACCTTTGGTAAAGAGTTATAGAAAGTGTAACACGTTACAACTGTCTTTAGACTGCTAGAATTGTCCCGAGCTAATAAACTCTGCCATTTCATGTAGTGCATGATATTTGCCTTGACAAAGATATGAAGGTGGATGCAAGCAGTACTTTCACAGAATACTAAGTAACCCACTTAGAAATGTGGGATGGAGAGGATTTCTAATATTTTATCAATGTTTCACTCTAACTGAGAAGCATGACCTCTAAATTGCAATTACTCTAAGTTATGTTCAGTCATTCTTCAGATGATCAAAGTTTTCTGAAAAGCACTTTGTTTAATTCCATATGCCTATTGTAATTAAATACTTGTAAAGGAACTTTACAAGAATGAAGATGAATTCAATAATGGACAATAGCAATACCCATTCTTCTGGTCTCAGAGCAAAAATTCCAGTTCTATGTATTTTTATTGTGATAATTCCCTTGAAAATGAAAATCAAAGTAAAAAAAGAATTCTGAAAAATGTTCCTTACTTCTAATACTGCAAGAAAATCTGTGTAGAAAGATACTTTAAAAAATCTCACAGAACTTATGAAGAAGATAATGGATTTTGTGCATTTTTTTCATTCTCTCTTAGAAACTGTCTTAGAAGGATCTCCAGGCAGCTTAGGGATTTAAACAATTTTCTGACCTTATATTCTTCCCCAAATAGGGGATGCTTTACTACCTAATATTCCTCAAAAACTTTCTATCAGCAGTGGATTGAATTTGATGGGTGATTTATAGAGTTAGGGAGGAGTTTTTCAAAGGCTTTAACCTGACCAAAGTCCTGCTGAAGTTAGAAAAGATGGGAAAATATTTAACTGTAGTGGAAGCAGAGCTGAACTTAGGACTGATGAAAATTACAGCCCCAGTATTTGGTGCTTCAAACTTCAAGGGAGCCTATTCCTTTTCATTTTTGAATTAGCCAAAGTGATGCTGCTGTAGAGAAAAGCCTTTCATATTGGAGCATTAATCTTGTGTTAAGCAGAATCTGAAGTGATCTGTTGTGTAACTATCAACTATCACCCTTTGTTTTCTTTCCTCCCCTTCCCTCCCCAATATATTTTAACAGCACATAAGCAGTAGAAGGCACAAAGACAGAGCTGCTGGGAAGCCACCCAAACCTAAATACAGCCCTTACAACAAACTCCAAAAGGGAACACATCCACTAGGGGTAAGCCAATCACTCTTTTTTATTTGACTTTTATTTTAATCCTGGTGAGTAGGATTTTTAGAAAACGTAGGTGGGAAAATGCTTAGAAGTAGAGAATAGTGTAAGCCATTGGAGTATCAAGTACATGAAGGAGCCACTGGAAGCTCACAAGGGATTTTTTAATATACTTTAAGATGTGTTTACTACAGCCTGTGGACCCTTGCTTTTGTAGCTACTCTGAATAACCTCAGAAAATAAGCTCGTTGCAAAGGTCACTAGAGAGCAAGAGACGGAAAAAACCTCCAGATGTCCAACAGGATCATTCCAGTTTTCACCAAGGACAACAGTGATGAAATAACTAAATAAAACTCTATAAAATATAAACCATTCATTCCATCCTTATTTACAGAATTGTTGAGATAACAAGTGAAACAATTAAAAAAACCTGCCTCTTCTTTCATTCAACTGTTTCAGAATGGTTCTGGTCACATTTTCAACTGCCAAGATAAACTATCTGAAACACAATTCTTGCTAGCTCCAAAAGCTGTTTTTTTGGGTTTTTTTTTTAATAAAAAACCCTCTAGGATGCTGCCACTAGTTAAGAAGCGGCTTACATTGTGGGTGGCATAGTGAACATCTGACTTTTTTCTTCTCCATCCGTTGAACTGCATGAATGAGTCCTGCAGTTTGGCCACAATAACCCCCTGCAGCACTATAGGCTGGGGACGATGTGGCTGGACAGTGCCCAGCAGTGTGCCCTGGTGGCCAAGAAGGCCAAGGGCATCCTGGCCTGTGTCAGGAATAGCATGGCCAGCAGGAGCAGGGAGGTCATCCTTCTCCTTCACTCAGCACTGGTGATGCCACACCTTCAGTGCTGTGTCCAGTTCTGGCCCCTCAGTTTGGGAAGGACGTTGAGATGCTTGAGCACATCCAGAGGAAAGCAGCAAGGCTGGTGAGGGGCTTGGAACACAAACCCTGTGAGGAACAACTGAGGGAGCTGGGGTTGTTTAGCCTGGAGAAAAAGAGACTCAGGAGTGACCTTATCACTCTTTACAAATTCCTGAAAGGTGGCTGTAGTCGGGTGGGGTTGGTCCCACCAACTCCTTCACCAGGCAGCAAGTGACAGAACAAAGACACAGTCTCAAGCTCTCTCAAGGAAAATATAGGTTGGCTATTAGGAGAAAGTTTTTCACAGAAAGAGTGATAAAGCACTGGAATGGTCTGCCCGGGGAGGTAGTGGAGTCACCATCCCGGGATGTGTTTAAAAAAAGACTGGATGTGGCACTTGATGCCATGGTTCAGTTGAGGTGTTAGGGCGTGGGTTGGACTCAATGATCTTGAAGGTCTCTTCCAGCCTAGTGATTCTGTGAATTCTGTGAATGTTATATCAGCTGCTTTGTAGGGTTTTATAAATGGTTCTGGCAGAGGGAGGATGTTGATTCATTGTCCTCATAGAGATTAGCCCCTTATGCCTTGACCATCTTCTCTGATGCAGGCACAATATGGAGTTTTTGGGTTTTTTTTCGTGAAAACCCATTTCTTTTTACATTGAGTTAAAGCTCATGGCAGCAGAACTGTGTCCTTGTTGGGGCACCCCTCATGAGTGGCATATTCATGCAGGATTCAGTTGTAGAATAAAGCAGTGCACCATTCTGGTAGATCCACTAATAGGGAAATTGCCCCATAGGGTTTCTCAGTAATCCACAAGAAAGATCAAGGTCTTCAACACAAACTATACTGAAAGGAATAGAAAATATGTAATGGGCTAAGTAGGATATGGAATCAGAAAAGCCTTTCTGACAGGAATGTTATTCCTTTAGGAAATTATTTTTCAGGAGATGAAAACAAGTATTACATTGTTGTTGTGGTTGTGCACAATTTATATAATGGTGATTTCTGAGAACTCCAGCCAAGGTTCAAGACAAATAACAGCAGGGTGTCCTTTTCCTTCTCCCTCAATCCCAATTGCTCACAATATACAGGTCAGGCTAGAGGGCATCAAAAAGGCAAAAGGGATTTAAGAAGGAGAGAAAAAACTAGCAATAAATGAACAGATATATGTAGTAGAATTGTGGATTCTATAAGAAAGGAGAGACCAGTTCTCCATTTATTCTTTTTAGTTTTGAATATAAAAACTGCAGGAATTGTTGTCCCTTGAAGTGCAGAATACCACAGCAACAAGCCAACTAATTTCACCTTTAATTTAATGCTCTTTCTTTACTTTTCCTTTATTCCTTCTCTCTAGCTGAAACCGGGATGCTCCCCATTAATATTTCAAGTTATTTGTCCCTTTGTTGACTTCATTGGAAATGAAACAATTCAATTGTTTCATTGTTACCATTCCAAATAATGGTTACTTTACTCCTAATGTTGACCTGTGAGTAAATTAGAGGTTAGAAATGAACGTGTAAGCTACTGCAAATGTTAAGTATTACTAGTTTTGCAGCTACCTTGAAATCAGAATCACGTTAACAAGTTAACTGAAAAGCTATCTAACTAGAAGTAATCTAGTAATTTAATTAGAAGTACCTGATTCCTCCAAGAATGGCAAGAAAGCCTTAGTATTTTAATAGAAACAGCCACATGAGGTCTTTGTTCTTCATTACACAAAATATATGGACATTGCCAAATTTGTCTACAGACGTTTAAAAAAGAACATGCTATATTTTCATGGCTTTGTTAGACCAAAAACCTCCTTTTACCATGTTTTCAATATCATTTGTACTTCTCTGTCTGTTCTAGATTTACATGCTTCAGAGATAGAAAATTTATAAATTCCCACACTGATATTTCAGAGTTTAAGAAGTCTTACAGTGTTGGGACTTGCTTGATATTTCTTCAAGCCACAATTGTCCAGTATGTATAAAATACTGCACTGGAGAAAAAAAAGGTTATCAAGTATTTAATAGTCCACACTTTACAAAAAACATCCCCTTCACTGGGAGCTCTGGACCAAAGAGTACAAAGTATTCAGGGTTACTTATTTTCTTTTTTTTATTTTTTTTATTTTCCTCTGGGTTGTTATGGGGTTGGCTATTTTTTTTTGGTGGTGGTGGTGGTTTTTGGGGGTTTTTTGGGTGGGTTTTTTTCATTTTGTTTTGTGGTTTTGTTTGTTTGCTAGTTTTTGGGTTGGGGATTTTTTTTTCTGTTCTAAATAAGGCTGTAAAAGGTATTTATTAAAAAATGTGAGAAGGAAAGAAAAAGTTATATGTTCAGCAAAGAAAGAAGACAGCTTGGATCAGTGAGCATAACACTGATCAAGGAAAAGATCAAATCATTGCTTTTAATAGGCACCATAAGGAATTTTATATCTACCATCTATTATATCCTTTGTTAAGATAATTAAAGAATTGGGTTTGATCTGAGTATTTCTCCCAGAGCTTTAAAGGGCCTGGAAGACAGCAGTTTTGCCGATCGGTGTTGGGAAAAATAAAAATCCTCTATCCATCTGGCCAGTAAAGAACCAACAGACCTTTTGGAATATGGTGGTAGTGTAATAATGAAACTCAATTGTGGTTCATGCTAGAGTACTCCTGACCTTAATTTCTGATGATTCACTCACTAGGGTTCTGTTGAGTGTAAAATGTCAGAGTGATATTGTTCAAATTAATTACTTGAAAATCCCTTTCAAGTCAAGAATGAGAAGTTGTGTTTCCTTGTAAGTAAAAAGTGTCCATACTTACACTGAGATTTACCACAGCATGGTACATATATTCAATACCATGTATTCAAGTTTATGCCCTTTGCAAGAGGCCTCAGGTCGTGTTAGGACACAGACCCACCAAAAGTCCATCAGAGACAATGGGAACTTTTCTTTGTCAGTAAATGAGGTTCTAATCTTATCTCAGAGTTATAAAAGCAGGACTGCAAAGGTATTCAGGCTCCTGGCATCTCATTAGAAACTTGAAATTCCACTGAAAATTGCAGAAATCTATAGAGACTACTCTGATGGTCATTTGTATACATCCCAAATGTAAATTTTCTTAAATATTACTGAACCTCTTGTGAGTATTTTCAGTCTTGGAAAAACTTCATGGTTTGGGGTTTTTTCCCTTTTTTAGGAAACTAAGTGATTTGAATTGTATTTGGTAATCCCCAAGAAAATCATGTTATGATTTAAAATGTTTTTTAAGAAGAAACCTCAATGATAGGCACAGAAATATCATAGTTAGGCAGAATGCTACTTTAAAATTTCTGCCAGGTTTTCACAATCCTTGTAAAAATGAACCTGATCTTAGTGGAAAACAGTTGAATACGCAGCAGAATTATATGGGACAGCACCCATTTAAATATGTGAAACATGAGATATTCATAACTCATGAAAGATAAGATTGGTTGATTTGATTGTTATTAGAAGCAGGAGTAAATGAAGAGGAGCTCTATGGAGATCTTAATTTTAAGCAGAACTCTCATCCTAATGATTAAAACAAAAGTATCTTTTAAGACCGGGGAATAAGATATGTTTCCATTCTGCTCCGTCTCTAAATTTTGTCCAGATGGAGCTCTATTAACTGATATCTGATTTTTCCTTGTTTAATTGTTACAGGGTACATGCAGCTTTACTTTGGTACAGATTCCCTAGTCCCGTTTTAGATTTGCTTTGATTTCTAATCTCATATTAAATTGTGAGTGTCAGCAATTAGGTGTGAACCCTGGAACTCCTTGTCCCCAACCAAATCCTTGTACCTTGTCTATTGAGGAGGTCATATCACCTGTTACAAGTCTGTAGGTCATAGAGTCAGTAGCTACCTCTTGCTTGATTCTGCACATATAATCTTAAATCAAGCTCCCACTCATGTAGCTAATATGAAAAAATTACGTGTCTCTGTTTGTTTTCTCTTCTTCCCCACAGGTAAAATTAGTATTTTCAAAGGAACCTTCAAAGCCGATGGCCCCGCGAATCTTACCAAATCCGCTAGCAGCTGCAGCAGCAGCTGCTGCTGTGGCTGTGAATTCCCCCTTCAGTCTTCGCACAGCCCCAGCAGCCACCCTTTTCCAGACTTCAGCACTTCCTCCAGCACTCCTACGACCAGCTCCTGGGCCTATACGGACCACCCACACTCCCGTGCTGTTTGCTCCTTACTGAACTCCAAACAGGAATTAATTGTACTGCAATAATTTTTCAAATCAAAACAAACAAAAAAAAAAAAAAGAAAATCAAGGACATTGAACTATGCAGTGTTTATTTATAGTTTAAAGTATATATGAAGAGCCAGAACTTTTGATAGAGAACTGAACAAATTCTGAAAGGGGGAATGGGTGGTATTTTCTCCAGATAAGAGCATTTCTCTTGAGCATTATTGATCGTTTTAGAACTGATCTCCAGCATTGACTTGTAGTGACATATAAAACTTACAAAGCCTTTTGACTGTGCATTTTGGCACATATTTCCCTGCAATGTCTTTCCTGCTTTATGAAACAACTTACAAATTTGTCTAAAGGGCATTAACTGGTTCCAATGTATATAAAATACTTTATTCTGTAGATTAAAGAAGAAGGAAAAAAAAAGAAACACTGTGAATAGTAGTACCCTTACCAATCCTCCTGCCAAATCAGCAGTTACTGGGTATTTATCTGAACAAAAGTAGATACAATAGATGTCTTGTAAAACAGTAGTATTGTGTCTCTATCTATGCCACTAGGTTTCTAACTGAGTTGCAAAAGATACAATGAACAAAATTATGTCACTTTGGTAAGTAGTCAAAAATTATTACAATAATGTGGAGCTGTTCCTGGTGAGCAGAGTTTTCTTCACTCACATAAGAATGAAAATGATCCACGTTAGGGCAAAGAAAGTGATAAAGAGGATCTAGTGGAGGAAAAATAATTCAGATACTGTACACAGAATGGGTCAAATGTTTATTTAACTGAGAATGTATGTGTACACTCTGTGTTTATTCAAAAAGTGTAATACATACATGATAGATCAATGTTTAAGACATGACAGTGGAAAACCAAAAATATGATCTTGTCATGGAACAGGCCTGACACTTCAGTGTTGAGCAGAGGGAAGACACAAATCAGTTACGGAGAGTCATAACTGACAAATGAAAAACAGAAAAGAAATCCTGGTCTCATTTAAGTCAGTTTAAAGTTCCTTCTGACTGCAGTGTATCCAGAATTTCATCCCAAGAATGGCACATATTCATTTTATATCACACCAGTGGGAGTGTCTGTAGATACAGGTAATATATTTTGCAATAGGCTTAGTCTTAGCAACAGACTTATTCCCTTGTTTTATTTCCTACTGATGTGATATAAAATGTCTTAATATACCTATAAAGTGTAAACAGTGACACATGAGATACATATTACGAGATAACTGCACATCATGGGTTTGGAACAAATACAACTTTTAGGATCTCAAGGGACCCTTGAATTCTGTAGCTGACCGTGATGTATGGACAGCTTAAAGCCTTATATATTTACTGTGAGGCTTAAAGGGGTTGACTGTGTCCCTTTAAAGTAAGATTTATCAGGGGTATATATAGATATATTGTATATATGTTAGAGTAAGAAAAATAACTTATAAACAGAAAATCTACTATATAAAATAATTATATAACCATTGATTTCACATGTGGGTCATTAAGTGGTAAGTAACAAACAACAGAGAAAAAATAATCCTTGCTGCCTGCTTTTTTCCCATAGGGAGCTGAAAAGTATCTATTAATATTATGGAGTGTGCTGCTGAGTCACATGCAACCACTCTGATGTGTAGCTAAGTGAAATGCCTACCATACATTTAGGCAGAATAAAATTTAAAAGCATAATTTAAGTTTAGATGGGGAAATTATTTGAAAGATTTCATTAAAAGGCAGTAATGCAAAATATTGACCATGTGGTTGCTATATAATGCTGCCTGTGGTTAGTGCAGACATGTGGGAGATATAGAGGATGGGAATATACAGCACTTTTGACTTGCAGTTCATCAGTGAGCCTTCCATATACATTTGTATTTGCCATTTTTTAAACCTCTCTGCATTTAGATTTTATAAAAAATATATAAAGAGAGAGAAAGAAGAGGTTCCATGGATATCTGTGTCCGAAGAATTCCAAAGAGATGCATTTATTTATCTAGAAGTATTAAAATAAGTTCTGTATTATGTATTTGTATTTCATCCAGTTTATTTGCAAACGTTTGTGCCTTGAAATGAAATGAGCTTTTGTTTATATTTAATTCACACCTATGTAGCCATGAAAAATACATGATGGTGATTCCAGGGCTAATTACCAGCTGGATTGCTTTGGCCTAACTTTCAAAACAACAGTATGAGTAAGTTCCTGAAGCCAAGTTTAGACATCTAAATAACTAGGGGCTGACATTTAAAAGGGCTCTCTATTCTACAGCTCCCAGTAAAGAGGCAGTAAATCAGCCAGCCTTCAAAACCTGCTCCTCACACTCAATTTAGAAAATTTTTCATTATATTTGGGTACATGAGATAGTAAGATTCAGTGTACTTGGTCTTTTAAGCCTGCTTTCAACTTTCCATCTGTTTGCAGAAGCTGTAGTGCCATTGCCAGCTGCGTTCAGATTCCTCCTTGAAAAGGGCAGCAGCTTTCAAGCTGTGCTCCATGAACCACCACTTGTTTCCAGAGCCTTTTGTAAGAGCCTGTGTAAGTAAGAGCCTGCTAAAGGAGCAGAGGAGTACTCACATTTTGGGAAGGTAGAAGGTCTGGGCAGGCTATCTTTTACCCATGAGGAAGGAGGCAGATGGGAAAATGGGAAATAGACAAATATCCTGAAGGCTCTTATGCACAGCCTTCTGGTGCATGGACACCTGCTGTACATCCTGCCATGTTGTTGTGATGCCATCAAAATCAACAGGCTGATCCTTGCCAAAACGTGGCCTGTGGCATGTATGGAGGCACAGTACTAAGAGCAGAGTTCATACAAATTTTGCTAGAAATAAGAGTGTCATTCCAACTACTTACGTCAGCTAATTTGCAATGACACCTTCAGTTTTCTTGGACCTCTTTTGTCACAGTGCTCTATGGAACAAGTTTTTGTTCACACAAGTCTCTTTTAAAGTTCAGCTGTAAACAACAAACTCAGTTCTTTTTGTCTCTTACTCACTACCTAATAAAGGATAAAGCCTAAATGTTAGAATGTATAGTGGATTTTCTGTGCCTTGCTGCTCCACACCCCTCTCGGTCAGTAACAAGCCAATGTACCCAGGACATCAGTACAACAGTTCTATTTTATATATATATATATATATATATATATATATATATATATATATATATATATATATATATGTCAAGAAAAATACTGGCACAGCTATCTAATGGGGCAAAGAGAACTTCTGGTCAAGGGTATGTCCACAGCAGATGACAGCAGAGGAGGTAGCAAACAGAAGACACTTTACACCTACTTGTCAATACATCCAGTGTGGAGAGCACTATTTAAGAAAAAAAATGCCATCATATTTCATATTACCATAGCACTCCAGGGCCATGAGGAAGCCTAAAGCACAAGGAAGCAGATCATTTCATCGAAGACACAGTCACTCACTGGAATAAGAATGTGAAATCAGCCTGCGGGGAAGTGGCTGGGTAATGAACTCAGAAAAACAATCAGGTTCAGGGATGTTTTCTTAAGTTCTATTCAAAGTGTTAAAGAATAACTATTCTGTTCTGACCCAAAGAGACGGTATTTTTGTGGGAGGTATATATCTATATATATTTATATTTTTATGCTATCTGCATTTTTCCAACTACCTATGGCTTCAAACCTTTGTTCTGAGGGATCATCATTGCTCTGAACCATAAATTTAGTTACCTTCTCGAAAACTGCTGTAAAAGCTGATGTGAAAAGTCAGTAAGCAAATGGTATAAATATGATGATCTAAAATGAAAAAAAAAAGGATTGACCATGTCAAGAAATATTGTATTTGAAAAGTATACATCTTTATTTTAAGATAAATTATATAAAATTATATAAAATTAAGAATAGCTAAATAAAGTTAATATAACTAGAAGAATTACATCTGTCATTTTAGTACTGAAATATGACAATTGGCTCTACATTTTAAAAGTTTAAAAGACTTTCTAGATGTCAAATCAATGCAAGGATGCTGTTGGTACATTTAATGTCTCACTTCATTATCTTCCATTTACATCAGGAATACCATAACTGAATGGACCTGCCTTTAGTCACTTTTATTTAATTGCCAAAGATACAGTAGCATATTGGCCCCATATTCCCTGAAAAGTGAAATCATGCTTAGAAGGCCCTGTTTCTGTGTTTTACTTCCCTTAAACACATACTTTTTAGAGTCTCTTCAAAGTATCCTGGGGAATTTCTAACTCAATATCTTTTTTTAGCAAAAATAAATTTATGAACATTATGTCATTTTATGAACATTAGACCAACTCTGAGGAACAAGATTTAAAAAGGTTTTCACAACTGTAACATTCTTTTGGGTAGATATGAAGCACAGACACTCAAATTATTTGGTTGCCCAAATCTTTTTGGAAACAAGTGAAATCAGAACCTTGACTAATGTATAAGTGTCCTGGTTTTGGGGTGAACTCACAACAATAAGAAGGCTGGTCTTTTTACTAACAGGTGTCTGAATTTTCATTTCTAAAACTGACTTCAGCACAGTTCAGGCTTCAAGACTCTAAGCTCCCAAAGCTCTCAAGAAAATAAGAATGGGCTTCCTGTTTATCAAGATGCATGTGAAAATGTGAGCCTATACTATGTAAAATGTTAAGTATTTTTTTGACATCATGTCTTCTCCTGTTCTCATTGTTTGTCTCTAAGTGCCATTCCTTTGGTGCCAATGAATCATACAGAAGCTTCTGTGCTGGAATTCCATTCGTGACTAAAAGAAACAGTAACACTGATAAATCCTATCTTAAACTAGTTTAAATCTCAAACACACAGCGAAGGGTTTAGCCAAGGACCAGAGTTTTATGGCCTCTCACTTCTACAGGTTTATTGAAATTCAGGACCATTTTGGAGTAAATGAGACTATCTGGAAGATGATTATTGCATAGTCTGACCTGAAATGTCAGCAGCTGAAAGAGTCTGTGCTCCAGACTACAATTAACAATGGTATGAAAAACATAATTCTCTTAACTTTGGGACTCCTGATAGCAGTTGCAAAAATCTTTGATTTCAATAGAGGCAATTTTTTGCTCTTGGTGGATGAGGCCTTTTGCAGTCATGCTGTGTACTGCAATTAGGTGTCATTCAATTCTGATTCTGTATTGATACTTTGATAAAGAAACTTGGCTGAGTGTGAAACATTATTAGTGGCTGCCTGGTTCATGTGGTCAGCTTCATGCTGGGATGATGCTTGGGTGGTGAAATAAGAAGAATTGAAAGAGTCAATGTAAAGAAATTGGTGGACTAATTTGACCCTTTTTCCTTGTGCTATGTTCTCAAATGGGACTTCTGAGGTATGAACAAGCCGGGACATTGAATAGTTCTTCCTGGATAAAAATGTAGAAACCTTGAAGATCATGAGATATTAACTTTAAAATAAGTTTGATGAGAAAGAACTCAGAAGAGATTATTTGGATTAGATGCCACGGTGACAGTGTAGCAATGGTCTTCACACTAGGCACACTGTCAATACCCTGACATTTTTCCTTGATTCTGTTCACAGCAGAAATCAAGGGTTTGACACCCATGATTAGAAACAAGCATAGTTGATAATATTCATATTGGACACACAATAGAAGGACACAATAATTTTCCTTAGGACTCCATGTCTTCAGGTGTGTTCATACCAGCCTAGATATCACTGCATTTTGTCAACACCTGGGTCTCCAGAAAGGATGTCCATACTTTTTATTTGTTTTTATTACAATTTGATTTTTCTTCGATGTTTCTTTATTGGTTGTCTTGTCTCTCATATGAATGAACAGAATCCATAAAATTAAATATACATTTAAGAAGTATGTAATCATCAATGCCCCTGTTGGGCCATTTGATCAGAGTCAATAAATTAAATAAAGAATTTAAAGCAGCAAAGCCACAGCAATGGTAAAATATTGTGAAGAGAGAACATCTATACTACGGTGCTCTTTACCTAATCTAGAGTTTTATGACACAGACATCTCTTTATCCTTTAATACTTTCCTGAAATATTCATCTTTTGGGATCCTTCAAAGGTTTAATCAAATTTAAATGTTATTTCTCATGTTCAGTACAAACATCTATGTATTTCTGAGTGCAAAAGTAATATAAAAAGGGATAAAACCTACAAACCATTTTCTCACTACAAATGCCTGCAGCATTTGTTAACAATGTCAGCCCTTTCTCTGCTTGTGGCTCGTGGCTGGCATTTACTGTGGGAACTGTTCTCATTGAGACATGTATCAGGTGAAAACTGTCAGCTTAAAACACAATCTGTCAAGTGCAGAGATTTGTTTGGGGCACAACAGAGTGGGAGATGAAAGAACATAGGCAAAGCTGTGCCTTTATAGTAGCCTGTTTGAACCCTCTCAAAACTTCCTGGTGGCTTGATGGGGAGAGGCAGAGGTTCCTAATGTGGCCATTCTGTTGTATTTATAACACAGAAGATGTAAATTTGAAAAAAGTCTTGATTTGGGAGTTTTTAACCAGTGCTTCAGTGTGGGGGATGATCCCTCCCCCTCCCACCCAAAAATGAAATCTTTCCTTCAGATATATTTTCAATGTAGACTTGCCATGATATTATTGCCAGGCAAACTGCTGCCTGAATCTGATTTTTGCATTGGAATAAAACTATTCATGTCAGTTTTGGTACCCAGAAGGAGAACCCAGGAATTAAAAATTAAAATGTAATGAGCCTCCACTTGGGTCACTTTTTTTTTCTTCCTGCAGTTGCTCAAGTCATACCAGTTTGCTAAAATCTACACATCAATCAAAAAGGAAATGCTGGTTTCTTTCTTCTTCTACTGTTTTTATAATTTTAGAAAGGAGATGGAAGCAGCTGTAGCTCTTTATCCAATGACCCACACTAAAGCCACCATGTAGTCAACAAATGCCTGCACATATATTTCCTCTCTGCATACACACAGATTTACTTCAATCCTTCTGCTAAATCACAATTTGTGACTCCCTCAGCACCATGGGACACTGCAAAGAGCATTTAAGAAGAAAAGAAAAACCAAAACACCCACTTATGGTCTGTGTAATATGGGTTATAATACAGTACCCCTTTATCCCCTTCAGTGGCATAATCGAACCATGTGGCTGGAGTCCTGCATTAAGCCCCTCATTACAGTATTGGCTGCTTTAAATGGTGAGCACTGAAGCCAATTTTGCTGGCTGTGCTATAATTAAGCCTTCTCCCTAACTGTGTAAGGTTCTCTGTTCTCCACAGGGGTATTTTTCATGTCAAGTGAATTCTTGGAATAAACCCTAGAGCTTTTCTCACCTCCTTATACAGCTGTTAAAAGCAGCAGGGAGAAAAAAAGCAAATTAGTCTTTCACATTTTATTGATACCTGTGTTCCACCTGACTGTCAGGAATTTCATAGTGGCACTAAACACTTCAGAAACTCTTCAGTTCTGTTCTTTGAGACAGGCTGCAATGGATCACTATCCCATGCAATAGATATATAATCCACAGCAGTATGCAAATCATCTGCCAATGGCACTGACTCATTAAACTCTTTAAATTTGGATAAAAAAACCTCAAAACCTACCAGGACCAAGTGAAAGCACTAAAGACCACACACATTCATTACATGATGTGTCAAAGAACCTTCAGGAGAATATCCAAGTTAGTCCAACAGCAAGTGCCAGAGAAGGTAATTGTTTTGGAAATTAAATGGAGGATGGTTCTTTCTGAACCCAAGTGTGAGAGCAAGTTTAACCATGCCAAATATTCTGCAGCTATTGAGAACTGGAGAAGTTTGTTGACATTCTTGAACGATGTTCTTCCAGCTATAGACAATCTCCAACAATGCAGTGAAAAATTTCAAACATGAGATCAAGTTATTTAGCAGGGTAACGAAATATTCTTCCTAGTGCTTGCAGATAACCAGCATAAGTTCTTCTTTTAGTAATGCAAGGCACAGTTAAATTACTGGGTACTAATTTACTATCGCTAGTACCATCAAGTACTGACACTTTTACAAAAACTGGCCCTGATCCATTCACTCTTCAAAAACACTATAAATTTAGATGATGTTTTTATAAGTCCAAGAGTAAAATTTCATGGTCTGGTAGTTTGTAATAGTAGTTTTGACTCATAAATAGTCAATATAATATCTCCTCTTAAAAAAGAGTGGAGGGAGGTGACTGGGGCAATTATACCTTACTATTTAAAACACCTGATAACTGCCTGAGGGCCTTTTAAAGGTCAGAGTTATCAACCATGTGGAAAAAGGTAGTGTGCTAAGAGGATAGCTGAGTTGTCTCAGAGGTAAATTAGGTGAGACAAAATAACCAAAATTTTAGTAATTTCTTCATTAGGTAAGTGTAGATTAATTATTCCAGATTTGCTTAGGTATTTGAGACCGTGATCCATAAAAATTACTAAATTGGCGGTATGGCAATTCAAATAATTTTGAAAGAAACTAAATGAAGTCTGTATGGGTTACAGTGTAAGGAGAATTGTTAGGCTGGGGAGAGAAAGTAGAAGGCAGTTTCAAGTTGCATCTGGCTTCATTGGTGATTTTACACACAAAAAAAATGTGCTCTTGAAATTCTTTGATAACACATATTAGGAGCTATTATCAATTTAGAAAGGAACATTTTCCAGAAAGAATAGAATGACCTTGGCAACTGATATCATAGAAAGGAGCTGTAACTGAATAGGAAAGAAAGGCACAATCATGTATTTAGAATCTAATAACAACTAGCTCTAAGAATGCAGTAGCTCTAAACAACTGAAGAGCACAATGTACAGGTGGCAGTGGGTTACAAATTTGATATAGCTGTTAAAAATAAAATCAAAAATTTTAATTGAGGTATATTCTGTATTATACCACTACAGAATAAAAACTTCATATTTTGACAACTTCATTGATTCATAATAAAGTATAATTAAATCTTTTTGGAAAAGACATGAGGGATGAGAAAATAATATAATAAAATTTACATGGTTAGAATAAGGATGGAAGGCCGAGCAAGAAAGAGATCCAATTGCTCCTTCTACGATGGGATGGAAATGGTGGTAACCATCAGGAAATGAAGAAAGCTATTCAAGGTAAGAAGGTCTTCAAGCATAAATACTTGAATTGATGTCTATAAAATCACCAGTGAAAATTCTCTGGAAGTTAAGAGATACTTGTAAGTGTTAAAACACAGAAAAGTTGTCAAGCAGGCAAAAACTGAGGTGATCTTCAGGTGGACTTTGTCTTGGTTATGAATTAGGTTCTGTGCCACATTTACTGTGGCAGCAGCTAACTGGGCAAGATGCCCTAGTCAGCAAGACTTCTCCCTTTTCTGTCAGAGCATATTTTAGTCTGTTGCTCCAAAATATGTTAGTGACTTTACTCACGGCTTGATAAGTTGGGGAGAGAAATATATGAAATATGAGGGATGACATGTCATAGGAAAAAAAACTTCTGAATCTTGCCCAGGGTCTATTTAATTTATGTATTCACATAAATATAGTAAAAAAATTGTTCCAAATCTGAGCGTAAGTACGTATGTTTGGTGGTGGCTTTTTGGACACTACATGTCAGCTGGAAGAGTCTGTCATATTCTTGCTGAAATAAGATTCAGTATAGTTTTCCTAGACAATCTCATGTCAAAACACATCTGTCACAATCAGTTGCTAAGCATAGTTCAGGCCTGTAAAAAAATCAGATAGACGAGTGAAAATATTTAACAGTGCTGAAAGCAAAAAGTATGTCTCTAGTTCACTGAATTCAAGAAAATATGCAGAGTTTGGTGACTGTTTAAGGCTTGCACATCTTTTGTTTTGGGCAACAACTGACTTGGGACTTTAGGGCAGGGCATGCCATAGAGAGACAGATACCTGCGACCAAGTCCCTGCAGCAGAATAAGGGGGTGAAGTCAAAATAAAAGGCCTCTTCACTCTTCACTTATTTCAGACTCTCTGCTGAGGTTGCTGAATCCTGTGAGTTGTGTTCCTCAGTGAAGGAGTGCCTACATGTTGTATGACTGTGCTAGGTGGGTAAGAAGCCATTTAGTCAAGCTGTGGAGTTCCAAAGCTCAACAATAAAATACAGATCTTATTGAAGTTACTGCACTAGTCTGTGATGTCTGATTCTTAACGCTTAGCATTCAGTTCAGGCTTTAGCTAATAATTAGGTAAATAAATTGCCACTTGACACCTGCACGTCTTTACTTTTTCAAACCTTCCTCTTCCAAGAAGTCACAGATTTGTACCTTTTAAAGAGGAACTGAATATTAATGTTATGCTGTGGCACACTGCAGGTACATTTTTACTTTCTGTTCAGTCCCATATTTTGCAATCAAAAAAAAACCCAAACAAAACCACAACAACCAAAAAACCTCTCCCTGCCAAAAAACCAAAACCTATGAGTCAATGTTCAGCAATATGTTCAATATTTTGTTAGTTGATTTAGAATATTCTTCCAAATGAAGCATGTTCAAAATATTTTACAGAACTAAAAGCTTTGTGTGACTGCAACACAAAAACATAATCTGTTTTGGCTAAAAAAAGGAAGCCTTCTGTTTTCCTTACAACTGAGGCCAAACCAATTTTAATTTCTGACTACTTAATTAATGTTAAATACAATTTAGACTGATTTTCTCATAAAAAAACCCTGCAACATTTGTAGATTTACAGTTATTTAGTCTACTGTTTTATCTTTAATTTGAACATTTTAAGTATCAGAACAGTTAAATTCAAAGTCTTCATAGATTATGCCATCTGTTAATGGAAATCTATATTTCAGAGCTATGCAGAGCATGGTTAATAATTTGGCCATTATACAAATTGGCCATTTCTTATTTATTTTTGCTGCACTGGTCTAAAGGTTCTCTGCGCTCATGAAATATGAATTTCATTTTATGGCACAAGACGAGTCTTAAAAGTTATTTTCCTTATATCCCAGCATAGCTTGAGAAGCTTTCACAATTTTTCATGAGAAAGAAAGGAAGACACTGGCCATCTGAGATATAAGATTCAAGTTCATCTGACACTCTCTGGAGACCTAAGCTTGTGCTAGGACGTTGGTAAAGCTGTTAGCTACTAGAGCAGCTCCCCAGACTCTGGTTTATTGGTAGGTGAGTTGATTCCTTCACTACTATACACAGTAGTCTAAATGTGTACACCTCTATCACTACTTTTCACTAAGTGTAGATTTTGAGCTGTTCTCCATGAAAAGTCTACTATGGGATGAGACTACTTGTGCACTGGAAGTGCTTATTTTCGCCACAGACCCCAAATGAGAGGTAGACATCTGTGCTATGTGAGTCTGAAACTGATCAAAAAGTTAAGCAAATATTGTATGCCATAAATTAATCCTGTGTAAGCAAGTTACTCTTTAGTTCAGGGTGGGGGACAACCAGCATGAAGTCCAAGGTATGGCAGAACACAGTGATGGAACTGAGTCTTTCATGTGCAAGATGACTGTGGAAAAGACATAAATATCCTTGTTAGTAAGTTTAGTTACAGTCTTAAAAGTTAAGAATTTTTTTGCAGTGAAGTTTTTATTGCACCAAACAGAGTAATCTAAAAGTTTTGAATTAGGGTTTATTTTGGGTGTTTTGTTTTTTTTTTTTTGTGGCATTTTGGACGTGTGTATGTTTTGTTTTATTTTGGTTTTTTAATTTTAAGCAAAAATTACGGTGTCCAAAAACTCTCCAGGGACCCACTCTGTTTTAGCAAGGGCAAGAAGAGTGGGCTGCTCCCCAGGGCAGGGGGTGCTGGGAGCCAAGGGTGGCAGCCAGGCAAGGGCCCCCCAACAAGGGGCTGGTCCCAGAGCAAGGTGTGCAGGAGATCTGATAACAGGGACTAAGTCAGATGAGAGTCCAGGTCTATCCAGGCCAGTCTGTAGTTGGTGAGGCAGGTACCAGGCAGGACAAAGAAGGTGCAGTGCCAGACACACCTGCAGTGTACCTTGGGCATACTACAAGGGATAAATGAAGCTCCCAAGTCAAGGTGTCCCAGCCAAGGCAAAGAGTCTCTCTCAGCTCCTTCTCTCACCTTAGCTGTTCTCCAGCAGTTTGTTCCCATTTTGCTTGGCCAAGCTGTGTCAAAGCAGCCCAGCCAACTCACCCTTGGGAAGCGAAGGAGATGGATTTACACAGGGCCCTGGCAATGTTACTGCATACCTTGTAAAGAGTAGAAGAGATTTTTTTGACTCTACAAATTACAGAGTAAAAGGGAATCAAAGGGCAGGAAAATAAATGGAGATGCTGAGTTTGCATACAAGCACAAAGAATGATAGAGCAAAGGTGGTTGAGTCCTTCTCCTCCTACCCAGCATTTCAGTGAAACACCAGTATTTGCAGCATGGGGTCATCAGGCTAAAATAAAGAAGCAGAAGACTGAAACAAATATAGAAATTTTTTTAGGACAGTAAGAGTAAATCTTAAGTATAAATTCTATTTGGCTTATAAAAGCTTTCTGAGAAGAGTGATATCCCTTCCTTACTTCCAACACCGCTCAGTCCCTCTCATGTAAGAAAGCTTATCCTACCTGTTAGCATCTCAAAAAATTCCTGATTTGAGAAACCACAGTTGTCTAAAACTTTATCAGAAGCCAGGTGTTTCCTTCCATTGCACAGAGCTGTTGGCTAAAAAGAGTAAATTTTCACTTTTTGTAGGGGGCTTTCACAGTATTTTCTAAAGGCTGAAGATGTTTGATTTGAAAGCTCAGAGCTAGACACTTAGTTGTTATAAATAAGCATAGCCTCATTATTTTTCTAGGCTTATAGCAATTTTTGGTGGCTGAGATCTGATACATAGTTTGGAATAAAAGTGTTATTTTCAAATCATAATCAACAGATGACCCCTATTAAAAATGGTCATATTCTACTGTCTCACCTGAGAGAGTGACTGTGAAATTTTATGAGACCTGCTATTTCCACTTTTCTCTGCATTAACATCAAACTCCTATAGATTAAATAATTTCCTCATGCAAAAAACCTCTTATTTTCTCAACTATGTAGCTGTTGGCAGTTTTGTGTCATTCTGAAAGAAATTATAATAGCTTAATACTATTTTATAGAATCAGGATGTACCACTTTTTGCTTGGGTGAGGTGTGGTGGATGGAATCTTCCTCATTTGGCCTAAATATCTTGGTGTGACCAAAGCACAAACTCATGTGTCCCAATACTGCTTTTGGTAGCATGAACATCCTCTTGTAGCTGTAAAAGAGCTGAATTTCTGTGCCAGTGTGTAATTACCTTCACTTTGTTCCAGTCTGCTACCCTTTGTGACAGGTTGTGGTGGAGAAATTCTAGTCTAGTGAAGGCACCATGCAGATTCATGCACCATGCTTTGTATGTTGACTGTTCCTGATGCTGGTGATTTCTCAAGGTCTTTCTGCTACTAAAAATGGGCTCTGAGTAAGTGATATGGAGAACGGCATCTGGTCTAAGATCCCATTTATTAATGACTAGAGTTACTCAGCTCACTATAAATAATAAAATACTTCAATTTGGTAGGATTGCCCAAATAATATTTCCCATACAAATAACATGAAAGAAAATGTTTACATTCATAATCATATAACTCCCTGTCCACTGAAGAATTTATGACTGCCCCTAAAACTCCTCACCATCTTCCTAAGCCAGATTTTCCTGTTTTGTGTGTGTCTTTCTTTATCCTCTCCCAAAATCACAGAGCTGAAGTATCCATGATGGTAACAGCACTGCTTAGGATAAATTTCTTTGGCGGTATTGTCCTGGAAAACATTCAAGCCAGTAGGAAGAAAAACTTCTTTGGGGATAGACAGTGTTTCATTAAGAGCCTGCCCAAAGAAAAGTGGGCTAAAGATGCAGCTTCTCTGCTGCTAGCAAGATGTCATTTAGGATACACTTATTGGTTCCCAAGAGAGACAGTAGGTTGTAAAATTTGTGTTAGGAGGGGCTGAGTTAGACAGCATATGGATATAACTTCTTCCTGCTTTGACTTTGATGTTTTATACCTTATTGAAATTCTATTTCTTTTAATTAGCATTCTGAAATCTGGAAAAGCATTAGGCATAGATTAGCATAAGACAATGCATCAACATTGTCAATACAGCTGTTATGGCCAGGATACCTTGCAGGAGGGAATGCATGCAGTTGTGTCATTCAAGCATTTGCTGAGCTACAGAGAAGGAATTTTTGGAATCAAAAATGTTTAAGGGTTGACAAAATTCTGCTCAAATCTCCTCCTAAATATTTAGCTCCTTATCTTGGATCCCACTATCATGGCCTAGCTACTTAAATCTCCAGAGACTTTGACAGTGCTATATGTTCTGCTCTACAAGTACTGCTAGAGAGCAGTAGGGGTGTCCAGAGTGTCAGAGATCACAGATTTTCTTACCAAGGGTGTTCAAAAATGAGCCTAGAGGGACTGGCATGTGTAGTTGCATAATTCATCTGTGTGTTTGCACAGGAGCAGAGAAAGTATTGGGGAACTCTTATCCCACTCGGCTCACAAATCACTAAAATCTTGGCAACATGGAGATTTAAAACACAGATAAGCATGGTGGCAAATGATTTAATATGGATTAAATAAACTAGTGAAAGTGCATGTCCAGTAGCTGTGGAAAGCTATTCTTGTTATTTCCCCATTTATCTGAAAGCATGTGCTTCTGCCCAATATTGGCCTATCTTAACCACATCAGACATTGGTGGTGTTCTCCCTGAAATTAATATATTTCCTTAGCTTCCTTTCTTTATTATTTATTTTCTTCTGTTCATTTAATGTTCCCTGGTTTAGCTGTATTGTATAGCTGTATGTATATAAAAATCCATTTAGCATAGATTTATTTTCTTTCAAATGCTGATGTGCAATATGTAAGGTATAAGGGTAATTTTGAGATAAATGTGTAGTAGTTAGCCACTTAAAGAGATTAGAACCTGCTTTTGTCCTCATCATCTTAGCTACAACTCTCTCAGACTACAGCATTGGCTTTCACAGATGTACAAGGCAGCATGACTGCAGTAACCCCTAAAGATTTTGGAAACTGAAACACAGGTCCCAATAGGCATCACATAGTTACACTTTTCCCCTTATACATCCATAATCACTGCAAACTAAAATCCCTCTTCAACTGCCACTTAATTCTAAAGATGCCAAAGCCTATCTGTGCTGCTGTTGCCAATAATCAATCATAAATCATAGAATAATTTAGTTTGGATTATGGTAGGTCATCAAGTCTAAATCAAAGCAAGGCTATTTTCAACATTAGATCAGGTTGTTTGGGGCTTTGTCTAGCTGAGTTTTAAAAATCTCCATCATTTGAAATCTCCACTGCCAAGACCAGCATTAAACATGTCCCTTTGTGTCAGTTCTATACAATTTTTTGAATGCTTCCAAGAATTGTGACTCTACCACTTTATTAGGCAACCTGTACCAATGCCTGACAATCCTTTCAGGGAAGAAATTTTTCCTAATATCCAATTGAAACCTACTCTGCAGTAAGTTGAGTCTGTTTCCCCTTGTCCTGTCACTGGTTGCCTGGGAGAAGAGATTGGCTCCAATCCTGACTGCAGCCTTTTTCAGGTAGTTGTAAAGAGTAATAAGGTCTCCTTCATGATCCTCCTTTTCTTCAGGCTAAACAACCCATTTCCTCAGTCACTCCTCGTAAGACTTGTGTTCCAGACCCTCCACCAGCTCATTACCCTTCTCTAGACCTGCTCCAGCACCTCAGGGTGTGCCTTGTAGTGAGGGCCCCAGAACTGAACACAGGATTGGAGGTGCAGCCTCACCAGCACCAAGTACAAGGGGATGATTGCTGCCCTGCTCCTGCTGGCCACACTATTCCTGATACAGGCCAGGATGCTATTGGCTTTCTTGGCCACCTGGGCACACGCTGGCCCATGCTCAGAAGATTGTCTATCCCCCAGCCAAGTCTTTTTCTACCAAGAAGCTCTCCCATCATTCTTTCTCCAGCCTGCAGTGATGTTGGGGTTGTTGTGACGCAAGTGCAGGACCCAGAACTTTGCATTACTGAGCCTCATGCAATTGGTCCATGGATGCAGCCTGTCCAGATCCCTCTGCACAGCCTTCCTACCCTCCAGCACATCAACACCCCTGCCCAACTTTGTGTTGCCTGCAAACTGACTGACAGTGCACTAGATCTCCTCATTCAGACATTTCATTGGTTAAATAATCAGAACGAGTCCCAGTATTGATCTCTGAGGGACACTTGTCACCAGATGCCAACTGGATGTAACTCCCTTCACAACCACTCTCTGAGATCAGCCAGACAGCCAGTTTTTCATGCACCAAAAGGTATGCCTCTCCAGGGTCTGAGCAGCCAGGTTCTTCAGGAGAATTTTGTGGGAAATAGTACCAAAGGCTTTACTAGAGTCTAGTAGATATCTACCTTTGCTTCCATTTCTTCACAGCTATTTTTTATCCTCTTTTCCTTTTTATTTTTTTCCTCTGCTGAGCATCAGTTACTGCATATCATTCAAGCAGCTGGTGGAGCTCTGTTTTGAAATTCTGGAGGTCACTTACCATTATCTCTTCTCAAACTATAAAGGCACTCCCTTTGTCATCTCTATTCTCCACTTTGAAACCCTAGTAGTTTTTTGTTTGTTTTGGACTTCTGTAATATTGCTGCCTTGAAAAGAAACCATGTCAGAAACGTGTAGTGGTATTAAAGAACTTTTTGCCATTCTTTGAGAATTCATCTATGGCAGCATATAAAGATTTTGTCTGTGTTGACATAACCTCTATGACTAAAATGAATTGGAATAGGATTTGTCTGATTAATAGCATCACCCTGGGAAGAGCTGACATCATTTCGTTGTGGGATTTTAGTATATTAAATGATTGCTTTTAAATATTTTGTCTGGAGTTGATTTTGGAGAATGTACTGGAAGGTGCTTCATGTACTACTACATGTCACAACCATGCCATGAAACAAAAGTATGCAGTGGGGAGCAGCATGAACCCAAGACTACGGTTATTATGTCACTAATGTGGCCATTAAGTTTTCATGTTAAGATTTATTATGCTGTCATTACAGCACTTTTAGTTTTGATGTATCAAACCACTACTACAGTACATATTTGTTGACATCTCATCTGTTTTAGAAAGGCAAATGATTACAAGTTACCAAGGAAACTAATAAGCAGTATGCAAGGAATCGACTGCACAATTTGTTTTGCTGGATAGCAAGTCACTGCTGTTTTAATGTCAATTAAATTACTCCTACTTCTCACACTGATAAAATAAAAACAAACCATGTACCATTTTAAAAAAATTATAGCCATATCCATTTAGTAAATGGAAATGAGCATTGTATTGTAGCTTATATGAAGATGGAAGATAAAGAAGGATGCAATTTGTTGAAGGTTTTCTGTACTTTATATACAAAGTGCTTTTTTTTATGACTTTACAGAAAATCTTCTGTTCCATTAAGTCCATAAGACTACATGACCACAGACCTTAGAACCTGAAGGATTTTTTAAGACTAGTAGATACAAACATGCTTCCTTACTTTGAATTGCCTGGACAGTTTGATAAAAAAGAATTTCATTCAGACCTGCTGTTGAGCTGTACGGTGAAAAGAGAAGTTTGGAGTAAATCATATCAGTGGGATTGAAATTGATTTAGGCTGGTGACTCAGATAAAACAGGTCACCTGCCCCAACTCCTGAGCAGATTACACTGAGGAGCTGTACAATGCCAGGAATGAAAATCAAATAGTTTAATTTTTTTGAAAGCAAGAGGAGATCCTCAGGGGACTATACCTTTTGAAGCCATAATAGCTGTTGTTAGGTATTGTTGTGTCTATTTTCTGTGGAAGAAATATTAGGGACTCTCTGTAGCCCTAGAGAGAAGTTTTTCATGGTTCTGACCTTCGAGTGAAGGACCATGAATTATTAAAATAACTTTGAATATTCTTTGTTATTTTTTTCTGCCCTGTTCACCTGAGTCTTATGTATTCTAGATGGTTTGTTTCAATGAGTTATACAACATCCCCTTTCCATATATGTAAGCTTTCACTCTCAGTAAGTTCCCCATAATATCTGCAAGGCAGATAAAATATAAAGCAAAAGCTGCTGCTGCCTTCTCACAGCTTAAGCTGACAGTCAATTGCCCTGGAAGGCCAGGAGGGTGTGTGTAGCTGAGTCTCAGGGGAGACAGGCAGCTGAGCAGGACATGGTCACCTACAATGGAAGGAACAAAAGGTGGAAAAAAGGTTATAATTTTGAAGATATAATTTTGGTTGCTACCACAATGACTTTGTTAGGTAGATTTGTTTTCTCACTTGTTGGGTTTGCCCTCACTGGCAGTAGTGCAGCCTTCACTGTAACGATTGCTCATTACAGCTTATGCAGAATGGATCCAAGTCTGCTACAGCCAATCTCATATTATCTACTTTGTATGCACCTTAAAAGGACTAACCTTTCTTCCTTATATCAGTTATACTGAAATGAAAATAAGCATGAGTACTTCTCGATACTGAAAACCTTCAAAAACATGATATTAGCTGGGTAATATTTCTTAATGTCTGTGATATCAAGGACTGGCAAGGTGGTGTGCCTGTCACTTTGGCTTTGAAATCCCTGAAATCATGGGAGATGTGAGAGCATCAGTTGAAAGCGTTTTTAGCTGCTTTCTATTTGGATAGCATTTCTTCAAAAGTATTTTTGGTGGTGGGATTGGTAGGTTTTGACCAGTTCTAAAATGAAAATCAATAATTGCCTGTGGCAAAATTAGATCAACAAGCTGTCTAAACTGCAGGTGCTGGTATTAGTGAGGCAGTGTGCATGAACGGCAGGGGATAGCTGGATAGGGAGTAAACGAAGTGGATATGAATGAATTGGTGGAAAGAAATAGATAGGAATGGTATGTAGAAAACTAGAATAATATAGTTGTTTCTGGGTTTTGTGAACTTTTAGTTCTTCTTTCCAGACCATGTATTGTAAGTAGTGTTTTCACTGATCCTGTCAATAGTCCTTGTTCCCCTCAGGTTTGACTTGAATACCTAGGACTGCTTTTGCAAAAGTTCTCGTGGGAAATAGTGGGGAGATCACATCTTCTGTGGAAGCATTTTAAAAAAGTAGCCATGAGTTAAGTTGCTGAAACTTGGCTGCACAGAAAAGTCAGAAAATCCCTTTGTGAAGTATCAGGTACCACAATATATATTTTACTGGTGTATACAGATATGACACTTTCATTTTGTTTTTCCATGTTTGCAATGACTGAAAATTTCAATATGAGATTATTTACTAAATATTCTATGAATGTGGAAGGTAGATTACAAATACGCAAATGGACTAGGAGTGTGAAAGTACATGCTGAAAGATTAAAAAAGATGGAGTAAGTACATAATGCAGGAAAATATTTCCTGCAGAGGAAAAGATATCATAACTGAGAAACTGTTACAACAAATGCAACTGTTGAGTGATTAAGGAATTGAAGAGAATGAGACTGAAAAAGAATTCATTCTCTAGCATCTTGTAAAAAGTAACCAGAATTAAAATTAACACACAGTGTAATCAGAAAAAAAACTATGAAAGGACAAAATGGAAACACAGTCAATAAAAGTATTAATCAAGGACAATAGTTGCAGGATGATTTTTAACCTATCAATCAAACTTTAAACAAAGGAAGAAAGTGGAGTGAAGTTTAGATTCAAATTAAGGAATTAAATTATATAGTAACTCATGCAAACAGTTTCTAGATTTGTATAAGTAGAAGCCAGTCCATAATTTTCCCCCATGGAATAAAGATGAGAATTTCAAAGGATTACTCCTGGCTAAATGCATTTTACATAAATGCATAATGCAAAAGTATAAGCTGCAGGGAGAAACATCCCGGTTATATACAAAGTTAAAATTATGTGACATTTAAAGTAAAGCTCGGAATATGTATATATGGAACACAGAGTGTTTATTTCTTGTCTCAGATCAACAACAAGTTGCTTTCATGGCATCTGCTTTCACAAAAATGCCTTAAGGGTCAAGGGGCTTGAGCTTGAGGAGGGGCCTTCCCTAGTAGAACTGACCTGTTCTTTAGCTGTCAAGAACACAAGTCAGTCAGTTAAAGGCAGGATGGAGGAAAAAAAAGAAAGCAAAACACAAAAACATATTGGGGCAACTAAATGAACTGGTTTTGAATGCATTTCTTCAGTGTGGTAAAAGAAAGGGAATGACAATCATTAAGATGTGGCTGGGTTGAGCAGCACTTGGAGCAGAAATGGTGTGAGCTTTCATATGAGTTTCTAATGTACTTTCAGTCAAGTGAAAAGGGTATGCTGAGGAGAATAAATGAAATATTCATGTTTTCCTAATGAGCATCAAGGGTCCCTCAATTTTCTGTTTGATATTACTCTGTCCAGACAACTTGAAATTAGATCACAGGTGGGAAAGTTGCAGGGAATAACACAGGATCACAGAATATTCTGAGTTGGAAGGGACCCACAAGGATCATAAAGTCCAATTCTTTAAGTGAATGGCCCAAATGGGGATCGAATGCGTGACCTTGGCATTAATAGCTCTGTGCTCTCACCAACTGAGATAATGCTTCAATCTATCACAGTGATGATAAGGTGATATCAGAGACTGGCAGGAACTGTAGGAAACAGCAGGGAAGCTATGGACTCGCAGACTGGCTCCTAGCAGCAGACCAGGCTTACTCACCAATGGTTGTTTACTTGTTCCAGACTGGAATTTAGGATCAAAAGGGATTTTTAAATTTTAAAATTCTAAATCTAGAGGAAAGCCTGAGGGGATTTTAGAAATTGTTGTGAGATGGCACGATTAGAGGTGCTAAAGGAGGGAGAGTAAATGACAGAAATAAAGTCTGTTTCTTATTCGTAAGATGAGGTAATTTTCCCTCATTGAAAACACTACCATTCAGGAAAATAAATATTATTTTTGACACTTAGAGTTATACCTTTCAAAGGTGCGGCTACACTTAACTGGAAAATTCCCTGGCAATTTTGCAAAGCCACTTTTGAGTCAATAGAGGCTCACATGAAGTACTCCCGGCTTCTGAAACAAGCTCCTGCACACTGCTTCACTCCTGCTTGAAAGGTAGAAGGGCAAGAGCAAAGACCCTCTAAAGCTAAGGAAGCAAAACTCTAGTCCCACTGCTCTAGGCTCAGGCTTGCATAAACCTATAATTACTCTGAATGTGCAAGAGAAGAGACCTGTGAAAATGTTTAACCAAAATGCAAGTGCTAAGGTTATTTATTTAGGGAAGGAAAGATGCTCTGTGGTTCTGCATCATGGAAATGCACTGAGGTAGTTTCTACCCTGTTATTTGGTATAGGTGTGGGATATTTGTTAGAGACAGAACTCTTTCCTCTTGAGCAGTCACTAACTTATATGGATACATGAACTATCTCTGTGGCTTCAGTCTTTTGAATAATTTACTTTGCTGGCACCTTCTAGTTTTGGAACATGTGATAAGGAAACCTAAAGGGACCTTGATCAGCCATTTTGCATTTGTTATTGAGAGAGGGAGCATGCTACCAGACTTCAAGTCTAGTTAATGAAAACCAGTATGGGAAGTCTAGTTTTGTGGTCAGATCTGGGAAGACAAGATCATTTTGCAGGCAGAAGTCAAGATTTTACCTCCCTCCTCCCCAGCCTGCTGTGAAGGTAAATTTAGCAGTCTTAGCAACTGTCCTGGTTTGGGACAGATTTGGGAGGAAACCTCTTAATGGGGGTCTCTCCAGAAAGCAAATTCAAGCAGCCCCTCTCCCACACTGCTTTGGGAGACATAAATCTCCTTCAAGGAAAGTGGGAAAAACCTGTTTATTTAACAAGGAAGGTACTTACAAACACGAAAAAATAAATAATATTAAGCAACAGATCTTCTCACTGTTCTGAAGAGATGACAAATTCAGAGAGAGTCCTTTTTGTGGGGTGTAGCTCAGCTTGCTCAATCTCTTATCAGTCCCTCCAGTGCTGGAAAATGCCACATCCTGGCTCCTAGTGGGCCACAGGTGTGAGCTCCTGGTTTTCTGGGTTTTCAGTCTAGAGCAGGGCTGACCAGTTCCAAGAAAAGAGAAGCCACAGTCTGCAGAAGTTCTCTGCCTCAGCTAGCTAAAAAACTAACTAAAAGCAAGGAAGAGCTCTCTCCAGCTCGTTGTCCATGCTGCAGACAACATGCACCGAGAGAGAGAGCTGAAGTCCTTATCTCTGTTTTTGAATACAGCTGCAAAAAATTCCACTGCTCTTCCTTCTCCCCACTCTTTGCTCTCAGGTCTAGTTTTAAAGGTGCAGGACTAAATATCCAGCTTAAACAGAACAGACAATTGGGAATACACAAATACATTTTGCGTTGCAAATGAAGTTAATAAGGAGAAGATTTTGTTGGATGGCACAGGAAGCAAAGGATAAACCCAAAAACTACTTTCAAGAAATTTTAGGTATGAGCTACGATCTGCTACTTGGACTTGGAAAAAAAGAGTAGAGTGAAACTTGAAAAGCGCTTTGCTAGGGTCTAGAAGTGTAGGCATAATTAGATTTTTAGCAAACTTTCCTAATAACCTATTATATAATAAATATAAATAGCTATTATATTTAATAGCTATTTAGATCAAGCTAAAATCACTTGCAGAATTAAAAACATGGATCCCACACAGAAGGACTAAAAACAAGGATCATACAGAGAATCAACTGCTGCTTTGCAATACAAATGACTAGAACAAAATCCTTAAGTATTATCCTGTCATAAAGTTCACTTTATTTTCTTGAAGCAGTGCTAGTTGTACATGCTGTCTTACAGAGTCAAGCCTTTCACTCAAATTCATTGCCATGCATTTGGATGGCAAACTATTTTTAAATAATGAAAGACCAAAGATAAATCACTGTTATTAGTGCAGAAGGCAAGGTCTAATGTGGGACCGTGCACCCCATCCACTCTTGGTACAAAGTTAATAATCTCTCTTAAAGTTTTCCGTATTCAGCTTCATTAATCTAGACAAGGTGGCAGAATGAATAATTTGAATTCAAATCCCTGAAACTGAAGGAAAAGGATCAGCGCACTCGCTGACTCTCTTTCACCTTTGCAAAAATATATTACTTTAAAAATATATTTTTCTTTGAATTTCAATGCTTGTAAAAGGTTAAGATATACAGATTGAGACACTGACCTTTCCTTTTCCTTCTTGGATGAAATAGAACACAAGCAATGCCATCCAATCATCCAGAGACAAGAAAAGAGGAGGTGAAGCATACAAGTGTTTTGGGGCTGTAAGGACAAAAGTCACTCTTGCAATTCTCCAAGAGGAGAAGAGGTCATGTGTGGAACTGTGGTGAAACACCCTGGGAATTTTCTAAAAGGCCCTGAATTACTCTTCTTGACAAAGCAATTAAAATATAAGAAGCAGAGGAAGTCACCCACTACATACAAAAATTTATAGAGAATGGAAGGCACCCTGTCAGTATTATTGAGAACTGAGGCAAAGCCCTCACAAAAGGACTTGCAGCAGAAAGGATGGCAGAGTTCAGATCAGCATTTAATGAGGCGATCCAACACAGAGCAGCACAAGTCCAGTGTTTGGACACCAAGCTGTGATTGCAGTGCTGACAGCATGAGCACAACTGGGGCCATCCTTCCAAATTTGCTACTCTACCCATGTTACCAGTACTGCCTTTCTCTGTTCCACTTAATCTTGTGCCAGGGGTGCAAGGAAGGTCTGTCTCTGGTCTTCATATTTAGGTGATAGCTTTCCACCTCATTAGCCTGGAGGTCTGCCTCTACTCTTCTGTCTAGGGCTGGAAGGGTAAACTGTTGCAAAATACCTTAGTGAGAAATTTAAATGCAGGTGTACTGTACCAGATTATTGCCATCTCTGTCCATACTGGAGTTAACATTTGATTATGGCAGCTTGCATCAAATGCCACCTGGAAATGTTTCCTGTATGAAGCAGAAGGAAAATGCAGATTCAAATGAAGGTTGTGAGAGGTGAGCAATTGCAAATGGCTTGGAGAGAGGCTGCATACAGCCTCTGTATGCATGCTGTATGTTGTACAACAGATCTCTGTCCCTGGAGAGCCTCTGGAGCAGGTCAGGATCTCTCTGTGGGAAAACAACAGCTGAATGATGACTGTTTGGGCATCAGACCACACATGTTTGCCCAAGTCCAATTTCAGAACAGCTGAATGGTAGATGATCTAATAACTTTTTAATAGACCTAGGTTTGTGTGTCAATTTACGACCTTCTCGGTCATAATTGGCTATGACCAGCCAGGCCCTTCCAGGGCTTATTCACATGGTGCCTTTGAGACCTGAGAACATATGGGGTCACAATGATGCTCACAAGAATTATACATGCATATTGACTGGTGATTTTATCACCCAAGGGCTATGTGTAAAAAATGTGTTCTCTCTGGCCTCGTAAATAACAGCGTGCAGCATTTATTAGCAGACTAATAGAGAGAGGCTGTCTCACTCATTTTTGGCCAGCACCAAAATATTCAGTGTATTAGATACTGCTAATTTCTTGTTTTAAATATGTGATAATAGATATAAAGTTCCTGCAATTTCCTGTCTCTTCTCCTGCACTCTTTTTTACCTCAGTGCTGAGGACTACTGGGAGCAGCATGGCAGACCATCCCAAAAAGGGAGGGGGAGTGGGGAGCCAAGCACAATCTTGCAGGCCTGGGGATGGCTGCCAGGCTCAGCTGAGAGCCTGTTTTGCAGTGACATGGCAGGCCTATGGCTAGGCTGGGGGGCTGGTCCATAGGTCAAGGACTGGGTTTAGATGGACACCTTGCACCCCAGCTGAGACGCTGCTGCACCGCAGCTCAGGAAGAATCTGAGTGTGAGAAAACCTTCACTTACAACTGGCCCCCAAGAAAGTTCAGAAAGGTATCCTCTGCTGGGGCTGACTCTTGCTTTCCTCATTACAGCTTCCTTTAAGTCCACCATCTGTGTGGATGCTGGCCCCAAACCCACACAGCTGGCTGTGGGGGATGGCTGGTGTCCTGCTCACCTCCCCACTGCAGTAAAAGTAGATAGGAGGCTCCTGTGCACACTCCAGTTCTATTCACATGAGAAGAGCTCTTTGGAAACTTGAAAAGTATAAATTTTTGGGTTTTGTTTTCATTTCTTCTGTTCAGCCCAGTTTGCTTCATGAGGAAATGCAGTGTTAGCAAGTCTGGGTGCACATGCAGAACAAATGACATGGCTAAAGACTTACAAGCAGTAATACCAAAGTTCTGCCAGGAGTGACTTCAGAACTACTACAAAAGTGCTAACTGGCCATACCCACACAGCCTGTGGATACAAGCAGCTGTTGCTGTATGGACACCATCAGCTCTGCCAGACACCAAACCCCAGGATGGGTCAGGTTGGAAGGGACCCACAGTGGGGCACCTGCTTCAACCTCCCTGCTCTAGGGTCATCCTAGAGCTCACAGAACAGGAGTACATCCAGATGGGTCTTGAATGTCTCCACTGAGGGAGATTCCACCATCTCTCTGGGAAATCTGTTCCAGTGCAGGGTCACCTGCACAGTCAAGAAGCTGCCCCTTTTCTGGTGCACCAGGTGGGTACAAACAGAGAGAGAGGCTCTGCAACAGCCCTGCAGGACCCTCTTTTGGGTCTTGTTGAGCTCTGGGTAATTAGATGCACTTCTGTATTGGTTTTTGGATTTTACATGGCAAAATCTCCTATAAATTCAAGTAGTGACCACAGCACAAGCCAATGCCATTAGATGAAGTAACTCAGTGTCAATGAACTTCATACAGTATCTGAAATGAACGCTTTTATTCAAGCATTTGGCTAGCTTATGATGGGACAGGCATGACTGGAATAGATTTAGATACATGTGCTGAGCTTTCCTATAGTTACATAAAGAAGATTTTGTGACTTTTTTACCCCATTTTGTGATTTTTTTTACCCCATTTGGTTTGTGGTAAGTCATATAAGTCCAGACATGAATGAGTACTGCCACTAGTCAACAGAACTGGGTCTATCTTTGTATCACAAGATTTTTTAGAATTGTGGACATTTGTGGTCCTCTTGACAGTCAGCAAGAGAGGGAAGTTTTAGTTGTGAGACCATCCTGACAAGGGTTTTCCTGACAACTGATTCTCTCATGAGAGTTTTGATATGTAATTCAAACCATACTTATGGCATGAATACTGCACCCTGATGTGCTGTATCCTCGTGAGCAGGTTTGGAAAAAAGACAGCTGCTGGAAGAAGAGCAGGTGGCATTCCCATAGCAGGGATAAAAATGAATAAAAAAGAGAAATCTTTATGAACAATGAGGTATAACAGCTTACATACTTTCATTAAAGAGGAAGGACAGGAAAATCCTGCTTAAATCAGTCACATGGAAGTACTCAACTCAAAATGAGGGGGGAAAAAAGCTTTTTAAACCATGGCTCCGGTTGAAAGTCTTCAGTATGTGAACAAGAAAGTGTATTTCTACAAGTTTTGAAAAGAACCCTGATTACTGAAAGAAGAGCATGACAATCTTTGTTTCATGGAGGGTCTGTGAGAGTCTCAACGTGACCCTGAGTGCTGTTTATCATGTCTGAGTGTTGCTATGCTGTACACTGGGGGAGTTAGACTGAGTGCCTGACTCTGAGGGTTACAGAGGCATATGCTTAGGGTGTTCTGGTCTGCTTCAGTCAGGACCAGCCTGTGTTTTATTCAGCATTTTAAAACAGGCAAGAAAGACCTGAAGGACACCTCTGTCAGATGTTCTGAGTGACTCTGAATACCTCAAGAATGGGCCAAGGAGTATATAAATGTCTGCCTTTTCTGCCATTTTCTTCCTCAATAATGATATATCACAGTAATCCTTTCCTTGAGATTCAGCCCAAAACTAAGAAGCTCAAACAGGTGATCTATCCCAGAAAACTGGAGAAATAAAACAAGGAGAGGAGAAATGGATTTACTTATATATTTCAAATAGTTTCTAGTGTGTGTTATGCACATTTTACATAACAGGAAGGCCTTGCACATCTTACATGTGCATTAACATCCCTAGCATGGCTACAATTCAGTAGAGACACACCTGTGTTAATCCAAAGCATATTATGGTGCCTTAATTAGGAAAAAAAATCTGAGGACTGGGAGTAGTAGCAAGCATACTTCAGAAACCAAGCTAGTCCCATCTCCAATACATGCCTTTGTTGTTTTTCTAGATATGCACTTAGCCTGCAGTCACTTGTTATGCTCGGTCCAGCCTGAGGACTTTGTTCTGGATGTCACCAAGCTGTTCCTGTATTCACATACTTGGCTACAAACAAATGGCTTCAAGAGTTGTGTCTAAAGTAATGGCAAGGCTGCATTGCCCCAGACTGTGCTCTTTGGGTATTCCTTAACATCTCAGTAGGACCTTCTGCATCTGTTGTATTTTTGTATAGCAATGTATAGTTTGCCATCTATTTACCTATTTACTGGTGAACTTGTGAATATGAAAAAAAAAGGCACATTTTAGTTCATTAAAAAAAAAATAAGCTTGGGCACAAATATAGTAGACTTAACCCTTTTTTATTATGTTAATATTTCATTGTTTTCACATTTCCTGCTGTTTCATAAGAAATTAAGCCTAAAAATATTAATATTAATCCTCCATAGTGGTTCATTGGGTTTTTTTTTAATAATACCAGATATTTATTGAGAACTTAATCTTTTCTTTTTGAGTATTTTTTTTCCTATGAAGACAATTTTAGAAAAGGTGAGGAGTTAAGCAGCAAGCTCAGATAGGAGCCAGATACTGAGGACAGCTTAGTGAAGGGACTTGCCAAGTTTCCTGCTTCCCCACTGGGAAGAACTGCACTTTCCAAGTCTCAGACATCCAGAGGGGAATTTTCTGGCTCTTTGGAGCAAGTATAATGATGATACAGTGCCTTTTTCTCCCATTTCTCCTTCATCAAAACTGCAAATGAAACTAGCCTGTGCCTTTCTCTGAAGCTGTTAAAATTATATTAAAAAGGCAGATAAGCTCACAGAATTTCAAGGAAACTTATGCAAAAGAAATACCAGTGACTGCAAAGCAGCAAACCAAGCAAGAAAATAAAACTCGTCAAATGGCATCCTACAGCTCTGAACATCTTTGCCTAAAATTAAAGGTTTTAAGAACCCTAAACCTCCAAATTATCCTGTATGATATTGTGCCATACCTTGACTAGTTTGATTGTATCTCCAGACTCACACCCGAGTCATTGTGAAATCAGTTCTTCTCCAAAACTTCTTTTATTTTTTTTTCCAGACATTTAGCATCTTCTGTCAGGTGTATAGATTTCTTAAGTTGATAACATGGTGGAAGTTATCCTGTTCTTTTGCATTTCACTGAGCTCCATTAATAACAAAATGACAAGCACTGCTCATATTGGCTCTATTCAAGAGAAAAAAAAATTGAAGAAGCGCTGGTGAAAAATTGTGCATCTTATCAAATGTTTGAGAATCCCTGAAGATTGAATTATGAAAAGCTGTAGTGAAATGTGTCAAATAAGTGAAGGATAATGAAAAATGATCCATTCCTTTGAGCGTATTGTGGGAAGGACCTTGGGGAGTACTTTAGAGCAAAACATAACCAACAGTCTAATCCATGTATTTTCTCTGTGGAATATTTATGGACATTGCTATCAGTATCCATTGATATTATTATGTTTACTTTATATGTGCACGAAATAACAGGTTACATTTATAACCACGAATCTCAATTCTATATTCGTACATATATATAAATACACACACATATATATATATGTAACAGGAAGTGAGTCTGAGTCCCTGCTCTGATCTTTGCATGCTGAGCTGATAAAAGCAGGATCTTTGAGAAAATCTATTAGAAGACAGGCAGACCTGTTGGTTTTACCTTTCTTATGTGGAAATTCAGTTCTGCAGAGTCTCAGCACAGGAGCATCTCAAGTATTAATTTTTTCCTCTTGGTCTGTATTTAACTGTTGCAAGCAGCTTCTGCACTCTGCAGACTGCTAACTAAAATGCAGCAAAATAATGGGCTTCTGATATCAAGAACTTATTGTTCCTACATGTTGTGACAAGAGTGGGAGGAAAGACTTGGTGTGGAAATGTGGAAAATAAAGGAGCTGAGCCTTTTAGGTCCAATCTGAAAAGGCAGAAAACTGTGATGCTGGAGAGCTTGTGCTGAGGATCAAGGGCAGAAGAAATCACCTTATGTACATAAACAAAAACATGGACAAAAAATTTTGCATTCTTTGGCACAGTTTAAGGAAGAAACAGAGAAAACTGCAATGAACTCTGCAGCAGATACAGATCACAAGGGACATGTGACAGCTTGTGGTTTGTGAGCTGTTCTCACATGGGCTTTATTCTCACAGATGCTCACCAGCAGAAGGATGAAAAGGTACTGTCCCTGAAGCAATCTTTGTTATGTCTCATCTCACAAGTCATTGCAAAACTGGATGAATGGGAAAAGCCAGTAGATTATTTCAGTACAAACCCATGTAAAGCTTTCTCAAGAAGGAATCATAATAAAGCAAACTGTTAGTAGTTGCTAGAATTTGAAAACTGAAGGTAAATTAACAGGGAAGCCCAGATGATAAACTCAAAAATAATAAATAGTTGTACAGAAAAATTACACAGGCTGTTGACGGGCTTTATTAATTGCATTCAATGGGGATGTTAAAAACAAATGAGAAAAGGACTAAGACTAATGTCAGCAAGTATTTAGCCCTAAACTTACAGCACAAAAAAATAAAACCAAATTAAAAGCAATGTTGCCATAACGGCTAGATAATTAAACAGATGTTCTTGTAAGTAGAAGCAGCAGACTTTTTCAATGTTTGGAAAACTGAAACACAGGGACAAGATCTGTAATGAGTCTTGATGGTGTTATTAAACAGGGGCATAGAAATAACCTCTCCAACTTGGCTGATAAGGTGGATGGATCATATTTGTGCAATTGCATAATTTACTAGAGGCACAACTAATAAGTTCTTGCTTTTAATTTTGCTTTTTCATGCTTGAAAAATCTTTTGATGAAAGTTTTCTCAATTTATGCTGCCTTTTTTAGATCTCTGCTCCTGTCAATATGTGAGGCAAGAAAAAGAATTTGTGGAACCTGAAAACTTAGGAATTGCAAAATATTATTGTTACTATTGTTTTTCATTTAAAATGTTAATCTGTTTTAAAATCAGCAGTATTGAAAGGTTATTTGGAGTGGAACCAGCAGAGTAAGCTGCAAGTGGTCTGTGGGAATCACTGGCATTCTTTAGAATTACAGTCCATTCACAGTAGATTTCAAATACAAAGCTTCCTTTAGAGATCTGATTGATACACTCTTTTTTAACAGAATCGTAGTCATTTTGTTTACCTTAATCTATTAAGAATTAGAATTATAAATAACATACTGAGGTATCCGGCATTTTCATGTATTTGTAGTAATAGTGTATGTTGTGAATGGTCAAATTGTTACCAAAAGCAAACCATGATTGCTACAGATATCTAACAGCTCTGAGGAGTAATTACTGAGAAAAAATTGCTTTTCAGAAGGGAAAAAATCTTTTATAACTTTAAATTAAAAGTAAAACCAAATAAACCCACTATTTTCCTGCAGATATGAGGCAGTAAAAATTCCCCTTGAATGGATGAGAAATAACACAGCCTTGAGTCCAAAATGACCTCTCCATTCATTTTCAGGCAATTTTAAATATGAGGGAGGTTGTTCACGCAATCAGAACTCAGTATCTGTAATGACAAAAACCAACATTACCACCTCAGATTGAGCAGGTTTGGATTTGGCTTCTGGCTGACTCCTGGTCACATGCTTTGTGGTGGCCCTTTCTCCCCGATCAGACTCTGTAGTACCAGTTTCACACCTTTGAAAGATATTTTTTACTTTATTTTCTTAGTTCTAACCACTATCATTTCAAAAAATACCTTCCCCTAGGTTATATTGTCTCCCATTGCTGTCATTAAATCTTGGCATAAAAAAATGGGTATTTTTGAAAGCTAATAGACTTCAAGTTTAATCCCAAGCTACAGAACCAGAAATCTGTAATAAGCTGATCATGGAAAAAAAAAAGTCACTGCTTTGTTCATGGTGAATTTAGGGTTGAAAGATCAGCTAGAGATAGCTCTAGTATACAGACAGTAAAAGGAACAAAAGAATCATTATTTATTTGTTATGGCTCAGGTTATTAATTGCTGCTTAAAAGTAATCAATATTTGTGCAAAAATTGGAGGAGGCATCTTTAAACATGGAAGGGAAAAATTTTCAGAAGTACATAAGTACACATCCTCCTTAGCCAAGGGGAAGCCTGGGAATGTCATGAAGAGGTTATGGAAGAAACTGGTGCACAAGTTGTGGTGGAATAGAAAAGAGGCATGTGGGGAAATACAAAGGGAGAATGACATAACGCAATCACTGTTTGTATAATCCAAAATTACCTCTTGACATTCAGTCAAAATTATGCAAGTCACGCATTTGGACTCTGAATCTCCTGGGCCATGCAGAATTGGTATAGCTGGTGATATTCTTCCAATTACAAATATTCCCTGTTCTTCAACCAGAACAGCAGAGGGTCATTTTCAAGGCCTGCCAGAGCAGTGATGTTTTGGGCATCATTTTGAACAAGTAGGGACAGAGAAATGTTAAAGAGAAGCAGATGTTTCAGCTATGATAGCAGAGCATAAATGTGGAAAGAGAGAAAAAAACCCCATTCTCTTGGGGATGTTTGGCAGTAAGATATCCCTCTGGGTGTGAGAATGTAAGGAAAAAACCTGATTTGGTGATGCTCAAGCTGAAGAAGTTATTAGTAAGGGGAAGTTGTTGACAAACTAAAAAAAAAGACACAAAAAAGGCATGACAAGAGAAAATGGAGTGTAGAATAGGTGAGGAAGAAAAATGTAAAAAATTCCTCAGGACAACTTTCAAACTCATTGTCTCATGTTAAAATTTCCCCTTTGTAGAACTTGCTCTAGAACGTAGCCAGGGCTTCAGCATTTCTCAGGAAGATCCAGGCAAGCAATCTTTATGATTTCTGTCAATTCTCCCTCTTAATGTCAGTGTGGTTTGCCAGTGAACAAAGTCAGCCTGTGAGACTGACACCACTGTGTATAATGGACCATAGTTGGGTTTGTAATTATTTTTTCTGTTTGTTCCATTGTATTTCTTTCTGTAGTAATTTTGGTTTCCCAGATACATTTTAAGTATATTTTATAAAACAAGAAATGATTTATGAAGAAGGACATATACTGTTCCAGCTGTGTTGGAAGAGGTAAGAATAGGGAGGGAATTAGATAAATATAAATGTTTATAAAACATTCTTCAGCAATATTAGCTGGCAGGATCTCTTTAAAATCTGTGACAAACCTGGGAATAGAACAGCGAGACCAAAAATAAAGTTCAGCTTTAAATATTTCTTCTAATACTTTTTCACTCTTTTTTTTTTCTTTAATACCTTTTTCTCCTTTTAATTGAGACCTCAAGGGAAGGAAGAATATTATAATTTATGGTAATGAGTTTCAGTCCCTGGCCTTGTTTTCCCTCTTCTGGTGTCATAGTACCAAGACTTATTTTGCTGGGTTATGAAGAAGGGGAAAAGATGTACTAAAAGTGCTGTGCCAGGAAGAAACTGTAAAAAAAAGGTAAAAACATTTTTGCAGGTAAAATGTATAATGAGATAGACAATGGTTTCCACATGCCTAAAGGCCCTTGCAGCATTTCAGAGCCTATTAGGGAAACCAGGATTCTTTAAAGAATCTGAAAGTGAAGATTATGATTCACTAGGTGGGAATTCCCTGCAAGGTGCCCCCTAAATCTGTTATTCCAGAGATCTGATATAAGAGTGTCATGAGACCAGATCCTATTTGAATTCAGGACCCAGGCAGCACCCACATGTGGAAATTTGCATCCCATGGGAATATTCTTCAAGCTGGATTAGGAATTGCAGCCCTGGCCTTGATTACTGGAGGCTCAGTTTCAAGGCAAGTGCAGCAGTCAGGCTTGACCCTTTAACATTAGAGAAGCTAGAGCAGATCCCATTATCTCTTTTTTTTTTTTTTGACCAGAAATGTAACTGATTAATTAGGAAGTCTTTCCTGATGCAGTTATTGCTGAACTGGATTTAGCTCTTGAGGCAAAAGGGCAGGTGGTCTTGATAGATCATTTGTAAGTAGAAATGAACATTTTATTAATTGAAAAAAAGTCTTTATTTCCCCTGATACTTGTGGATTTGAAGGCATATTTATGTAGATTTCTTCCTTTTAATCTGGCCACAGTGATGACATTAATTATTTTAATTCCTACTGCTCTGTATTCAAAAGTGGTTTTCGGTCTGCAGCTCACACAGCCTTGAATATCCACAGGTTATTTTGGAGTGTGCTGTGAAAAGTAAATTAAGAACAACAAAATGACTCTCAGAATTATGGAAATTTTATATTCTCTATGCAAATTCTGCCCCCTCCTAAAATATTTTTAAGTGCCTAATAACAAAAAGATTAAAAAAGCTTCTCTGGGGAAGAGCAAGAGTAAATATCAGTTCAGGTTACTTGGCTTTTAATTTTTTTTTGCTTTACAATTTTATCATCATACAGAAGAGAGCAATAACTTATTTCTAGAAATGATGTATTATAATAAATGAAAGTTGAAACTTTCTTGCACATAAAACAATAACATGCCTGCGTTATAATTTAGTATTACAGTCTTAGGAAAAAAACTATAACATGATTGAGCAAAAGGATTGTGCAGATCATTAATTTATTTAAAAATATTAGGAAAAAGTGTTAATTTCTTGGGGTGTAGGTTCCATAAAGCAATCTCAATTTCCTTTTGACCATTGATTGAAAATCATGTTGAGGTTTTTACACAACTAAAAAAATGTTAATAAAAGGCTACTATGAATTTCCTGGCTGAATTAAAGATTCTGTTGATACTCAGTATCCTAGTTCTGTTTCAGCTCTGAAAAGAAACTTGTGCCATGTGCAATTAGTTGCAGAGGTAAAGACTTTACCTTCTGCAATATATTTAGAGCAAGGACTGACTTCTTTTGTGTTCTCTGTAGGCATGAGTTCATGGTCAGTGCTATACAAATAAAATTTGTAAACCTCTTATTTGTGATTTTAAATATGCCTGTTTCAGTTCTGTAATACAGGCAATTCAGGAATTTATTTGCTCATTGAAATGTGTTTCTAGGTTTTTAATTTTGATTTTTATTAAATTTATAACAGTTTCTTGTCCACATAAAAAGATGAGATCTTGATCTAAATTGTTTGGTGGGTTTTGTTCTCATATACCAGAGGCACTAAACTAATTTTAATATTTAATTTTAAAAACCCACTAAGTCAACTGATTATACTAGTAGCTGTATTGAATATATTATGCTAACCAGCTGCTTTAATTGTGGCTTCCTCTTTTATCAGAAGGAGCAAAGTTGAGTTACTTACCTTAGATCTAATTATGGCTGATGAAAATCACATCACTTCAACAAGATTATTTATTGTGAAAAAATACAGTTGGTGGATACCTGATTTTCTATCTTACATTTGCTGCTCCTGTCCATGAAGAAGAGATGAATTCAAGTCCCTGATTAATTTTAAATAAATACATATGAATGTTTATAATATCACACAAATACATTTATATAAATATTTAATATAAATCTCTCCTTGTAAATTCCTTTGCTTCCAGCTGTTGGCTCCATGGCTATTGTGACTTGGGTTTTTGTCAATATCAAGCAGTGGTACTTAAGCTCACTGTAGGCAAGTAAACATCAGAGCCAGGATCTGCAGAGCTGTTCCCAGTCCCTCGCAGCATGATCCAGCTCTGTTGGGTGCACTGATAGAGGCTTGATGTTCTGTGAAGCCATATATGTCCTTATTTTTTCTTTTTTTTCTTTTTTTTTTTTTGGGAATGTAGGTCCCTGAAAATCTGCAGTAATTTTTGGGTGGGTGCATTTTGAAAATGTACTTAAAGCTGTGACAATCCAATTTCTGTAAATATTTTAGAGTATTATGAAAGCTGTAATGGCTGAAATAGATTTAATTCCTATACTTAGTGTAAGATTAGAAGGTAAAATCTTTCTGGATTGCATGTTCAGGAGCAGAGGGGTTTGCTAATTAGATTTAATTTTGTCAGCCTGCAGTGCTTGATAAAATTCAAATCAAACACTCTGTTGACATGACAAGCTATGTAAGCAGTGCCAAACTGTAAAGAAAATAAAAAAGAAACAGATATTTTGTTTCCGGCTGGAGGTACTGTCTGCCCAGCAGTAGCTTACCTTACGACTGGGGATTTTATTCTCTGTTTTTGTTTATCTCCATTGTTGCACCCTCATTTGACTCGGGGTTTCCTCACAGTGGCCACTGTTGCTGCTTTTTGTGCCCATCTCAAGGAAGATGAAAATTCTTCTGGAAACAATGTCTCTGGCTGTACGTGGTTGGAATCACATTAATGAAAGATGCAGGGGAAGGAGAGACACTGTGACAGGAAAAGTGTGCCTGGAACAGACAGCCATTTGAGATGAAGAGAGGGCAGATACTAAAGTCTGTTGGGAACCGAAGTGATTTAAAAAAATAAAATAAAAAAGAGGTTGATAGTTTGGATGGCCTCAGGCAGTGAATATAGCTTGAAATAGAGAAGCACAGAGGCTGGCAAAAAGAGGAAGGCAGTCTGGAGCGAGGAAGTGAACGGATAGTGAAATAGAAGGTATTCTGCATAATCAGTGCCTCATCCAAAACACCAGTGTTCCAGTGTAACATTGCTGGAGAGAAGTGAGATACTGTGAGAAGCCCAAGGAATGTCAAATTACCTGTCTGACAAAGTGTATGAACATGGTGTTCATAAATATTCTAGTGCATTACCAGAGCAGGTGCTAAGCTGTGTCTTCTTGAAGAAGAGGATGAATTCTGTCTTTACCTGATAGGATTTTCTGCCTAGGAAATTATGCTGACTTCTGTGCTGAGATCAGATCTATTAATTATCAGTTCCTCTTTCATAAAAGCTGTCTGTACTGAGTCCTGAGGCAGGCTACCAGAGAGCTGAGATGTACCTTTGACTGCTGTGAACATGAAGCATGGTTTGTCGCACTTCAAATATCTGTGATTCTTTTTCCCTTCCTCAGTCTCTTCCAAAAATACCTTAGGGCACAGGTGATCCTCTTTTGTGATCCTCTTTTGTTTGTAGGGACTCTAGCACTTAGTTCATGAACTAGGGCTTTGAAGCTCTACTATGCTTAACACTGGTTACTTTTTTTTTTTTTTTTTGAGGGGGGCAGGCTTTGGTTAAGAAGATATGGGATTTTATATCAAGCCATGTTATGTTTGACTTGTCTTTCTCATCCCTCCAATGATAAAAAGAAGTTGTTGGGCACACACAGAAGAGTATGTGCAGGGGATAGGAAAGTTGCAGAGTACTGGGGATGGATAGCTCTGAGTCTGAGCTACTGTGACTACACCAGACCTGTTGTGTCACAGTGACTGACTATGTACATGTCCTTGCCCACCAGGGACAGACAGCAAGACAAAATATTTTACCTTCAAGCCTCTTCCAGAATAGTAATGCTGTTGTATGCCTAAGCCACTTGCTGTTTTTCAATTACAGGTTTTTTTTTTCCTAATAAAATAAAATATTATACAGTGTCCTGATGGACTGAATATTCCATAAATGAGCCACCCTTTCAACTGCCCTGTTCTTTAGTGGAATTACTCTCAGCAAAAATATTTAGTATTTATATCTTGGCAAATTGTGACTTAGGATTGTGGAGAGCACAGTGCAGGTCATTGTCAGAAGAGGGGACCCCCCGTTCCAAGGTGTGAGACATGTAATTTATAGCAGTAATTTAAGGGGCAGCCCATGAACTAATAACAATTTAATCACAGCTCAAAACTTTGCCAAACTGCACTCCATATTGCTGTAGCTAAATTTGCTGTTAGTGGGGGAGCTGGCTGATGGACAGCTGCCTCACTATTGTGAAATTTAAGCATACTACTGGCTTTTCTGGAATTTTCTATATGCCCATCTCTATTTTTTTAGAGAATGTATGTGAAGTTTTAAGTAATTTAAGTGCTTTGAAAAATCTACTCGTAATCTCAGTGCTGAGAAACTGTGGGTGGAAACATGCTTATGAGGTTACATTGGGTAAAGCCTTTGGCACTGTTCACTGCAGCCATAAAAAATTCAATGAGGAAATGATGAAATTGTGTCAGAGGAAATTGTTCCAGCAGGAAACTCAAAACTATAAAAATAAATAAATATTGCTGTCTTGTGCAATGTTAATGACAATTTGGAAAAAAGAGACTTGGGACCTTTTTGTCCAGATGTTGGAAAAAAAAATTGCATAATGCCATTTAAACTATTTTCCTTGTGATAAACTCAAGGGTGGGGCAAAAATCTCAGCATCTACTGAGTCTCATTTACTCTAAAATGACTGGAATAAGTCTCTGTGCAGCAGGACAGAGTTTGTTCATGAAGGTCACTTTTTTGCTTAGACCTATAAAGACAATATGTTATAAAAGGGAGATCATGGAAAAGTCTTATACACACTCCTTGTGTGACTCAGAAAAGCAGTGGGGGGCTTGAGTAAATATTCTGCATTATATCTAAATATATTTTTTAAAAAGTTATATGTTATCAAGCAGAGAACACTGTAGAGTCCAGTGGCAAGTTTGCTCAAATTAAACCCATTTGCCAGGTCTTGTAAAAAACAAGTGTTCTTTAGAGTTGTTCTAGAAACCAATTACCAGAGTTTGGACTTGGGCTTCGAGTTTGTCATGCAGTATTTCTTCATTGTACTGAAAAAGTGAAGCACATCCTAATATAAATATTTCTTTTGCTTGACTCATTTTGATGTGCATTTATTGGTGCAGACCTGTAGCTCTCTTTGGGTGAAATTTCTCTCTCTGCAGAGCAGAAACACTTATGTTACAATTAAGCCTCTATTTTCAGTGCTCAAGTGGGACTTCCATGGTTCATAGACCCCGTGTTGAAGTAATTTGCATGTTATTACTGTTTCACTACTTTGTGCCTGAAGTAGGTTGTACCATGCTTGGCAAATATTTCTGGGAGTAACACACCTTAAGGCAGCAGATAATTTTCCAAATAGGCAGAGGGTAAAAGGAAGATATATGGGTTTTCATGTGGCTATTTTTAGTGTTCATCCTTGCTGTCTAATTCTCTGTGACATGGCAGTTGTACAAAAAATATTCTAATGAAAAACACAGGTTGTGATTTTTTGTCTTTCCCCTCAAAGACCTTTCTTATGGCCTTCTTCTGAGTCAGAACAAAAGCAGTACGGTGAGCTTTAATGCACTGGAAGGGTTAATCCAGCATTGCCTCTTCTGAATAATCTTTTGTGTTTCCTGCTGTTTTCTTTAAATACTTCCAGCTGCATAAGCACTGTAATAGCTATCTTAATTTCCAACCAATGGCCAAGAAAACATGAAACTTCTCTCTGAGGCAGTCTGATTCTTAGTTTTCCATTTGGCTTCAGTGAGAGCTAAACCACATGTTTAAGATTCTAGTAGCATATAAAGGTTTCTGATAACCACAGTGGTGTTAATTTATAATCCCTACTAAAATTTTCTGTCCTTTCCTGGCAAGTACCACAAATGAGCATAATGTTTCTTACAAACTATTTTGAGTTATGCATGTATGACAAGAACAGAAAAGGCAGCCTTTTGCAATGATAGTGTAATTTGGTGTGCAAGAGCATGTCACAGTTGCTGACAAGCTGAACACCACATACTTGGCTCAGGAAGTGTACACATATTGAAATTAAGTTTATATTCTTAGTCATTAAGAAAAAGAATGAAAACAAAACAATCTCACTGCTTTTAGTGAGCCTGATACAATGGATACATCAGAATCAATGGCACTGAATGTAATGGTGTGAGGCTGCTTGCATCATTACTCTGCAGACATTTCTCTTGCCCATTCCCCCACTGCTCACAGAACTTAATCTTGGTGGTTTATTCCTTGTGTCACATCTTCAGAGAGACAATTTTGCAAAAATGATTTTTTCCCATCAGGTATGATGTTATAGGTTTCTTTTTGTGGAGCTGGGAGGAACCAGTGAAAATTAGCAGCTCAGGAAAAAAAATAAAACTCAAACTCTTACAGACTGTTAAATTCTCAATACTGAGTTAAATGAGAGTGACAGCTGCTGTTTAATGGTTTAGGAGCTGTACACCCAAATTCTTTTCCTAGCTGGGTCAAGGCTCTGGTCAGGCTGCTTTTACTTTTCCTACCTTGTGCTCACTTGGACTCTAATTTTTCTGTGAATAAGTGCTTGTGCAGTGCATGGCGTGCACAGTGCAATGGGGTCATCATTCCTCTTGCTGCTTCAGAGTTGTGAGCTCAGAGGTGGCTATAGTAATTATGTACACCCAGCCTTATAACTCTAGATTCTATTACAAAAAAAAAAACAAAAACAAACCAAAAAACAAAATATATCCAGTATTTCACTGCTCAGTGTCTGGGGTATAAGGACTGGAGAGGGTAAAAAGAGAAGGAGGAGGGAATGAATAACACCAGAGATGACTAAGTTATGGGTCTGGGTTCAGCCAAGCAGCTACAGACAGTAACCTGACTTTCTTTGGGGCACATCATCTGCTTTTACACTGGCCTACTTAGATGTCAGTGCATTCCCCTGAGATACTCCTCCAGAAGCAGTTAGGACTGTGGAAAGGCTCTGTCAGCATTAGCTGCTTTGGCACACATGATGAGTTTTATGGTACAGTAGAGGCTTTGTAACAGAGCCTGCACCCTGATTGTCCATGGTCAGATTGTAGACTATATTTGTACTGTTAAGTGTCTGTCCAATTTTTGGACCATCTCATAAGTCAGGAGGGAGAATATGTCTGTTAGAAAACCCCAGAATAGGCACAGGGAAGTATTTGGAACAAATGAATGTCAAAGGACATCTCTGACTAGTACAGTACAGCCACAGTGAGTATTCCAAATAGCCCACTTCAGCCCAAAATAGCTACCCTGGTTGTGTGGGAGTTATTGAATTCAATTATTTTCAGTGTGTTTCCTTCAACTATAATATTGATCTTAAACTAATTAGCTATTACTAAAGGTGACTGTAAATTCAAAGTTATGCATTTGGGAAGGGACTTAAACATGGTCAGGGAGTCACGCCTCATAATTGAGGCTTAATTAGAAACAGAATAAGGATGTTACAGGTCTAAAAATTTAAATGCTCTGTTACTGTCAAAAGCCTTTAATAATGTAAATAAGGAAAATGAAGGTGTTTTAAATAAAGAAAAAAATTAGAGTAAGATTTTACGAAAAGAAATTACAATCTATAGGGGAGACAGTAAAATTATCTCATTAGTTTTGGTTATGCTCAGTGGCATGTGGGTTTCAGATTAGATATTTCAAATTGATAAGTAATATAGAGAAAGGAAGAGTAATCTCTGGCTGTACATGCAGCTCTTTCATAGGTCCTATGTAATTTTTGCTTGTGTTTTATTACTAAATGCATATGAAGTAAATGGTGCTGTCCACAATGCCAGGAGCAAAATACCCAGGAAAAAAAAGCAGGACACAATTAAAGACCCAAAAAATCTATAGCCACAGCTCAGTATAGAACTGTGCCCAGATTTCCTCACAAACTAAACTCAACAAAAATAAATAATTAGCTGTACTAGACTTTTTTTTAATAAAACTATATCTGCCCTCGTAGTGGCATTCTAATGAAGTGACAGACTGACTAGTTCAGTAGCTCTTCCCTAGTAAAAAGAAGTGGTGAGGGACAAATTTATTGCACACAGAGAATTAAGAATCCCTGCTGATGACTTCTCTGTGTATGTACTGGCTTCCTGGGGAATGATGAAGTGGGTAACAGTCCTAGAAATGGTGGTATGTGATATTCCAGTTTTCTCAGTGCTCAATTAAAGGAGTCTTCCTTTTCTTTTACCCTGGCAAGACACCTCCTACCTACCAGTGCCCCATACATCTGGGATGTGAGGTATGGAGTTCTTACTGCAATGTCATGGTTCCCCAGAGCTTCTTGTACAGCAGTGCAGAAGAGATTTTTGGAAGTCAAAAAAGAGCTGGACAGATGAGGCCCCTTTAAAAGAACCTCTCAGAGGAGCACTTCTCTCCTGGTGCTCAGGCTGGAGGTGTGCACTGACAGCAGTTGAAAGAGGCACAATGCACAGTAAGCAGAAATTCCCATGAAACCATTGAAGCCATGATGTTTGACTCAAGCCTTTTCAGTTAGATTAATTTATATCTATTCCCTGCAATAACTGGAAACTAGTTTGAAGATGAATAGGTGTAATGATTAATGGCATTATTGCAGGCACTTTGAACTAAGAAAAAAACAAAATTAAAAGGTAATGATGATTCATAAGGGGTGTTAGATGCTACATGAGACTCAGAAAAGATGTGGGTAAATGATATGGAAGGTCACTCTGGACAGTTCCAGCTGGGGGAGATCTGAAGTCATGTCACTGCCTGGTTCAGGGGCAGAGGATCATTCTTGGAGCAGGTGTCTTCAACACTTGTGATGATTTTAAGAGCCACGATGTTGCCTGTGTGAGTCTTAAATTTATAATGGCTCCCAGTGCATCTGACCTGAGTATGGGAGGAAACAGAGTGCCCAGAGGACTGTCTATTTTCTAACACCCTGCCCTGAGGGGCTGCATTTGGGTTTGCAGGCTTTTTGTGGGTTTGAAAATAAAAAAGCTAATCTGTATTAATGAAGCCAGTAAAACCTTTCTGTATTTTTTGCTAGCAGCAAGTTGTTTTGGAGCTTTCTGGCTTCTGTGTCATCAATCAAAGCAACTCTGTTTAGTCTGCTTCCGGACCTTTTCTTGAACTATCCATCAGGGAGGCTTTGGAAGTAGAAAGGCAGTGATTCTTTACAGAAGAACAGAAACTGGAGCAATAGGAAAAGCCAAGCCAACTTCTTTGTTTGATTTCTTTTGTGAAATGAGACAAAAGAAAGAAAGATATTGAGCAACTTAGAGAAAATAGTCTGACACACTGCACATTTTCAATACATTTCAGTGGAAAAGAGGCTCTTTGCTGCTACCATTTTTCACAAAATATCCCTGTGTTCTTTGACATCTGTTTAGAATGCTTGTGTTTATCCCTATTGACCATAATGCACAGTATGAAATCAGCTAAGGAAATAGAAGGAACTGCACTCTATGAACCGAGTTTCTTCTGCCTTCTCTCTTGTTCCTAGCAGCTCTGTTGATTATGTTTCTTGTTGCCCTTCATCTCCAGAATCTCCTGAGTTTTTTCTTTCTGTGACAGCTCTTAGAGCACATGGAGAAATATGCAGCATAGAATGACATTGCATAGACAAACTTAACAGTTAGAGAAATGAGAAGAAGAGTCCAGGAAAGAGGTGAATTCGTAGACACTTGTGTTCCAGTCTCTGCTTTGTTGGCCACTTCTTGGATCACCCACGTTTAGGTTTCCTGCATCTGAATTTTATGAAAATATAGTTGAAGAGTTCATTTCTACTTTTCAGACATCTTCTGAAGTTAAACAAGAGAATGTGGTATTTAATACTTTGAGAACAGGACTTATATAAGTACTTTGGATAGGTGCATTAATCAGGTATCTCTGATTGCATCTCCTGAGCAATCTATCTCACCAGGACTACTCTGATATCAAGCAGCTTTTAGCAACCATCACAATAAATACAAACCCCAAGCTCTACATAACTGTTTTCTTTCACATGTTTTTGAGAAACATACAATATGACCTGGTTTTATGATCTAAATGTAGTACTTTACTGTCCACAAAAATCTGATGGGCCCAACACAGGGCTTGATATTTTGACAATAAATATCAAAATTCTACAACTCACAGATCCAAATGCAAGAAAATGACACCAGCTTTTATTTTAATCAGGGGGGTGGATAGAAAATGTATTAGTGACTCTGTGAATTACTATAGGCATAAGGTACCATTGCTTGTACCTATTTATTGTGGTGTGCTGTCCATGGCAAAGGGTGTCTACAAAATTAGTTCCAAGTAAAATAGACTGGAGAACAATTCCCTATAATTAATATAGAAAGGTCAGTAAAATTTCCTTCAAAAAGCATCTTTGTCTTACTTTCATCCAGCAGGGTTCCTGTTTAGCCATCACCACCAGTATTTTCCCAAAGTTTCCTGAAAACTTTGTGTTTTCAGGTGGGCTTAGTGCTATATTCAATTTGGTGAGCTCTACATGTTTTGTTTACCTTTTAAAAATAGTCTTGTAATTTCTTTTCATTTGCATCCTATTGTACACAAGCACAGATGCAGCATACACAATGTGCTGCAATTAACAGAGAAAGTCTGAAGAAACTGAATACATTTTTATTACCTGAATCTAGCCTGACTGCCTCTGGAGGGAAATTTGGGTAGTGCTGTGCCCTTTGGGAAAAACTTTTCTTTCATTAGCCTGATTGGTCACTGAAGGTCATTTTTTTATTCCAATGGAATAAAATACAGCTGCAGGTGCCTTTTATCTGCACATAAATAAGAAGCTTGTTAATGCTGAAAAATCCAGAGTGACTGATTTTTGTGTTCAGTGTTTCTCTTTGATACCTAAAGCAATGGTAAATAATTGTTTATGTCCAATGTGCATAAACAGGACAGGATGTCTGCTCTCATGGAATATATCCAACATAAATTTCCATACTGAAAATGTCTCTTTTGCATCTATATCTTTAATATGAACTAGTCAAATTCATGAGCCAAACCTTGTCTTTTCAGAAGCCTTGTTATGTAACATAAGTCCCTATCCTATATTTTCCAGAGGGTTCTCATGCGAATTGAGGCACTCCATTTTGAACTGCTGGGTAAATATTATAGTGGGATTTTGGAGAAATACACTGAAGTCTCCAGATTCAACTACTGGAAATAGCAACTTCACCTGTAACTACTTTTATGTCCCTTATCTTCAATGTTGAAAAAAATTATAGCATTAAATTTTCCCAAAGAGTTTTGCAAAAATGTGCAAGACAATCATAGATATATAGAATTTCACTCCTTTCTCCTTTACCTAGTGCTTTTTCTGGCTCATAATTCCACAGGGAACTCCTACTTAGCAGAATTGTCCATTATAGGTCTTGAACAGATACATCAGCATAATAGAATTGTGATTGTTATGCAGCAATGTAAGAACACCTATACTATATTGAAACATAAAAATGTCATAATCTTAAACACATTCTGCAGTGTATAGACTGGTTAAATATTTTCCAGTCTATCAGATGCACCCTGTAACTGGAAATAACTTTGCTGCACCCACTATTGTGAAGATAAATCAGTCACACCACGTTCTGAAACTGTCTTTAGGAGATCTTTACAAAAATGAAAATGCAGTGAATTCATGTGTCATTTCAAAACTGTAATAACTAGATAACTGATGCTGCAGTATATGCAGCTTCAGATTATTTAAATAAATAAGAAAATGTTATTCTATGTAGGTTAAGACTTATTATTTCTGTAAACAAATGCTATTAATTTATACTCCCTGTACTTTATAGAGTCATAAACTGGGATTATATTCTGTAGTCAGTAAAGATATCACTTTATAGATTTTATGGTAGAAGTTAAGGCAAAAGATGTTAGGAGTATTTGAAGGAAACATTTTAATAACAAAATTTGAAATTTTCTTTCACTGAAAAACCCTATTATTTGGGTTGTGTAAGAGCCTCAAAATGGTAACTTTTTATAGGAAAACCTCATTTTCAACAAAAATGAGAAGACACAAAGACTCTGTATTACACAGAGGACATCAGCCTGGATGTGGAAGATATTCTTAATGACCGTGAGATTAATCATGAGGGAATTAAACTATATTCTTCAAGACATTCAGTTAAGCACAAAAAAATCTGACAGGCTTTTGCCATTCTGCTCATTATTCTTTGTAATTTTAGTGAATAATTCTGAAAGAGATGGTTTGCTATCTCTTGAAAAGGAATAGGCATGTAGCAAATCTGGAAGTGCTACAAAACAAAAGTATGAACAACTACTATTTTGCTTCAGTGGCTTGAAGAGAATTGGCAAAATATTTTCAAACACTGGTTCATTACTCAATGTGATTGATTCTATATCTTTCTTAGGGATAACAGGAAAATTCTAGTTGAAAAGATTCTGTATAAGTACATAAAATCAGTTAATAATGAGTTCTTTGATTAAAAACACCCTATGGCTTTCCTAACCATGTGTGAATAAATGAGCAAAAGAAGGGGGATGGGGAGCATTGTTTCACAGCCTTCCAAATTAACCTGATCACATCACATGAGCTGCTGTGCTGTGTACTCCAGACCTTCTTGCCCACTCACAGTCTCTAGATGAAGCAGCAGCTCCTATGGGTTTAGTTTTGACTGTGCTGTGAGTTCTGTCTGCTTCAATGGCAATCCAGCAGGGTTCTGGCATTCCACTTGTCCATAGCGAGTTTCCTGAACTATGGCCTAAGGTTATGTCATAAGAAATAGAGCGTGTGCGGACCAAACCACAAAAAGCAGAATTGTTCTCTCTGAACTGTTTTCTCTTTGGTGCTAACTAAAACCAATAAAGGTGTCACTTCAGCACCAGCTATATCTTTATGCCTAGGAAGGTAATTGAAAATGTCTTGACAAGTTGAACTTCATCAGCTGAAAACACTGCCTCCTTAAATATGGGTCTACTTCAAGAAGTGGCTGTTTAAATGTCACTTTCAAATGAAAGACTCTTTTCCTGTGTACTTTCAAGTCACAAGGGACAGCAATAAGTCAACTGCTGTTTATTTCAGTTAGTGCTGCAGAGACAATGCAGCCAGGAAAAGAGTGCTGATTAATTTTTCTTCCTGTGTGCATTGTGAAAAGAGCTTTGTATTTTGCTGCAGGTGGATACAACAGCATGAACCCTTCCAAGTTCCAGACTGTCTAAGTTGAGGCTACAGAATATTTCTTAGGTGAAGGGGAAGAGGAATTACCTTACAGCTTTGAAAGTGTGGGGGTAACCCTCCATACTGAAAAATGTTGAAAAGCAACTGTATACAGTAATCCAATAGAGGAACAGAACCTTTAAACTGTAAGTTAAAAATCCCGAGTTTTGATAAAATACAGACACATGGTGTAAAGGAGTCTTGTAACAATAATTCAAATTCATTCTACTAGCACAAATAACAAAAGAACTTTCCACAATCAAATGCAGCAGGATTAATTTGCTATTCATTGGAATTTCATGCAAAAATATAAAAATGGGTGTAAAACCTTGCAACTCTACCCCGTAGTTTTAAAGCAGAATCTAAAGCAATTGGTTAATCTGTACTTCATGTCAATTTGTTCAATGGCCCAGAGTATTTTTGATAAGTTTCCATCCAATTTGTGAGCTCTTGTTTTGGGTTGATGGCTAAATGTGACAGGCTTATTCAATTCAAAAGCTAACTAGCTACAATTCTCTAATTAAATAAAACTAAGTATAATTTCTAATTAATATTTTGATTATTTCATGCAGAATGAAGATATTTGTGGCATTCAGGCTACAAAGGCTTCAAACTTTGAAACACAAGCTCTGCCAAGGTGCAGCCACAATAGTGGGATTAGCAACAGGGTTGATGTTTTTAGCCATCTTTTGTACAATTGATCATACTGCATTCCGATTACAAGGAGATAATGGGAAATGCTGCTTCTTTTTGTGGAGGTTCCTTTGTAATTTAAAAGGACGTAAAGGAATTTTCTTCTATTTTATTGTAAGGACTTCTGGAAATTTCTTCGAGGAGAAATCAAATTAAATTTGCCGTACAAGGAATTCACAAAGTAATGATTCCAAAAGTATCAGATGCTCAGCATCAAAATAGTCTCAGAGTATAGAACTGAGAGAAATATGTGACTGATATGGAACCTGGAATAGAGACTCTCTGTGTGCTGACATTTTCAATGTGTTCCAGTCGTTACCACCCATCCTCACTAAATGCTTTGTTTTGAATATCTTTAACACCACTGAACATAGTTAAGCTACAATTGGGCTGAGGGAAATCTCATAGTTATCCCTTTTAGTCAGTCAAAAAATTCTGAAAGGCTTAGTACTGCACAGTGATATGCTATGTATTAAGGTTAAGGTATGTACAGACTCTAAATTATATTTGGAGCACAGATATCTCCAGGCAGAGAGGATGTTCCTCCTCTTAAACTTCATGGCCGGAAGTCTCTGGAATCTTGATAATTGTTGCTTATTTTATTTATGTTATTGAATTTCTGGCTCTTTTTAATTGAATTAGGGTAAAGATTCACCCAGGAACCATTTTTTCCATATTTCTGCCATCTTACAGTACATTACAAGGCATTCTTTTTCATTTAAAGTATTTCAATTTTTGCTTAAAAGCCTTTATGATACTGTATTAAGCAAGGCTGAAATTCAAGTGAATTTTTGTTTGACTTAAAATGCATAAACCTTACTGACCTCAAGAGCTGAAATGGACATTCCTCATACACAGGGTCATAAATGCAGAAGACATATTGAGAAAATTAAGTCCACATTTCAGAAGAAAATGAAACAATGAAACTAAAGAAAATAAATTAGTAAGAGTGAGCTGCCAAGAATTGTACATGTGATTTAATCACATTTTCTATAGCAACAGTGAGGTAAAGTGCTGCATAAGAAACTAAATTTGATTTCTACAAAGGGCACAGTGTAATGCTGAAAATTTCAACATTTACCTTTCACATGTAAAAGGTGATTCTAACACTAATCTAGGAAAAACCTTTTGTGAAATAACCTTTCTTTACATAGTTGCTGGATTTTGGTTGGATGTTAAAAAATTGCATAGAAGAAACAATGCCCATCCTTCTACTCCAAGGCAGCATCATCTATACCTGCTTCTCTCTTGATGCTTTCTGAGCCCAGTCTTAGTGGCCTACAGTGACAGTCACCACACTTCTTCCAGTCAGTGTTTGAGGGATTCACTTCCCTTTTTTTTAGTTAGAAAGTCTTTGATAATTACTAACTTGGACTTTGCTCAGTGCAATTTAAGTCCATTACTTCTTGTTTATCCATGAAGAACAGATTATTACCAGCTTCTTGCAAGAGCTTTTAAAGCATTTGAAGTCTGCTCATCAAGCCTTCTCTTTTCAGAACCAAACACTCTGTATTTAGGAGACTGAAATGAATTAGTACTAAAATCAACCATCAAAATTAATAATCCACTGAGAGCCTAGAAAGCTGTTTATAAAGCTACCTCATACCATAAAAAGGACTGATTACAAGCTATTTAAAAGAAATTCTTTTGATGTTTTGCCTGGAATGAGAGTCTGTCAGGCATGTTCAAATTAAATTTCTTTATCCTGGAGAATTTTTTACTCTTTAAACTTAAAACTTTTTCTTCTAAAACATATTTGGTTTGAACGGAAAAGGGAAACTACATGCAGCCATGCCTAAGACTGAATTGTATCATATTATTAGCTCAGGTAGTATCACACTGAGGTCAAGGCCCTTTCTTGCATGATTTGGGATATGAGGTTTAGCACCTTATACTGCTGGTGAACATCCTAAGATTTGCTGATGAGGAGAGCCTTAATGTAGCTCCCAAGAGAAGAGGGATCCTGAAAAGATGCAATCAGACCACCATAGAGACAAATTGCAAAAATCTGAGGTTTTGCTTTTTTACAGGTGTAAGGAATGGGTAACTGCACATAACAAGAGTTTCTCACTTTCTTTACAGAAAACTTGATTTGTTATAGGAGAGATTTCCTTTGCTGTGAGATTTCTAGGAAAACCTAAACCCAAATAGTGAAAACAAGGAAATAATCGTAATAATGACTTGTTTGTTCGAAGATTAGACTCGTGGCTCCATTCTCTGACAAGAAATTTCATTAAATGCTCAGAATTTGCTGAAACACTAAATTAAAGCATTTCTAGCATATTATGGATCACTCATAGCAATGGAATCTAGAGGCATTACAGGAGAGGCAGGTCATGAGATTTTTGTGCTCGCTAAATCTCTTCTCCCACTACTGATATGATGCTGTCCTAAAGCAATTATCTTTCCTTCTTTTCTTTGTTTTCTTCTTAATTGTCTTTTGCAATTCCACTCTATTTTCAGACAGATCTTTTTAAGTAACACTGATAAAGAATAACAAGTGTTACATACACATCCTCCAGAAGAGAAACTTGGCAGAGATTTTTTTGACAGAGGAGCTCAAAAATAAAACACTTGTGTGTGAATGACTCATGGATTTACAGTACTCCTAACTTTTGATTTTGTTTTTAGTTTCTGCTGCGTTCAGGACAAGGTTCTGATGCTCCTAGATCTTGTGTGCAGCAGCCTTGATCCACATGTAGGCAAAGGAGAATTGATGGCTTGTGCATCTCCTGGGCAGACATAGGATTTGCAAGACATTTATTTAATTGCTGACTGATTCAGCCCATGGAAAATCTCAGAATCTACTGTATCTTTTGCTAATTCTCATTGGATTTTTTGACAAAACAAGAGGGATGAAATCTGTAAGACAGAAATAATGACTTCATGCTGAATAAACTTCCAAACTCAGAGAACAGATGTTTAAAAAGGACAGGCAGTTTCTGTTTTGCTGAAGCTGTGGCAAGATAGGAGTTGCACTATACGACACATAACATTAAAAATGTTACAAAAATTAGCAGTGGAATAAAATATTCTGAATAAAATATTCTGTTATTATCTTAATTTTCATACTGTAGCCAGAAAAAGGACAGCTTTGTGTTAAATAAAGCTATTTGAGACTTTGCTGAGAAGCCCAGGAGTCCATTAGCAGGAGGAAATTTGAGGTTTGAGTGCTTAATTAGTTTACCTGAGGACTGAATTAGATACTATAGCAGGTGTTTGTAAGAATATTTTTTTTCAAACATTACCAGGATTGTGATAAATTCCTTTTGAAAAAAGTACCTAAATAAGTGTTTAGTACAGTTACAGCTTGTTTTCATCATCCTGTGCATTTTTGCTTGCAGAGTGGTAACTTGTGGATGTATGCTAAATCTCTGGATAAAAGTACTCTTATTTGCATGTTGCTCAAGGACAGCTGAGACATTATAATTCAAGAATTAACTGTATCAAACACACTTTTAATTTTTGGTTAAAAGCTAATGAGGAATTTTGAAAAATAATACAGGGGTGATTTAGATTTTCTCACTGTCTGCATGATGAGACAGTCAGGTGTTTAAGTACAATTCCTGCTTCAGTGCTTGAAGGTGAATATACATTTCACAGCCAGTCATATTCACAAGCATTTTGTAAGAATATAAACTCTGACTCTCGTGAAATCATCCTTCTTGGAAGGATAAGATTTTTGAGTCATCCTTTGGTTGGGACAATTATTTAGTTGCTTTGCCTGTGACTGTTTTCTTTCCTTTCTTACATTATATAATGAAACTCTGGTGCAAACCAAGCCGTATTTTCCAAGCTAAAACAAATTACTACAAGTAGTGGAGTCATTTATTGATACTTTTTTTCACTCTACTCTGGATCCTAATTAGAATTAATCTCTGTATCAGAATGACTTTATGGTTTAGATTCCCCACTTCAAGGTGGAAAAATCTACTTTGCGTTTTGAAAGGTATAACATATCCCTCATTTTTCTAATTCATTTGTGATGTCAATTGCAGTGTGTATATAGACATAAATAGGAATACACATATAAAAAATCTTGGCACTAAATCAATGTGCCATCTGCATTGTAAACTGAAGCGTATGTTAAAAACAGAGCCACAACAAAACAACAGTCTTATATCAAAGTCACAGGGAATATGAACAAGAGACAAGACATAAAGGAGAAGATTCACCTGTCAGTTGCCATGACTGGAAAAGAGGGCCATGATTTTTTATGAGGTGCTTATACAAGGTAGACTTTCTGCTCTAAAAATCTGACTCTTCAGCAAGAGCGAAATCTTTGTCATTACAAATCACTAGTCTAAAACAGCTGGTCTGGTATTATACTGTGCCTCCAGCTATGACCTGTGTTGGACTAGAAAACTAAACAAGCAACCTTGTAGCCTTGTCAATTCTGCAGCATGCTACATGTAAGTCCACAAGGACTTTTTTCCCTGCAAGAACCAGCTGATGCACTGCTGCTGATTGCTGCAGTTACCCTACAGCATCAAGACTGAGCACCATTTCACCAATTCTTTTATGTAAATTCTTGAGAAACTAACCAGCCTATTTTGTGGGTGGTTTTCGCATATAATTGCTTTTTCTTCTTCTGAAAACAGATTTGTTTGCATGCTGAAACACTTGTTTTGCGTGAGTTTTTTGACTAATAAGACATCTGATTTGATTCAGTTTCTGGATAGTTTTGTCTTCATTTTATTATAAGAAAGTGAAATATTGAATGGATGGATACAGCACACTTGAAATCATCTTTTTAACCTTTGTTGTGTTGTGTTGTTTCACGGGAATGAGAGACAAAGAGAGGAAATACTGCAGTTCAAAACTGACTAAAAAGCCTGATGCAAAAGCAACCAAAGTAAAACAGAACAGCTCATATTGACTGTGATGGAATTTGGCTCTGCAATATTTTTAGGCTACTTTCTATATATGTTTCCACACATTTTTAAGAGCTGTGTGTTTGTCCCTGAGTGTTTGTGTTTGAATGCTGCATGAATTGTACAACTCAAAGTCATTGCAATTTGATTTGATGAGCAAAACAATACTGCACCTAAGATTCCATTTAGGAGTCCTTTTTTACTGCATCTGCTTGCTGTTAGCCATAAGTGGAAAGCTTCAAAATTATCATAAACAGGGGGTTTCTATTCTTCCTGAAAGTGCCCTTCTCTTCTTAGCTGGTGGGAAAAGTAAGTTGAATGCTTGTGTACTCCATTGAAAGTCTGAGTGAATAGAATGGAGTCTCGCAATAGCAGAGTGAAGTTTTCTTTCTTCCTTTTTTCCATTGGTTAAAAAAGCTAGTGCAAAGATTGAGCCTCTGTAGATGTCTCTTTATTTGAAGAAAGAGTTGTTGAGTGCAGTTCTGCACTTGACATTGGAGCAGTAATAATAACACCCAGTGGAAAAGCAGACTGTAGCCATAGGCTGCCATCCTTTCTCAGATATTTTGTCACAAATGACATGATTTGCTTTTAAAGAGTTCTTTCCTTCCAATGAAACTCCATTTCTCTGAAGTATACAGGATGCATTGTGTAAGGGCATTAATCAAGATGTATCACTTGTAAATGAAGACCAGAGAGCAAAGGGAATAAAGGTTATGCATTCCTCTTCAGACTCAATTTATAGTAAGGTCCCTACTGAAAATGCTGTGCCATGTTGTGCTTTCTTTTCCCTAAAATAAAACACTAATATAAGGAGTGAAGTCTTTCCAAATTAATTCTTTTTGTTGTACAACCTCTTTGTCTAATGGAAAATAAGAGCCTTTATATCAATAGATGAATGTTCATTAAGATTAATTATTTTTTTAGGTGTTACCCCTCTGTGTTCTGACTCTTGCTGAATATAAGCAACAACTAACAGGCCAAGAAAAATAAATGGTCATATTTAAACAAAATCCTTCAGTGATTTATAGGTCTTGGCTCTGACTGCGAACTGTCATCACTACAAGTACTTGTGTTAAAAAGAGGCAATATAAACTGCTGGGTCTGACCAAAGACTTTAAAGTAATGAACAGGTTTCTGGGTAGGTTGCCAGACCCCCAGATATGAATTTTGGTTAGATTTTCCAGGGGTATAAAAATGGAAAAGAGATAAGAAAATGATAGTGACTCCTGTGTTTGCAGAGATACAGTAGAGCTGAAGCACAAAGAGAAAGGGACTTACTGTGTTTCCAGGTTTTGTTTTCTCTAAATTTGTACTAAATTTGAGTACAAATCACAGATAACACAGCTGTTCTCTACAGTTGTGACTTGAGACTTCACCCAACAGGATATGTGTGTATCATTGTGTTTTACAGACCTCCTATTAGAAATAAAACATTTGCTGAGAAACGCTTCAGAGAAATCTGGAATAAGTTTTTGAAGTGATCATGGCTAATTTTATGTGGGATTTTTACATCATATGCTGAGAGAAATGCAACATTTTAGAGGGATTTCCACATAATTTATTTGCCCTCTGCACATACTTGTCTCTGAATTCTTAGTGAAAACAAGAGAATCACAGCCCTCTGCATCTAAGATCTTGTTCCTTGTATTTAAGCAATGAATTAAATGGATTAACTGCCCTCTCCCTCAGCCCCCACAAAATGATGAATGTTGGAAAACTTTGGTAAATGAACAGAATATCAAAGCTTGATCTCATAAAATCAGAATTAAGAGTGAAACAGGATTAGAATGTAGTATTGTTTCTCAATTGTGCTCTTTCCAACCCTTACCCCTGCTACCTGATTTCTATTTACTGCCTTGTCCAATGTTCCAGAAAATGATCATGTTTCAAAGTCATAAACAGATATCTCCATTTGCTCTTTCTCAAGCTCGCCTGAACCTTTTTGGCATCCTCCCTCCATTCTCTTTCTGTGAGGAGCATGCATAAAATTTGTTTAAAATTGTATTGCAACACCACTAGATGTTTCATGTAAAATGGGCTGAATAAACAGCACTCTTTTACAGCATCTCATGGAAGATTGATTCTTGCAGGACTTGTTTTCAGAAGCCTTGCTTTTAACTTCTGTTTAATGGAAGAAAATGCACTCTTACTAGATGAAAAAATTGTGCAGAAACTTGTCAAAAGTTGCTGAAAACATATGGCAGTGTCTGCAGAAACTTTGAAACGAGAAGTCTGGGTGTGAAGTACTGCAATGGTTCCAAGTTACCAGTGATAATGTTTTAAATATTTAAAGTATTGTGACAAATTCAAAGCTGCATGTAAATATTTTATGAATGCTGTGGCTTAACAGGATTGTTGTGGTGTTTACTTCATGCATCTACAGAGCATGTTTGTCAGGAAATTGGCTCTGTAAACAGTTTATATTACAATCCTTATATTCATTTCTTAGAAACACTTCAGAATATTGCAGCTCCATCAGTCTATACCTGACTTGTGACATTCCTGCCAGTTGACTCACTTGGTTTAGCCAGGATCAGGAAACAGAGCAGAAAACAGAGTACTTGGATTAAAATAAAAGGAGAAGACTTCAGGGGAAAAAAGGCTAAAGGGCAAGTTTGTAGATGTAGACTGGAACCCAGACTGAGAGATAAGCAAGAATTGAAATTTGGGAATTATTTAATGTAATTTAGACATTTGCAGTGTCAGTGTCTGTGGGTAAAATAGTTGCCCTTGGCTACATTTCTTTCAATATAATCAATAGAAAGTTAAAGGCAGTTTTGGATTAAAATAAATATCCTTAATCCTAGATTTCTCCTTTTATTTGAATTAGTGTCCTAATAATTAAGAGTTTCTAGATACATTATCTCAGACATAAACAATGTGGATGTTCACATCTCATTAATTGAATGTTATCTATAAATATTTATAGTTTTATAGAACTATCTTTTGCTCTACCTTCTTCCTATTGTTAAGATTAAACCATATTTTGTTTCAAAGATATTTTTTAGATTGCTGAATCTGCCATTTCTCACAATTCTCAAAGGAAAGATCCTCAGATACTAATTATGGTCAGGCCTGCTGAGTGATTAAGGCTTGTAATCAGGCACTTGGAATAAGATTAAGCAAATTGCAGATTTCTTGCTGGGAGAGGTGAATGCGTCAGAAGCAACACATCACGATCCAGAGTAACAAATAAGAAAGACACCAAAGGAACAACTTGCTCTGCAGCTATGACAAATATTTAACTATTTCATTTCCCATTGACCCCCTGCATATATCTGCATTAATTCATAAAAAAAATTAATAATTTAGTTGGGAGGCTACTGCTGGGTGTCATCTGGTCCAGCCCCCTCTGAAGGACATGCCAACTTGGAGCAGGCTGTTAAGGGCCTTGATCAGTTTCATTCTGAATATTTCTAGGGAAGAAGATTCCACATCCTCTTAAGGAAACTGTTGTAATATTTTATCACTCTTATGGTGAAAAAAGTGCCCTTATGTCTAATCCTTTCAGCAGCTTTGTTGTCTTTCATAAAGTCACTATTGATGTCACCTGTGTCAGTGTGTGTCCTCTAACCTTTGTGTCTTGCATCTCCTAAGTTCTTAGACAAATCTCGTTGAATTCAACCAGCTGCATTGCCCAAAATGCATCTTTTCCTCCTTTCTGAGGAGCTCCTTCTTATTCAACACAGCACTCCTGTGGCACAGGTTACCCCACCACATCTGTTCCTTCCAAATGAGCTCACAGATCTGCAGCTGTACATGGACTTCTCATTCTTGCCATTCTTTTCCTGTGCTGTGTGGCTGCAGGTATTTGTGGGAGTTCCTAGGGCAGCTGTTTTCGTGGTGGAAGCATGAGAACCTGCTTCCTCCTGCCATTCATTGGGCCTTCCCCTGACTGCAGTCCATGCATCCCTTCTCACAAGGCTTTGTTCCTGCACTGAGCATGGCTGGAGAACCTCACTGCTACATTAGTGAGCTTGGTTGCAGACATGGCTCTTGTGCCACTTCAACAGACAGATCCACTCACTGCAGCCAGACTTTCCTTAGGTAAAAAAGGTATAATTTATGAAGTCCCACACCACATTTTTTGAAGGGACATGAAAAATGGAGGCGGTGGGGGTGGAAACAGATGACTAGCAATGAGTACAATGTGAAACATGAACATCTGTTAACACATGGATGGATCTTATTTTCCTGAAATGGTTATTTGAGTCATTTTAGGAGATATTTATGCAAGAAAAGATCAGTTAGTACAAGGATGTAGTGGTTTCCAATACCTTGATGAGATACATTTTGTGTTCTTCTCTTTTCCATCTTCTACCGCTTTTTGTCATTTGATTTTTTCCATTATTTCTTCAAATAGAGTTGTAGACAAACTACATATAAACCTAATGGAATTTGAAAACTCTCAAGTACGTCTTCTGATTCAGAATGAGAACTAACAGTGTTTCGTGACTGCTGTGTTGAAATAGATCAATATACAAACTTCCTCCTTCTTTTATCAAGTATCTGACCATCTGATGACACAATTTACTTCTGTGTAAAGTTGTTTTATCCTCCATGTTGTCAGTGTACAGCATAACTGATCAGAACAACATTTATTTTTCTTTCTGCTTGATGATCCTTGTGTATTTTATGAAACTAACAAATAACATCATCAAATTAGGCAAAATGGGTAGAGCTGTGCCTGCATCTCCTTTCTTCTACATGTGGATCCATTTCATTGAAACTGCTATGTGTATGTGACAGATTTTAGTTTGGGAGAAAACAGCAGGTCTACTGAAAATGTACTCCCCCCTCCTATTAGACAGGGAGAGTAGACATCTCCTCTGCAGGAGCTGCTGTTTCTCCTCTCTCTGTTAACTTTGGGAATGAATCATCAGCAAATACTGGTAGTGGAATTTGGACAAACTGACTGCAATGTTTTATAAAGTCTGACAGATATTTGACGTTACAGAGATGTAGTATGATTATTATATGACTTCAGGCAACCAAAGGTTTGTATCTCTCTATCTCATGAGACAGTTGCTTTCCTGTTCACTTCTTAAAAGCAGCATGACAAATTGCCAGCACAGGAATGTGAAGACCACTACATGAAGTAGCAGAACAATCCTGTATAGCTTTGCTCTTTTCTCCAAAGCAAGGCAATATCTTTTTTGTTTTGCTCCCTTTGAGCAGGCAAGAAGTAATTCTAGCTCAAAACTAGAGGGTACAAAAAAAGTACCCTTTCACTTTGCAGACATGTATGTCTCTTAATGTTTTCCACAAAAAGTCACAACCCAAGATTATATGTCTTTTTATATAGTAAAACACTTTTAACTGGAACATTGTTCCTAGAAATTTGCTTGCAATGCCATAATAAATGAGATTACAGGAATAGATAAGTTCATATTTCTCTCTCTCATGGAAAATAAGACCAACCCTTGAGATTCCAGAGTGATAATACCTGCAGAAAGTGGAAGTGTTTAAGCAGTCTTAAGCCCTAGAAATGTTTGGAGATTTTTTTTCTGTTTTCACCAGGAACTTTTTTCCCACTTTTTTCTTCTCTCCTTTTATTTTTTCTGACTGTGTTTTTCTTCTGCTTTTTCATTTTTTTCAGAATAGATAGATCTAGATACACAAAAACCAGAAGAAATCAATAGGAGTTGAAGAGAAATCTAAGTGCTGAGACCAGAGTAAACAAAACTTCAGGCTGATATCCCAAAATCTTTCAGAACAGGTTGGAAATGGAAAAACTATCTCATTGTTTCTATCCCTCTCATAATCTATTACAAATCTGTTGCAAATTGTGAATAACTTAAGGTGGGGATCATGAATCTTAGAATTTCTGTCCAGCATATTAAACCTGGAATTTGAGTGTGTCCTTTTAATGTTACTAGAGGACAAGAAATTTTGTTATCCACTTTCATTATGGCTCTTTAGGTTTAGAAAATAATGACATGAGGAATTGGAAAAAAATAAAATCAAGTTTCCTCCCAAAAATACATTTAACTGCAGAGGGAGGTTGATGCATTCTGTTTTCTAATATGACTTATTCTAGGCTTTTACTTGTGTAAATTAAGAATGCAATGGCTAGAAAAATGCATTGGGTTTTTTTGGTGTTTGTTTTTTGGGTGGTTTTTATTTTTTCCCTGCTGTTTTTCAAATGTCTGCCTAATTGAGCACAGCTGTGCAGTGGCGCAAAACTAACCAGGAAATGAGCATTTTGATAATTTCACATTTCTAAAGCACCTCTTAAACGTCTCATGTGAGAATAGCAGCCGCAGTACCTTTAGAGATCAACAATATTGAACCAGATTTATCATACTGAACTGTCTCCTGCAGGCACTTCAAAAAACCCATCCACTTTCAAGACAAATTCGTAAAGGTTCCCTCAACTGTAACTGTCTTGTAACATAAACAAAATGTGTCCAGAATAGAGACAAACTTTTCCAGGCTGCTCCAAGAATGAATTACTGTCTTTTCACTTCTGTACTGCCAATGAAGGTTTCATATTCTTTACTTCATAACAATCATCTCTGCATCAGTTTTGCATTTTGGACTATAGCCAGTGGAAAAGTATGTAGACCTATGAAATATTCTGAAGTAATTAATTAAGTGTTGCTTTTTGTGAACATCCTGTTTGTGACTTCAAGCTTCATCTTTGCATGTCAAAGGGCTGATTTCTCCCTGAACCGTACCCTCAGAGGATATAATATAGTCTGACTAAGTGCACTGATACACGTTTGTTGAGTCATTCCTTTCTATAATAAGAAAATTGATTTAGAAATTGCTTTTCTTTCTAATTCAGGTTCAAATCCAGAAAGATTCTGGAATGTGAGTTTTAAATAGTGTCAGAAATCTCACCCAAGGAGCTTGTATGGGCCCAGCTTTGTTTTCTTGATTCTTGACTGAACCCTAGCCCTGACCTGACCCCTACCTGATCGGTGAAAAAAGAATATATTCTTGCCTTTAAATTTGATCTTGATTTGAACAGACTCCTCTAAACATCTTGGTTCACTCTGTCCTAAATTTGTAGTTCAGTAGTGATTCTCTCATGCCGCTAATCTTCTAGACCACTGCCAAAAAATGTAGGCCCTGGAACACAATGACACCTCTTCATATGTTCACTGGAGGTGAAATGCATCCTTTGTCGTTCTGGTTTTCCCTTTCCTTGAGCATAGTCAGAGATCACTTGTAGCAAATTTTGAATGCATTAAGGTTTCTATACCCTGACTTCTGTGGAGGTTTAAATCACAGTGTGCCTTTCACTAACCCGTTATACTTACATCTATCTTATTTACTTCAATTGAAATTGTACCAATACAATTTGGCTTTCTGGACTGATTTTGAGAGTTATAGAGAGAAATCAGGCCAAGAGTTCCTTTAGTTACCCACTGACACAAGCATTGCTCTGGCTAGGCCACTAAATGCACTGCTGCCTTATTAGTCTGTGTACTCCAAAGCAAATACAGCTTCAGAATTTGAATGTGCTTTTCAGTGCATATCATCTAAGAAACAAGAAAAATGTCACTGGTGTGGAAAACAATGTTCTTTCAGTACAGAATTTTTTAGCTTACCTCGTGGTATGCCAAACTACACTTGCTTTTTAAATAGTTTTTGTGCTTTATTTGTTTTATTTCTGGTTCAGTGGCCTGAATAAGATTTTTTTTTCTTTTATTTTGATTAAAAAGACTACATTGCCATTATAGAAAGGCTTGGATTATGAAGCTTTTCAGTTATTCAAACTTGATTGGCATGACTCCATCTGTAACACTAATTTAAAGTAGTATTAAGAGTCTGGAGATGACTATGATTATCACCTTCCTGGGGTGGCTTGGAGACACTAATTATTGTTTTCACTCAAAAGTAAAAAGGGTGGGTTAAAGGTAACCTGGTAATGTAAAGTAAATTCTTTCAGTAATTTTTCCTATGTAAGACACAGAATGATAGGAGTGTCGTGACAATGATTTAGAAATGTTTTCTTTTTCTACTATCATCATCCCTCCTTTCTTTTTTCTTTAATTTTCCCTCTTTATTATTTCTGAGACCCATACCAAACAATTTAAGGTTCATAAAGAAATAAAACTATGGGGAAATTTAAGTTTAAAAAAATTATTTGCTCATGAGTATGCTTCTCAAGAAAAAGAATTTTTCTAGCTTCTAAGGAAAATTATTTTCCCATTTTTTACATATGGTGTCAGCTAAGAATCAATCTTTCATTGCTTTTGCAGCTTCAAAATTAAGATTTTATTTTTCAGTTGATGAAACAGCACAAAATTCTAAACCATCTATATTTGGCCCAATGATCCATCAAACTCCCTGAGACTGTTAGACTTATCATGATGACCATATTTAGACTCACTTTAGACTGAGCTGGGCAATAACTTTCCCTGTTGCTTGACCTCGTTAGCAGCATTTATTGCCTGAGTAGCAACTCACAGAACCTTTCTCTGGATATTTCAAGATGCATAAGATGTTTAAAATTTAATTAACAATTTTAATTACTATTCAGTGATCTAATCTTGTGCATGGCATACCTTAAAAGTTTGTTGCCTGGACCTGAGAGAGGTCTCCTTCAGAGAGATTATGGGGCCAGGCAAACAATTGTGGCTACGGAAGGGTCTCAGTATCTCTCAAGGCCAAATCCAAATTATTAGCTTTTTAGTACAGTTTGTTTTTATGCTGTGAATAGTTTATAATGCAGCCTGTTAGTCATATCCCATGATGCTCATACAGTCTAGGGAATAGGAAACATACTTGTTCAAGATTTTTATTTGGATTTTTTGGTTCTTTTTTTAATGCACATAATTTTTTTTGGTCAATTTTAAATAACAAGTTCCCCTCAAATATGCCCCTCCTTCATCTACTGCACATTGAACTGAGTCCTGCAATAAATGTTTCTCACACTTTAAACTTCTGAGAGTGTTGTACACTGTAGTGGCTACCAGACAGAGAAAAAAGGAGTAGGATAATAAAATGAAATTTAATAGAATTTTTTTTTAATTTTGGACGATGAAATAGGAAGTTGTGGAGTTACAAGATCTTTCTTAGAGCACAAAATTCAGATTAAGAAATTATTTTTAATTATTAGAGGTTTTGTGCTTATGGCTGTGAAATAATTAAGTCAAAGGAGGGGCAGCAGTCAAATTAGTACAGCTTAACATTAGTATAGCACTTCAAAGCTCTTAGAAAAATAAATTACTTGAGTTCAGAGTGTAACTCTCAAGAAATTATTTCCTCAGCATGTACAGACTTTTCTTTCTGCTCTGACTATTCATAGACAACTTTAATGGTCTTAATGCATTTATTACTCCTGTTCTTGTAATAATTTTTGTACTAATAGTATGGAAATATATCTTATATCAGATACCCTGTAACAGAAATCAGAGATGTTGACTGTGGAGTGGTGCCTTTTCCCTCTATTTGGTAGACACAGGCAGACTTTGAAAATATCATTACACTTTTGAATCCATGGTGAAAAAATTCCAAATACGGGAGGATGAGTTGGGGGAAGGGTTGGTAATTTTTTTCTTTTTATGAGAAGGTTTTATTTCTGGTTTATTTGTTTTCCATCTCTTTCTCTTCTTTCCCTTGTTGTGAGTTTTCACAAACAGTAATTCTGATTTGTGTGCCTCTAAGTGACGAGGAGATATGGGGCTTTTTTGTCAATTCATACTGAGTTATTTGATGGCATTTTGGATGGATAGAGCCAGATTAATGCACAGAGATGTTAATTTGCTCTTTTGGCAGTCATTCTGCCTGGACTCCCAGACAACCACATGTCCACCCCCACACTCTTTTCTTTCTGGTTCAGTCTGAGATATCATCCATATGATTTCACAGACACAACTAGAGCACTTCTCTGATTTTCTTTCCTAATGTCAGCTAGAAAATCTGCTAACAGCCTTATATAAACTGCAGCTTTGTGGCTCTCCTGGGCCAGCCTGCCACCAGGACTGAAGGAGCAGCACACAATCACTGTCTCTCCAGTGCAGTGGTGGTGATAGAGCAGAATGGATGCCCGAGCAGGGAAATGTCTTCATCAGGACTCCTTGGGCTCAGAGGGAATTTGCAGGCTCAGCACAAACTCCATAAAATCAGAAGTGTAACAGGGAGAGGGTTAAGGGAGGTGAAAAAAAACTAGCTGCAGAACTTGCAAATCTAAATGATGAATGAGTCCTTGCAATAATTCTTATAGATCTAAGTGAATGGCCTCTCTGGTGCTGCAAATGCAACAGTATCGCTGACAAACAGAGAAATTAATGACAGGGAAGACAATGTTTATGGAGAACTGTACCAAGAAGCAAAGTCAATAATTATTTAGGTGATTCTTTTGGGCTCACCTGCCTTTAACTCATGCTAGTTTCAGTTTGCCTTTCTAATGTAAGAGAGAATAGAAATGCCAGAATTGGCATATTTCTGATTAAATGATTGGCCCAAGGTCATACAAAGACTGAAAATTTTTCCTATGTAAGACACAGAGTGATAGGAGTGTCTTTGTCTGTATTTGAAAAGAAAATACATTACTGGAAACGTTAGATGTCTGGGGTTTTTGCCACACAGGTTAAACCATCTAGTTTGTCAGTAAAGAGTATGGCTGCTAAACTAAACCCAGAAACCTTTTTTAAATCGTTTTAGTGTTTGGAGAGCATCAGAGTCAACAATTCATGACCTAAAGGTTTTAATAACACTATTGAGTTTATGTGGCCAGGTTTTGGTAGCAGGGGGATTACATGGATGGCTTCTGTGAGAAGCTTCCAGAAGCAAACCCAATGTCCAGCCGGCTCCAGGATGGACCTGCCAGGGGCCAAGATGGGAGTGCAGAGATCCACCTGCAGCCCATGGAAGAGACCCACACTGGAGCAGTGGGTGCCTGAAAGGAGACTGTGACCACGTGGGAGGCCCATGCTGGAGCAGGCTCCTGGCCGGGACCTGAAGCTCAAGGACAGGGGAGCCCATGCCAGAGCAGGTTTCCTGGTAGGATTTGTGACCCCATGGGGGACCCATGTTGGGGCAGCCTGTGCCTGAAGAGCTGCACCCTGAGGAAGAGTGACCCACGCTGGAGCAGTTTGGGAGAACTGTTGCTCATGGAATAGACTTACCTTGGAGAAGTTCATAGATAGCTGTCTCCCATGGGAGGGACCCCAAGCCAGAAAAGGGGAAAGACTCTTCTCCTTGAGCAGCTGCAGGAACAATGCATGGTGAACTCACCTTAGCCCTGTTTCCCTGTCTTCCTGCCCTGCTGGAGGGGAGGAGGTTGAGCTGGAAAGAAGGGAGGGGTGATGGGAAAGTGTTTTTAATATTTAGTTTGCTTCTCATCATCCCCCTCTGATTTTGTTAGAATCAAATTAAAACAATATCCCTGAGTTTAATCTGGTGATAGTACTCGGTGAGTGATCTCTCATGGTCCTTATCTCAACCCATGAACCTTTCACTGTATTTTCTCTTCCCTGCCCAGCTGCAGAGGGAAATGGGCATTTGTGAGTACTTGGCATCTAGCCAGGGTCACCCCACTACACACCCATTAGGGAAGAGATTGTGAAAACCCCAAGATGGAGCAAAACAAACCTCAGCGTTGGTCAGAGTTACGTGAAGGAGCAGCAGGAGGTATCATGGTATAAATTCCAAGTAAATGTAATGTGGGTATAATAGGGAAATGTGAAGAAGATATTAGAGATTTGATTTTCTTAAGGGTATTTTAATCAGTAATTTAAGGCATTGATGTGTAAAGTTCAACCCTTTGATGTGATTTACAAATAAGGCTAAGGGTGAGAATTCACTGAATGTCTTCCAATGAAACATACTTCTCTTTTTTTTTTGGGTAGTAAAGATAATCTCTTAAAAACACACTTGATTTTGTCTTTGATTTCTGACAAAATGCAAGAAATCCAGTCACAACAATTTACAGTCAAAACAACCTAATTTTTGTAGTATAGCAATTGTTAACAGCATAGATAAAATTGTTAGGTACACACAATTCCTGATTCCTTTGAGCATGTAACCCCTACCCCTTTTACTCATGTTTTATTCACCCCACCACTGTTCTCCTGGGCTCTGAGACTAATGCAGCCAGTGTGATCTACCCTCAGAAGGAGGAGGAGGATAAAGGGGAGAGGATTTCTGGGGAGTTGTCAATGTCCCAGGTTGTCTGGGAAGAGCATGATATAGATAGTGAGGATTGCTTCCTCCCCACTCCAGCTCTGATATTTTTATACACTGGCACCATGTGCTCTTTTCTCCATTGGTCCTCAGATGGTGTTACTGATTAATCTACTGGTGTGAGTTAGACACTTGTTCTTTATTCTCCTTGCTATGCTTAAAAACCATTTAAAATTAACAATATTCTGAGGTTTCAATCTTTTGATGATTAATAATTGAGAGCTGATTAATTATTTATCATGCCAGGGCCTCTGAATTTGTACTGTTCCCACGCTTGCAAGGACTCTGCTCTCATCCGTGCTCACATTCCTCTACAACAAATCATTATTCTAAGGCCACAGCTACTTCTTTGTGCACTGAATAACTGCTGCTGGTTACCACTGATTAGTTGCAAAAATGCACCAGAACAGTTGTCAGTTATTGCAGCACACAATCATATAAAAGCTAAACTAAAGCTAAGAAAATAGGTATCAGTTGCCTAGGAGCAAGAAAATTGCTGTTAGCTAAACAAGCTGAAGCAAAGATCCAGTCAGGCCAAGACAAATCAAGCCTGGCAAGTGCTACTTCTGAGGCTTTGCAGCATTAATGTAAAGCCTTTGGCCTGCCACAAGCCATGGTAATGCTCTTATTGGGATCACAAGGCTACAACACCTGAACATGTAGGTAAACACACAGACACAAACATACCCACTTATCTCGACTTCATGCACTTCCTCCATTTGCATTTGTAATTCAGGAAGTACATGAAGCTTTCTCTTATTCCATGTTTTCAGTTGACTGCACTCAGCAAATAAAATCCAAGGATATTCATCAACTCAGAATTTTCAGTTGGAGAAAATTAGAGCAATTTGGGGTCCTGACACATGTTCATATTGCAATGGAAAAAAAACCCCCACAAACCTACATTTGGATTTGGTCTCTAGCAGGTATTGTATTGACCTGACAACCTTAAATCATCTGCAAATCTTAAACTATTTGAGATTTTTTTATCAAATGATCTTCTATCATTTGTTCTCTATGAGAATAGTTATATTCTGGTACATCTAAAATAAAACTGTGAGTCTCATAGTAATGAGGTTGAATAGATATGCAATTATATTTTTTAAGAAGAAAAATTAAAGCTCATCTTAAATTTTAATGTCTATGGATTGCATAGTATATAGCAAAAAATGGTCATAATTTGGGCCTATCATAAACCAATTTTTATGGTATATGAAAAAGGAAAATTTCTCTCTGGAAAGGAGTATTTTCAATTAGTTAAACTAGAGATAAATGGACCTGTTAGATAGAAGATGATGGAGAGAATTTGTAGTCTTCAACCAATGGCAAGAACAAAAATAATCATCTACTAAAACCATCTTAAAAAAACCCAAGAGGTAATGTACTTTCTGGCCTGAAAAGATAGTTTATTGCTCATTATTGGGATTTTTTCCACCCATCTTGATTTTTATCTGAAGAAATACAAATATAAATCTGATTTTCTTCAGTTTTGATGGCAAGGTTTAAGAAATGAATGCTGAATATTTGAGCATCTCAACTGAAGTTATAAGTTTGGCTGATAAATGTAATATGAATTATACAATATAGTTGGAATTTTGCAGGGGCATAGTACCAGATAATGTTTTCATTTAAGAAGTTGAAGGGGCCTATAAGCAGCGTATAGATGGATTCAAAGCTTGCTCTCAGTTTCTAAAACACAGCTAGTTGTGGGAGAGGAATCTCAATGAGATGAGTGTATTTCTTTTGGGGTATCTTAGATTTAGATTTAATTTCAGAACCAGCAATCTTGAAGAAGAAGTAGCATAGGTACAAATGAAGTGTATAAATTTCAGAGACATTTATGGACATAGTAAATAATGATAAATAATAGTCTGGTTGTCTGAACCCAAGTGTTAAGTGACAGCAAAATACAAAGTCAAGCAGAGAAACGAGAAACATAATTTTTAACTATGGGAAAGAATTATAAACTTCAAAGAAGTAATGATGCAAAGCATTTGGGGGGGGGGGGGGTGTGATAGTTCACCAGCTAATCAGAAAAGCCTAATGATGAATTGTAGTCATTGAACTGAATGCTCTAAGGAATATGACATTAAGAGGAAATTATACCACCACCCCAGTTCCCCAGTCTGACATCTAGAGTGAAAAAAGGGCTGGGATATTAGATGAAGGAAAAAAGCTGAAGGATTATAGAGGAGGAAACATGTATCTTAGAGACACTCTTCAGGTGCTTCGTCTACTTAACATATCAAAGGAAAGGCAAAGGGATGACTTCCTCCAAACCTTTTAGTGCCTTGAAGTCTAGGAAGTGGAAATCCGATAACAGAGACGCCTTCCACCTGCCTAGCAGAGAATGTTGCAAGATTTAATGGCTGGTAACAGGAACCAGGGAGGTAGAGCAAAAATAAAAAGCACATTTCTAACAGTAAAAATAATGAATCCTCAAACCTGCATACTGGGAGTGCATTATCTTACCCAAGTGCTCAGACTAGCTCATAACTGTGCTCCACTTTGACCATTTGTTCTGTAAATCTTCAGAAGTAACAGAAATGTTAATTTACTCAACAAAAATTTTCCTTTTGAAGTATTTGTAAATCACCAAAGATAAATTGCTGCAAAGAAAAGATTAAAAAAAAATCAAATAAGTGCTTTGAAACAACCTAAAATTTTTTGTTCACAGAAACTGCACAAGCCTAAGTGTCTTTGTTCCTGTACTTCTTTTTTACAAAGAACACTTACATATCTGACCTGAAAGCTGGGCATGGACTTGAACAAAATATTTTGTTTCCATTACTTCACTACTTTACTTTCAGTATCTTGTAACAATCTGCCTTGTGGTTAATAGCATCTGCCTTCTATTTTGTGACTGGCAATTAGTCCCACCCAGTGGGACAAATAGATGATGATTTAGCACCACTAAATATTGCAGTTCCACCAAGTGACAGTATTTGGTCACAGGAAGAATAAACCAGCTAAAAGCATAACACTGAGGGGGGTAAATTAATTAAGAAAACATTTCACACAGCTGCATTGAGGTCACTGAAATCAGTGGGAAAATCTCTGTTTTAGAGTGGATGTAGGACTAATCTGGTAAAGGTATTCAAAACTAGACTCTGAAAATGGGAGGTTGAACATTATGAATAAAACAAACCCTAAACTTGTGCTGAGAAAGATACTAAACGTACTCTTTGTATAAATATGTAAATATGAACTGAGGAGGAGGCATAGGTTTTATCCATGCATAACTCTTCAAAATTGCATCCGAGGGTATTACATTTTTAAATAGGAATAGATTGGAATAAGTTTTGAACCCATCATTTCTCCTAAAATAAGCAACCCACTTCTCAAGTCTGAAGCATGGTAACAGCTCTGATCTGGGAGTCTTTCCTTGAACAAATGGGAAAATCTTCTTTCAAATTACATCCCTGAATTCCTTTCTTTATGAACTCCAAAAGCTGGTTTTGGGAAGAAGATAATTTCTTCTCTTTAGAATAAATTATGTTTTATTCTTTATCCCTTTCCAAATTCCAGTAACAGACACATTTCAAATGTTTCACAGTTTTGGCCAGAAGCATGAAAAATCTCTTTATAGAGAGGTGACAGGCCTGTCCCTCACATTTGGGTACTAACTGCCTCCCTTTTTTATGATACACCATCTGACTTTCAAATAAGGAAATCGCTTGCCTACCAACACCTCCTACTAGACCTAGTGATTCACTGATAATTTGATGTCTGAAATATCTTTCCTATTGGCTGTATTAAAGAATGAAGAATAGGCTTAGGACTAAAAGCTACAAATTTTCTGAATTCTCTTGCCTGATGGCATCCTGTTTAGTTTTTTTAAATTTTCATTTTGGAGAGTGTATGTATGCATGCACATATGCATAGGTACTTACGTATGGTAGTAGAGTATTTTTCTATTTATATGTATATATAATATATTAGAATTTATTTTTCATATAGTACTGCAGGAAGTTTATAGTTTATGCAATAAGAATTGCTCAATATCTGGTAGAAACATCCTTGTCTTGCCTACAATCTTGTAACAACATGGTTAATACATTCCTACACTTTCCAAAGCCCTGAGAAATACCCTTCATATTTAAGATAAAGTAGACCTTTAAAAGATGGAATTTTGAAGATGACTGTAAACTCAAATTCTCATGATGAGCTGAAGAATTAGACATTAAGTCCTATGCCTAGAATAAGGAAGGTCAATTTGCCAGAGAAAGAATTCTGTTTGCATATGAAACATGTAGGGTTGTATTTAAAAAAACCCCAATAAGTAACTCAGAAAGTTTTTTGAAATAGTGAATAATCAATTTAACTTAAATTCATTATACATTGCAGGAAGTTAAAGAGAAACTTTATGTTTGAACAAGTAAAAAAAGTAACACAGGACTTTTCCATGATTACACAGAAATTTGGTGTCTATGATCATTTAAATACAATCAAGTAAAGTAACAATGTTGTTTTTCTTTTTTTATATATTGTAGTCACCTTTGCTGAAGTTATATTGATCCAGTGGAAATAAATATAAAAAGAAATTGGAGATGATTCAGACACCAACTAGACAGTTGTGAGTATTATTAAACCCATGAAATGTAGATTAAGCAGTAAAAAGGTTTAACCCAGCCAGTATGATTAAAATGAATTAGTTTTAAACAGATAAGGATATGAGAAAACTTTTTGTAATTGCTCCTTTTTCTAAAGGTAGAGAGAATTAAACCATAGTTGAATAGGAGAGGCCCTTGCACTTCTTCCAGTAATGAGCTGTAAAATTTTTCCAGCGTCAGACTCTTTCCTGTTCTTAGTTTGCCTACATAAATTCAAGATGTTTACAAGCAAAAGCATCTAATATTGAATACAGTCTAGACTGAACCTCAAAGGCTCCAGGTCTTCTAACTGAAATCAACAAAAAATTCTAGCTGGAATCAATACAGTGGATCTTGTAAGTGAAGTGGAGAACAGCAGCCCTTTTGGCCACAGCAACCATGAAAGAAACTGAGTTTAAAATCCTCTGACAGGAGGAAAAGTGCCAGTAAAACCTCAAATCTGGACACGAGAAGAGATGACTTCAGATTGTTCAGGGAATTGGTAAGTAAGGTTCCCTGGGAAAAGGTTTTTGCAGGTGGTGGGGTTCATCAGTAGTAGTCTCCTTTTAAACATCCCTTCCTAAGGCACAGGAGCAGGCACTTCCCAAATGTCAGAAGTCAAGCAGGCAGGGCAGGAGGTCAGCCTGGCTGAACAGGGATCTTCTCTTGGAAATAAGGCAAAAAAGGCAGGTGTATGCCCAGTGGAAGCAAGATCAGGAGATTGGAGAAGAGTACAAACATGCTGGGAGAAGATTCATAGGTCCAAAGCTCTACTACAGTTGAAGCTGGCCAGAACTGTGGAAAACAATAAAAAGAATATTTTCAAATATGTTAATGGCAGAAGGCAGTGTAGAAATAACATTGGCCCATTAGGGTATGAAGATGGTCCCCTCACACACAGGGGCAGAGACCAGGCAGAAGAGTTCAATGCATTCTTTGTCTCCATCTTCAACATGGATAATGGACCAAGGGGCTCTCAGTGCCCTGAGCTGGAGGACCATGACTGCAAAAATGATCAACTTCCAGTTGACTATGAAACTGTAGGAGCTGCTGCTCCAGCTGTATCCCTATAAATCTATGGGGTCTGATGGGATTCATCCAAGAACCCTCCAAGAAACAGCTGATGTCATCACAAAACCTGTCTTGAAGACTATGGAGTCATCTTGGGAATCTGGAGAAGTTCTAGCTGACTGGAAGCTGGCAAATACTGTCCCAGATTTCAAAAAGGGCAAGAAGGAGGACTCAGAAACTACAGACCTTTCAATCTCACTTCAGTGCCTGGTAAAATTATGAAGATTATTCTGAGAGGTACTGAAAAACACCTGAAAGGCAATGCAGTCATTGGTCACAGCCAGCACAGCTTCACAAGAGGCAAGTCCTGCTTATCAAACCTGATTTCCTTTTATGACAGGGTAACCCACCTAGTGAATCAAAGGAAATCAGTTGATGTAGTCTTTTTGGATTTCAGTAAAGTTTTCAGCACTGTCTCTCACAGTATCCTGGACAAGATAACACAGCTCAATAACCAGTGATCAACTGGGTCATGGGCTCAAATCAGTGATCAACTGGGTCATGGGCTGGGCACAAAGAGTTACAGGGAATGGGGTGACATCAGACTGCTGTCCTGTCACTGGTGGAATCCCACATCAGGGCTCCATCTGGTGCTCCGTGCTCTTCAACCTCTTCACAAATGACTTGAATGCAGGACTGAAAGGGATACTAAGCAAGTTTGCAGATGATTCAAAACTGTAGACTCCCTCAAAGACAGAGAAGCCCTGCAGAGAGACCTTAACAAATCAGAAGGCTGGGCAATCAACAATCATAAAAAGATCAACAAGAGGAAGTGCTGAATTCTGCACCTGTGATGGGACAACCCTAGATACTTGTACAGGCTGGGGAATGAGATGCTGGAAAGCAGTGACATGGAACAGGACCTGGGGGTCCTGGCTGATGGCAAGTTGAACATGAGCCAGCAGTGCCCTGGCAGCCAGGAGGGCCACCTGTGTCCTGGGGGGCATCAGGCACAGCATTGCCAGCCAGGCAAGGGAGGGGATTGTCCTGCTCTGCTCTGAGCTGGGGCGGCCTCATCTCGAGTGCTGGGGGCAGTTTTGGGCACCACAATATAAGAATGAAATTAAACTACTAGAGAGCATCCAAAGGAGGGCAATGAAGATGGGGATACCATATGAGGAGGAGCTGAGGTCACTTGGTCTCACTTGGTTCAGCCTGGAGAAGGGCAAGGGAAGCCCTCATAGCTCTCTACAGGTTTCCTCATGAAAGGAAGTGGAGAAGCAGGCACTCATCTCTTTCCTGTGGTGACCAGTGACAGGACCAGAGGGAATGGCCTGAAATTTTGTCAGAGGAGGTTTAGGTTGGATGTTTGAAAAAGGTTCTTCACCCAGAGGGCGGTCAGGCCCTGGAGCAGGCTCCCCAGGGCAGTGGACCCAGCACCAAGCCTGACAGAGCTCAAAAAGCATTTGGGCTATACTCTCAGGTACACGGTGCAACTCTTGTCCTGTGCAAGGCCAGGAGTTGGGCTACTGATGATCCATGTAGGTCCCATCCAAATCAGCATATTCTGTGATTCTCTGAAATGCTTGTCCCCACCAGCTCAGGAACTTAATGCACTTGCTGTACTCTTCCTGACACATTTCCACCAAAGAGATGTATTGATGTGTTAAGAAGAAGACTTGGTTCAAACAACAGATGTTTGGATATTTCTGCATGTTTTTTAATATGCCCTGATATACTCTTCAATGAGATGTCTTAAAATAAAAAGGTAGCTTCCTTCAAATACAGATTCTAGCATTTATACTCTATTGCTTGGGTTCCACTAGCACTGATGTAATTCCTTAAATGTCTGTAGCTTATCATTAATTTCAGGCTAAATTTCTGGAAGTTTTCAATAGGCATATGCCAGTCAAGACAAATTGGGGTGATGGTGCTCCCTTAGTGAGCAGCTTTCGGAGTAAATTTATTCATAGTAAGAGATAATGTCTGGACCAAGGTCAGGAAATCTACATCTCTACAGGAATAGTTGTGTGCAGACAGTTGAGGAAGTAATTATATCTGAGTTTTTTTAAAAAAATCAAATGGACTGAGGGCAATAATTATTTCAATTCTTTAACCCTAGAGAACTATTGCAGGCCCAGATAATGTTGGAAACTCATTAAAGGCCTAAAGGATTTCAATCCCATCTGAATTTCTGTTGGAAAATAACAACAGTGATGTTTTGGCAAATATGCCCTGGAGTTCACTAGTCTGTACGTACTAAATGCAAAATTATTATAACTATGTGAGCAGAAAGGTAAAAACTGCCAATAAACCAAAGAGAAATGTGGGTTCCAACCAGCAGGGCCTGCCTAAGCAGTCAAAAGAGAGCAGGGAGTTGAAACAAATGGATTCAGTGGGCATGGATCATATCATGACTTCATTACACATATGTACACACACAAAGCATTTAATGAATAAGGATTCATGAATGCTTACAAAAGGCAGAGCTTTCCTGGCCTTTGCACTGTGCTCAGAAGCTGTGGTCACCAGGATTCCTAAGGAGTGCAATGGGGCTTTGCAGGGCTCCCTGCGCTTCTGAGGAAGAACCTTCTTGTGCTGCTTGGGCTCTCTTGCAAGGCAACAAAAAAAACCTCAAAACTGAGCCTGGGAGGAATTGGTTTTGAAACATTTTGAGAGCCATAACTATAAAGAAACTGACATGCAGCCAGTTAAAGTACAGCTCTAATTTGTAAGGGAAGTAATCAGTACAAATTAAGAGCAGATAAAAAGAAATTACCATCATCATAAGGGAGAAGGCAGAAATGAAGAAATGAAAATTCCTGGAATGTCTCCAACAGAGTTTGGTTCTCATGTTACTTTACTTATTAGAGACAATTAGGAGAGATTTGTCTGTTGCTAAGAGTCCCTTAGATTAGATTAGAGGACTAAAAAGTTTTAATGTGTTGGCCTTTTTCTGTCCTTGGGGAAAAAATCCAAATCCATTGGAATGTTAATGAGGGGTAGAATCTCCAAATGCTTTAAAATTAGTTTTTTGCTTTCTGTCCACCCCGCCTACTTTTCCCTCTTATTTTCTCCAGTATGTTTGAATCTCTACCTGTACAATTTCACCTGGGAGACTGGCAGGAAGTCTGAGAAGTCACGGATTCTCGTGAGATGCTATGAACTGCTTGATTTCTGGAAATATTTATACCTCTGTTTGCAACAGAAGATGGAAGCAGGTAATTTGCAAAGAAAGTAAAAATAAGCCCCTTTTAACAGGAACTAAATAATGTTGACTGCCCTGTTACACTTACACATCATTAAACGTTCTCAAAAGCTGTAATCTGCAATGACAAAGATGGAAAATGGACCATTCACTTGAAGAATTAAAGCAGACAACTTCTTTTGACAGTGTTTTCTTGACAGTCTGTTAAATTAGCAACAGCAGATCAGTATCAAAGATACAGGCAGCTGTCTTGAATTTCCTTCACATAATAAAATTTCTCTCAGAGACTGAAGACACCAAGGGTTTGTGAGCACCCAGACATGAGCCATGGCAGAAAACATTGTCTGAAGGGTAAGTTACCAGTCTTCAGTTATCCTCATCTTGAGAGTGGAAACCAGGAGTCTGCAACTGAGGCAAAGTAGAGTTTATGGAAAAACAGAGTCCAACAATTGTCAGAATTAGATGAAAGGTCTTCATAATGTAGCAAGAATACCTTGAAACTAACATGAGCTCAGATTAACAACCTGCAGTACAACAGAGCCAGGTCTGGAGTTATGAGCTGTACCTATTCAATGCCAGCAGAGACCAGGCAAGGGAATTCTGCATCAGCTGCTAATTGTGCATGCAGAGGCATTAGTGAGGAACAAATCACTGCAGTAGCTTAGCCAGGACAAAAAGAAGGGATGGCAAGGACTTCTGCATCAGCAAAATCATGATGTTCTCTTGTGATGTTACTAATTTAAGCATGGACAAGAAGGAGAGAAAATAGAGCTCTGGTATTGTATTAAAAGCAACAATGAAGTCGTGTTTTTCTGCACTCCAAGGCATTTTAAGTTTCTTTTGCAATTTCTTAGAGGGTGTTTTCTTTTAATATCAGGCTAATCTGGAAAAGAGGTTTACATTTTAGCAGCGATATATGATCTTGCTAGAGTGAAAAGCTGACAGACACCAAGATTCCTGGCCTCACTGCAGTGATAGCTTCACCAAGAGTTTAGTGTTCCAACAGGGAGTTGTCTGCCTGAGCCCAGCCCATTCCTCAGAGCTGCCCAGCAGTGCTTGTCCTGCCCTGCTTGAGGCTTCCTGTTCTCTGCAGGCTCCAGGGTTCAGCGAGGCATCAGGCTTCACTGAATCACACAACATCCAGGGAGAGACCTTTCTGTGTGCATCCAGGATGTTTTCAACAAAACCTGGGTTATATAGGGAAAACATGACCATTTTGTACTTAGCTACAGATAATCCAGGCTCAGACTTGGCTGTCTTCCTCTGAAAGCATAAATTCCATCCAACTAATTTACTAAAGCTTTGTGAAATAACATGGACTGACATCACCATGTCTGTCCTTAAGAAGTTTGGCGAGATCAGCAGAGAAAAATAGAAATAGCTTTACATTCTTTCTATTCATCCCACAAGCTACAGGAATTATTTTTTCTCTTTTGAAAGCATGCAGTAACTTTGTTCAGTTGCCTATAACAAAATGTGGTTTTTTTCTTCCTTTATCTGTTTTTTGTTGGTTGATGGGTTTGGTTTTTTTATAGACACAACAAAGCATCATGAAAGACTTGTATAGAGCACAAACAAAAGAGGAAGCTATATATTTTTTGGGAATGGTCATGTCTTCTGGTTTACTCAATCTGTCTTGGTCTGTTCTTCCAGAGAGCATTTTCAGAGCTGTCTTTGCAGCTGATGAGACTCAAGCATCTCTTCTGGCTTACAATCTGAAATACTATCAAAATTCTGATAAAATGACTTTGTCGTCATATGACATCAACATACTCATAGGAGGGAGAGATAAAGTACGAAGTAAGAAAAACCGAAATTGGTATTCTCAGATGAAGGACTGAGTCCTGGTTCCTATCTTGTCTGTTGTGTCCTTGTCAGTTGGTGTGAAGGAACAGAGGAAATATCCCAAAATCTAGTTGCCAAGGCTATCCCAAATTGCAGCCTCCAGATGTATTACACAGCAATACAAAATACACATTTTCTGAGCTCTCCTCTAGGCCCAGGCTGGCAGCTGGGGTACAATACCTTCATTTGCTTCTTCTCTCAGGAAAACTCTTTACAGCTACCATCACGTTTACACGCCATTTAAAATTGAACAAGGTTTTAGCTGTGGGACAATTTACAACTTAGTTGCCAACATATAAGGAAAGTTAAAAGATGGTGACAATCTCACAGAATTAGGTCTCTGATTGCATTTGGAGTTTTAAATACATATGTCGTTATTGCATATTTCTCATTCTATGTGAAGATGAGAAGGAGATAATACCAATATACTTTTCTCCCCTCTTTCACCATTGTTTTTTATCAACATGAAAATGGTAAATAAAAAAGCCCACATAGTAAGAAATACTCAATATAACTAAAACCAGCTGAAGATATTGTTTTAGTTTCTACAGAGTTTATGGTGCATGTTGGATAGCTGTGCATATTTCTGTACATAACTGAATCTAATCTAATACAGCAAATACGTCTAGTTGCAGAACAAACCCTGCTGTCCTAATAACATACAGAGATATTAATAGAGTTTCCACTTGTGAAATTGCTTTTTCAAAAAGCATATGGTTCAATTTGGCTCAACAGCTTTTATTCCTTTAAGTGACAGCAATTTGCTGAAAACATTATTATTAGTTATAATTTATTTATTATCTCCCTCAAAAATTCCTAACAATATTTTTGAACTCTGCCATTACATCTAGAAACACCACTGAGCCTAGCAATTGACAAAACTGTGTCATAATAAGTTGGATGTATGCTGCCTGTGGATTTTAATATATCAGCAAAGTCATTATTTTGTCTTATAACTTAAAGGGCAAATTAGCCTCTTTGCTAAATCAGAAAGCATGTACCCTTATGCAGACAATGCATTTCATGCAAAATTACATATAGAAATTATAATAAAAGAGTGTTCAAATTGTGGTGTCTAATCAGAAAATGTTAAGAGCTGCCAGAATTAAGCTGTCCAAACTGAGAAATGATTTGGCAGGGAAAGTTCCTGTGTCCTGGTCTAATCTGATGCTTACACACCAGAAAGCAAATTATCATTTCTTTCCTTGAAGCTTTCTGCTCTGCTTGTTCTGTACCCTGGACACTTTTCATGATCAAATAGTTAAGGACTGAATAACAATTTGTTTTCTTATAATGGATGTATCTTGCATTTTTCTTGCGCTATTTACCAAGGCTGGTTCTTTTCCTTGGTGGTTTTTTTTTGGTTTTTGGGTTTTTTTGGTTTTGTTTTGGTTTTTTTGTTTTTTGTTTGTTTGTTTGTTGGTTGTTGGGTTTTTTCGTTGCTATTGTTGTTGTTTTCTGGGGGGTTTTGTTTGTTTGGGGTTTTTTTTCTTTTTTTTCTTTTTTTTTCAATCAAAAAGCTCCCTATCTTAAAATAACAAAACCCACTACTACAGATGTAACTGCACAAACCAAAGACTAATTAACAGTACTAAGGGCTGACTATTTTCTAAGAGCTCTATTCTGTGTCTCTGTGGACAGGTAGTGTCCTGAGCAATTCTGCAGAACCTGCAGGCTGACTGAAACCAGCTTGCTTTCCCTCCAGAAACCCAACATCTGTGTGGGAATACTGCTAAGCTCTCTTTTGCTCAGCTATCCAGACTAGCTCAGAATCTCCCTGCACACACAGGTGCAATATGTGCCTTGTGGACACCTCCTCACCCCTGGGACCGCAGAAGAGAGAGAGATCTTCATGTCCAGGCAGGCAATGCACAGCTGTGAGAGAGCCAGATGATAAATCTGGGGAATCAGGAATTTTGTGTTGAACTTTGAGCTTGGAGGGAAGCAGTTTGAGTATTACAGGCAGCAAATTATGTGCATATACCTGCTGTGACATCTACCTATGATATAGAGACATTAATGGAAACTTGGTAGACTGCAGCAAAAGGGGAAACTAACCTTGTCAGCCAAGGAGAAGACTGACAGGCAGAGAGGAGCTGGTCCTCACTGGAACAGCACCAAAACCCCTTCCTCAATGCCTCACAACCTTAAAGCTCTTGTTATAAAAAGGTAACATATCACATGTTTTGCATACCAATCATAATTGTAATGTGTGAAGGAAGCAGAGCTGCTATGAGCTGAAACTGATCTCAGTGTGACTCCAAGCTGGGAAAGAGCCTGCTGAAGCTGTTCCACTGCATTAGAGCCATCAGCTCCACCTCATTAGGAAAAGCATTCACTTTCCTGTGAGATCCCTGCTGCATAACCTCCTGCCCTGCCACCAAGACATGGTATGAACAGTATCACTTTACCCCTTGTGTTCCCAGCTGCACTCAAATGTAGGGAACAGAAAGCTTCAGGAGTAGCTCGAACACCTTTCTGGCAGTACTGGTGTCTGGGGACAAGAAAACTGCAGTTTTAAGTACAAATATTCACGATGCCACTGTGTGCCTCACTTTCTGACAGACCAGAATCCTGTGGAGCACTGTGTGGTGCAGCAGCAAACACTGGGCAGTCACCGTGGCAGAGACAATATATTAAGAACAGAAAGTGACAGTGTAAAAGAAAGAACAAATGCAATGTTTTAGTCACCTCATAGAAGGATGACATAGCCAAATGTTCCTCTTAAACTGAAATATTCTGTATTTTGTGAGGGGAACAGGAGAGTATGCAATGCCTCTTTATATTTAATTAGATAATTTACCTAGATTTGATTTTCATAAGTTGCATTTGATTTTTTTATTGTAGAGGGGTTTTGATAGCAATTCTCCTTTCCAAAACAAATGTAAAAACATAGTTTGAGTATAGTACAATCATAAGGTGCATGAGTTGCTCTTAACTTTTTAAAACATTCTTCTTGGAATTCTTCAAGAATTGCACTCAGAAACGTGTGCCCATAATTTTTCATAGAGCTGAGTTCTGATGTACCCCTCAGGACTGTCAAAAACCAAAAATTGTGTCCTTAAGTGCTTACGTGTCTGGAGATTGTATGAAGTCAGGCTGAATTACAACAAAGGTGAAATCCTATTTTATGGAATTCAGTGGTTGGTGGGTGTTTTTGTGAGATTTTTTTTTTTTTATGAGCATTATCTGGTGTCTTTCCTAAACTTTAATAGGCTAGAGTTTACAGACTGGTAGAACTGCTTTACTCTCAATCACTTTATTATTTTTAGGACTTTTGTGGGAAAAGACTAATATAATGAGGGCCTGCCTCTTATTTCATATTATGCAAGCTTTGCTAAGGAGTGATCTCCCAGACTCCAAAGTTACTCTGTCAAGGAAATTAGAGCCTTCAAAAGACTCTGAGTTTCCCTGGTGTTCGGTTCATTCACCGCTTTTGAACATGAACTTGCTTCAATAAAAAAACATTTGGCTTTGTGCCCCATCCTTCCAAAAGGGCAGAGAAGGAGGGCTGGGGAGGAAGTCAGAAGATGATTTCTTCAGGCTCTTTTATCTCTGAATATGTACCACACATGTTAAGTCTGAGAGTAACAAAAGTAGAGCCATGTCCTCCTTCTCCACAGGGCATTACTGGAGGTTTGATCCCTTGCCCATAACTGTCTGGAACTGGGAGCCACACCTCACTACAACTCTTTGCTGCTGTAAACACAGCGGGAAATCTTACTCCTATTGCCAAGATTTCCCCTCTTAAGGAAAGGGTGCCGTTGGAAAAGGGAGTACTGTAGGCTGCAAGAATATGTGGCACAATTACTGGGAGACAGTGGGCCCAAATGCAGACAGAACACAGGACTGAGTGTCTCCAGGTGCATAATTGCTGCAAAGCATTTTCTAAACTTTGTAGAAGGGTGAGGTAGTGGTCTGCCTATGGATATCTTGTGAGGTTGTGAAAACAAATGTGTATCTCAGTTCATGATTTAGAAGGAAAAGTTAAAGGAAATGCTGACACTGGGAGAAATAGAAGCAGTTGCAAGGAATCGTATCTGATGGAAAATTTCAATATAATTTTTTTATTTAAGCTCTTGTTATTTAAGGTATTTTCCTAATGGTCATAAACTGCACAAATCCTCAGGTCTGTGCTATCAGAAAGAAATGTGCTTCCTTCTCACTTATGCCACGAGAATGGACAGGGAGTGAAGGGGAAATCTGGTGGCTGCTGGTTCCAGAGAAGAAAATGTAGGACAAATTTAGTACAGACTTCTCTGAGCTCTAAGACCACTTCTGTTGCCAGTAATCAGTCTAAGATCAGGAGCGCAGCCTAACCCAAACATGGGACTTCTTGTAGGATGACTTGGACTTCCTACATGCTTTCTATTCTTTTAATCTACTGATGTTATGAAAATCAGATAATATCCAAAAGCACTTTCCATAGTGAAGCAGTGTCTGGTAAAATGGAGCAAATCAGAAACTACTAGATGTAGTCAAGCATGAACCTTGGAGCAAAGACTAAATTTTCACGCATGTTTTGATCTGGACCAGCAGGATAGAGATGCTCCATGTTAAATCCATTTGCAAACCTGTTGTGGTATGCAATAGATGGATTCCCTCTAAATCAACCCAAACTGTATGATCCATTCTGTATGTAATGCTTTCCTATGCTAACAGGTTACTTTGTTTATTTAGCATCCATGCCAGGGCATTTAGACAGCTTTGGTAATGCAAGGTAGAGGGATTTTTTTTTTTCCTAGACCAGTATAGAACTCCAGAACAGCACTGACCAAAAATAAAGCAGCCTCAATACCAAAAGATTTATTCTTTTGGGGCCAAATTGCATACTAATGTGGACACTGTGACTTAGACACCAGCAGCCTTCTCTCACACAGATCTTAACAGCAGAATCTGATCCTATTAATGTTTATATTCCCCTTCTTACACAATTTTTTCCATGAACATGGCTAATGAAATAAACCATTCTTGACAGCAAAATGCATGTGAACTTGTTGGAAAACAGTGTATGCACTTTATACTACATGAGAGGATACAGAACAAGGTGACATTTTTGGAAACTGAATTTCAAAGGATGTGGGAATAACACAGACCATCTGTGTAGTCACCTCATTTTCTGTTGAAAACATGGAATTTACAAACAGGAAAAAGATATCTGGCCCAGCATGTCTGCTTTTTTTGGTACATCTTAATCCCGCTTTCCTGTCTTTTCACTCTATGACTTGATCCCTTTTGTGCTGAAGGATATATGAGGCTCTCTTGAACTCATTTTCACTTCTCAGCCTCAGTCTTCTCTTAAATTATTTATTCCATATATTCAGAGCTCTTTCACTGCAACATCTCCTTCTGAGTTTACTTGGTTTAGTTTATGTTTCCACCAGTTTTTGTCTTTTCAATATGAGTAATCTGCAGAATAAATATGCTGGGGTTTACAAATATAAACTTTTCATACCAAGCAGCACCATGATGATTTTTTTTCCTAGAGCTGGGAATATAGTTACAGTGATAATGTGGAATCTTAACAACATTTCAATTTTTTTTCCAAAGGAGGGAATTAAAGAACTAGAAATAGAAAGTGCTGAGATTTTTACAAATTCCAAATATTTCCTGAATTAACATCAAAGTGAATCAAAGTCCTCTTGAGGAAATTCAGATTTCTAAAAATCACACGTCTAAACCTGGGCTCCTGTGATGAGTTCCCTTGGCTAATCAACAGAACTGTTTACAGGTCCCATTGCAGACATATGTCACTAGGAAATTAGTTGCCCTGTAGGTGCTTAAGTGCCTTCCATTGCAAAGAAACCTGTAGATTCTTACCCAGAGTGAGACACCAAATTCTAGATTATTTAATTACAGCTAATGAATTCCTCACCATGTGTCCACTGCTCCACAAAAAAAAATAAGATAATTTGAAATAATAGGATTCAGAGGCATAGGTTTTCATTGTGACTCCCAATTCATTACCTTATCCACTGGACCACTAAGCCAGAAAATGTCAGTGCTGTAAAAGCAACAGCAACTGAAGAAGCTTCAGTTTCAGTTTCATTAAATGCTACTGAAGAAATCAGGCATGTCCTTTCTCTCTCCTGGGTAACATGGGGAATCTATTGCTGAAATCTGTAGCTACTCACTGAGAAATGTGGCTGAAAAGAAGACCAAACAGCTCTTAGATCATAAACATTTTGAGGCCCCTGCAAAAAAGAAGCTATGTCAGAAAAGTCTATCATACCTTGAGGGGCTAAGATGCTGAGCTCTGCATGGGATGAAGGGTTTTGTCAGGAATGTAAAACTCAGGGCAAGGCACGACTTTCAGCAGAGGATGTGGAAGGCAGGAAAGGCAAGAAGACAGTCTGTTCTCTATATACTGATGTAGTTAGTGACCTGGGACCCAAAATTACATGGCAAGTTAGAACTGTTGAAATACCACTCACATAACAAGTAGTGTCATAGCCCTTTCTTCCTGGTAGGGTGCCCCTAGATACAGAAGGGAAGCAGGAGGAAAAGAAATATTTTGCAGCCACATAAAGAATTGATGTCTTTTTAGGTTTATATAGAATATTTTGTTTGAATATTTCTGCATTTGTAATTTTCTTTCCTTAACATTATTCTCTTAGTTCTGGTACAAACTTTGCTCATTTATGACTGTATTTTGGGAAATTCTTGATACATAAAAACCTTTACATGACCATTGGTGAGGGACTTTTTACACAGGAAGATAGTGAAAGGGCAAATGGTAATGGCATTGACTGGAAGTGGGTAGGGTTAGATTAGACATTATGAAAAATTCTTTACTGTGAGGTTGGTGAGGCACTGAGAAAGCTCACCCAGAGAAGCTGTGGATGCTGGAAGTGTTCAAGGCCGGGTTAGGTGGGACTTTAAACAACCTGATCTAGCAAAACGTGTCACTGCCTGTGGCAGGGCTTGGGACTAGATGAACTTCAAGGTCACTTGTGACCCAACCATTCTGCGATTCAATGATTTTATGATTTCCACTGAATCCAGTAACTTTATTTTTGCAAATAATTTATAAATGTACTTACTGTGACTCCACAGACTTAGGGATGCAAGGAAATTGTGCACCTCCACTATCCAGGGAGAATGATCCGTTCATTTATAATGAGAGGTGGGAGGCTGGAGGTAGTGCAGTTGGTCAGATTGTTGCTGGGCTGCCTCTCAGTCAAACTGGCAAAACACCTCAGCAGGTCAGGATGCAGCTTTGCCTCAGTCTAACTCTTCTTTTTCATTGGATTTTCCAGAGTTGTTTTCTGAGAAGAGCTTTGTCTTCTCCCCTGCTTGGCACTGTAGCCTAGAAAGGTCCTAGCAAAGCAAATCATTCTCAGGTGTGTGATCCACCTGAGAATGTGGTGGATCTGCAGCATCATTTAGGTCCTGAATAGGCAGAAATTAAACAGTGCTAGAGAAATATTTCCAGGACTTGCTCAAAATTTATGTAAGTAATATACTATAATATATGTATTTTAATATTTGGTCCATTTACCACTTAGTCCAAGACACATACAAAAAAAAAAAAAAAAAAAAGAAACTGGCTCATTTAAACCCTTGTAGTTAGCCAAATACCAGATTTATTTCATGTCCTAAGGTATGAATACCCTTGGGGAACTAGGTAAATGTACATAAATCAATATGAGAGGCCATTATTGCAGAAAAAACAGTGGTGAGAAACACTGGGCATACAACTGGGACAGTTCTTGGCAGATATTATATTTAATAACAATGCTCTCAGTAAAGAAACATAAGTTTTAGGCTATTGGCCCTGCACACTACATCTCACATAAGTGAAATATTATTAAACCAGATTTCTGTTTTATCGGACTGTAAAGTTCACTCAAACTGAGTGTGCTTCTTTTCCTTGCTTGTGACTAGCTGTAGGTACATATGCCATCACAGTCTTGGGGCCAAGATTTAATGTGCAATTTTGATACCTTTATAGATAGGAGAAACTATATGTAATTTACATGAATTCATAGTTTCTACTGTAAGCTGGAAAAAAAAAATATTCTGGGTTTGATTCTTTTATGGGTATGTTTGCCAGACTGTAGCAAGGCATATGTGCTATGGAGGAAAAGAAAATCACAGCTTGAAAAAAGTCAGCATCTGAGTGGGTTTTATTCCTCCCTGAAAAGTAAACAGTTTTCACAATTAACCCCACTGCTCTGTTTATACATCAACTAAAATGTGGAGAGTACACACAGTTGTTCTCATTAATTTGTGATAAGCAATAGTGACTTGAAAAATTTTGCTATGGTTTATGCATGAATTCAATGGGAAACATATGCAGAAACAGATTTTCAGTCTTTCTCTCTGACAAAAGAGGTGGGAAGCCGTGGAATAAACACACTCAGATTTATCTGTTATAATGGAGTTCCCTCCTCTCTTTCTTGGTGTCCCTTGACAATACAGACCCATAAAAGAGATCACACTTCTAAGTTGCCTCTTCTACCTGATAGTAATCAGCAAATATGCTGCAAGGTGGAAAAACTCTGCAGAAAAAAATGTACATAATATATTTCACTACTACCTCATGGATATAGAAATAAAGGAGCCCTCGCAGCATATCTTGACAGTCAATACGTTGTAATAGCCAAGAATTTTCAAACATGAATGACTTTTGTAGGAAATGCCCTGCCTGCAACCCTTTGTCAAATATTAATGGCATTAGGTTTAATGCAATGCAATGAACATGGGCATTTAAGTGATTCTTTAAGAGGACATTCTGTATTTTTTGGTTTATTTCAGAAAAAGAGAGAAGCATATACTGATATGTTTATTCCAATTAGGTAATTTTAAAGTATTGAAATTGGCAGCTATTGTCTCTTGAAGAAGTGAGTCTGATACCATAAAAACATATGACAAATAAGGTAACATGCAGGTTAGCCATGTATCTAAAGCTAGATGCTCTTTACATCTTTATTTTATTTCTCAATTTGAGATAATTTTCAAAATTAAGACCCTGATGTACTCAGTGGTCATGAAAATCAGACCAACAATTTCTCACTTAGGTGCTCTGGAGCTTAGATCACGTTGCATGTTTCTGAAAAATGAGATTAATGGAAAAATTATGAAAGCCACTGGGAAAGTCTAAAGTAGGAAGACAGAATTTTATCTAGACATGTGTTGTTACTGCCACAAAACTGAATCTAGTTATCTCCAGAACTTCATCACTTGATTTTTATTAGCCTTATAGAACTGAGACTTATTTAGCAGTAAATAACAATTTACTGGCTAATTCCCTTGTACCAGTCTTCAATATATGTACACCCAGCACTACCCTCTGCAAAGCTGTAATTTGCCACATACAGTATCTGAGAAAGTATCCAGTTTTCCTTTCAGAGAGCTGAGTCTGAATAGAAATAGGCATGGAGTGAAAACTATGGATAAAGCATGTTTTTCCCAAGTGCATGCTGGCCTGCCAAGCACAGTCCTTGACTGTGCTCTTCCACTCATGCCTGCAAATACAACCTGCCCTTGGTGCAGATTGAGTGTGTGTGCAATCCTACAGGGAATTGTCTTCCAAGGTTTGTACCCTTGGATCTACTCAGCATCTGCTGCTGTGAGTGGCAAAACAGGCTTTGACTGTAATGAGATGATATCAGAACTGAAGAATTAAATGCTGAAAAGAGAGAGGTTCATATGGAAAGAATAGCTGGGTGACAAGTAGGGTGGTGACACCTTCCCTGCCTTCTCTCACCTCAAGCAATTCAGCCAAAGTTCTCAGCCAGCATGAGGCTGTAGCACGAGCCAGACTGCTCACCTTGCACAGAGCTCACACCTAGATAAGCTGGAGTGAAGTAGAAATTAAATCAGGTCAATAATATTTTTTAGCTCAACTCTAACAGTTAAGAGAACCATTGTGAATTAAATTCTCCAGAAAACAGAGGTAAAGACAGCATTAGTTGTGATGATGAAGAGAGTTTTCCATCAAAAAGAATATTAATCTGAAATTTATTTCTCATAATAGCAATTTCTGAAGTAATAGAGGTTTTTCATTGTTTCCAGTTAAGCTGAGGCAAAAGACACAATGCAGCTACTTCAGTCCTTGGAAAAGTACCAAAGACCACACAAAAGCAAAAAATGAATGGCATGTCTTTCAAACAGGCTTCAGGAAGATTGAATGTATAGAAGAGTTACTGGAAAAAGGAAGTATCTAAGGGTTTCAGGTGCTGTCTCTGACAAGACCTCTAAGCAATATCTGAAAACAAAACTTGAGTAAAGACTCTTTGAAAATTAATAGATAGACTTTGATTAAACAGTTAAAAATTGTTGATATGTGTGTCAGCAGACTCTTTAAAGTAGGTTGATAGTGTTCTTATACTCTGCTCACAATTGCAAATACAAAACACCTCAGGAGGGCAGAGGTAGAAGGATCTGGGCAGTTCGGAGATGGCATCCAGGAAATCCTATCCAAAGAGCTTCAAGCACAAACCCAATGTTTGGGAAACAATGCAAAATTACATTTCTTAGCTGGAACGAGAGAGTGGTGGAGTCAAGACAAAGACATTGGCTCTGGCATTGTTACCTTAGGACTAACCCATAGCAAAGCAGGCAGTGTTGCAGGGAGTGATGACTGATGTCTCAGCATAAAAGAACTCACGTGCTCATACCTTTAAGCTGCAGGTCCTGCAAGGTAGAACAGTTCACAAACTAAGACCCTAACGTTATGTAAAAACCAATGGGTAACAAAAAGGGAAACTAATCCACCTTAAAAAAATACATGATCAAACACATAATATACCTGATTTTTTTCTTTTTTTTTTCTATACTCCAGACAAAAAAGTAACATTTGAAAAGAGATTTTTAGAAGAGATGCAGAGACCTCAGATATGCATTCCGGTGTCTGGGCAGGGTATAAAAGTTGAAAGATAGAACATCAATATCAGTAGAGTAAAAAACTTTTTTGTGTTCAGATGAAATCTGGATAATGATTTATAGATATAAAGTTGAATGTCAGACATGACAGAAAACACCTGAAGTGACTAGTCAGAGACGTCAGGGACAGTGCATTCTGAAACTTTATTATCACTGTAAGGGGTCTTTCTTGGAACTGGGTGAGATCTCTGGGTAGAAAACCAGGTTTTAATGGAAAATAGTGGAAAAGAGCATGTGAAACTTAGATGGAGGTAAAAGAAATATAAGAGAAGGTCCAGAGATATTTTAGGTTGTCCTTAGAGGAACATTAGGAAAACTTTTATTTCATATGCAAAACTGTAGGCCAAGCTGAAAGAAAGAGCACATTTAGGTAGTGAATTTGGAAAAGATTAATTTATTTTGCCCGTGAAAAATTTTTCTGGACAATGATTCTACTTTTTACAAACTGTTACTTAAAAAAAAAAAACCCAAAACCTAATGTGTGCTTATGTATAGCATATTAACTTTTCCCAAAGTGGCAGTCTTTACATAATAGTGAATTTTTTTCAGTGGATTCAAGAAGTTTGCAATGAAGTACAGGTTTTTACTATTGCAGCTTCATAAAATGGCAACTGATCAAGGTTTTTCAAGCAGATTCAAATGAAACATCCAGTTAAAATATGTGCCCAGCTGGCACATACCCCTGGTACTTAGCTTCAGTCAAAAGAAATGCTGCACTGCTGGACACTGATATCAGAATCATCAGGAGCTTCTGGCAGAAAAGGAAAAGCAAAATCTGAAGAAACTCAATGCAATTTGATGTCTCAAGTGCTACTCAGCTTCAGAAAATGATGCAATGCCTATCAAGGATAGCAAATACAGGTTACAAACAGCAGAGATGTTGCAAGATGTGACTCACACATCTCGCACATTTTAAGTTGACTCTCCTAGCAAAAACAAGTCATGGAACCACTTGCAAATCTCAGACAGTAAGAATATAAATGCCATTACTTGTGTCATTTGCCTGGGAGTGTCTGAGGTGGCAAAATCTTCAGTGGGCAGAGAGAGATGGTCACGCATCCCAGCTAGGATAACACATTCACTGTTTTCTGATGACCGAGGTGCCTGTGTTTCAGGGCAGATGTACCTGGCAACACTTTCCTCAGTGTCTAACCAAACACCTTTAGGCAATGTTACCATATTAATCACAAATATTTGCAATACTGTGTGGGACTAATAGTATTAATCCTTAAAAGGATTGGCCTGTCTCACAGAATGAGATGCAATAAGGAAAAAAGACTTTCCAGAAAAAGTTTCTACTAGCCGCTTCAGCTAATACAGGCACATTGTTGGCCCTTACTTCAGCCATTTTAATTTCACTCTTTCTGACTTTTAATTTAAATAAGCCCAGTCATCTGCTGCCCTCTTGTTTACAGCAAGGCCTCAGTAAGTGCCTAGGTAACATCTCAGTAAGAGTTCCTTCTGTTAAATGTACTTTATATACACATGGTTAGGTCTCCTTCAAGTTCCCCAATTTAATTTGCTCCACACTACAGTGATTCAATCTGATCACCACTTAGTTACAGTGCTTGTCAGTGTAACATTGACAGTATTTCCACATTTGTCAGGAATTCCTACTAATCTACTCACATAATGCCTCACACATTTACTGAGGCTGCCTTTTCAATATGACTTGATTTACTCTACCTTTGGGAATGCTTGAAATAAACTGCAAATTTTTTCTGTAATTCAGACTGGATATGTGGAGTGTTGTTCTTCTTTGCTTATTTATATTAATTCCTAGGGTATTTGGAAATTTTAGGATGCCACATCTTTGTTATGGTGAAGTTGTTATTCTTGCTTTATGAAAGGTGTGAACAATCATTTGCACAACAGCTAGAATTGTTCATGTGTTTACCTTTGATCTATTACTTTATCTGGAAAAAATTAGTTGTTCATTTGTACTCATAAGTCATACAACTGCCCATCACTTCTGATTAAAAAAAAAAGAATAGGTTCTGGTGGAACCATTAATTTAACCTTCACACTTAGTTTTTTTCAAGGATTTGGTTTATCTCAGTAAAGCAGCCTGTGTGGATTTTGGAAGTGGCTTTGCTTCACCTTTCCCGTAGTCTTCATCGGTCCTATAGCATATCCAGTCCATAAAACACTGCTGCAATATTTCTAAAGCTCTCCAAATTCATGCACTCTTTTTCATGCAACTGTGCATGCAGTTATGAAGTTCAAAGAGTGCACTAGTCTCACTAAAGAAATTTATTATTTTAAGCTGTGACAAGTGATGTCCTTTTGGTAATTGTTTGTTCCCAATAGATTACACGTAACATAGGAAATATATGGCTATACTCTCATTCTTCCTGCAGGATATGATCACAGAGACAAATCAAAAATGTCACTGTTAAGCAACAAGTTCTATGTATGCTTTTTGGAGAAGCTACATTGATATTTGAATCCAGGGTATGATGTATGAGTGGGAAGGGAACCAAATCAAGGTAAAACTCAAAAACTGCACCTCTGTCAACTCAGAACAACTGAATCAGGAAAAATGGAAACATTATGATCTGAGAAAGATGGCACATATGGTAACCACATGGTTAAAGACAAAGCTAACATGTTTTATCAGAGTTTGCTAGGCAGTTTTTAGAAAGAGTTTTTTTCTCATTTTGAACATCTCATGGTTCTTTCACCCTCATTGGGGTTGAGAAGGACAATTCAGTGACTGAAAGGAGATTTTAGTCAAATTAGTAGTTGTCCATTCAGTAAGAATTTTTAAGATCTAAACATTTTTCAGAAAGTCAAAACCTGAAATTTCAATCTGGAACAATTTAAATATTTTTTTACAAATACATATTACAAATTGTTGGAGGGGTTTTTTTGTTTGTTTGGGGTTTTTTGTTTTGGTTTGGTTTTGGTTTTTTGTTTGTTTGGATTTTTTTGTTCTGGTTTCTGGGTTTTTTGTTGTTCTTTGTTCAGGGATTTTTTGTATTTTAAAAGAATATATAATGTGGAACTACCCAAATTACTTATATCAAGTTTTAAGACTTAAAATCTATAAGTATCAAAACTGGAGCAATTGTAACAATTTTTGGCTTACTTTTTAAACTGTGGTTTTTTTATGTATCTTCTAAGTACACTGTCAGATGATAAACAGAAAATCATGAATAAATAAATCATAAAGAAATAGGTCATCCAAAGCATTGCAAAATTAACATAACCCCCTACCTTGAACAAATTAGCAAAGCAATTGAAATCCTAAGGAATCCTAAGTCTCCTGGATCCAGTAGACACATTTAATTTTGCATAGATGAATCATACTTAAATATGGAGTTAATTACACAAATTCTTTAGCGACATATGGAAAGGCAAATGGTAATTATATCTCATTACTATCTACATCAGTAAAGGCAACAATTCAGATTTGGCAGTCACCTCTCACATCAGCATGCATGGTGTCTGGCAGCCTGAGCGAACATAAGATCTCACCATTGGCTGCACAACTCCATCAGCTGTAAACTAACTGAGTGTAGTTTGATCTGAGGCACAAATAAAGCACAGCTGATGGCCTGTTTGTAGTTAGCCTGCCCTATTTGTCCAGGGCAAACAGCACTGGACTCCTAAAACTGCCCTCAGTATATGGGGGAAACCCTTGAATGATGTCAGGAGAACTGGAGTGTGGCTATTGTCACCTCATCTGTAATTCCAATCCAGTCCCTAATCTAAATCAAACATAAATGACATTCATGTGACCAAATGCAGAACTCTGTGTTGTGGAATCAGTCAACACAGAACTGTCAGAGCAATTCCAGAGGAGGGCCACAAAATTGATAAGAGGACTGAAGCACCTCCCTTACAAAGACAGGCTGAGAAAGATGGAGCTGTTCATCCTGAAGAAAATAAGGTTGAGTGGAGACCTCACAGCAACTTTCCAGTATCTGAAGGAGGCCTGCCAGGAAGCTGGAGAGCGACTCTTCATGAGGAGCTGTAGTGATAAGACAAGGAGCAATGTGTACAGATTGAAAGATGGGAAATTTAGGCTGGATATCAGGAAAACATTCTTTACTATAAGAGTGGTGAGGCACCGGGACAGGTTATCCAGGGAGGCTGTGGATGCCCCAATCCTGGTGGTGTTCAAGGCCAGGTTGGATAGGCCTTTGAGCATCTAAGGGAGGTCTAGTGGGAGGTATCCCTGCCTAACAGGCAGAGGGCTGTTGGGACTAGATGACCTTTAAGGATCCTCCCAACCTTTAACATTCTATGGTTCTATAAATATAGTTATTGGGGGATAGAGTGATGTCTACCTAAAGTGCTCCAGATACTAGTTTAACAATATGATTAATAATCCTTCGGTTTCACAGACTGCGCTTAGTAGAAAAGTTTTACTGTTAAAGGGGCATAAAATGTGTTGTTATGATGTGTATCTTTGGTCATCATACACATATTTTTGTGTGCTTCTTCTGTTAGCTGTGATATGAAACAGAGTTGTGTGACAGTTCAACAGCAATGCCCTGTCAATGGGATCCGAACGTGAGATCTCAGTTCTGGAATGCAGATACACTTGTAGTTATCTGGAAACCTGATGAACTTAAAAGTTGCAACAGAAAAGCATTAGGTATGATCTGCTACGTGTCAAGGAATACTTTGAAAAGATCACACAAGGAGAAACATGCCATTGGCTAAACTGGTGAATCTGGGGAACAGACACACACAAAATCATGACAGAAGAGCAAAGCAAGGCTGCATATACAAAGCTGCAAGAGGAATCAAGAAGTAAATTTGGCAGCATACTAATGCAAGCTATCAACTAATTTTCTCTATTGATGATGAACTTTTGAAATACACTTATTCATCCAGTAGCTGACAGATGACATTAACAGACCTTGCACATATTTTGGATTTAGAAGCAAATCAGAATCAAACCTCAGACTGAATTAAACATTTTAAAAACATCTTGCTATTGAGGTACATACAACACATTTGCTATCAATAATATATATGCATCCCAGGCAAATTTTGCCTGTAGTTTCTTGCATTTTCTATTGCATACTAGATGATATAATAATTTAGAGATTAGAGTTATCCAGGAAAATTCACTGTAGCAACCCCATGATGTGACAGTCATATGCCTAGAGTACCAAAATGCCAAAGTCATTGCTGCATTATCCACTAAGAGACAGAACATAGAATTAAAGGGACCATATGAAGACCTGTGCTTTAAAACACAAGCCTTAGCAAAAGTAATACAAAATGGGAATCAGTACTTATTAGCTATACACTATATAATTATTTATATGCTATATATAATTAGTTATATACTAATGCAGTACCGAATCTGGAAAATATGAAAGCTAAAACTTAAAGCATCAAAACAATGCTGTGCACAGATTAATCACCATTAAGACAGTACAAGGTGAAGGGACTCAGTGATTGTATGTCAGATTGCAGACAAAATAACCATTGTCTTGCAAAGGATTTTTTAACTTTCCTCAACTCACCCCTTTTGTACATATACTGAGTCACTGTATGCCCTTCTCTGAAAGCTTTGGGATTCCCAGTGAAATTCCCACTACAGGCTGCATAAAGCCACACATGTCCTTAGCTGCATTTAATTTGTCAGTTCAAAAAATGTATCTGCCAAAACATGTTAAATGCTGTAACAAATTTTAACCTGTTTCAATCAGCTGATATGAGATTTACTGTTGCATATATCATGCAGTCTTTGATGACTGCATGTTTTGTCACCAATACAAAATCACAAAAAATATTTCAGTAAGATTACAAAGTTTTTAGAGGGATGGACTGCACCAAGTATCAGCTGTCCCTTTCAAGAGAAAATAAGCAGAATGTTAAAAAAAGGCAAAGGTTTCATCAACTTCAGAGGTCCCAGTGTCCTCTGATTACATATGTAGCTAATGAGGAAAGTTTTATTTTTATTAATTGGCAAGTTTAATTCATATAGTAAAGTCAGACTTGCCCCACTGCCACACTAATTGCAACACATAATATTAATGGCAAATTTGGGTTCCAAGAAATCCTGTTTTTCCAAGGAGAGGGTATTTATTTGAAAAATTTCTGACTTACTCTGTTTGGCTTTTGGGTTCACATCATATATTGCTTCTTCTATAAGGAATATATTTTTCTACATGTGTATGTTCTGTGTTACAGATTGTTATTAATAACATCACTAATCTCTTGAGTTCAAGAAATATTTCAACTTAGAACATCCACTTTGCCCTTCAAAAGCCACATTTTCTCTCAATAGTAAACATCAAAATAACAGCATAATTGAATGAAATGCAAAGGAATTATTTATGTAATGGAGACATCTTGTTCTCATAAATTATTGAATAAGAAATAGCTGACAACCTGTTGAATTTTCCTAGGGCTGTGCTGAATTTCTCTTTATCAACTTGATATATGATTTATGAAAGCAGAAGCATCAGGGTAAAAATGATAAGAGAACTTGGCTTCCATACTAATAAAGAAACTGCAGTGAAACCAATATTTAAAAGTTATAAATAAGGTAAAACTATTCTCAGTTTTGTTGTTGGCATCCTTTTTTTTTTTGGTGTTTCAGACACAAAACTCAGGAATTTTTTTCCCAAACTGGTACTAAAAAAAATCCAAACTACCAAAAAGGAGAACTGCTAAAAGTCAGCCTTTTTCTCTGTTTGGTGGTTCAAGATGCCAAAGGGTAAGGCTGGTCTCCATGTGAAGATTTCCCTTTCACTTCTATTTCTCCTCAATTTCATCAACAGAAATGCTGTCTGTAAGTTAAAAAAATATTATCTTTGAGGCCAAAACAATGATCTGATAAAAAGGTCCAGCCTAAGAAAAACCAAATGCAGCTCTCAGAATACATGAACATTGGGACATCAGCATTTGGAACTGCTTAAAAAATTTAAACCACTACAGTATTAGAAGAGCAGCGAGACCTTTAAAGTTTGACATATTTAATACTTGTAAACCCTCTTGCACTTTGGTTTTCAGAACACTGTATTTCACTGCATATTTTACCAGTAACCTTCCATGTGCTTGCTTTTCTGCCTTGGGAGGAAAGTCTCTGCACTAATGCACAACATAAAATATTTCAAGGATTCATGTTCAAGAATTCATACCACAGTAGCCAACAATCTTCATGATTTAAAAGCAAGTTTCAAAGAAATAAACAAGCCTTCTCAATTTTAGAAGAAACTTCACATTTTATGAGTAGAACTTTGTGATCTCATGCCAGTTCATTTCTGTCAGCAAAAGTAATCTGGAGGTAAGTGAGTGATACTGACTGCTCCTTTAAACAATTATTTGTTCTTGCTGGACATCTATCTGCTACTCTGTGTTTCTATTTATTACTGTAAGAGGAAATGTATTTTTTTTAAAAGAGCAGTAATATACAAGGGTGAATACCATCTGTGCTTTAAGGATTACAGAGGTGAGAAAACAAGAGAATAAGTACCTGATCCTACTGTTCCCTTTATAGTTGGAGCTTGGTGGCAATGTTTTGGCTGAAGCTTTGTTAGAGTGGACACGATCCCAGCACAATAATGGTGGACTAGAGGGAACAAAGCTTGATGAAGATGATGGATTTCCTAGGGGCTTTTATTTGATAAAATCCCTATGATTAATAACAAAAGCTCACAGCCTAGCTTCTGCTGTGAACAATCACTTGCTATTAGATGATAGTAAAAAAGCAGAATATTTTTTCCCATCCAGGCATTTTCAAGAGGTAGCATTTGTTTCTTACAGCTCTGAACTTCGCTACTTACTGTGATACACTCTATCAGCAGATTTCAAAAACCACATGGTGTCCAAAGAAGATGTAAGGGCTCAGGAGGATGCAGCTTATTGTCTTGTATCTCTCAAACAGACCACATGGGCGAATGGAAAAGGTATTGATGTAGAATGGCACCAGAGAGCTCATTTTTGCCTGTCAAGAAAGGCAATAATACCTTGGACATGAACCAGCATAAAAGGGGACTTTTATTACTGTTACTTTATCTTTTCTTAGAGGTGTTTGATCTGGACTTCTGTCATGTACAAAACCAAAGTTCGGTGAGCAAGTTACTCTCAGCATAAGTTTTTTGACTCTTCAGTTGTCTCTTTTTACAGATCTGATGACCTTTTAATAGCCATAAGAAGTCTGAGGCACCTTAAGAGATGTTTCTACTTGTTGGTAAAATGTCCTCCTTCGATTTTTTTTCCTACAGGTAGCATCTTGCTGAGCTTTTAATCTTCTGGATGGTTTGTCTGCAAGAAATAAAATGAATGGCCAAGGCATGATTCACTATCACTTTTCTGAGCAAAATTTTGAGATACCTTTTCTGAGTAGAGAAATACAAATTAATAAAATAATTGCATGTGCTACTTACCACCTTACACTGAATAATTTTGCAAAGGGATGATTGAGTAAACACTGGGACATTTCAAACTGAATAACTAATTGCCCATGTTGCACAAGCTTTCCTGTACTGTGCATAAAAATATATAGCTTGGATAAAAGGACTCAAAGACACTCAGGGCTTTTTTCATTACTATCTTACATTATAACTGTATTATTACATTACAACTGTATTACTTTCTAATCAGCAAATGGAAGAAGTAAATATTTAAAGCTTTGATTATAGATATTTTTATAAAGCGAGATAAACAATTAACTGAATGAATCAAAGTCCTGCACATAATGCAGTGGGGTAAAGAGAAACAAGATTTTTCTGCATCAACAAAGGGGAATCCTCACTTGCCTGCACCCTGGCACTTCCCTGCATTGCTGTCTGTGTGAGAGTGTGTAACACTACCAGGTATCTAGAATATCTAATGAGCTTTAGGGATGAGTGGAACAGGCCTCTTTACCCACCCAGTGATAAGCCCAGCATTGCTGACGAAATAGCTTCGTTTAATGGATGCTTTTCCTCTGGAGCAAGAAGAACAAAGGGAGGGACTGTAAAGCCTGACAGATAGCAAGCACAGAAGCAATGAAAAAAATTACATGTATGAGAAATTTATCAAGAAAGGATAATGTCATTAGTTGCCTTTGGTTCTTAACAAAAAAAACCCCACTGATGTGCAAGCTAAAAAAATTTAAAAATTAATGAGGTTGACGTATTTTGTTTCTGTCCTTCTGCCTGTTCATGGAAACTAAACTAAGGAGACACATGAGATTATAGGAACTTCTTCTAGTGCTAAACTGAGCAAAATCTGGGCCACATCTCAAATACAAAATGAAACAAATCAGTTTCTGTGCCTCAGACTGATTTCTGAACAGGAGCAAAATGGGACCCTGAAGGGAAAAATGGAGCAGATCAATAACTTACTCTTTCAGTCTGAAGCTTATAGAAAGTAAATAGCATCCTGACATTGAGGTCATAACAGGGAACAAAAATGCTACAAGGAATCAAGCAAGGCATGCTAAATCAGAGTTCACAAATTAGCAAGGCCTGTGGTTTGCAAGATACGTCAAAGCAATGCCAACATTTGAAAAATGGGCTGCAGTATCTCACCTTGGAATTTGCAGAAAGTCTTGTCAAGAAGGAAATTCTGTTGAGGAAGTCTCAGGTAAAAGCAATAGTAAAAAAAGGTTTGGCATCTTCTCAGGAAGCGGGATGGTCCTGACAGACCCCAGGACAGCAAGAGAAGCATTGGTGTCTTAGATTTGCACATCCTGAATGCTGACCTGGAAAATAAATGAGGATCTGTGTAGGCCAGGTTCTTTGGAGTTCGGAGTAACAAGAAGAATTACATGGAGCCTTTGATAATTTTGATAAAAAAGACATTCAGCCCTCTGCTCTTCCCCAGGTTCATGCTGTTCTCCAGAATGAGGATCCTACTTGACCTTGATCAAAGGACTTTTAGTTTCATGGATCAAAATGGACATCTTGAAGGATGTAGCTGAGCTACTTTAGTTTTCCTAAAGCAAATTTGTGCTCTTAATTTTAATGATTAATTCCTGACTTTCTTAAGTCTTTACCACCTAAGAATGTGATAAAATAGCAGTAATTATAGCATCGAGCTATAAAAAAGTCTTTTCTGTGCTACAGTCATGAATGGAAATACCTGCACAACATTTACTGCTGCTGAGCTAAGCCCAGCATCAGGAGTGATTTAATCATTGATTAAAAAGATAGATTAATTGATTGCTTAAAAGAATGTTTTATTTGGTGACTTTGCCATGGACCTAAGGGAAAAATATCCATCAGTTCATTATTTCATGATTTTCTATAACTCTTGCTTTTGATAATTTAATTCTCTCCTCTGAATGAAAAGAGAGCAATAAAATTACCCTAATATACATATTTGCATCGTCAACTCCATATTTAAGTTTGCGTAGAAAATTCATATGTTACACTGACTCCTAAAGAGAGATCTTCATGAAATGTAATAAAAGATAAACCATTTGCAGAATAATTTTTACTATATTAGCAAGAAATGGTTTCTGGCACTTTTCTAGTCCTTTATAGTTGCTTTCTTTAATTGTAAGTCAGAGCTGGTATAAAATATAGCAAAATAGCGCAGTGAAGCTATAGCATGTTGGTTTTTAATTAATATTCTTATAAAATATGAATTAGCATGGTTAGAAACTTACTTGAAATCTAATTAACTTCCCATAGCTATCTTGTTAGGTGCTTGCAATACTGAAATATTTTTACAAGGTTAACATATTAATAATATTATGATTATGCATTTCTGTTCATTTAATTATATTGCAAAACTTATTTTGTCCTCAGATGAGCATTAAGCATCAATTTAAAGAGCTGTACTTTAGCAAATCATTAGATTGCTGACATACAAAATTTGATTTAATTACAAATTCATTATTAAATACTTTTACATTTAATGTTAATTTTGTATTTTACTGTCACGGTATGTAGAGACACATAAATGCCTTTTAGATGTTTTTAAATAAGGAGGCAAATAGTTGGTTAAGGGAGGAAGGTCGTTTGGTTTGCTTTCTTATCTTGGAAAACTAAGAAATTTGCTGATCTAGTTCCACATTTTGTGCCAATCAAGTCTGCAGCTACAGGTAGGGTGAATATCTCATTATTAAAGAAATTCTCATACTCCACTAAGGCACAGGCAGTAATAGCATGTTTTGTTCCTGGAAATCTTTTCCTGTAGACTTTGTAGGAGCCAATGAGCATAATTGTACTGTACTTGTCAGACAACTGAAATGTTTTAAGACATGAAGCATGTTCTTACGTGAACATCTGGGGCCTTCATGTGAGACATGTGACTCAAATAGTCAAGTATAATATGTATGACCTTCATAATGAAATTATCTTAAGGAGTTAAGCTAAATGAGCAAGAGTTGTATAACAAGGTGATTGTTACTTCCTCCTCCTCCCACTGTGAGACTGATTACAAGTAGTACTTTGCTGTCTTACTGAAATTTAATAGAGCATGTGTAGCTCCAAGATTAGAAATGGATAGACCTCATCAACCAAAATTTGACCTTTTCTTGGAATTCCAATGGTAGTACTATCCTTACATTATAAGAGGTGCCTCACATTAGAGGTGATCCTCATATTTTTGTGATTAATTGTTTCAATGACATCCTGAGCCTTACTGCAAGTCAAAGTATGGTCTAGAACTCATATTACACAGTCATTAACCATGTTCAATCAACACAAAAAAACCCTAAAAGACCTTATCTTTTGTGTGTTAACAAAGCTGTGCCTGTTTCTCCTCAAGAGAAGATGTTCTATTATTTTGTAATAGATGTACATGGTCCTCTCACTTACATAACTGCTTGGATTTCAGTGCAGCTATCCCAACTTGAATCATGGATCATTCATTATTAATTTTTCAGATGTCTGTTCCCTATCATATTTCTTCCCCGAATCGTACCTTCAAAATTTACACTTCCAAATGCACTCCCAGCAAGTATTAATTTTTGACTATGTATATAAAAAAGAAATTAATGAACAGGAATATTGTTCCATAATTTTATTTGTTGCCTGCTTACTTTTAGGTTTTCAGTAAGAAAACATGTTGAGGTTTTCCTACTTTAATGAAAGGCATTATTACGTAAATGGTCCATTAAAGTAACCGTTAAATAAAAATAATCATCTAGAGCTGAATGACTTTTCGACTAGAAAGGATATATTTTCTGAAATTTCTTATGATGGTTATTCTTTGCTTTCAATAGAAATCTCAAGAATTTCTGTATCTTCTAGGAAAAACTTATAAACACATAAACAGTAGCATTATTCTCAAATTTTATTTTAAGGGCCTGAACAGAAAATTATTGCAGCTATGTGCTTTTACACAAGTAACTCTGAGTTGTGAGAAACAAGATAAAAGTAAGCTCATAAACTATAAATCTTCAGTATTACTGCATAGTAAAATTGCTATACATAATTCTTGTGCAGTTTATCCAGAAAACCTGATTAAAATATACTGCAAAATGAAATGGCTGCTACCTCAAAATTTATGGGATTATATGGGCACACATGACCTAAATTCCTCTGTAGCACTGATTTCCACACAGAAATAAATGGATGCTGGTACACTCTGCCATAGCTCTGTGCAGCCAAGTCACACCAGTGAATGTTTCAGTTAATATTTGTGCTCACAGTCATGACACATGTGTATAGGTGCTAATTTCATTAGGAGAAAGGTTTGACTTTTTGAAAAGTAGGCTCGGCCCTAAACCAACTAAATTTTAATGTAGGCCATGGATGAAGATCTGTACAACAGACATAACTGATGAGTGGATCCTCCTTATCTTCCAAACACCATGGCTGGGCATTTCAATACAGTATTATGACATGCTGATCATATTGATGACTCTAGGAATATTATTTTAGTAGACACAGATAGATCTTTTCTCCTGCACAAAGGCTGTCAACTCTAAGGATTTCTCATTCTGCTTTTCAAAATGAGAGAGCAGAAAGGAGGCATCCCCCAGTAAGTAGAACACCCTCATGAGTCATGCACAACCAGCATGAGAATTCACGCTTTCCTTCCACAGTGATAAACAAAAGTCATAAAGAAGATGACTGAATAAATGAACAGGACAGGTGGTAGAAGCAGCCCAAAATATAGAAAATCCTAGTCCAAGTCAATCTTAATTCAATCCCAAAAGTGCAGTTTACTTCACATGATCAACTCCTATTTACTTAGATTTCACTATTTCACCTGAAAAGGAAGGCATGCCGTCAAAGTGGCTCAGAGTATGAGAGAACATATGGAAGCTGCAATAGAGAATCAAGCCAGGATATTTAAATTACCCTGTGTAGTGAGCCAAAAGGTGGCTTAGATTTCTGTTAAGATCAGCAAAATACAATTTACTCTGTCTTCATTTAATTTACTAATGTGCTGACAGTTGATCTTTGGCTTTTTAGTTCAGGTGAGCATAACTAACTCGACAGGTTGCAGTCTCAGTGTGTGCTCTGAGCTGGATTTGCATGTTTCATTGCAATTCCTGTAAGATGTTAGCAATTAAATAAATAAGACTTGCAGATGCACAGATATGTTCCCTGTCCATAACTGAGCTAGGATTTCACAAAGTATAATCGATTTGTAAAGATACTTTTCAAATGTGCTCATATCTGTTCCTATTTGAGCTAAACATGCTTCTAATGAAAGAATTTAAAAAATGCATTTAGTTTTTCTTAGGTAAGCCTAAGAAATTTGGTCCTCATTACATGCAAAGAATAAACATGTACATCCTAATGAATAAATGGTGACTGTACCTCCTTTGAGCATAAATTTTCTAGTGATAATACTAAGGACATTTCATTGTCTCTTCCTTAATTAAGAGGAGCTAACATTTGTAAGTGGTAGGAAATTTACTTTCCCACATTTCTTTAGTCAGTTTTATGTTTCACCCATAGTATATGTCATGTTTCTCAGTCCTTTATTTCTTCTTTTTTAAATCCACAAACAAAAATAGACATCGTTATTTTATTATTTCTCTTGGAGACTATCAGGTGATCAAAAAACTTCAGACTCCAGGAAGTGCTTACATTTATGATAAACAAATCTTTGGCTTTTTTTTTCAAGAGGGAAAGGAAAAAAAAAAGCAGATGTGACTTCTCCACTGGATTTAAGAAAGAAAAATGCAGTTGCTTTGTGAACAGTTTTCATACATTCCCCTTTTGTTCCAAACTGATTTTAGGCTGTTTTTGGAGTATGACCTTAAAATGAAATAAGTAAATTAAAAAAAAAAAAAAAAGAAAAAAAGGAAAAATTTCCATATATCTGGGCCACTTAACTCTAAAAATAAGACAAGAAAATTATTAATTAGTAAGTAAATTGTCGTGCTTGGTTGGAGTGAAGGGGAAACATTCTTACCTCAAAGTTTTTGTGGCCTTACATATATTTTCAGAGTAAGCTGGAATCTATCCTTCTTGTGCTGATGGGTAGCATTCGTACATGAAACCCATTTAGTTTCATTAAGGCTGATGCTGAAAATAACTGGTCACAGTTAGGAGCATGACAGTATGTATGAGACAGCCTGCCTCTCTCTCTGGAACTTGTCTCCTACTTACAATTTTTGCACATTCTCAAAATACCTACCCTTAGCAATTATAACTGTCAAAATTGATGAGTAAAAAATGGCATGAAGACTATGTGGAGGTACTGGTCCTTCTGAGTAAGCAATAATCATTGTAATTATTTATTAAGTAATTGCTGTGCTGTTGATCTGAAAAGCAACTCTAAAAGGAAAAAATTGTTCAGGAAGGCTGGTACTTAAAAAGATCTGTTAATCACATAAATACAACATGTCACAGCACAGGAAAAGACTGAGAAACACAACTGGTGCTCATCTTGTTTCAGCTGCAAATTCTTCACTGACCTGCACAAGATGGGAGCAAACAGTAGAAATCAGATCACATTGTTGAGAGGATTGTAAAGGAGCATTTCAAGCTGGAAGACACAAAATCAAAAAGGCCAAATTCAGAAATAGAAGCATTTAGCAAGCCAGGCCAGGAATAACAAGGACTGTTTTAGAAGTGCATTAACAGTGTAAGGTAAGCAGTCTGAAGCAAGTGTTGGCTACCCCCTCTGTGAAACAAAGACGCTAATTGCAGGTGATAAAATTGAAAACAACAAAATGTCAAAGTCTTTTTTGAGACAATCTTCCCTAAAAAGGTCAGTTTATAACTAGTGCAGCTGGCAGTAGAGGAAAATGAGCAAGATCTTCAATAGAACAGGGAAGACAAATTTAAAGATTATTGGGCTAGTTAGGGGGTTGTCAAATCTCTGAGTGCAGCCCTCTCCCACTGGGAAAAAGGACTTAGTGCTGCTCCTGGATGCCCCACAGCCAGCCCCCTTTACCATTGTAGAATCACTGGAATATGAGATCTGCTGGAAGAAGAATGAACTTCAAACAAACAAACAAACCTAATCAAACAAACAAAACGCAAAGTCCAAATGCATTTGCAAACAAAGAAAGGAAATATTTTCCTTTAGTATGGAAAGCAGAGTAGCATGAGAATTTCAGGTAAGCCACATTTCAATTCTTTCCCCAGCAAAGATCTGAAGCAAAGACCTATAAACTGGAAAATAAAAAATAGATAAATAAGAACTAGGATAGACTTTTCATTAATAATCCTATCAAATAATAGACTTCTTCATCAGATCTTGCTGATGGGAAACAAGTAGGAGATTTCCTGGGGCTTCTTGCCATCAGAAGGGCTTTGATACAGCCCTGAAAAGGCAGGACAATGGCTTTACAGCCAGGACAGCAAAGCCTCTGAAATTTGTGCAACACAGGTGAGACAATCATATGCAAGGAGTAATCCATCAATTCTCTGTGAAAATAAAAGAAAGTTTTCAGATTCAGCTCTGCAGAATCAAACTGCATCTGCTTCTATTAAATGCTTTCTCTAATGAAGTGCATGATGTAGCAGAAAATGACCTTGTTAAATTTTTAAATTTCAAAACAACAATAAGCCTGTTGGAGGACAAGATTAGAATGCCAAAGGACAATTCTTGATATACTAAAGAAATAGTCTGAAAATCAATCAGAAAATGTGACAGTAAAATCAGTTGCACAATAAAGGACATGGGAACAACCAGTTAGAGAAAATTTCTGAAAATCATCTAGATTTAGAAGAGAGCACAAGGTGAATAAAGAAGATATTAATCTTATAAAAAAGAAGTTTCTTTACAAAAAGTCCCAAATCTTAGGTTTGAATTTTGCTTTAGGAAGGCTTTAGTTAGAGAGGCATGCAATTTTGGACAATTCATTCCCCAAAAAGATGTTCACTGGTTAGGACAAGACCCCCAGAGATCAATAAGAATGTTCTGATATAAAAAAGATGATACCTAGAGAAAGTGCTCTTAATTTATTTTAAAAATATCAATAATGAAGAATAGAATAATGATTTTTTTTTAATGCATATAAAGACCTCCTACAAAGGAGAAGGCAGCATCTGTTTTCAACATTTGTGAACAGAACAAGAAATACTGGATTTAAAGTGTAACATAAAGCACAAATCCTGACAGTAGAAACTATCACTGCAACAGGGTAGTGAGGTACTGTTATGGATTGATGGAGGACTTGAGGAGTTTGGTTGTTGAAATTCTTTTGAGAACTAGTTAGATAGTTAGGAATGACCCCAATACTGGCTGTCCTCTGAGCAGATGAACTGGTGGTTTCCTTGATCTTGATTTGTATTTCTCTGTGATTTCACCACAAGAACATTCTATATTTCACATTCACCCCTGCTGGTGCAAGGTACAAGGAAAAGTAAAGCTTCAAAAGCTTTTTTTCTGGACTCAAAGCAGCACTAGATATAAACCAGAGACAATTTATTCCTAGATGTTGTCCTAAAAATGTCCATCGTGATTACAGCTTGTCTCAGTGAGAACAGAAAATAAGCAGGGACTTGATAGGTCAGCCAGGACTCAGGTGGCCAAGTTATTAAATCTCCACACTACATACAAGTAGGAATTAGCCAAGCCCTATGTGTGCATATTCATACAATAAATGCATATTGATACCTACATGCTTATATGTGTGTGAATAGGCTCCCTACATGTACAATAATATATTTTGTGTGTGTATAGTTATGTCATAAATGTATTGTATATATACCAAGGCAGAAACACATAAAAGTACAGTCAGAATTTTCCAAAATAAAATTCAGAGCATTTAAATTGTCCTCAGTGATTATAAAGGTTACATAAAGAGCAAAGTTTTTAACATAGGCAACTGTATTTTATGTGTAAAAAAACCACTCCCATTCCCCCATTTAGCACTAAAATTATCTGCAAGCAGGGAAAACATGAGCAGTTTATAATCCAACTTGTCATTCGAGCATTTTTTATTAAATGTAGAATAAATGTTTTCAGCATTCTGTAATGGTTTTAAGACAGATGTGGTAGGTCTTTCCTTTTCCCAAATTAGATGGGAAATCTCAGGTTCCTTTGCCACATGTGAATTAACCATACAAAAATTCAAAGGTAAATTCACTCTGAGGCCTGTCAAATTTGCAAATCACAGTAGTTCTTTTGCTTCTTCAAAAGATGAATCCTAGTTTCCCAATAAAATTATTTTTACCTTAGCAAGCACTTCAGTATATTCATTATTGTAATAGCAAGTATAAAATCTCTCTTTTTTATGTTCAATACACAATACTCATATTTGGTTAACTAGTGCATCTAGTCGAGTTTGCAATCAGCATCTATATGTCTGTCAAGCTCAACTTTCCTACGACTTAAAATTTTCTGAGCTTTCTTTTTGATCATGCACATTCATGATAGTTGAGTCGCTGATCTACTTGACATTGAAGAATTAAGACCTAATGTGTACACAGAAAAACTTCACTCATTTGTTTTGTTATAGAACTGCACTGTCCAAAAAACCATCTCTTCTTGCACTCAAATGCACTAGACAAGGACTATGATATGTTATTTAAGCATTTTAAACCAACAAGGAAATAATGGTTAGCCTGGCAAACAAGGAGGAATGCACATTCATTTTGTGTAGAATTATTCATTGATTCTGTGTGGTTTACATGGAAATGCAAACCAAAATCAAACAAAAAGTTGAGATTTACATTTTTTTTGCCAAAATAAATGAGTGAAAAAACATTTATTTTCCGCATTATTGAATGCTTTCTCAGACACAAAGATCAGAAACAGAAGTACTTGGAAAAATGTTGGAAAGTTTCATTTTAAGTCCGCTAAAGATCATTCATGTCCACGTGTTTCCTATGTAATTTAGTGTTACAGATTCAGCCATACCCTCTAGCCACCATAAATAAAGTTTTAAACCATCAGGGAAACCACATTTTTGCATGGAAGATGTAGTCAAGGAAAAGATCACCATAGAAGGGAAAGAGGGCTTGAAGCAACACAGAAGGGAATGTTTATGTTCATAAACATTAAATTCAGACTAAATCAAAAATCAATTTAGTTTGTCAAATAAAAGTTTAAGTATTAAAATGTCATTGAATTCTGCAAATTTTTAGAAAATTTCCATACATAAATTTATTAGCGAGATTCCTGTGAAAATTTTTAATTTCATAGTAATTGAATTATATTTTGGAAAAATAATGTTTCAATCAATTGTTCAATCATTTTAAAGGAAAAAATAATGACAGCATGATCTACCTAATTTTAACATAAAATTGTTGTGACAATAAAAATAGGATGATTAATGAAGTGAACTCCAAAACCCAAAATCTATGGTTAAAGGATGTGGATAATTAAAATTCAACCCTGGGAACTGGTCAAAGTGGAGGCTAATTAAAATTATCAGAGAATTGGATCTAAATTGGATAATTTAGCAACAATGGAAAATAGTAAACTGACTGTACTGAGCATCAGAGTCACTGATTGGAGTCAATCCTGACTGCTACAAATGAGAGGGAGGAAATGCTTCTTTCCAAACAAACCCTGTTACTGTAGAGAAATTGTGAAGAGAATTACTCCTGTATTTTTACTAAATGAATCACTAAAGGATCTCCTGAGGTTTAGCAGGAAATTGCCCAGTTATACCATAGCTGGTCACCTGCTTGGCAGTTATCAACATCTGCATGCCCAGATAAAAATGATCAGTGAGGAGCTAAATTTTACAAATAAAAAGACAATCTGAGGTGTGCTGACATTCTTCAGTTTTAGTGACTTGTGATGTGATATGAAGGCAGCCACATCCCTCTGTAAACTAGGCCACTGTTTTGACTCAGCATTCTTCAGGCAACTTTTTATCTTCTTCTAGCTAAAAATAAAGTTTCAAATGACAATTTCACAAGTGAAGTTTTGCAAGTGAACTGATAAGACTGATAGGTTTTCAGTGAAATAATCAGAATAGTTAAAATAAAAATGACACAGAAAATCTCCTCCTTTGAAGGAAATTGGTTTTGAGAGAAAAATGCAGTAAAAATTATTACATTTGGTTTATTAAAAGTAAACTGTTGACTTCATTTTCATTTTTGGCTTTGAAATATGTATAGACTATCTTCACTGAATAAGACATAAACCTCCATCTTGACCATTTCTTAGACAGTAAATTGCTATTTCCCTCCACAAACTGTGAAGGGGAAATAAAACAGATCTTGTGTATTAGCTTTTTTCAGTGAGCCATCAGACAAATTCAGTTTTGAAAATATAAACTTACAAAAATCAGAAGGGAAAATACAGAGGTTTCAGGCAACATTTAAGGGAGAAACAGCATTTGGATGTGTGTGTGTGCACACTTGCCTCTGTGTCTGTTCAGGTAAATGTAAAAGGGAAACTTCAAAAGTTTAAGGTTAGACAAACTGTCTGAAAAGGGGTGTCTGCCATTTGTGCATGGAGACCTGTGCAACCCCTTGTGGAAAACCAATTGAAACTCACAGATGTGGACTATGTTATCGGAGCGAGTCTAAGCTGATGCATTTACTGCACAGAATGGCTGTTAATTTCCACCCCTGAAGCTGAATTCTCCTGTGTTAAAACCAAACAACCATGATAAGGTTATGTTTTAATGTCATTACATCATTATGAAGATTGGAAAGTGAAAAATAAATTTACAAGTAGAATTTACCAGAGAGCATTAGAGGCAGATATTAATTATCCAAGATGGAATTTGACTAGGACAGGAGAACCTAAATAGTATTAATTCATTAGCTACACTAAACAGTTAAAATATACTTCTCATTTAAAGGCTTCTATTTCTAGAAAAGCCAAGGTTTAAAAGCTTGATAGAGAATTTATTTCTTATTTTACCAGAGAGACAAGTGCCATATGCTGAATCAGCAAAGTAATCCTGAAAGTAAATCCTGTAAGATAGCTGTGTCACCAGGCTGAACGCACCTCACAACTTGCCTTTTGAATCTAGTGGAAGGGTTTAACTCCACAGCAGGACTTATTTCTCTCTCTTATTTCATTTTTGGATCCTTTATTTTATACTACAAACAGGGTCGTTCAGTTCCTCATGTACGTAAGGAAGATGTGGGTCAGAAGTTGGTATTCTTAACTTTTATTATGCAGGAAAACAGCTTCAGCTTTATGGAAATGGACTTCTCCAATGTTTGAAGACTTCAGTACAGTGGGAGATAAACAGAGATTATTAAATTGATCCTTTCCACTGTGAAACTCCTTTTTGTTTAAGAGCTATGTTGTGTTGACCATATTACCCCTAAAATTTTGAAGATCTTTTAAGGCAAATGTCTGCACATCTTGTGCTAACTGTCAGGCAAGATGAAAGTAGTACACTAAAATAGTGTGAGACAAAGACAGACAAGATCTAGCAAAATAAATCTATACATACTGACAAGCTTTCAACAATTAGATATTTGTATGTTCAACATTATTTTTATTTCAGGTCTTCTCCAGACATTAGAGACTGAAATTTTCTCACCTTTTACAGAACCACAGAACCACAGTACAGTTGAGGTTGACAAGGGAGAGTCAACTCCCTGTGCTGGGTATTGTCTAGTCCAAGACCTCCTCCATGGAGGGTAAATGTTCCTAGCTCCAGACTTGCCCTGGTGGCAGGGGCCTGGGATTCCTGAGGGCCAGCCTTAGTGGCAAAGTTTCAGGCAAAGAAGATGTTTAGTACCTCAGCCTTTCCCCTGCTCTAGTACCTCAGCCTTTCCCCTGCTCTATGTGATAAGGGCCCCAAACCCATTCAGCAGCAGGCACAATTTTCCCCTTGTTTTCCATCTGCTGTCGATGTAAAAGCCCCTCTGGCAGCCCTACATGTTCCTCACCACACTCAGCTGCACTTTGGGTTTGCTGAACCTGCCACTGAGGCCATGAAAGCCAATCTCCTTGTTCAGCTGATTTCAGGATCTGATCTTGTGACATCAGCTAAATTGATATCAACCAGCTTTCAGGTCCAGCCAGGTACAGACAACTTTCAACTTTGTTATAAAAACACAGTCCTGAACAGAGGAACAAAGGAAAAAACTAAAAAGAAAATTCGTGGAAAATACCAAAAACCAAAAAATTTGACTCAGGCTGCTGCTACCAGAGGAACAGGAGGATTACCTGTCAGCTGCTCTTGATGGAGCCTAACCCTGGTCTCCTGTGGTAATGATGGTCTATTCAGTTCCTCCATCTGTTCTAGGGATGGAGCAGTCACCACTGAGACTACTCAAAGTCTTGACATAGTCAAGCAAAGTTATTTTGCTGTTTCTGACAGTCTACTACTACGGGTAATTAATTTACAGGCAGTCAATGCTAGCTAAAAACAGGGACAAGCAGCTAACTATGGAGATGAAATATGTGTGTGTGTGGATTTAAATTCTTGTAACACAGAACCTAGAAATTTGTATATTATCAGTGTCTTTTGATACCTACAAACAATTTTTGCATGCTCTTGTCTGTATCAATGGCAAGTTTTACACTGAGCAAAGGACTGTGAAAGGGAGAGGGCAAAAACTTGGGATCCACATTGCCTTTCAAGGGAGTGAACCTTCTGCCCTCATGTATGGGGAGGGTCTCCTTCAGCAGAAAGGAATACTGTTGCTCTTGCATATGGTACAAGTTCATCATCCCAGCCTTTCCTGTAAAGGAAAATCAATCAGTACACACTTAATTATGTTCTGATCTACTTAATGCATATAGGTATAATATATAATACACATATAACCTGTGGGACAAGTTGCCATAAGACTATAAGCCTGAATTTATTTTGAAGGTTTTCACACTACAAACAAAAACCAAAGATATTAAGGCTCTTTTCATTTATCTGAAACTGTAAAGTGTATGTTTTCAGGGGAAAAAAAGTTCAATCACACCTCAAACGAGCTAATTAATTTCTAGCTTTATTTCCCAAGCTGGTAGTTTCCTGCAGAAATTCAGTTCTTGATTAATATGCATCATTAATCATTTAAATAAAAGTGGACCCCATAAATTCAAAGAACAAATAATGCCACTTGACTGCTAATTCAGCAAGGTAATTAGAAGACTTCAGACACACCAGTTGACAGACTATGATTAATAAAAATGAATAAACCTTGATTGTAGGGTTATTCAATAATGAATTCTACTACATTCTTCTTCCTTTGGTCTTGTGTATGTGTTTTTATATATTTATGTATATTCACTTAAATTCAGATAAAGCTAATCTTAGTAAAGACAAGACTTGGGGCTTACAATTAGGGTTTGAAGAAGGTGAGATTTAAAAAACAACAGGACAATGTCAGTGCACCTCTGGCTCTTCTACTCAACAATGAACACTTTTGCACTGGATCTTTCACCCTGAGATACCTTATTCAAAAAGTGAGCCCATAAATTCTGCTTAGTCCTTATGCAGATATTCTACTGGGCAGTGTCACCAAATCAGCACAATGTGAAATGAAAAGTACAGAAATATGAAGATTTTGAGACAGCTGAACAGGTTTATTGCATGTCACATGTCCTAATCTTAAGGGACACGTTTATGCTGTAGGAGCACATTTCTCCATGTTCAAGTCACTCAAATTTAATTTCACCCTTGATCATAATTGTGATTAGATATTGTGCACCAGAAGAGCTCAGCTATGATGAAAGTCCTAAATTCAGAGGCCTAGATCAATTAATTGATTGTACAACCCTGAGGATGTACAGATGACTCAAAGGTGAGTATCAACTGCTGAAAACATTAAGGAAAGTTTGGACAGAACTTCCAGACTTAATGAAGATTATTACTTTCAGATTCTTTCTTGAATGAGATTCTTTAAATTAAATGGATTGCTCATCAAGCTCAATCCATTGTAATTAGAAAGTACCAAAATCCCTGACCTCATACAAAAACAATACCTATTTGTAGAACAGCTTTTAATAATATATTAAGAACCAAAGTTAATGTAGAGGTCACTAGTAGCTATGTCTGTACTTGTCTATCACTCCCTCAACTGGTTCTATGTTCTCATTTGCAGCCCTGGTAGCTGGGACATAAATCTGGAGAGTAGTAAGAGTAGAGCAAAATGTAACAAAACAGTGTGTTAACTTGTTGGACTATATCTCAGCACTGTATTCTCCTGTTTGCTGACAGATGTGCTGTGTTCTCAGGCAAGATCAAAAATAGCTAGCACAATAAAGTCTGGTTTTAAAAAACTTTTTTGTACTAGATTTGTGATATTTAAGTAATTTTATTTTCTTTTTCAAAAATGTGGTTTAAATACAATGATATGTTTCACTAATATCCTTTTCTTTTTGTCAGTAAGGAAAACTTGCAGTACCAAAACAGATACTGTAAGAGATAGAATGAATTTTCTTAGAGATGATGCTTAAACTTAATTTTTTAGTCTCTAATTAGAATTTACCATTAATATTAGACTGGTGAGAGGGAGCTCATTAACCATTTCCTTGTGAGGAAAATGGAACTGACAATATTTTGCCTGAGATCAACAAAACATACAAGAGAAAAAGGTGAAGTGCTTTATTCTCGAGTTAATAGACATTAGTATGAAACATAGCAGCAAGACTACTGGTCTTGGAGATGTGTAAGGTTTTGTTGTTGCTAAAAAGCAACTTGCTAGTCTGTCCCTTCTGCAGAAGTACTGACCAGTGGTTCTAAACAAGACTGTCAGCTTCCAAAACCTTGAAAACTGTTCATTTGCTATGAACCAGGAAACTAGGACAAATCTACAATCCAAATTAAGATATGTATAATGTGAGGCAGGGAGGGAACTTGGTCTCAGATTACTCAATACCACATAATTATGGCTATTATTGTTCTATTCAGAGGATGTAAAACTGCTCAAGTTTGGATCCAGTACTGTGGAGAGATCTAAGCACAATATTAGCACAGGAAAAAATAAGTGATTTCTTGTAGCTCCAAAGACTGGACTTAAGAAAATTGTACACTGTGCCTGTGGGCACAAACTGCTGAAAATTCATCTTCTCTAGTTCTGTCAGCAAAAAACACACTTTGTTTTTCTCTTCTGCAAAGTGCTATATGCCCCAGGCTATCGAACACTCTAACAATGTTTTCTTAAACTGTTCTAAAAATGGTATTCTTTGGAAGATTGGAACATTAAACTAATGAGCAAAGTAAGTTTGGACTGAAGAGAGATGGGCCAGAAAAGAAACAAAAGTTATACCCCTAAAACTAAAGAAAATTAGTTAATGAACATAGACTATAATGGCCATTCCTGAAATCCTTACTCTACTTTTATTTCCTCTGAAAATAAAAATTCCTGCCAGGATGAATATTGAAAAAGATTTCAGGATTGGCCTTGAGATGAGAAAGTGAAGTTACATGTTTATGTGATGGAGTGCTTTCTTTTTAGAAAAAAAAGGCCAGAAGTGAGTCTTGAATAAATGCCATCATTTTGAAAAGGACTAAGCAGCCAAGAGTTTCCTTTGAATTTGAAGTGTGTGTTTCAGTCATGTTCCTCAACAGCTGTAGTGAAACTCATGTTCATTTTGTCTAATAATTTCATCACTAAAGACTCATGAAACTGACAAAAAATGAAATCAAGTAAATTCAAACAACTCTGTCACTTACATGAAATTTTTGAAATTCAGCAGAGAAAAAAGTGAGCAAATTCTTTCATCCTGTGAAATTTCATCCAATTTTTCCAAGATCTAGTGGGCTGAAGATTGCCATTTTCATCCCTTACTGCTTGTCAAAAACACAAGGATGTCACTTGTGCATGGCCTTTTGGATGGAATTTCTCAAAATTGGAATATATACCATGGAATTTCAATAAAGTTTTTGTTTGTTAGTTCTTTGTAAGATTCACAGTTTAGATCCAAAAAGTGGGTAGAAAAATGAACAGGAATCAATATAATTAATGTGCATTTCACTGAATTTGGCCTCTTAGGAAAAACAAGAAATGTCTTTTTGCCAACAAGCCCTACTGAAATACAGACCTGCAGCTATATCAGGAAAGGCAAACTGTGGGAATGCTCTCCATTTTCTTGGAAAAGGCAATAAAGAAAGACCATATGCAGTGTCTGGTGCTTCAGACTCAATAAAGCACTGGTAAGCCTACAAATCTGGTTGTCGGATGTTTTTTTCTTTTTTTCCCAACAGATTATCTGCTTTTATGAAACTTTACCTTTCCTAGAAGCTTTGCATTTTTTTCTTTTTTTTGTACTTTTAAGGGTATATGAATTCCAGTAACCATCACTAATATTGGGATTTTCCCCATTATGTGTCAGTCTTTTGAATATTCCATTACTTGCTAATCTAGCTAAAATGGGCTCAGCTTTACAGTAGGTCAGGCCTCAACACCTGGACAATTGTTTATTTATTAAAACTCTGAGAGGATGAAGAAAAGACAGACAGAAGTTCAAAAATTTTTCAGAAAGGCACTTGAGGGTAATTCAAACAAAATACCTTTCCAGATTCTCTTTTTCCTGGATGATCAGTGTTAGGGTGTAGTTGCTTGGTTTTTTGGGTGGGGTGTTTTATTATGTATAGTCTGTTACTTTTTTTTTTTTTTTGCTGTTGAATACCATGTTCAGGTGTATTTGATCTGAAGTAATAAGTACTTTACTTCCAGATCTTATTTAAATTGAATATTAGTACATGCAGGAGGGGTGTCTAATTGACTGCAACAGGATCTTCAGCCAGAACTGTCAAATCATCCTGGCTGAGTCACCTGTCCTGAAAAGTCCATGGCTTTTATTTCGTTATAAATTTTCTTTTCTCATAAGGACATCTCTAGTAGGGAGAAGACAGATTTTATTTCGCTGTTAACCAATTCTGCATCACTCTTTTGAAAAAAAGGAATTGAAGATGAATGATCCTTTGCAGCTATCTACCAAATCAGTCTTTCCCATCAATTTTCTTTTATTTGATCCTTAGGTTTGAAGATCTCATTAAACATATTTTGTAAAATAAAAATTTCCTCAGAGAGCATGTTTTTTCACCTGAACTGCTTTTCTTCACACTAGCCTTCCTGACAAAGATTTGATCTCTCTCCCTCCCTAGGTCCTTCATCTCTCTGAAGGAGGCTTTTTAATTAAAGAGTTTGTTTGGTTTGGATCATTTATTATTATTTGTTTAAATGTTATTGTTTTTGCTTTGAATTAATTGCCCCTGTACAATCTGATCATTTGCTGTGGCACTGAGTGAATTTCTTCTGCTATTGCCTCAGGACATTGCTGCAAACACAATGTTGCATTTGATAAAGATTCTCATGATAAAAAAATTTACAACGAAGGAATCATTAATTTTTTCTAAAGCTCAAGATCAGATAATGCCTCCCTTTTTCCCTTTTCCAATTCCCATTTGCTTAGAAAATAGGTTTCTATTTATTTGGTCTAATATGAAGAGCAAATTGTCATACAGACAACTGCAACATTCAACAGAACAAATGTACCTTTGTCACAAGCATTTCTTTGTAGCTACCCTTCTAGCTATTAACAACAGGTTTAAACCAAGTGGTGCTATTTTAGTCCCAGTGCAATTTTCTTGTTCCTGCAAGAAATAACTTTTACTGTTCAGTTTAAAGTAAATTGACATTTCCAGCCATTCTCTGTTGTAAATTTCCTTCCTTTCATGTTTTTTACGAAGCTTTTTCATTGAGTTTTCAAAGCAAGAAATTTCTTTGTTGCTTTTGTATTACATCCAGTTTTGCTGATGCTATTGTTTCAGTTCTACAGAACAGTAAAAAGAAGATAGAAATATTCCATTCTCAGCTGAAAGAAGATGAGCAGTAATGCCAGGAACAGAAATACTTGAGAATCAGTAGAGAACTTTGCTGTACTCAGACCAAAATAGTCAGTGACAATAACTTCTTATACCTGTAATGATTGTGCATGGCTCTTATTTCTGCATAGTGTTCTTTTGAACGTTGGTGTGCATTGAAGCCCCCTCCTTGTGAGCTTTTAGCACATCATGATGGGTTGTGGTTCATTGAGAACTCCCTCAGCTCATGAAATGATTTTGGATAAAAATCTCCTCCCTTCTGCCAAAAGCCTTCCATTCCAATATCAAACAGGACAAAACTTCGAATCTATTTTCTACAGAGTCATTGCTGTTCCATTACCTAATGGATATTATCAAAAGAGCTGCAGAGCTGCTTGTTACCACAACAATATCACAGAAATATAGATTTTTAGAGAGAAAAGAAATAGCAAGTGAGTCACTTCTTGGCCACATTGGTGTTGGGCACAACAGTGTGTTTCCTGTTGCTTTATCTAGTCTGGTTTTAGGCATCAAGCATTGCTATTTCCCTGGGGAGATCATTCCACAGTCTATTACACCTCATTGTAAGCAATTTTTTACCCTGTGTGCAGTTCAAATGTTCTTACACTGGACCAGCCCAGATCACTCCCTGCACCAAGTAAATTTTAAAGTCAATGAATTCCAGGTCCCTTAGGGGATTTTTAATAACCTGTGGGGTGTGAGGGATGGGGATTTTGGTTGTTCATTTTTCTGGGGGGGGGCATGTTTGCTTGTTTTAAGGCAATGGAAGAAAGCAAAAATGGCATTAATTTAACTTACTTATGCAATTTTTTTGAATAGTCACTGAAGTACTAGGTCAAGATTCAGATATGGAAGAAGTGAATGTTACAATTTTTTGTTATCTCTTTACTTTTAGTTAGTGGTTCAGTTAGAGAATCAGGTTTTATTTTGCTTTCTTTAATGTTGTTTAAATGTTTTCCTTTTTAAAACACTGGCCCTGGATTTTGTCTGAAGTTACTTTTGCTCACCTAATGTGAACAAGCAATATGCTTTAGATATCTTCTCAATTTGGAGTACTTAATCACCTGTATATATTCATTAATACAGAGTCTTCATCACAGTGATTGTTTAGGTTGTCCTAAGTATTAATCTTGTGCACTGAAATCAGACAGTATTGCCACCAGATCTGCCAGAGCAGTACACATGCTCAGTATGTCCTAGAGCTTCCACAGTACTTCACAGTGAGTCTTCACAGACCTTCTTCAGTTCCTTTGTGCCACTTGGGGCTGCAATTCACATTTCTTTTGCCACCTTGTCTTACAACACCTTTGGTAGTCCCTTCTAAGTAATTTATATTCTTTTTATTCTAAAATTGAACAACTTTTCTATCTTGGCTCTCAAAAGACTCTGTTTACTGCTGAAACCTTCACATGACCTTGACATATCATGGTAAATAACACAATACATGAGACTGAGGCATCCACAGACCATTTTAAAAGAGAACATGAAGGTTTGGAAAGGTTTGAGCAAGGAATGATTTCCTCAGACAGTCTATAGATCTCTCTTAACCTGGTTGCTTGGATGAGGGGAGACAAGATTTTAGAATATCTGGGTATCCAAAGGTTTGGCTCTTTTTAGCCAAAGGGATCTCTATAATTGTGAGGAGAGTCAGTGGCAATTGCCTTCATCAGGGATCTTCCCCTTGGGACTTTCTCTCATGCACAAACCACCCATTTGTTCTGTGCTTGTGTTGCAAGCTAAGCATGAGTTTTGCAGTATTTTGGTATACTCTGTGGACACTTCAAGAAAACATTAAAAGCGACTGAACATAGCTGATGTTTCTTTCATCAAAGTATTTCTAAAATTGGATGCAGTAGATGTTTATTTTAAGGCAGGTTTACAAATGCACAGTTCAGACTAAAAGCTATTATCAGCAAGAAATGAAATAATCAATATTTGAATCCCACCTGTATATTACTTTTGGATGTTATAGCTGTACCTATACATGAGGATAAAGTCAAGTAATTCTCTTCCTCTCTTGCTTATTACAGCACTACAGAGCAGCAAAGAGTAATGCTGCCTTTTTTCTCCAGGGAGCATAAAGACAATTGACAAATGACTGCTTTGGCAGCTTTGCCCGTTTTAAAACAAACCCAGAAGAAGCCAGCCCTGATTGCTGCTGCCACCTCAGCCTCTGGGGCGTTGCTGGGGCCAGAGAGAAAGCACTGCTGGGTGGTGGGTCAGGGGCAAACCGGATTGGCTGGACTGGACCATCTAGTTTCCTCTTGTATCCAAAATAATTCCAGGACTAGGCTGTGCTTTCCAGGCACAGATAATTGCCTGAACCTTAGCTAAAATAGCCAGCAGCAGCTGAAATCACACTGCTATCTGGCAATTACCTCTACATGTGTTAAGTGTGTGAAGTCCAGCAGACTTTTGACCTTTTGTACCACTGTGCTCTGCAGTAGTTTCTTTGGGAAGGCTGAGGAATATAAACCACAAAAGGGTAATACCTCTCTGATGCCCTGAAGTTACAATAAAAAGAAAGTGAAAACCTTTTAAAAGTCATTAATGAAGTGATACAGTAATTAAATTCTAATTAACCAAAGAGACAGTTGTTTCTTACTTTTGTGTGCAGATTTTTAACTTTTGCTGTCGCTCCTAGTTATAAATGTTTCAGCAATGACACCTCCATATCAATCCACATTTTAGATCTTATTACTGGCAAAAATTTGGGGGGCTCCTGGGGGAAAACAGCAATTAGTGTCTGACACAGTGAGACTAAAATGGTTCAGAAGCAATCTAATAATACAGAGCTAATTTTAGTTAATAATATTCAAAGTTTTTGCCCATTAAATCATGTTCATACTTTCCAGCTGTGATACAACTGAGTTTCTGGGTGGTGAGACAGTTAGACAGTCCTGTGTGAGCTCCTGCACCTGGCATTGGGAGTGAGACCTCCACACTGTAGTTTGGGATTGCAGCAGAGATGCCCCTTTCATAGATGTGATTATTTGCGTCACGAGGAAACTCCAGTGAAAATTACTACAGCCCTTAGAAACTGCAAAAGATGGAAGTGAGAGATTGCTTTTAGGCTGGAATATCTCACAAGAACCTCCCTAGGTGATAGCTTCTGAAGAGAAAGACAAGGCAAAGAAGCAAACCAAATAATCTTTTATTCCTTCCAAAGCCTGTCAATTTACTAAGACTTATTCCTTGTACAGTTATAAAGATAAGTGATGCATATGAAAAACTGACATTCTGACTTCTAAAACGGGGTAACAAATGAGGGACTGTCTGGTTTTTAGGCAATCTGCCTAACTCTGCTGAAAACTGAGATTGGCCAAGCTATGATCAAAATATACCATATCAAAATTTGTATCTCTGAAATGGTTTACTGCAAAAGAATGACAAGTAATGATTTAATATTAGTTTATTTTCAAAGCCCCTCACATATCACTTCATGCTTAATCTTTTCTTTAATTACACATTACACATTTAAGATTTGGGGCAAGTGATTGAAAATCAATAAGGTTATAAATGTAGAATTGGTAATTACTTCATGACTTGTGCACTATCTTATTTGCATAATTCATTTACTGGAACTTGCATTTTAATTAACCTAGAATGAGTGCTTCAGTGAAATTGTAATTTACTGTAATAAATTGAAAAAGTTGTCAAATCTTGCACTTAGTCATGCAACTGTGAATTTCATTGTCTATTCAAAAATATTAAGAATCATACAATTAAGAAGATGAATTTTATTCCCAATGTATAATATAAAACTGTTTTTTCCGGGTAAATTGCATTTAAAACATGGTAATGATCATAAACAATGACAAATTAATAAGTTTTGCTGACCATATTTTCCTTTACAGTAGTCTAGATGTCATAAAGATGTCATAAAATAGAATTACATCAAAAAGTTGACGAAGAGGTAGTCGCTTTAACACCTCCCCAGATGCTCCAAGCTGACAATGAAAAGACAAATATAGGTAACAGAATCTTGTCTTTCTACTAGTTAAACTGTGATTATGAAATATTTTCTTCTTTTTATTAGGTAAGCAAAAAGGTTAATGCCAGCCTAGAAAGATAGCTCTGGTAAAGTCAATATTACGATTTTCCAAAAGTTGGGAATGATTATATGGAGTTATTAAACAAAAGTTCACTTAGTTCTTAAAGTAAGAAGAAACTTCAGTTTCATTTTTACTGACCTGCTTATGCTGTAGCAGATTATATGTAAAATCAAAAATGCAAAATTCCCTTTCTCAGCTATCTCCTGCTGACAGTCATCCATATATTAATGAATTCTTCAATTTTATACCAATGTCCAAATTCTTGAAAATAATTCCTTAATAGTTTTTCCCGAGATTTGCATTATAATGTTGTTCAAAATACATTTTTAGTGTTCATCTGGAAAACACCAAATAGGCTGTGTTATCACATATTGTTATCTGTGCTCTGACATTATCAGTTCTTCCTGAAAACCCATAAAAACTCAATGGCTTTTAAAATGGGAATCATGGTAGAAGTGTGTCATCTCACTTACAGCATTCCAGAGGTTGTGAATATATTGGCATAAATATATAGGTAAAGTTAATTTAAAGAAAGCAGCAGCTTTGTAACCCATAAGATAGGAGGTTTTTGTCACTGGCACAAAAAGGACAGAAAAATACTATCTTATATCATTGCCAGAGGGTGGGGAAAAGGACTCTATTATCTCTCGTCTGGGAAGAAAGTTGTTTCTTTCTCCAGTCAATGAAAAGGTGGCTGTGGTTGGGTCAGTCAGGCTCTGCAATAAGCATTTTTACATGTGAATAATTCTCTCTTTTTGTATACCTTTTAGAATCAATATTGTCATTGTTAGTGTTCATATTCTAATCTCATTGCTGTTTCCATCAAATTTTTTTCATCTCAAGCTGTAATTTTCACCCTTTTATACGTCCAGTTCTCAACTCCATCCCCAGAATAGGGAGGGGAAATAGGGGGAACAAGAGAGTGTTATAGGTTTGGGAGGGTCTTGTGGGGGGGACAGGAAGGGGGCACAGTAGTTGGGATTGTCACACCTAAGCCATGAAAGTCATCCATTTCAACCTATCCCCAGTGTGGTGGCTGAGATTTAGACAGAAGATATAATTTAGATTTTTCAAGGCACTTCTATGTCAGTATGCATGCCACAATATGTAATGCAATTTGTCTGCTGCACTCTTTATGCAGCATTCTGTCTGGCACCACAGACCCACTAGACAGAAGGTGCTGACAAATTAAAGAAGAAAGCAACAAGCATTGGATCTTCTGTTTATATTGCTTTTCTCAGAAAAACAGGAGAGCCAATTCAACAGAGATTTAGTTGCCACTGTGCAAACACAGCTCCTGACCTGAGGGGTAAACTGGAATTTCATAGCTTTAGCACCTGAGTAAATTTAAATACAGCACAATCTTTAAAAGTTAAAACTTTCCAGAACATATATTCTCATTTTTTCTGCTCAGGTGCATGTCAATTACATTGTTTTATAAAAAGACATGGTGCTTATCTCATTTTAACCTAGCAAATTTGAGGTAAAACTTTTCAGAAAGGAAAAAATGGTAAGCATTTCCTTATTGGTTTTCCTTCCTATCATCAAGAAAATGTTGCTTGAAGCATCAGAGCTAAGAGAGTTCTTAATATCAAGCTGGCTTACTACAGGAATGTATATTTGACTGGCACAGATTGTGCTGAGGGTGAGGGAGAATATTAAGTTTTTATGCAGTAAGCATCATAAAGTTCTATTTCCTTCTACCATACCAGATTTTAGCAAAACGCTATAGTGCATGAAAATGTCATTAACCTCCTGTCTCCAGACTTAAATCCTTATGCTGCAAATGGAAATGCTAACTAAATTTATTTTCCCAATGAGATACAGTGACTATAATGCACTTGATATATTTACTGATTTCAATATTAGCCTTGATTATCTGAGGTGAAAAATAGAAACAATAGAGACAAATAAAAATAAAAACATTGTTAGGTACTATTTTTGCTTTGGAAAAAACCTAATATCTGTTCCACAATTCAGGATTCTGCAATGAAGTGTTCACCAGTACCTGAACAAGTTAATTGAAAACTGCCTTTGATATCTCTGTGATTGCTGCTGCGAGTGGAAGGGCGACATGCACTTGGCAAATCCACATTACTTGCAAGTGAGAAAAAGAGCTAATGTAGATCAAAACTGGGGCTCAGACACATAGCCACAATTAGTATTCAATCAACAATTTAGACCCTCCATGCTGAGGCACTGAGTAACTGTGCATGAACTGTTCCCAGATTCCTAAATGTTAAAAACCATATGGCTTAAATTCCTGCCCAGTGAAAAGATTAGGCTGTGGCATTACTTACATGTGTATATAAAGCCCTCTGGGTTAATGAACGAAAGATTATAGCTCAAGGTATAATAATGTACTGCACTGGAGCCTCCCATTTTGCACTTTCACATACTGTTAAAAAGAACTTAAACATTTAGCATGTTTTTTTCAACAAAAGAAAACTACAAAATTACTGTGCTGCATAAGCATGTAATCTGTTTTCGTAATGTGCCTTGTGACATCTCTTGTAATGGAGATGGTAAATTCTCAGTACCAGTTCAGCCCCTTGCACATCTGAGAATCATGAAAGAGAATATATTCACATGAGAATACCATCCATTTCTCTCAGTTCTGCAGAAATCCTTCAGATGACAATGTCTCCTGATAACATAGCTGGATGTGGATCATTGTAGTGGTGAAGAGGGTGTCTACAGTGCATTCTCTAGCAATGTCATTTCTCTTAACATATGATTTCATATTTGTATTTTAATTTGAGTGAAACTAGTTTTCTTATTTATTTTGAAGTTTTTTTACAGCAAGAACTATTTCTCTTGTCTGTGTAACATCTCTTTACTTCTCCTAACTTATTTCTTAAAGGCTCAATATTTTTATTATATTTTTGTTCCTCATTTTCCTTTTACTTTACACTGATCAGTCTGTAAAATGGAATTTCAGAAAAAGATGAACTCATTGTTCTTCTATTTTAAAACAGCACTCTGTTAGTAGAATAACTTTAATATCTATCTATATACAGCTATTACCTTTTGGCTACTCTGTAATTATAGAGGAATTGTGCTGTATTGAAACAATGGGAATTTCTATGTTTACTGACCATGTTTTTTGTAAAAGAAACTTAAATATACGAACAGAAAGTATTTTACAGTTTTAGCAGATATGTCTAGGTTTACATAGGAAATATGAAAAATTATTGAGAATAAAAATTATTCACAATATTCAGATATCTTCTGTATCAGAAGAAAAACATCCAGATTAACACGATGGAAATAAACATTGAAAAAAGCGTTTTCTCCACTTTGTATTATGATTGGGACCCCATAGTGTGGACAACCCTTTTAGCAGAACCTTTCCAAAGTAGTTGAATTTTGGCTCAATAGTGTCACTGGCACTGGTTATTACAGCTGTGATAAACAGATCCATTTGAACTAATAGTTCAAGAACTGTTTTCACATGGAAAGTTTTTCTGCTTTTCAGATATATGCCTAAGTGCGCATATTGCATTAGCAAAAAGTGAAACCAAAAAGCTAAATCTTCTGAACCATCACCTTACATTGGAGTGAAACCAAATTCTTTAACCTGTGAAAGCACAATTAATTACCACATGAAAGCCTCGAAGCACATGTTTGCAAAATTTAGGAAAAAGCTCATATAAAAAATGCTTCTCTTCTGAGTGACAGTCTTCTTCTCCTTGGTATTTTGAATACTAAAGGTAGTGTTCAGGCACAATTGCAAACTTATGGTAGGAATTAAAACTGAAAAAGGTTCATAGCAAGTAAATTAATGAGTTCTTGTTTGGGGTAAAACTGCTTGTCAACAGTGGAATGAGATAGACCACAACTGGATTTCAGGTTTTTTTGTGTTACTACCCCAAAGCCAAAAAGCTTCCCATGGGGCTGAGCAAGTCAGAAACTTGTATGTGATAATATGAGTTGCTTGGGGATTAGAAAGGAAATCTCCAAAAAAGCCCTAAAAATGCTTGAAACATAAAGAACTATTAAACTCCCTAGTCATCAATGTTTCAAATCTATGGAAAATCTCTTAAAAGTTAAGGAACTCTTCTGTACATTAGAAGTCAGGGTTTTGCTCGTAGCCAATTCCTGCACATCTGTCAAAAAGCAAAGTCAGTTCAGAATAGCAATATCTGGAATACAGTTTGGCATAAAATTAGATGAGCTATTGGATGAATGATTAATTTTGGTTACAAAGAGATAGCTTGTTTTAATGGTTGCTGTCCAGCTTCGATTGCTTCCTAAAATGAGCAGATAATGTCCTCTTGGAAAATGGAAAAACTTAGTATATTTTGGTTTGCAAGCACAACATTTAAGAATTTGGATCATTGTCTAGATTTGCTTCTTTTTTTGAACTTTTGTTTATATGAAGAACAATGAACAGCAATATTCATTGCTATTCAGCTGACTTTTCTGTTTTCAGGGCTTCAGTTCTTTCAAAAATGTTGGTGGGAGTCCGAAACCCCAAGATCTGAAATGGGAAGAATCTTGGACAACTTTGATGCTGCAGCTGTGTGCTCTCTCCTTCCTTCCCTGCCTCATCATCATCACTCTTAATGTATCCACTGTATTATTTCCTGTTCCAGAGAAAGGCCAGAAGATGGCTTGACCTAGAGCATACTTTGGAGAAGTTTCTGGACGTCTAAAAATTATTTCACCATTGCATCAGTTCCTGAAAAGTCCACAGAAAAACACAAAACACCCCTGATTATTCCAGAAATTTAGGTCAAAAGAAGAAGGCTCTTGATTTGTACACATGCTGTATTTGATGTTTTTGTTTTAATTACAGCAATTTAGGAAAGGTTTAACTTGAGTAAGGAAGCATTTAGCAAGATTTATAATCTCTAAATAATAGTATCTTATGGGAAAGGTGATTTTTTCTTCTTTTAATTAAAAACCTTGCAGATATCTTTCATTAACTTCTGTTACTTTGAATCATGACCAGGATAAACAGCAAGAAATTAAATGAGGCTAAATATCTTATGTAGTAAATTCTTCAGCTATAATACTTGATACACATGAATCCATTCTGTAATTTTAAAATGCAACATTTTAGGATACTTTCTTAGGAACAAAAAGTTACATTTATGAGCAACTGAACGTCTGAACACCACCAGAGGAATTAACTCAGTTAATCTACAGCTGCCTCTTTGTAAAATATCAACTGTTGTGAACGAAGAGTAAATAATAAGAGCTTTCTATTTCAGATGTCTATGCAGTGTGTGAGATTGGAATATTTATAGAGTTTGCAGATGTGTTAAATAAAAAGTCATTAGGAAGAAATTAGTTTAATTTTGGAGAGTATTTTTACCTATAACTTTTAGTGCATAAATGCTATAGCAAGTTGAGAGGCAGCTCCTTACAAATAAGGGAAATTTTCTTTGTTTTCTAATAATTTTTAAGAACTCAAAGCAGTACAGCGTCTTCCATTATGTGAAAATCACAAGGGTGTGTAGTTTTCGTGCACAGAGCATACAACATAGTTATTTGAAAGTCTAGGTACTCTTGTACTCAAGCTTCCTGAAGATCTTGGTCAGTGATTTTCTGGTAGTGAAGGATTTGGACTTTACAAGGTGTGAAAGCTCAAGGTGTTCGCCACGACCTTCCTCACCCAGCATAAAAGACTTATTATCTCTGGTGCTTTTGCAAGAGTAGATCAGGAGAGAAAGTGGGAGTACGAAAAAAAACCTCTTACTTTTTTTCCATAACATTTTTTCAAGAAATTAAATTTTAATGACACTGAATAAATGTCCCTCCTAAATATATGTTTTATGCCAGCCATTCTATTAAAAAAATCTCCCTCTGCTCAGTTTCCCCCTTGCTACAATTTAGACATACTTTACCCATAAAACATAGAACTCTTCTTATACAGTAAGTTTGTAAAGCATCAGCTGAGAAAACTAAAAAATTATCTTGCAAAGTTCTTGAGTTTAGGGTTAAAACCATGTTGTAGCATACACTAAATATCTCAAAATACCATGGTTTGCTGTTTCTTCGCATGATATTAATGGCTTTTGTTTGAGAGCTACCAGGAGAACAGAGAACTGAGTTCTCTCAGCAACCATTGTGAATAATGCCTCATTTTCTGACCCATCAAAAGGCAAGGGGCAAGGTATATAACTGAGTTTCTTTAGACAGTTAAAATCCCATTTTAAGGCAGGATATCATTATGTCTGTGAAGAACAGACATAATGATAAAGCAACCAAAAGGATAATGAGTGGAGGCATCATCTGTCCTTGCCTCAGCTAGAGGAGGCCTGACAGAATGTGCAAAACAAGAAAAGTTGCAATTTTAATACCCAGAAAATGTAATGTCAGCCAGGTCACAACTCTGCCTTTAATTAGATGAAATGTCTTTAATTGAAAGCCACCTGCACATAGGTTAGCTTACATATGCAGCCTGCTCAGTTCCCAGCAGGTAATCTGTTCTGTGAAAAGTACATTTCAGTTAGAAAGAAAAGGCCCTACAATGCATCTATTGTGAAGTGTAGCTAATATGTCATTCATGTACAATCCTAAACAGCTTTAAAAACCCATTGATTCTGTTTATTTTCATTTGAACATACAGTTATTTCTTGAAATAACTGGGAAACAGCAATCAAGAGAAAGCAGTTGATTAGCAATTTAAAGCAAAGCAAAATGAAACATTTTTCATATACTGTCAAGATTTATTTCAATTGCCTCCCGTTAAAACAGTATTGCTTACAGTAGCAGGCTGCAGTGATTCACTGCCATATTAATATGCATTGCTGAGTGCAAGCAAAATCTATATTCAGTTACATAAGATTTCAGTGTTTTACTGTTGATGGCCTTTTCTTCGAACATAAGCTTTTTGTTGCACATGACATCATAGCCCATTAAAACATGAAACTTCTTGGACCAATGTCAAAGACACATCCCCAAGGTCAATGAAATTATTCAAACTTGAAGTCAGAAAGAAGGCAGGGGAATTAAGCATTCAAGAGCTTGAGGTATTTTGAGGACTTAGGCCATAGTGTCTTCTCTGACTGATTAATTATCTTCCAGATTGCAGCTTCTCATTTGTGACATTAAAAATTTTCATGTCAAACAATTCTCATGTATGTGGTGTGTGTGTGTGTGTGTGTGTGTGTTTATATATATTTATACCCATATGAGGGTAGACTAAAAAGGAAATATGTAAAATTGTAATAATTTATAAGGCTCTGTCAGAAGAAATTTCCGAGTGGCCATTGGAGATTTTGATTTTTATTTGCTGAACAAATGGCAATTTTTGAAAACTATTATTTTTTAAATCTAAGAATTCTGTATTATTTATGGAGGCCCTTATAAGTAGGAAAATATTTCAAAATATATTTATTGTGTAAAAAATTGATTTTATTTTTGAAATGAATGGCTAATTTTTAGGTGCAACCTCTAGCCAAACCATCTTTGGATGTGTGCCAATCAGCTCTCCGAGCCACTTTAAAATCTGTGTTTTCTTTTCCCAAAATCTGGTGGGTACTGCAAAAAGTGACACTGAAGATGATTTAGGAAGCACCATTTTCAAATCATAACAGATAATTGCACTCTGAGGATAGCGTGATATTTTCCATTTCATGAATGATATATGAAACTAAGGCTTTCCTATGTTTCTTGATTAAATAGTTTTCAGAGTAAATTGAAGACATCTCAGTACACTGTCAGATAAATATCTTTTTACTATCCATATTTTATGTTGATAAATGCCTTTAAAACTATTCCTTGGAAAGCACTTCATTTCTATACTAATTGTAGCCATCTTTCTCTTTTGGAAAGGATTACCATAGTTGGTCAAAGGATCCTCACATACAGATGTTAAATCAGCTAGAATCTAGGTCCTTCTTATGCTCATAAATATTTGTAATTCATGAAATGTATAAACAGTTCCACTGTGCTTTCATGCTTGGAGCTGGCAGGATAGTTTAAGCTTCACTGTGTGGGACTGTATGATGCTAACGTGCTTTCTGTCATCTGAGATGATAAGATAGAATTATCTGTCCAGCATCATGGTAGATGATCAAGAAATTATTGTCAGAACCATTAAGCATCAAAGAGATAAATATTATACTGGTTCATACCACCAGCTGTACCAAGAAGAAGAAGAAGAAAAAAACAAGCAGCCCAAAACCATTCTCCTCAAACAAACAATCCCCTCAAAAATATCTGTGAAATTATAAGTACTTATTCGGTGTATTTATGTAGTAATTATTTACAATATAAGTGAAGGGCATCAAATCAAATTGTATCAAATACCAAAGTTCACATTCCTCAGAGTTGTTATGTGAGGTTAGAAACACATATCTCCCTTTCTAAAATTGAATAGATACTGAAACAAACAATGACAGAATTTACTAGAACTAATCAACACATTTAGAGTCTGGCTTGTGACAGACCTTGGTGTTCCCAGTTTTCTGAGAAGGCTTATAAATAGCGGGTCATATTCTCTCTGATCAAAAAGAAGTAATGACAAAGCTGAGAGTGTCTGAAACTGGCACTGAGATGTGATCCTGAGTGATCAACTGTAAAACTGTCTCGCTGTCAGATTTTGTGTATTGTAGACTATGAAGGAACTAGAGGAAGGTCATCTTGTCAGATAGGTAACATTAGGGTTTTATGCTACAAAAGTGAGATATTGCACCCAGAAATGTTTAAAATTGAAAGCGACAAAAATATGATACTACTGAAGTTATGTGTTTATAGCAGCAAAGAGGTATTAAAACTTGTTTACCCTTCCTCCATGCTAGAGGAGCAATCATAATTTTTGCTGACACATGCTGTTATTGTATTGATGTAAAGGTCATTTTTTTGAGAAGATATATACATGTTCAAGAAAAAGAAGAAACCCCAGAAAAGGGTATGCAGATGGTTTCACTCAATGGAATCTAATGTGGGCTTAAAGCATCTGTTCTGAGAAAACAACTGCTGAAGAGAATGGGATTATATGTGATTTGGCCTGTTGCCATAGGTGGCACACTGATTTGGATTGCTGCAAAACATAAATGTGATATCTTTGGAACGCTGAGGATGCCTCTGAAAACTACAATCAGTGCAGTCTTCTGAAGACATTTTGGAAGTAGCTCTTGAAAAATCTGGAATTGAAGGAGGTAAAATCTCCACCCATATAAAAAAGTTTATTTGTTTTTCCATTTTATAATTTTGTGTGATAAAGTTTTAAGCCTGGATTGGGTCCATATTTTAAAGGCACTGTGTGGTGTGCTTTAGCTTGTGACTTTTTCTTCCATAGGGCTGAATTCAGACATCACTCAGTTCAGTAATTTGGCTTGTCAGCTTCAGACACATGAGGGCCCAGAATTAGGGAGTCAGCATCCTTTCAAGAAATTGGTCAGCCTAGCTTGAAATGGGGATTTCAGGTCATATCTATATTTATGGGATGAGCAAGAGCAGCAGAAGATCTAGGCAGTGAAAAGGATTGGACTGGATGCCTTTGCTTATGAAGAAGTAGTGTGAGATGAGATGGAATGAAGTGCTCCCCTGAGCATTCTGTCCCACTGGGTGACATTAGGTGGGCTCCTGGAGTATCTTTGGCTTCCTTTATTCTGAGAATACAATTTGTGTGCTCTGCAGTGTCAACAAAAATATGGTAACTGCAGGTACATGGGAGATCTGCTTCAAAAATTGATTGCTAATCTGAGCTAACACTGATGTAAATACATCCTCAAAGCACAGAACTGGCACTCGATATTGGAGGGGTGGTATACCTTAAAGCAACCAGAACTACTTTCTTCTCATCCCCCAATCATACTATTATTGACTTCTCTGTCACAGTGGACAGGGTATCTGCAGCAGAGAAAAAACAGCTGTGACTCATTTCCCCTACTTCTGTTGATGCCCCATTCATGTACAATTGATCACACTTCAAACAGCCTGGTTAAAGGCTTTCATGCAAAAAGAAATTAAATCCTTTACTTTCTCAGTGTTCCATCAGGAGTAGTTTCAAGTACTGTGGGTATTTGATGACAGCAAATCAAAATGCCTAGAATTTAGGACCCTTTTAGAAAATGTAAATATGTAACTCAGGTGACTTAAATTGAATGCCTAATGAGTAATCTTTTTTTTTTTTTTTTAATGAATATTAGTACATGAACCCTAAGTTGTAATAATAACATAAATGTAAATAATGGAATTTTAACCCTCTTTTCCAAATACTGATAGGCTTCTGACTGCTAACATTGCTGCCAATGGGTCAAAGGACAAAACTCAAAATTGAGGATTAGAAGTAATAAATGTTGGAAAAAGTAAATGGGAACATCAAATTTTAATGGTCCTTATGATTTTAAATAGAACAAGAGGAACAAAGCCAAGTTTGGTTCATTGATTAGTGGCATGGTAGGTTTTTTCCAGTGTACTTCTTCACCCTGTTCCTTCCCTCAGCTGTATGGACACCTTATTATCTTATTTCACATCAGTACCAAGTTTATATATGGACCTTCCACTAAATTTTACCACATCCTCCTTTTTCAGCCCCACCAAATTGTTAATTTCTGCATTGTAGTTCAGTCCTAAGGGAAACTTACAAAGAACCAGGAGGACAAATACTCTGCTGGAATGCACTAATTTTAGAGTATGTGGAATTTTGTTTCTAAACAACTTGGCAGTGAGCTTATTTTCCACCTCAGTGATCTTCTTTAATCACTTCTCCCATTCGTATATCTAGTTTTTGAGGGTTCCCCCCCCCCTCCTTGTCTTTTTCTCCTTCAGCTTGTGGCAATGGTACAGAATGCTGATGAGGAAGACCAGTCTGCAGCCAGGTAATCATTTTGGCCACCAAACACTGACTGCACTCCTAAAGGAAATTTGCAGGCAGAACAAACCTCTAAAGTACAGTAAAAGCATTTGATATACACTCATTACAGGTGCATCCACTGAAAACTGTTCAGACAAAGACTTGCTACAGCACTGATTGCACCAAAATTATATCCTATAAGCTTTCTCTATTTTAGCTAGTACTTTTGCCACATCAGCTGCATATTACAGCAATAAAACAGGTTTTAATGGACGTGTGGAATGGTACATTGGTGATATGCAATGCTAAACAATGAGCACTATTATTACCATATAATGTAAATCTTTGCATAACTCGTCACTGGGCAAAAATTTTCAGCTGGAGTACACGTATGTAACTCCTGGGAGATCAAGGGATCTCATGAGAGTGGGAGTTCAGACTTAGTAGGACTTATGAAGAATAATGACCCTTAGCTGGCATTTGCTTTTATAAAAAACACATGCAAGGGTAAACATTTGAAGAGGCTGGGTGTTGTAATCCTTTTTGCATTTGAAGTATGATTTAGGTGAACAGCTGGTTATTCAAATCTCTAACTACCAGCTTCTTCTCTGCAATCAAGTATTTAGAACTGTTATCCTGGATTCATATTTTCAGCTCCAGTGTGGGTGTGAACTGAACACACAATGGACAAGCCCCTGTACAAAAACATAACTAAGGGTGAGTGTGACTCTCCTTATTTAAGGGACAGGGACTATTATTGTATTCTGACTTGAAATTTTAGATGTACAAGAATCATACTGACAAAAGTTCGGATGCTTTGTCTGTTCTAAGGTAATATATTTTTCTTAGGAGCATTTGACTAGGTTTGTTGGAAAAAAAGAAGGAACTTTACTTATGACTTTACAGAAACTCATGAAGTCTTTCACCACTGTTAATTTTCCATTTTCCTAAATATTATTATTTAGTATTTTTGTGTTCACCACCACAACATGAGAGTTATTTTATATTATTCATTTAACTTTTCATTTCATAAGTGAAAACATCATTTTGTTTTAGTAATGTGGTACAATGGAAAGGTGATAGTAAGGGAGAAAATTGCCAATATGATAAAGTGAGTGCAGAAACCAATTTGACTGAGGTGATCTGTACTTTGCTTTCAACATCCTTGCACTAGGAATGAGGCACACAGTGATTTGGAATTGGAATGTGCACCCAACAGAGGCTTCTAGCCTTCAGATCTTGCTGGTGGTTGGTTAGATTATGACTTGCAGGAAAGTAATATTATTCTTTCTTCTTCACCATCTTGCTAAACAGTTCAGGAGAATGCATTTCAATTATGGGTCCCTGCTAACTTGGGAAAACCTTTGATTCCATGAAGAGATACTCTCCTTCTGAACCTTAATGTTTCTGTTATTGCCTGCAGTTAAGGAAAGACTGATGACAGTGTGCTGTATAATGTATATATTCCTGCTATTTTTATAGTGAAACCCATGTAGTGATGGGGACTCTGGAAGTACATTTCAAGACTTCATGATGGTCTTGACTATCAGTTTGGACATAAACATGGAATACAGGTAAAATGTATAATTTTTCATTCTTATGAAATAAAATTTTGTTTTTGTTTAAAGAGGATCTGAAAGAAAAGAAATACTGAGCCATAACTGATTTTCCCAGATTGGCAGCTTGCAGTAGCACTACATCTTGAAAAGGAGGTTCTTATTGGATAATATTAATAAGGGCATGGGAAAATATGCCAGTCCTAGAATCATGGGGAAATGTTTATCCACATATGCTACTTTGTACTCCTCTTAGTTACAAATTACTAACCAGGTAAAGGGGTGATCTGTGGAGCGCAGGATTCCCCAAGAAGAAAGACACTTGCAAAGTGTGCTAGGGACGTACAGGGAAGCTTAGCCTGGAAGTCTGCTTGCTGAAGGAATTGGACCCTGTCAAGTGACATACACACACAATGAGCTGAATTTAAACTTAGATAAAAATGCTGTGTGGAAGTATATTTGGACTTCTGAAATCCAAGAAGCTGCTGAAAATAACAGCTTGCTGAAACAGGAAAAAAACATTTGTTAGAGGAACATAACAAAAGAGTTTTCATCATTTAATATTTTCCTTCCTTCCTTCCTTCCTTCCTTCCTTCCTTCCTTCCTTCCTTCCTTCCTTCCTTCCTTCCTTCCTTCCTTCCTTCCTTCCTTCCTTCCTTCCTTCCTTCCTTCCTTCCTTCCTTCCTTCCTTCCTTCCTTCCTTCCTTCCTTCCTTCCTTCCTTCCTTCCTTCCTTCCTTCCTTCCTTCCTTCCTTCCTTCCTTCCTTCCTTCCTTCCTTCCTTCCTGCCTCCCTGCCTCCCTGCCTCCCTGCCTTCCACTTCCATGACTTCATGTTCTAATACTCTCCATCAGTAAATATATCTCAAAAACATATTAAAACTGCATCCAAACTTCCAAAAAACATTAAAAGTATCATGAAAATGTCTCAGTTCAGTGATGAGTGGGCAGGGACACTCACTCAGAATGTGCAGTCAATTCTCACAAGCAGGTGTGATGTTTCCAGCTTCTGAGGGGAGATGAAATACCTGCCTGGAACTACAGAAATTGCAAGAGCTCCATATAATTGCGTAATGTTAACTACTGCAGTTGATTATTATGGAATAAGTCAAATCTAGTAGTTTTGGAATTCTAACTTAAACATCTGATCTTCCATTTAGTCTCACTTTATGGTTAGAAACTGTTTTACTTTTTTTGTTATTCTGCAGCTTCTATATATCAGAAACATGCTGTGGGGCCTGATAGAGAAAGCTGGAGCAGATCTGTCTCCCAGATGCCATCAGGAGTGGCCATTGTCTTGTATCAGATAAAACCTCACAGAGCCTGGCACTGCCTTTGAGAAATGACTGACCTACGAGCAAGTGGGATCCAAGTGCTAGTGCATTTATTTGTTGCTGTTCTTAGTCAGGCTTGCCTCTTAAAACTTATATGTTCATATTGCCCCTTGTGTTCTCTCAGGCCTCAACAGAAAGTTCTTTTCCCTAGGCATAATTCAATCAAATAAGTCATGTTCCTGCAGGAGCAGACAAAAGCACCCTTCTTCTCTCACCCCTTTGCCACAGCATGCATCTCTCAGGGTCATCTTATAGTCCTTTTATGGACTAGCCAGAGGCTTTTGGTCATTTGTTGGCTGTGACTTCAGCTTTTGTCACTTGGCTTCATTTTGTCATTTGCTGGATTCTTCATAGGAATACAGATTTGGTGTATTTTAGTACTTCTAACCACAAATGGAATTTTTCTTTTCTTGAACCTGATAGTTTTATATGACCTCTTGTTATCAGGTTCCTTTCCAAGATCATGTTGTTTCTATCACATTACTAGCTGCTATCTCAACAATCTTTCCAAAATTTCTAGTTTTTGTTGAAGCATTTTACTAGCTGGCATAATTCCAAAATGAGAAATTTAAGAGTCTTTTTTTGCCTAGTGAATTGTATGCTCTCTCAATGCCTTGCTTTCCTCTGATTTGCTGACATTTTCTTCTCTTCTAAACCAGTCAACATGTTTTCATCAGCAAGTCACTTTTAAATATTCCTTAGGCAGCTAAATATACCCACTAAATATAGAAGAGCCTAAGTCTGTCACTTATCTCTTTAGATTTGACCAGAATAAGCATACAATTAGTAGAAAACCTCAAGCATGTGTAAGCTTACTTCCAGTTGTGGCAGTTATGTTGTGGTAGCTAAATGTGAAAGATGAGTGATGTATAGAGCTTTATTTGGGATTTTTTTTGTCTCTAGAGGTGCTTGCAAGTGTTGTGCTGTTAGTGCTGGTTTGGTACAATGTGCTTTAGCATGTACTATGCCTCTTTTGCTTTTCTTGTTTCATAAGCGATATGGTGAATTAATTCCTTTCAGATTGAAGTTTCAATGGAATACAGACTGGAATACACTCTGAGGAGTGTGGTATATAATTTAGGTTATCCTTCACTCCCAAATTCACTGATCAAATCACTCTTGTTAGTTGAACAAGGAATTTGTGACTTTTTTATTTTTGTTGTTGGATAGGCTTGGTCACTAGTGATTTTGTACACAAAATAACAGTGTTTTAGTTTTCTTGAGCACTACTCTCTAAGCTGACAGGTCCTAGGTAACGATGTGCTGTCACAGAACAGGTACAGACAGACTTTCTGGCTAAGCTGTTGTCAGACTTCTTTTTCTCAGACCTTCTGAAAAATTTTAGTCTATGGCCTGCATATTATCTCTGCTTGGGAAGGAAATGTGTTTTGCTTTCCTGAAAGCCCAAATTAATATGCCTCATTTAGTTTTGTATCATCAACATTAAGCATGGTTTGCCTCTGTAATTCTCAGTATTGTAAAAAATGCTGAATATAACCCTTTTGCCTCAGATCTGTAATATGCTTATTTTCTGTCTAGATATAAATGACAGCAGAATATGGCATTCAAATACAGTGGTTTTTTATAACATTACATTATTTCCTTAGCATTTTTAAGACTCAATCCATTTTCAGTTTGTCATTCTATCAACATTTCAGGATCTCCTGTCCCACAGTGTGTAAATAGCCATTTTTGAGCCCCTTCTTTTTTATCCTCTCCTAAGACTCTTCTATAACTGTGAAAGTGTTGCTTCCACTATCAGTTCTCAGCAGTACTACTAAGATAAAATGGGGTTGGGTTGCAGCCCTTCATGTGTAAGAAAAATTGTTGTCTTGCTTGGTTGCTTTTACATCGTCCTCATTCTCTTGTACTTCATGTACTCATAACTCAGAAAAAACCCTTTCCTTGCTTCACACAGATGGTGCATACAGCCAACATCGTGTTGTGTTTCCCACTTGGTTCCACTTTTGGTTTGTTGGGAAACAAGAACAAGACCAATCATGAAAAGGTTGAAACAAAGGTCAATATTAAACGCATACAACGCTGGCTTTTATGTAAAGTTTGACATGCAGGCTTCAAACAAGTAGTTTGGCCAAGTTGGAAGCATCTTCCCAAAAGCATACAACTGATTTGAAGAAAATGTCACATTGGATATTTTGCTTTGCACACCTTTAGATCAAATGATATCTCAATCACTGTGCAAAAAAGTATGTACCTGCTGACAATAATCCTCTTTTTCTCTTATGCTGCTTGTATCCTAGAGAGCACAGCTTGATTGCCAAAGCAAAAAGCTTTTTTTCCCTCATGAACTGATTTTCCAGACATTCTGGCCCCACAGGAAGACTTCCATACCATAGTGATCTTGAAAAAGTTAGTACCATAAAGGGCAAAACACTGTACAGAGAGAGAAGCCCCCCCCTCTGCACTCCAGAAACGTCCCTAGCACAAATACCCAGGTACCAAGAGTAATTCACTTAACCTGTTAGTGGAACACAGCAATCCAGCTGCAAGCACATCACAGTACAGCTGCTGAGAGCGGGGCTGTATGATCACATCTCGACTTTAAGGCAAAGGAGTATTTTCAAATTCTTAGATGCTTGTGCATTCCTAGTTACGCCCCAACTGTCTTTTGGCATGCACATGTAGGAACCGGCCCCCTGAAGTGAGATATTCTACGTGCAGAAAATGTGCAGCTTGTGGTATTCTCTAAGATGTCCTTGATTTTATGGAAACATGACCTACACTATGATCTACAAGGCCACTGACTGGGACTCACAGAGCAGCCTCAAAACCTTCTCAAGGTTTTGGGATTCAATCTGCCCAAAGTATAAGGCAAAACCCCTGAAACATGCGCTGATTGGGCCAAACCCTGGTACCTAGGACATTTACAGATGACAGAAAACAAAAAAATAACATTTCAAAACTACACAGAATTTATACTCTTCCCTGTGTACTCACAAGGGAATGAAAAACCAGATATCTCACTGAGCCAGACAAAGCAAATATAATACATGAGTTTCTTTTCCTGAAAATAGTATACTTTTTCTCTATAGCAACTGAAGTTATTCAATTTTTCTAACAAAACATTTGCTATAATAGATTACTACCATATAGATATTATTGGTTATAAGGGAATATTTCACTGAATATTTTTCAAGGTGAAAGTTTCTATGAAGACTTTTTTCCAAAAAAAAACCAGTGAGAATACCTCCCTTTTGTTATTCTTCTGTGGTTTTATACTTTACAATATATTTAACCCATCTTCTACTGCTGAAGAAGAGAAAAAATGCCTTCAGGAGTTTAATATAAATTGCTAGATGAATGCCCAGTTGAGCTACAGACTTTATGAGTCTTTGAAATTTCTAGTTGGTTTTATAGTATAGAAATTTCTTTAAGTTTCCCTCATGATTTCTTTCAGATGGCATGACAAACTTTGGTGTGCAATGGTTCTTTCTGTTTTGTTGAATTTTTCCCTCACTTGATCTGTCATCCAGAAATAAAGACTTCTATGTAAATAATCAAAATATTCAGTTGACCACATTCAGAAAAAGCCTCACTCTTCTATGCAGTTATGCAATTATGGAGCATCTTGAATGATTGTCACTTAAAAGGGTTGTAACTTTTCCTGGTTTATTAGAAACAGCTGGCAGATACATCAGAGGCGTCAATGGAATTATTTCTCTGAAACAGATGTTAAGCAGAATGGGGCAATAACAGCTGTTGCAATTAAAGGCATTGTGGGCACATTTCTGCACATCTCTGGCTCAACATGACAATGATCCAAACAAAGACCACTTAGTAAAATGATATTTTCTTTTGTATATTCAAAAAAATTCATTTCACATTATCTGTGCAAGGAATGTGCTTTTTCTTACAGCTTGCAGTGTTTCTGAGGTAACTCAGACAACAGAAAAACTTAAATGAGATCTCAAGTGCCAGCTGATTTTTCTTTTCACTTTAAGTTCTCATTAAATATCACCCACAAAATTAACTCCTAAGTATATATGCTACCTATTTTTGGAGTGAGGACAGAAGAGCCTTGCTTAAGTAGAACAAGAGGCTCTCTCAGCTCCTTGGAAGAGGAAGGTTTAGAGGAGGATGGGTCACAAAATTCCCAACTGCATGGGAAAATTTCCTCATAGTTTACAATTGCTCCCCAAAGTGGACATGCCATTACATGACATCCTCCAATAAATTCATACAAATTCATTAATTCTTCCTGCAACATCATGACAAATGTTTTCTCGTTATTCAGCAATATTTTAAACTGATGGAGTCTTGTTACTGAGTCATAGTTAGAAAATGAAGGTAGACAACAAGTTTTGTCCTCAAGAAGCTCTGCACTGTCTTGTATAAAGGAGAAGCTGAAAACCAGCTTGACTCAGATTGGCCAACATAAACTCAAAAAATATTTTAAGCCACTAACCAAATGCTTTATGGAAGTCCCCCAGACTGACAAGAGGACCACAAATTGTATATGAAAGAGGCAGAAATTAGGAAATTCTGATTCATAATTTCACAGCTACATGTCCTTTCCCCCTAATTATTTAGAAGTCCTTCCCTAGCTGTGACTGGGATTCACTTGTGCCCCAAATTCTCCTCAGCTGAGTGTATCTCAGAGGGCTGCAGTTTGCAGATATTTAATTTAACCATATCAATGGTTGTGTCAGTCCACATCAGGTGAAAAAAGGATTTAGATGCTGAGGGAGCAGTTCAGACCACTTGCCTACAGCCAGAGGCTTTCTCTTTGAACTGAACACCCTCATGGAGAATGGCTCTATGAAAAACACAACAATACATAAGATATTGTTGATTGCCAAGACAAATTATGTGTATCCCTTCACTGGATGTGAAACCCAGTAAAACTTTGAGAGTGACAGACATGTTTCTTTTTTTAAATTTTTCCCCCCTTTTTAAAAATATCTTCTATATTTTTTGTTTGACCTCTGAATCAAGTTGCTGGGAGAAATGGGATATGGAACAGAGGGGAAAGAAAGAAGATGGAGGTCAAAATACAAATTAATCTTTTAAATTTAATTTTTCTTTTTCATTGACTAAGGTAGTAGAGAAATGATTGAAGCACTTGACCTTTCTTGCCTTCATCTGTAGAAAAAAATTTTGCTCTCAAATCTCTCAGCTACCAACATGCTGTAGAAAGAAAGGCATCCAGAAACAGGTTTGGGAATATTTAGAGAATAATCAAATTTATAGAGAGAAAAGAAGTCAGCAGAGGTTGCTCTAAGTGTTGCAGTGACAACAACAAGGCAACATTTAAAGTGACTGTGGAAAAACCATTGTGTGACTGGGGAAGAACACTGACAGACTGGAAACAGGCTAAACTTTCACCTACCTTTAAGAAAGAATAGAAGGAACACAAAGGTAAGCAAACATGAGTTGATCAGCATCTTATCAGTCCCTATAAAGATCAAAATGTCCTTTTTCTGAGAATATATTCACAGGCAGATGAGGAATCACTGGGTCACTGGGAATGGCTACTACACCTCTCGAGGGGGCAATTCCAACTCAAGGCTGACCAAGATGATGAGTTCAGTGGGCTTTCTACATTTTTTTCTCTGTAACACACTTCAAACACACTTCAACACACTTCAAACACAGCTGCAGAAAGTAGGCTGTGGTGAAAAATTGGAAGTTAAGGTCACTGTTGTGCAGCTGCATAGCTCTTTGCCCAACTCCCAGAAACCCTCACTGTGGAAATTCTTCAGCTGATGTCTCCATTCAGACCAAGCGCTCTCTGCCCTTGTGCCTGAGGGCTGCTGTGACTGTTTCAGACAGGTATTCTTTGGAGATATTAGGGTTAGCCACTTAAATGACTGTATCACTCCATCCGATGGCAGGCGAGGAGTAAACAGTGAATTGAGGATTAGTGTGCAATGGTAGCCTGAAGGCATTCTGCCTTTGTTGGGCTGGAGCACAGGCAATGTCTCTGTGAGAAGGGAAAATTATATATACAGAGCATAAGAGATCAGCAGTTGGTTAGAAACTTCCTGTGTCCTTGATCTTGATACTGGATCTCACTGAGCCATGATTTTCCAAATGTGTGGTCAGTTCCTCAGTATCCTTCATAAGATAATGTAAAAATTCATTCCTTGTTATAATGTTAAAACAGATTAGATAGATAGATAGATAGATAGATAGATAGATAGATAGATAGATAGATAGATAAAGATATGTATATATATATATATATATGTATATATATATATATATATATATTTATAGATTCCCACCCTTCAGAGGTCAGGCAAAGACACTTTGCAGGTTTTGTGGGCATTGTGGAGAAGTTTCTAACAAACCATTTTGACTAGAAAACCATCCCTTTCAGCAGTCTATTTATATTGAAAGAAGTGAACTGACTGAAATACTAAATACTAAATGGGTTTCTGATCTACTGTGCGGGAATGGCTGTCACTTTTATTTATTTATTTATTGTTACTGTTGTTATTAGTTGTTACTGTTGAAGGAATGGATAATGAGATTGAGATGATGACATGAAAAGACAGAATGGATGAAAAAAGGGTCAACTTTCATTTTCTTCTTTTCTTCTTCCTCAGGTAATTTTGTGCTCAGCACTAGTGCATAATATTTACTGAAAACGTGCTATTGTTACTGACACATATTTATTGGTTTTCTTCATTAGTTGGACATGAGAGAGGGAAAATAAATTGTCTTATGTTTAATCTATAATTCATCTTGTGATCATCCCTGTAAACTTTGAGGAAAAATTAGAGTTTAGTTGTTTTTTGGGTTATTTTAACAGGAAATTCTCTTACTTTAATCAATTATTAAAATAACACCTTTTTCTCTATGAGTAACACTCCTGACTTTGATGTCACTACATGTACATATAACCCTATGGGCTCCAAATAAAGTTTTCGGGGTTTTTTTTCTACCCTGGCTGGTTTTCACCTGCCCTGCACCTCAACAACTGAGTGCCAGCTATCAGAGTCATCTTCTGGTTACTGTGTGAGGACTGTCACATGCTGGTGCCTGACAGTGCTCTGGGATGAACAGCTTCAGCTACCAGGCTGCACTGTAAATACAACTGGGACACATCTTGTGCCTCGTGCTCTGTGCTTGACCTAATGGTGGCTGTTTCCATTAACCTACTTTATTAAAAAAAAAAACAAAAACAAAACAATGGTGTGCAATTTTTAAGACTTTGTCATTAGAAAAGAGCTTCTCCTGAGTGAAAGCTGGCAACCCCACTTCTTTCTGATAACCTTCCAACGTTACAGAGTGACAGTCCTGCAATACAGACCCGTATCAGCACATCTTCTCATGCTGGCGCATGCTGGACAGCATTACCCAAGGGCTGCAACTTCTGTTATCTGCTGGTCATGTCAGCAGTTACTAATGATGTTATGCAATCTTCCTAAGAACATATAAATTGCTGCCATTCAGCTAAATTTTTGCTATTATTTCCAGCTATAAATTGTTTCCCTAGTTCACTTGCAGGCCACAACTGACCAGTGAAAAGGCATATCTGGGTCATGTCTGTCACAGGTCATTATATAATAGAGAATATAGATATTTTTAGGAAATGGAGTGTCTAGTTCAACTGCTATTTGACTCTGAAAATGAACTTTTTCATCCATCACCAGTAACATGTGCTCAAGCTCTGCCTTGAAACACTTCTCTGTGGGCAATGAACTGCACAGCAGGATAGATACCATCAAAAGAAAAAATAAGTCTATAAATCTACAATCTCATATACATGCCCAGAGCATGAATAAAAAATAGTATTTCCCCAAAAGCTGCTCTCTGCTCTTGCTTCCCCACATAAGATACATCTGACAATACCGAGTTTCCATCTTCATTTCAAGTGAATTGTATGCTCACAAACTATTTCTAACCTAAGAGGAAGAAGTCCCATCTTTATCACCAGAACAGTCAAATTTAATTCAAGTTTCACACATTACACTTTCAGCACCCTGCAGTTCCTGGCAAAGCAGCCTTCATATATGAGGAGGTACCTTTTCTTTTATGCAGTTTTCTTCCCTCTAGATTGTAGTCTTTTTACCGGGAATACACAGGAAGGCCAATTACTGACAATTGCAGTACTGTCTTTGGCTATGCTAGCAAATCCTCACAGTAGTAAATCTGTCCAGAGAATAGATGCACTTTGATTTTATACCTACCATCCTCATTGCAAGTCTGTCTTACAAAATACATTTATTCTTGCAGATGTCTTTTCTTTCATTGCAACCTTTGTAATTGGACCCTGGAAAGGAGATCCTCCCTGTTGTTGCTGTGTTAGCACATTACCTTGTTCTTTAGAATTTATTAAATATACAGAAATGTTGGTGATACCAGAGGAACATTTTTGTAGGACAGCAAATGTAAAATAAATTGGGAAATTAGGCAAACTCTGTTCCTTGTCAAGATAACAAGAATAACAGGGACGGGGAATAAAAGGCAGCTCTGCTGATACCACAAGATTTTCTAGGGTTTTTTTATGTTCTTCAAGATTCTATCAACATCTTCTGATGTTGTAGTTACTACAACAAACAAATTTATAAGCTCAGCTGCAGTTTTATCAAACATCACAGCTATCCATATGTATTGATCAGTAATTACCCCAGAAATAATTAAATGTTCCAATGATATATATTCATTTATTTAAAAAATAATCATACAAAAGTCTGTCTCGAAAAAGAGCTCACTTCCAGATTATAATTCAAACTCTGATTTAAATATCACCTAAACATAGATTTGTGGGTCTGCTCTAAAGGGCAACCTTACATTGTCCTTTTTCTTACTTCTATTTCTGAGCCTTTTGATGGGCCACAAATCTGCTTCTGCTCCTACTCCCACAAAAGGCTGTGGCATCGTGCACAACCCATGACAAACTGTCCTAATGGCAGGATAAAGAGAAGGTCAATGTAAACCTCAGACATTGGAGACACCATTTTGGCATAAATCCCTTTAGTTATGTAATGAGGAGGATGTATCTAAAAGTAAATTTCTTGCTTTTGAGATTCTTCCAAGGATCATGCAGCTGCTTAATTATTAAGCACTATGAGTACTCCCACTGATGCCAGTATCGCTATTTATAACAAAGAAATTCAAGAGTGTTCATAATTCTTCAGGATAAGGGTTATTACTTTAAAATTATCATGGGAAAAGTAATTTTGTGTACAATTATATCTATTTAGGTGTCCATCTTAAAATATTGTTATAGCTTCACAGGTTAATATATCCTTAAAATGAAATTTTAACTCTGCATTTCCTCATTTATAACATTTGGGTTTTGGGGTAGAGGCTCCTTCTGATGCATTCTGTCTTAAATTATTGATGTGCACTGTCAACCTTAGTTCCATCATCTACTGTGGTATCTCGTCTGCATAATTATGCAAGTTAATTAAACTCATGAGAAGGTATTATGAACATTTAAACTAATTTATATGTGTTTTATATGCAGAGGAACATATTGTATGGAGAATTGAAAAGTAATATCAATTCCTATAGAAGTTCAAATATCTTATTTATAAGAAGGATATTAAAGCGGCAGAATGAGATTAATGTGAAATTCACAACACTTTTTTACAATTTTTAAGATACTGGTTAGAGTATTCAAAAGAACTGGTATTTTTCTGTCCTATTCTGTGTGTTATGTAGATAGATATTTAATCTTGAAAGACGGGCTCAGTAGCCTATCAGGATAACTAAAGAGCATTATTAAAAATACATATATTTCAGTTCCTTTTCTGCAAATACATTTTCTTTGTTATGGTTTCTTGAATGCTTTCTTGAGCAAAGATTCTCCTTGTTTCCTTTCTGTTTAGTTTTTTTCCCCTGCTTAATAGGAAAAAGAATATTTACAGCAATTTGAACAATTTCAGCCAGTTAGAAAAAGCTTATTTTTTTACAAACATCTTTCAACCTGATTTGAACCATAGCATTTATAATTTAAAAATTTCTCCAGAAAGTATTCCTACAGAGTGCCAATTGACTTCCACTGGCTCTGCATCTTGTTGGTAGTTTGATGCAGTAATACTCTGAGTTGAAACACTTCATGGAGTACCTAAAGGACATTCCCATCATCGGCATGGAATAGCTCCAACACACAATCTGCTCCAGGGGATGGGGCAGCCAACAAAAACAGATCTAAGTGGGACTGGCAAGAGAACTATACCTGTTGCAGACTTTCTCTTGGAAAAATGCCAAACACAAGGCAGAAATACCTAATTTCTACAATAGTAGAAAATCCCTATTAGACAGCTAGCCATTAACATCTTACAACCTTTAAAAAGTTGGCTGCTGGTAGGTGGGGAGGGTTTTTTTGAAGAATGGAAATTAAAAATTATTTCTAAGTGCATTCTACAGATTACTGCATTCAGATTAGTAACTTGTAGAAACTGAGATTAGTGGAGTCTCCCAAACAGGGTGCTGAACTTAAACTGGCCACTGCTTGCACTCTGTAATTCACATGCTGTTATTTAGTATCAAGTGTGTCTGTACAGATGCTGGTTCAAGAATGATTTTAAATTATTGTACTACTATATGATTTACATGTGGAGCATGGCTTTCTTCTAGCAGTCTGAACTCTGAACTAATAAAGTGCATGATGTCTGGGACACATGAGAATGAGGAAACATTTTTTTCCATTAGATGATCACAGATATTGTATAAATTTTGAGGACAGTTAAACCCCCCATTGCAGACTGAAATATTGAAAATATTTTTAGCAATATTTCCTAGGTTAATATCGACAAAGAAGCTTTGCTTAGAGAGTGATCAAATCCAAAATCTTCAAGCAGAACATCTAATACAGAAACTGAATCTACCCCATCCCTAGCTTACATTTTTGACAACCAAATCTGGTGGGATATCAAAAAGAGAAACTCAGAGTGTGTTCGACATACATGTCAGGTCCCTTCCTCTGCATGTGTACAAGGTAATTAACAGAGACCAATCCAGCTAATGAGCAAATAAAGCTTCATATTCCATTTTCACTGTAATTTGCAGTTGAAGATAAAATGTATGACTTTTTCCCTAGCTTTTCCTGAGCCATGAAATCAACTTGAACCATTTTTCACAGAGCAAAACTATCTGAGCAAGTGGATATCACACCAGATAAATTATAGAATCATAGGAAACATGAAATTTTCCATTTTGCTCTTGTAGGGATCTAAATTTAAAAGTCCTCCTGTGGCACTTTGAACACTGACACTTCTATACTTGCAGTCAAAGCAATAAGTAGAATATATTCCGTTTAGATCAATACTGACCATGGACGTAAAATCTGCCCCAAAAAATCCTAAATCAAACCAAACCAAACCCAACCCCAAGTACCTTTGTAAGTTTTAAATTGATTAAACAAGACGAGAAAAAGTCCCCAAAGATTTAGCTTAAAATACCAAGAGGTACTTAGGTTTCTCACTTTTACCGAGGTGTCATTTCCCATAAGAGTTTAAAGTCTAGATACTTTAGAGGAATTCAATCCTCGATGTGAGCTGCAGGCTTGCATTTAAAAAGCATGAAAACTTGGAGGGGAAACTCTCCATACAATGGGAAAAATCTGGAGAGAATACTGGACTGAAGGGTCCTTGTAATTGGGTTTATCTTTACGTGTAAGACCGTCTGCTTCTAAAACTTGCTTTGTTAACATTACAGCAAGGCTGTTATAAGCCAGTACTGAAGTGAAAATGGTGCAGTTGCTCTGAGGAAGCCCAGAGCAAAATAACTCAGTTCAGTATCGTATAATTGTGTCTCCACCTTTTCTCTGTAGGGTTGAATCACACCTGGAACAAGATCAAGTTTACCTGTGACTCACAACTTGCAGTGGGTGTGTTAGCGTTCAGAAACACATAATCACAAGAGCGATTATATGTAGGTGCTTTTTATTGAAGAGCTCTGGGTGTCAGGGGTATTCAACCCAAATCTGACTCCGATATGCATTTGGGATGAACATGTTTTTTACATTCTATTGTTATATAACTTTCATGTTAATCATTAAACTTATATTGTTCTATTGTATACATAGATTTCAGCCAAGCATGGCTCCTCGTGGCCCACCTTTAAATTTCTAACATAGTTTCTCATGATTCTTCTTATGATTATACAATAATTATATTTAATTACTAAACAATCATCACATCTAACAATTTTATCATTTGTCATACTGCTTACGCTGGTGCAATGATCTGGCAAAACATAAAGCCTAACGTTTTCAGAGTCTATCTTTAACATTTTCCAGGGCCCCACTATCAGGTGCACTGCATCTACTGCACAAATATGTATTATAGCATCTTTGTTAACCACAATGGCATCTTATTTTGCAGACTGTTGTCATACTTTAAATGAGTCCTTTAATAGAAAAGATTCATTTTCTTTGTCATGGCATTCCTGTATTTTCTATCTGTAAGACACAACAGAAATAAAAATACAAAAAACCCTAAAAACCAAGTATTTATTAGAGAGTATCAAAACCCTAAAAACCAAGTATTTATTAGAGAGTATCAAACCCCAAGATATTTATCTCTGTCATGGGGTATGAGTGGGATGGTAGAAAACAGACATTTCTGAGAAGACTGCAGAAATGCTTCTCCAATTCTCCTCATAAATGAGTCATAAGAAGGAGGAGATATACAATTGAGAAACAAAATCTGTTCAAAAGAAAATATCCCTTTTAGAGATCTTCAGGAAATAATACTGTATAATGTAATGGTCCCAAATGTGGCTTTAATCTAAACACACAATAATCAAATAAAAGATTGAAAGGTCTAATTTTTTGCAAAGAAAGGCCCCTGCGATTCTAGAGGCAGCAGTAATCACATACTGAAATTATTGGATAAATTTTTGCTTTGAAATACAAAAGATAAATATTTGAGTCACTAGAATTATTGTGAGTCCTGTTGATTTCCATGAGACTGATATTATTGTAAGATAATTGTGTGTGAAACGAAAATTGACATAAAATTACATGAAAAGCAAAGAAGGGAATGTGGAAAGAATTTGTGTACCAAAACATTTTCTCCATCAATATAGATGTTGGAATGATGGTCTGGAAGGCAGCAGGACAACCCTGAGAAGAGATTTTCCTGAACGCCTAAGACATGGCACCATCAAAAAGAAAAAGAGTAGAAAAATAATAGAGAAATCACAAAAGATATTAAGAGAAGCCCATCAGTCTTCTGCTCTCTAAAGACCCAGCATAGGTCTTCAGAGTATATTTTTATGGCCATAACTCAGAATAATAGAATAGAAGACAATTAATGTGTTGCATTTCTGAGTATTGCTTTGTAATTCCACTTTTGGGATACTTTTAATCAGTGCACAGAATCATGGATTATTCTCAACTGAATAAAGATTTTATACCCATTAATGACACATTTCTAAACATATAGAAAGGGGGGGAAAAGTAGAAGAAACCAATAGAGGAGTTACAGATAAAAATACTGAGATAGATTTTATTGTGTTCATCTCAACAAGTAAAAATTTCCAAGAATGCCTGACACGCCTAACTTTAGTTTTTTTAAGTGTTAAAATACTAGATTCAAAGTTGTGAGACAAATTCTGTTTGCTGTAATGTTATTATTCAAGCAGCTCCAAACAAAAATTAATAAATCTGCATTTAGGCACTCACTTTTGAGTAGGCATTTTCTAGACTGAACTTGAAGCAAAATATTCAACCAAAAATTTTTATAATGTATTTAATCTTAATGACTTTCATTTTTGTTGAGAAAGTTCATTTGACAACAAATGGAAGGGGAAGATAGAAACATATGGGGAATTTGCTGATGGGGAATTTGTTGATCTTCTTTGAGTGGTGTAAGCAGAAGAAAAAAAAGTTTAATGTTAGATTATCACTGTAACAGGTAAGTGGCAGTACTGCAAAAGTTTCTTTCCTGGCACCTGAGAGAAGTAACCATGGAAATACACTTAATGCAGGGTGGTGCACCAGCAAACAGATATCCGCCAGGGCTTCTCCATGAGAAAGCAAAGCTCTCTGCTCATCTTGGGCTGTTGCCTTTGAAGCAATTTGAAGTTCTTTTTTCCTCCTCAGGCATCAGTCAGAGGGGTGCCTACCTCTGAATGGGTGTTTATCCAAACTTGCACTGTTGTGCATTTGCTTGTTTTCACTCAGCCTTTGGGAGAATGATGTGGCAAGTGATGATACATTGAATCTCAGTTTTGCTTTATTTCCACCTATGAATGGCATCTGCTTATATGAGTACAGAGGCTTGTAGTGATCAGTGATCACCCCCTGTGCTCTGCACTGGCGAGGCTGCACCTCAAATCCTGTGTTCATGTCTGGGGCCCTGGCTGCAAATAGGACATTGAGGTGTTGGAAGGTATCCAGAAAAGAGAACGAAGCTGGTGAAGGGACTGGAGCAAAAGTCCTTTGAAAAATGGCTGAAGAAGCTGGGGGTGTTCAGCTGGGGGTGTTCAGCCTGGAAAAAGGATGCACAGGGGAGACCTTATGGCTCTGTACAACTACTTGAAAAGAGATTGTAGTAATGTGGGAATTGGTCTCCTCTCACAGGCAACAACTAATGAGCAGAAATGCTGCCAAATTGTGCCAGGGGATGTTTAGATTGGGTGTTAGGAAAAATTTCTTCACTGAAAGGCTGATCGAGCATTGGAAGAGGCTGCCCAGGAAATTGGTTGAGTCACCATCCCTGGAGGTATTTAAGAGCTGTGGATGTGGACTTGAGGACACAGTTTAGTGGTGGACTTGGCAGTGCAGGGTTAGCAGTTGGACTCAATGATCTTAGAGGTTTCTTCCAAATTAAATATTTCTATGATTCTATGATTTTACAGAATGGAGTCATAAAAATTTTAAAAGGTAGTATTTTTTACACAAAAATAAAGCTGAACTTCACATTTAATAATGTGGTCCTAGGAGTCAGGCCTAGGATTTTGCTACCAAAGTCCTCTTTGGAGGTCTCTGAAGGACCACCTTGTCTCATTTCATACACCCTGGAACAGCTTAACACCTGGCCTGTGTTATTTACAAAATTTACACCCAGCTGTTCTATTTGTTCAGGCCTCAGTCCACATTAACTGTTCATCCACAGTATTACTGTCTTTTTAAAGATCTGGAATACCTATCAGCTTATATTTTATGCTTAGGTCACACAGTGAAGAGGTGGACCTCCTTTGATTGCTGGAGTCCAATTTGTTACATGGACTTACAGTAACAATAAATAATTCCTTGTGCAGTGTCATTGCATCTATCCCAAGATCAGAGCACACTTACAGCTAGATGATCAGCTAGTGAGGGCATCAAATCTACATTATTATGGAAAAAGTAGCATCCACATTTGTTCAAAATTAAATTCCAGGATGCCTAAATGTATTTTGATTTAAACATCATTAAGAAGTCATCCTCATCTAGCAGACAGCCCCATAGGTCACACTATTACTTATTGAAGGTAGAAATGATGGTGAATGCATGGCAATGTAATGTTGACAATGTTATAAAATGATACAAATTTTATATCCATGAATATCAAGATGATTTTGCATATAAGTTATTCATGCCTCTTGACACCAAAATGCACCTTGCTGAATTATTCACTTCCTAGACACAAGTCTGTGTTTTCTACCTTCCCAAGTCCTTTAGTTTTGAAGTAAGACTTGTGTTCACCTCTTTTTACTCTCTTATTGTTCACATTGCAGAACAGCTCTGGCGTGTCCCAGCTGGATTGCACTGGGATGTCACTAAACCAGAGGAGGTGTTCCAAGAACACACTTAATCTGCTCCTATAACAGACAGACATGCAGTCCTTGCATCCAGTATAGTAAAGCAACTCCCCAACATATGACAACACATGAACAGAGTATTTGTGCTGGGTGCTGAGTACTTTTCAACCCCCCCAGCACAGCTCTGCAGACCCCTCCCAGCACACTGCACCAATTTCTCATTCATACGGCGCTCGCACAGCTGACCCAGCTCACTGGTCCCAGCCCATTGCTGTGAAACTTCTTTGCCTCAGGAAGGACACTGCGTCCCTACATTTGATGCCAAATAGAGGCAAGCTGTTACTGGTTATTTTTCTTTTTCTTTTTTCCTGCCATATTTTTCCATGAACATATCACCAAAAAGACAAACAACGAAGGAGAGTGAAACAGCTCATCTTTTCACTGTTTAAAATGCCATTTCCTTCATGTCACTTTAATTTTAAAACACGAGGTGTAAGGTTATAAAGAACATTGGTGTTTGTCTTGAATCTCTGCCTTTGTTTTGGATCAAAAATACAACACCCAGGCCAAACACAATACTAAACATTTACCACTGAGGTCACTGATCTGCAATTTGTTGCAGCGACAGATCCAATATTGTGCTTGGGGAACAGACTGGATGGCTGTTAATGCACTATTATAGGCACAGTTGGGAAATTGGCTGAGCACCAGGTAACTGGAAGAACTGGAGCTTATTGCACAAGTCCAAGAGTATTTTAACTTGTGACTTGATTGCTAACATGGGGAGAGCTTTTAAAATGTTAATTAATTTTTTTTTTTATAATAACATAAACCATCTGTAGCTTTGAACTTAAATTTAACTTCTCTAATTAATTCTAATCCTTCTGCTACAAGAACTGTCTGTCACACATCACTCTCTTCATTCTATTTTTGGTTCAGCTTGTCACATCATTTAAAGCCTTGACCCCACCATAGCCAGGTTTTAATTAACAGTAAAATATCTCTAGAGGAAACGCTATGGAGCATTTGGAGTTGAGTTCAGACCTGTCCAGACAACATAGAAAGGTCTGACATATATTTCATGTCTTACCAATGTGTTTGTGAAAAACAAGTTATTCCATTTATCTGTGGATTTCTACGATAAATTTTTAAGCCGTGGCTTAAAATCCTGTTTTACTGTGGGAAGTTCTCCTCCTGGCCACACACTGTACTTTATGTCAGATTCTGAAAACTGTCAAGACATTGACAAACAATGCAAAAAACAGATAAAAATTACTGGGAGGCATAGGGTGGGACAAATAAATACAAGGTGTAGAAGAAATCCACTGACAAGATGATAAATCATTTAGCTCTGGAACAGAAACAGACTAGCTGGAGGAGGAGGAATGTCAAGGGCAAGAAATCAAAGATAGGTTGTGAACAAAGCTGTTACTGTGCTCATTATCATATTACTACATGTAGGCAAAGAATGTCTGTAGGACTAGTGGTTGCCACATGGAAAAGAGAACATGTAAAACTTCAAGGGATACTTTTGGCTGAACCCCTTAACTACTTTATTAAGGCCATAGTAATTGTTAGTCAGATACAATACTGTATGTTTACATTAATCATAATTCGTAAAATAAATCTTACAGCATAGTATAGAAAAAATAATACTCTTTTCTTCCAGAAAAGGCATAAAGTTAAGTGCCAATCTCTTGGATGAGTTATTACATATAATGTTATAACATTATATAAAGATGTTGAATTTATACTCAGATAAAGGAAGATGTTAGGTTAGTCAAGACCTGATGGAATATCATTTTTGGAAAAACATGTGCTGGAGATAGTCCAACTTCATGTAACATGCAATGCAGTTTACAAAAAAACTCACGCTGCATATCTACCCTCCACACTTTTTGAGATGCTGACAAATGTCTGTTCTGATGAAGCAAAAAGCAGTAGTGTGTCAAAGCTGCCACTGAATTCAATGTGACATCTGCAGTTCCAAGCACAGTTTGAAGATCTGAGTCTTCATATTGAAAATTATATTGAGATGTAAGAACAATGTAAAGCAGACTGCAGAGTAAAAGAGCTGGATAGTATGTTTTTCAGGAGTTGAGACTTATCCAAATCCAAGAGGATCAAGAAGTGCTTCAAGCCCTGTTACAGGGGCTTTTTATCCTCATCTGATTTTTCAGCAATTGTAATATTAATGAAGTGATCCTAAAATTCATGGGGACAGAGAGTCCTCTACAAATGATGTAAAGTGGGCAAACAAACTGTAGACACACAGAAATTATGAAAGGTATTGCTACAGGCAAACAAATACAATTGATAAGAAACATTAATGAAATTGCACTGAAATGTTCTGTGGCAGCTCCATTCCTGAATGGTACTTCATTAACATAGCATAACTCAGTCTAAGCCACTTATGTGCCCAAACTCTAAAATCTGCAGCATCAAACACTAAACAACACACTGGCAGATTTGAATCTTGGTCAGACAAGCACAAGATTTTGAAAAATTCCAGTTTCACATCAAGATGATGAGGTGACCTCTCCTTGCCTTACTCCCTTTTTTTTTTCCTTCTCTCATGACAAATGAAAGGATTGATGTCTTTCTTTGCAGAATAATCAGTAACTTGTTTGGCAAGTGTAAAGCTGGAATGTGGACCGGCTGGTTGAAGGTGCTGGTCTGATTTAGGCAGAATAGAGATTTGAGCCTGATTTTCCATACAAATGCATTATACACCAAGGTAATTGGTGTTTCTGGGACCACAGTCATTACCTTTTTTTCCAAACAGAAATTCCTTTCCAGTCCCAAGAAACTTTTCTCAGATACAGTTTCATGTATTTGGCTTATTGAAACAAATATTTCTGATATTTCTGACTAAACAAAAGCAAAAAAAAATGTTTCTAGCCAGTTCTGCTGTTAGAATGTTGTCTGTTAAAAAAAAAGAGGAATGATTCAGAGAAAAAGAAGTGTTCAATGCTCTACGGAAGACAGTCTTGAAGAGAGACACTGGAAGACTGTATAAAAAGAAATCATTTCAGTGATTATGAAAAGGTACTAGTTTTACAAGGTGTTATGGGAGTTGGAGTTACAATCAAACGTGAAGCCTGTCATTGTCCTGCAAACCAACCGACAAGGTGTTTGCTCAGATTGTAAAATTTCTATAGAGTCATCCACATCAACACCCTTGGGTGATTGTGGAGCATTTTAATTGTACAGGTAGAAATGAAAACCAAATGAAATCAGCCCAACATGCAGCTGGATTAATGAAATCAAAGGGGACCTTCCAGTTTTACAAGGGCTTTAAGAGCTTCATTAAGGATCTGGTCCACGTGCCAAATGTAAAGTAACCTATTTGTGAATAGTTATTGTCTATGCCACAGCTGATCCCAAAGGATTCCCATTAATAGCTTTTTCAACAGAAACAGATATTAAACATGATAGGAAATCATAACAGAATCATGAAAACTTTACAATAGGTAAAATGAGACCAAGAAGAGAGCACTACATCCATAAACCTTATAGCATGGAATATGACAGCATGGAATACACTGAGAATGATCTATCATCTTTACAGCTGTATAATTTGGAGGATAATAAACAAAGACGTTTGGGCATCTTTATGGGGAAACAGTTTGAGAGCAGCATGAAAGTAGACTCCTGTTTCTGTGATTTCATAACAATGTCATCCCAAACTACAAAAACTGCAGACCTACAGAAAGGTTTAGTGTTCCAAAAGCATATACAGGAAAAGTTTTACTCCCTTGTGTACTAAAGCATTATAAAAGAGAGTAAAATTAAATAACATGTGCTAAATCTTTATGTCATGAAATTACTTATATTTTCTCATAGAGAAGAACCAAGAGACATTTGATTGGTATGTCCAAGCATATGTTTAATTTTGAAATCCACATTGCCCCCACCCCCAGCAATTTTGCAAAAGGATCATATTACCATCTTACTATGTGAAAATAATAATGTGCCAGCAGAGGGGACAAGGCCACACTTTTTACAAACCTTGTCAGCATATTCTGTGGCTGTCAGAAACTGAGGGAGAGTTCAGAACTGTGAGGACTCGGGAATTTTAACCATGGTTATGTGGAATGAATGAGATAGTTTTCCTGCCAGCATTTTAATGATGCCGTCCATAATTCTGGTGATTTTAAAATCAACCAAGACTTGGATTCTGGTCATTATTTCTTTAACAGCTCAGCATATATATGTACTTTACTAGTAAATGTAGCATATGGACTTTACCATAGTCAGCCTAGAAACAGTCTGAAGAATGTGGGAGAGAACAAAAAGAAAAAGATTTTCAGTAGAGTGAGATGCCAGTATTTCAAATATCATCTGCAGGTGGTGTTTGGCAAACAGCATGGGCTGGGTTATGTAAAGTATTTTGGGTTGCCCTATATTATATATATACATATATATATATATAATATGTGGTTTCTACGTTTCTATCAAAGCCATAGATGAATAATGACTTGAGCACCTCTCCAGAGCATTTGCACAGTTCTCAAGGAGTCATATAAAAACTAATCAGAAAAATACATACTGGTCCCTGAAGATATAAATATACATTCTTATCATTGATAAATATGGGAAATAATTTATGGAATTATTGAATTGTAGAATGGTTAGGGTTGCAAGATGCCTTAAAGATGCTATAGTTCCAAACACCCTGCCATGGGCAGGGATGTAACTCACTAAATCAGGTTTCTCAGGGTGCCATCCAACCTGTCCTTTAATGCTTCCATGGATGAGGCATCCTCAACATCTCCTTTGGGTAGCCTGTTCCATTGCTTCTTCATTACACAGATTATAGTCTGAGAATTTAGAACATCAACCCAGACCCACAGCTCCCAGATTATGGTGCCTTCTCCTACTCTTTTAATTTAAGAACAGAATAACAACTGAGATTTAAAAAAGACATATCTCCTATCAGAATTCCTGTTAGAAATATTAGGAATATGCAAGCAAGTAGGTGACAAGTAATTGCATAAAAACAAATTCAATTCAACATAAATTAAATTCAACATAAAAACAAATTAAATTCAACAAAGCTAAAAAGAAACCAGAAATGGATAGATATGGGTGTACCAACATCTGTTTTGATCTTTGCATAAAAATAACAGCCATAGGCCTCATCATGTCTGGCCCTGGAATGATTCTTCCTATGTCATTCAGGCCACACACAGTTTGAAAAATAGACAAAGGCTAGTATGGAAGTGTAAAAATTTAAATTCTATCCCAGCACATCTCTTTTCTTTTCTTTTTTATTTTTGGTTCAGCAAAAGTATTTTTATACCTTTACACAAAAAGAGGACATGGAGGCCATATCAGTCAACACAATGCATCCCCGATATGCTCTGTTTGACCACTTTTAAATACTCAACAGCCCAATAACCAATAAGTGTGACATATACTGTCTGATGGTGTTCATGATTATGGTGGATGTTAAAATATCTAATATGATACTTTAATACCTGGATTAGAGGACTCTACTAATTCTGGGGGCTTTTTTCTGCTCAGATGGTGAATCCAATATGGATTGCTTTTAAGGATGTGAGACTTTCAACAAACTGCAAAGTAGGAGACTCCATCCAACTTAGAGATTGGCCATTTTCCAGAAGGAAAAACAATTCAAACCTGTCATATTCCCTCCTTTCTATTCTTCAAAAAGAGATTAGTGGGGAAATTTATTTGGCCTTTCAAAGAAGCGGTGTGTGCTGTGACTCCAGCAAAGGACAACTTAAACACTAGATTGCAATTTTTGTATTGCTCTGTACAGTAGCTGTGAGTGTTGGCAGAAGTCATACTGGGGATGCTGCACATTCATGAAAAGGAATTCACTGCAACCTGAAATAAAGGCATAGAGATAATATTAGCCAGAAATAGCCATTCAGAGAAAAAATCATTTAAACAGCTTCTGTGCATGTATTCAAGTTGATGAAGTAGAACAAGAACACATATTGAATGTAATTAGCAGTCAGACATTCAGCCTGAGGAAAATGACTCTTGAAAACCCACCATTTCTGCTACAAGTATCCTAAAATTATGGAGCAGAAAATGTTGCTAACAAAATTACCCTAGAAAGCTTATGCCTTGTTTTAAATGTTACGTAGACTGAAAGCCATCTCTGTAAGAATGATGTCATTAGCATGTCTCATCTTTTGTAAATAGTATTTTGCACATAAATTATTATATATTTTTCTGTAAAGCTCTTATGTTCTGTTTGCTATTCTATGCTAAATGGGAAGAAGCAAGTAGAGCCTAGGAGTTGCTCATCTCTCTGAGTATTTAGAATTTCTTCAGTGGGGCTCCCTGCCCCCTGTGGTCACCAGAACAATGACAGCATGCATAAATCTTGACATGCCCAGAACGGGTGGGGAGCTGCAGGTTATAAAACCCTTCAGGCAGCCTCCCAGTGGCAGTAGCCTTCTCTGAACTTATCCTGGTAACTGCCTCCAGCCCTTCTCCCCCATCCTACCAAATGTACAGGGGACACAGCAGATTTTCCCCTAAGGTCCCCAGTCAGTCTTCGCAAGAAGGCAAGGATGAACAAGAGCTGCTTATTTGGATCAAATCCCTTGATTTTTCCCCTGGATCTAAGAGCAGAGGAGGGGGAAATGAGGAAGAGAAATTGAAGTGATTCTGTTGATGCCACTTGTGTCTACATCCGAGTAAGGCAGATGGCAATCTCATGGGTATCCCATAACGGATAGGGTAATAGGCAGCACTTTGGAGGCAGAACTTAATGACTGGGTGAGAGCCTTTTTTATTAGGAGGTTCAGAGCAACACTATAGACATGTCTACCTGGTCATGAGAAAGAGGACTTCAGAAATCAGATGGCAGACCCAAACTTAGATTTAAATGTAAAAAAAAAACCCCAAAAAAGAACTAAAACCAAAACAAGCAAAGAAACAAAACCCAAAAATCGATCAATGAAAACCAAACCTATCAGGTCTTGGCAATGTTTCCGAGGGTGCTGCAGTTTCTGGAAGATCATGCTTGGCATAGTTAGTATTTCCCTCACCTGTTGGCTCATTTGACTGGAAACCATCTGTTCAAGTATGCATCTGCCATAGTTTTAGCTTGTTACAGAAAACCCAGACCTAACAAGCTGATGACACCAATGAGAAGGTGGAATTGAAGGCAATGAGAGAAGTCTAATGGAGAGAGGTAAGGAAATAATATCAAAGACAATATAGAAAAGGTACAGCAAACCCAAGCCAAATAGTAAAAGCTGATATTGTTGGTCATCTAACTTCTGTTATTTAACTTTGCTGCTCCAAATCCCTGCAATGTTTATCTCAAATAATTCTGAGAGCTTAAAAATTTCAGTGAAAGAAACTTTGACAGGTTCTCTAGGTTTTTCTCCTTTTCTGCCTGTTTGGCAGTGATGTGACTCATGTGCCTTTCAAAAGCGCCTTAAAGGGCTTGAAAAGGCCCTAGTAAATGCTTAGCACTTTTTTAAAAATCATTTTTGGACACTGTGTTCCTCCCTACTGCATGACTCCACATTTAATCACACAGATTTTTTTGCCTCATATTTAATTTTAGTTATTCATGGAGTTTTGCTCTTTTTTCTCCAACACTCACAGATCTAAGGAGTAAATGCTGCCTTTAGAGAAGGACACGGTGTAACCATACAGTTATGAGAATGTCACTGTGCTTTCTTTCACATCAATAATTTAAATTCTCAAGTTTTCTTTAAATTCTCACGTAGCTAAGCATCCTAAAAACAATGGTTAATGTTAAATTCCATTAAAACACACAATCATATGAGATTATGTAAATATTTAGTTATGAATATTAACTTTCCTCAAGAACATATTCCAACTGTCATATTTCCCAAAACATCTTAAGCAGTTGTGTTGAGCCTTCCTTTGAAACTATTTTGTTTTCTAAACATATACTGAGAGAACATTGTAAAGTCAGGACTCATAATTTTTATAAAGTTTATCCATTAAACTTCTAAAAGTTTTTATTTTCCTTAAATACTTATCCAATTCCCTCAGACTGAACCGATGACTGAAACAGAGCAAGAATTTCATGAAGGAAAATGGAAATAAATGCTTAAATTTAAGATTTTATCTATGCTACTGTGATTATGTTTCTACAGGGATCAAAAGAAGTTACAGCTGTATATAAGCCCTCTTCTAAGAAAAGTCTTCCAAGAAAAAAATTTCCCACCCTTGCTATTACCAATGTTGCTGAGTTGGCAGTGGTAACAGTGAGAAAAGGCTTCAACAGCTTGCTTTATTTAAACTCCTGCATCAGTAAAACTTCTTCAGCATGTGATTGATAATTGTTCCCGAGCACTGCTGTGGAGCAGGACTGATTACCAAGGGGATTAAAATTCCAGAAAGTCTCTGAAGACTGTCTCTGAGGTCCTCTCTTCAGTCTCTCTGCTGCAAAGCTGATTTTAAGTGATGGGATTTAAATTTAGCTTTTTTTAGACAATATTTCCTGGCATGATCAGCATCTAAAGCCTTACTGGAACCCCTTCAGAAAAGTGTCTGACTTCTATCCAAGGCATAATACAGCCACAATTTAGGAACGTACCTCAGTATAGCAGAGTTTGCTGGCTACAGCTGGAAGGAAAATAGTCACAGAGCAATAGATCACTTTTGTGGACGGAGCATGGGCCTGATTCAACCTTCCCAAATTGCTCCCACAGCTCTGCATTCTGCCTCCAGTTTTTTGGGCCAAGTCATATTACCACTTTGTAACTAAGTCATTTCCTTAATGATAACCAGGGTCTATATGAGGAGGGAAATGAAACTTTGTGATGAGTCAAACCAGATAGATTGTTGAACTTCTTTAAATTTGACTATGTCAAAGAAAATATATAAAAAGCAAATATTATTCTTAACTGGCTATGAATCATGTACCCTGTAGGACTTTCTGTTGACAGTCTGCTTAAACAGCCAAACTGGTAAATTAATCAGCCTGGAGACCATTTTTATTACTGCTTAATTTATGAGTGTAGGGTAGGCAACTGCTTGGAAAAAAATTAACAAATTACTTGGTCAAGTGGTGATTCAGTGCTTTTCTGATGCTTGAAGCGAAGGGGGGAAAATTGTGAGAAGTTATTACATTTTCTCATGATAACTAGATATTCAGCAGAAACACTTCAGTTGTAGCCTTTTCTCAAGCTATTTGACCAGAATTGAGAAATGATTCACCACCACTGGAGCATGATGAGTATGTTCAGGTGAAACCCTTTGTAGTCAGACAAAAATAATTTTGTTGCTAACTGCATTTGGTTGCATATGTTCAACCTACCTGCACCACAAAGCTACTTAAAGACATTGAAGCTGTAACATTTTCAATGCAAAAATGGCAGAATGCTCATCTGTTTACCCCACTCTCAACTTCAGTATGGTAAAGCAGAGCAGGTAATTATTTGACTCACTATTTGGTGTGTATAATGTGAATTCATCCAAGTGCACCCAGACAAAACATGCCCAAGAGTCATGAAAAAAATTTTACTCATCTGATCTCTAGGTGAGCTGGGTCTGAAAGTCTCTTAATGTGACAGAGCATCAGACATAACATTATATGTGTTGCTAAGATTTTGTTGCACTCAGCTCTGCCAAAGGCAAGATATAAAAAGACAATTTGGTTGTGCACTTACACACATTTTTAATGCTTTACAGCAGCAATGAAATTTCAGAAAGGAAAAAGAAAGAAAAAAGGTAACAAATAAATAATATATGGTTTTACGTCAATTCATCTGAAGTCATACAGTGTGATGCTTTTGGAAACATCTGGCTAAATAAAAGTATGAAGGTTTGAAATTATAGAGACGTATAGAAAAAAAAATCATCACAAATGCATAAATGGTTTCCTTTTTTTCTCCAAATGAAACTTGGAGACTTAGAAGAAGAAATTATCATCAGGACACTATTACTGGCAATGTCAAACATATTTCCTCTGGGGCATTTTACTTGACACCTCTGAAAGTCAAATGCCAATATGAGACAGAAACCTCTAACCCTCCTGCACAGTAGACATGTCTCAAGAAGTGATGAAGCCTGGAAAATTAAGTGAATAGAAACAGTGTCAGTTCTAACTAATACTCTTTTGCACAACATTCTTAAATTAGCTGAAAAATATTAAGTAATACAGATCTTACATTTCAAGAATAACAATTTAAGTTGCTAAATTAAGAAGAACCTGCTGAATTTTGTAAATGCAGGAATTTCTATGCCTGTGTCAAAGTTATGTTTGGAATGAAACACTGAGAAAATGTAATGAGAGTATCTGACATTTTAGTAAGCAGGGAAAGCTTTTTCTCTTCTGCTACACTAAGGTGCCATGGTCAACAACATCCCAGACACAGGGTCTTAAAATAAAAAGGAAGAACAAATGAAATTAATGGTTAGTGACTTTGCATATGTTTCATGTACTACTTGCTTTTTGTGAATGTGAGTGATCCCATTGCCAGCACAAGTCCTTGCAAGAAAGGGACACGGACAGACTATTTGACAGTCAACACCACAAGGAACTTGAATTAAACTTTAAAATAAGACATACTACTTCTTTCTCTTTTGTATTTTAACTTGCCTTTCAAACTTCTTTTGACTGTATTTTGGAAGTCTCTGAAAGGAATATGACTCTTTTTTGCTCACCAGAAGTTTGTGTGCCTCAAATAATTTCTTTTGAATTGATCTAGAAACAGTGCAGCTGCATACACATTAAGAGCTGTGTTTAGTTTACCTCCATCTTTTTATTTTTCAGTGCATCTTTACTTAGAGAATAATTATGTGTTTAAAGAGGTTTCCTACCATCTTGATTAATAAAAAACGTGTTTCTTCCCTTCGAATCTGCACTTGCTTTCTTGATCCCAATGTGAAGTCTGGGCACAACTGCTGTATCAAAATCATTTTTATAGCAAGAATCTCTAGTGTCCAACACAACAATGGGTTTTTTTCCTTCAGAAGGATGAGATGATACAGAAGAGGCAGAAAAATCTACAAGAGGAAATGCTGAAATCATTGGGGAAATGTAAGTGTGCCATTTAAAGACAATATTTGTGGGATGGCAATGTGTCACTGATCCATGCACCTTTCTTTTAAATAATCTGTCTTCCAAGTCAAAAGAAAACAAGTAGAATTTTAATCATAGACTCCCAAAATAATTAAAGTTAGTTTAAGATTTCTTTGTATTTCAAGTTCTATAATCTTCTAATTATCTCAGTAGATTTCCATTGGACACACCCCTATTTTCAACATCTTTCTGGAACTGGAGGGAGCAGAACAGGAAACCACAGTCTTGTTAAAGCCTAACAAGTGTTGAGGAGGTTGAAATTAACACATCCTTTAATCCACTGCCTGTTCTCTTGCTAATGCAGTCCAGAACACGTTTTGCTCAGATTGATGCCCTCCAGGACCCCCAGGGCCATTGCAGCAAAGCTGCCCCAAGCACCCAGACCCCCAGCCTGTTCATCTGCTTGGAATGAATCTGTACCATATTTATCTTTGCCATACACAATGCAGTTCTTTTTGACTCAATATTCCAGCTACTGGTTTTTGTTTGAATAATGTTTGCCTCTTCAAAAGTATCTGCCTTTCAGTTTAGTTTCCATCTACCAGCTTGGTGAAGATAAGTTACATCCCATCATCTAGGCCTTTTATAAAAGACACTACATAGTACTGGACAAAACACCATCCTCCAGGAACTCTGCTTGTATCCAGCTGTCAATTCACTTTTGGCACAGTAATTATATCATTGAAGTTTTGAAGTTTAGCAGCATTCCACTCACTGGACAGGTCCATCTCTCCAGCTCATATCTTACTATCTTGTCAAAAAGGATATTGTGGGAGAACATGTTAAATACCTTGCTAAAAATCAAGGTTATGTCAAGGTTGTTGCCTCCCTGTTTGAGCGGAGCCAGAAAATCTTTTACCCATATTGAGGCTGTCTTGTCTGCCAAAGCAGCAGCAGTGCTGTCCTTGGATTAGTGTGCCCACATGCTGTGCATTGTCTTACCTGTTTTACTGTAATTATAAAGCAAACAAAGCAAAGACAAAAAGAGAGAGAATCCTCACAAATATTTTTTCTTCCTTTCAAAAATGTGGTTCTGTAAGATATCCAGTTTTCCCATTGTTTCATTTTTCAGTGAGCAGTCTCAGAGGTCTCAGGGGGTCAAGGCCTCGTCTTAGAAGAGAGCTAGAATGGGAGCTGTGTGAAAATTTCCAGTTGCAAAGTGAAGTGGAGGATTTGGGCCCTTTGCCAGTTCCGTGTGGGTATGATGATTTCAAGGCAGTTTGCCATGACTTTCTGTATAATTTTCTAGCAACAAAAATAGTTTTTGTATTAAAAAATGAAAAAGTGATTTAAAATAGCTTCTCCAAGTCAAGAAAAGAACAAATAAGGCAATACTCAGAAAAGTAAATTTATCCTCACATACATTAAACCCCTAAACTGCTGTCTCTTTTATTTGGCTGAGTTTCCTGAGCTGTGCTTTTCACTACTGAGTTAAGTACTCTTCAGATTTTGTTGTTACCATGCTTTATGCTCATAGACTTTCAAACAAAGAAGCAATTATTTTGTCTTGCAGCATGAAGGCAGATCCTGGGTTAGTCCATCTTGCAAATTGCTAATATCTGCAGCTAAAACAGGCACTCACAGCCAATATCAAGAATCAGTGTAGAAAATTTTTGTCTCTTTCCTTCTGTCTTTTTTTCAAGAATCCCTTCTTATTCTCATGTTTTACATCTGTTGCCCCATCACAAAGACATGCTTCACTTCAGGTTTTGGGGTTTTTTAATGTAGGAAAATGCACAATAAAAAGAACATGCACAGTGCCATGTCACATTACCTTTTTAAGGTGTAGAGTGGAATCTTTCAGTCTATCTAATGTTAATATAAAACTTATCAAAATTGTTCTTATTTCCCCCCAATGTCTTGTTTAATAGCCCATGGAATTGACTAAAATACTCCACATGCTCAGGTTTAGCCTGCTATGATGATCCCACATGGCATAGCTGAAGTAAGATCTTCATGTTACCATCCCTTTCTTATTTCATATGTCAACTTGCTTGAAAAAGTAGTAGACAACAGTAAATTGCCTGTAACCTGTACAAGACAGGTTGCATCCACTGCACCAGCACATCTTGGCAAATGCATATCTGAAGGCAAAAGTTATCCTGATGTAAAGAATCAAGTCTGCACAAACAGCTTCATGTTAAAATCTAGAGTGAAGTTTTTAGGGGGGGGGTTCACCTCTACATTTAAAAATAGCTTTTGAAATTTAAGGTCTATTAAAATTTGATAATTCATTGTCCTTTCACTAACAAGTTATATCAGGGTATCTATATTTTGTCTGCTCCTTTGTAAGTGAGGAAGGATCAGATCTCTCTGATTCATTCATATACCCAGAAAATGGTTAGAGCAAGTTCTGGTCATATTCTGCAATAATTCCAGACACCCACCTCTGCAGCATCTTCAGTTAAATGATTTTTTAATTATTCCGTCATTTTTCATGTTCAGACAAGAATCTGAACCTATGAAATTTGCTCTTGAGTATTGCCCTAATTTCAGCACAGGCCTACATGTGCCAAGGATACAGAATGAGGGAAAAATATTCACAGAAAAAACCCAATGGTTTCCTATACCTTTTAAAATACTTTTTATTGTGAGGCACATCAGGTTTTCCATCAGTGCAGTTTGTGAGGTGTGATATGATGGAATGGCATCCTGAGCTTGGCACTCTACTTCCAAAATGTAAACAGCCCAAACCACAACATATTGCTACTTTGAATACTGTTTATTGAATTTGTTTTCACTGACTGAAGAATGGATGCTGCCTTTGCAAGTTCCTAGACTCTGATTTTAATAAGATGCAAGAAAGTGAAATGTCCCTGCTCATTACACAAAGACTACACAGGCAGAGGAGCACAATAATATCTGCAGGCTCTAATTTAATTAAAAATTTGTGGCTAAAGATATGGAAACATTTTCAAGGATGAAGGAATATTTCTCCCAATTCTATCTTGCTTCATAAGGTAGACTCAAAATCCTTGGGTTAAAAAATAGCTAAAGACAGTTCACATAAAGTTCCAGGTCATCTCTTGCAGGTTCTGTCTTCATAGCAAGGTTAATTTGGGAATTAGAAGTAGTGCTCAGATTCTAACCCTGTATAATCCATACTAAGAAAGCTCTTTTATTGTGTGCACTGTTGCTTTTGAGAAAGGAGCTCCTCTTGATAATCCAAATACAGCCCTGCTTAATGAAAATTCTGTTGCTGCTGTTTACCAGTGTCTCCCCACAGACCTCTGTCCTTACCAGTGTGAGCTGGAAAATCAGTCACACATTCTCTTACACAGTAGGGTCAACCCGATTTATAGACTAGCACAGAATATGTGCACAAAATCTCAGCACCTGGTGCTAGGCAGTGTCCTTTGTGAGGCGGCTCTGCTCCCTGAGAGCCAGGCTAAGCTGGGAAGAGCTGAAGTTTTTTGTGTCACATTTGGTTATGTAGAGTGTGCCTGTGCCCAGATCCATGCTGTTCATGCTCTTGCAAGCAGTGGCTGCTGCAGACAGTTCCCATTCTTGTGAGGAGAAATTAATTCAATCTCTGTCTTTTTAAAAATACCATTTTCTTTCCTAAACAATGCTTGTTGAAGTGTTTTTTTCCAAGTTCTGGCTGCATTGTGTTCTTGTATATCCTTCCCTTGGGAAAGCCTGACATCCACCTGTATGTATGGTCATTATTAAGCCTTGCCACAGTGTTTATTCTTCTGACACTAGGTTAAAAACAAGCTTTCTTACGTATCTGTCGAGTGTATGTTCCACATTTAAGGTGTTGCAGTATTTTATTATTGTTTACTACTCAAATGTTTGGGATCACTAACAGCAACATACACAGTAATTTCCATCGCTTCAAATGCAGCAGGGTGCAAATGAGGATGGAGTCTGTGTCCTTGAGCTGCACCTGAGTATACCTAAGGCAGTCTTATACAGACTGACTGCAAGTCTATTTTATAAATAGAAAAAGACTATTTTAGATGTCATATTAGTTCTGAGTAAATATTTCCATCATATTTTTGTGCACCCAAGGGTCTGCTTCTGTTTATGCTTCCCAGAGCAGCAGAAAAAATTAAGCCAGGATTAGTTCTTATTGCCTTTTATAAAACCACTAATGCTTGGTCTAAATTCTTACCTTGGTGTCCATTTAAATTATAGTTTTGAGCACAATGTAACAGTGTGAGGTTTTTTCAAAATATATCCATTTTGTTATTGCCCATTGTTAAATGAACCCATCTGACCAGATAGTTAAACACAGGAAAGGCAGACAGTGAGGAAGGTTTCAATCTTAAAAATATTGGCTTAAGGATGCCTCTTCATTATGAACAGTATTTTGATGACTTTGGGAAAGAGCCACATTACTAGTCATCTATTTATCATCAATTTAGATTGCTGAGATATATGTCAAAGACTAAAAGGTTCAACACAATTCCTGGTGATTTCTGCCTTTCTGACTCAAGTTACAACCTCCCCTGACTTTACAAGCACTTTATTCAAGTACTCTGAAGTCAGTGGGTGTCTGGGTGCTACAGTTTTTTCATTTTTTTTGTCCAAATTAAGAAATGGAAAAGCACTGGTGGAGAAAAAAGACAAAACAGTATACAGAGCCAGGGTCTTTTATTTCCACTTCTTATATTAAAAGAAAATTGAAATACCTTATTATAGGATGAAGAGACAGAAAAACTAGGAGGAAAAAAAAGGAGACTGTGAGTGAATAGCAAAATAGATGAATAATTGATAATAAAAAGTGGGCTGCTTTCCTCCAGAAGCTGTCGATTTCATGCTGTCTTTGACTCAATAAAATTATTGCATCATTTTTTTTTCTTAAAAATGTTGTCTTACTGTTTACGAAAAAAAAGCTGAGCATATAAAGGTAGAAACTAATTATCACTCTGTAAGCTAAAAATTTTCTTGAAAACAAGAAGAAGAAGAAGAAGCATTGTCTTTGAGAGGACTTTAAAAGAAATCACCAGTGACCTTTAGAAAATGCATAGCTAGATTAGAGTAGGATTTCATAGGGACAATGTAATAGCTGATGATTAAGGTACTTATCACCAAATATGTATCATTTTTGCAAAAGGAAAATAAATTCCTTGCGTCTGCTGATATAGCAGAATATTTCTACAAGCAAGTATGAAAACAAAACTGTCAAAATAAATGCAACGTTGTGTTCCAGGTGCACATCTCACAACTCAAGCACTGCATCCACATTCTGGACATGTTGGACTTCTCAGCTCTCTAAAGACTGATATCAGAGTGCCCTCAATACAAAAGCTGTCTAGTTGCCCTTGGGAAATGCTCTCTGTGCAGTTGCTTCAAGCTCTGTGCAAATGAAGAAGCAAGCAATCAGAAGATACCAACGAGAGGTCTGGGAAGGATCAGGGGCCCGAGTATTGCGGCCATCCCCAGTGTTGCACGTTTGGGCTAGATAATACTTCCCCAGGTTTATGTTTTGGGGTTTTTTTTCTCTGTTTTTGTTTGTTTATTTGTTTTAGTCCCTTTCCTCCAGGCTTGAGCATGTAGGGCTCTAGAATAACTACATTCATCAGCTCGTTCCTATGCATTTGGTGCAAATTTCTGTGTGAAACAACAGGTTCACAGGCAGAACGCATCCTCCCCCTTTACAGGGAGAATGATTTCCTAAAACGAAGAGGAGCAGGTGACCTTCAGTATCTCTGCTAATTTCACTTCTCTCTGTTTGCTGGATGAGCATTTCTATGGTACAGAATACCCTAGTCTAGTTTATTTATTAAGTCTTGCTGTCATTCACAATGTTCAAGTTCACATCCTGTTACAAAGCAGAATTGATTGTATTGTTGTATTGATGTCTTTTAAGAAGAACGCTATTAAATTTGGTAGGCTTACAGCTCAAAGACATTGCAGTGAACAAGAGAATCAGTTCCTCCATATCAGTATTCTGATTTAAATTATTCAGTTTGACAACAATTTAGGCTCTGCTGTGCTGAGTCCTCTGATCAATACTGTCTTGCTGCTCTCTTTTTCTACTCCCATCTTCTATTTTCATCTTTTGCTCTTAGTTTTCCACTTGAATTGTAAAGTCCTTGAATCATGATCATTGCTTTGTTCTTTGTAAAGTGCCTGGAGCAATTCAGTCCTGGTCTGTAACTAGTGTCCCCAAACAGTGTAATAAATATGTCCCAATTACTACTGATGCTGCAGTTGCTATTGTATCCATGACCATACAGGTGATAAATGAGTGGCAGCAAAGTTGTAAGTTTTCCTTTTTATCACACAATGCATGCCAGACATCTGCAGAAGGTGTTCTTGCTGCCACAGCCATAACTGCTGGAGAGATCCTGGCCCTGAGCAGAAGGGTAGTCCAAGTTTAACTGAGCCTGTGGAATTCCTACTGAGGCTGTCAGAAAGTTTTCTGGTAATTGGATGGTGATAAGGGAACTCTCTGATTAACTTGAATTTTCAGTAAAGATATATCACCAAAATAGTCACACTTCACTCACTGCAATTTGGCACCATGCTAAAGCAAGGAGAATACAGCCCAGGGAATGTAAAAAGGCACTTAAAAACCAAAGCTCTGTGCCATCAGCCCTTTTGCTTACACCAAAGAAGATTTCACCCAAAGCCCTCTATTTATGCAAGTAATCACTAAACTTTATGAAATCTAGTGAACTGCTTTTTTTTTTTTTTTCTGATTCATTATTAGTGGGAGACATTTAAGATGAGTATATTTGCCTACATATTATGAACCATAACTTTATCACATTGGATTAATGAAACAATGGTACAGACCATCACACACACACATACATTTACACACTCTGTAACAAAATCTTTAGAAAAGTTCCTAGGATCTTTCAGTACCAAAATTACTAACATGTCAGCTAGGCTTTCCTCTCTGACCCAAACATAATCAAGCTCCCACCCTTCCCAGCATCCATCCTCTTGCTTCCCAGACTGGCTTGGTGCTACATGTTTATTTTCTTTGCTTCAACACAATAGCAGCAAGAGGTTCTGAAGGGAGGAGCTGTGGACTCTTAACAGGAGTTGGACCCTAATGGTGGGTGGAAAAGGTAATGGATTTTCTTGAAAAAGTAAGAGGGAGGAGCAGCATCGGAGCCTGAGCCTTCAGTGTTTGGTACAGTCCTGAAGGGATCTGCCCTGGCCTCTCCTCTCTGCTGAGGCAATGTCTGAGACAAATGAAGTGTGGGTAGAAAGATTATTTAAGCTGAAATGTGAATGAGTCCTCAGCCCCTCTTGTGAGGTCGTCAAAAGTTTTCCAGTAACTTTGTACTGACAAAGACAATACCTTGATGAGACAAAGCAGCCTTTGGCTCTTGTGGCTCAATGTGGTTGTCCTAGGGTGAGGTTATGATGCTTGTATCCCCATTCATGTTTTCTGTTTATGCTGGATATTATGTTCTGTGCCTTTAAGACTGGCTCTGAAGAGTGAAAATTTTGTTTGGGTTTTCTTATCAAGCCTGGTGGGACACAGAGACAGGCAGTATATAGTGCTGCTTTTGCTTTTTTGCTTTTGCTTTTCGCTTTGCTCTCTCGCTCTTGCTTCTGCTTCGCTTCTGCTTCCTCTTGCTTCTGCTCATTAGCTAGTTTAGCTAAACAGTCCAAATTTCCTCCTGGACTGTTTCTCCTTTCCTTTTTTCGACCATCTCGAACCTGCTCCTGACTGGGACCTGGAAACACCGAGAGTTTGCACCTTGTGGCTGCAGCAGCTGCCCCAGCACCAGAGGGACCAATAACAGAGCGACCACCCCCGAGAGAGACTTTCTGAATTTGTCATCTTTTTCAGAGCGGTGTCATCCGGCATTGTTCATTTTGCGTGCTGGGGGGTGCTTTGCCTGTTAAATAAACAGGTTCTTTCCACTCCTCTCCGAGGAATTCTTCCCAAACTGGTTGGGGGGAGGGGCTGTGTGGGTTTGCTTTCTGGAGGGGGCATCCTTTGGAAATTCTCTACCAAATTTGCCCTAAACCAGACAGTGGCTCACTTCAAAAGTCATCTCAAACAGCCATGCTGTCAGTCATCAAGTAATGAGGTCAGGTAAATTGGGGAGGCTGAAAAAGGGGATTTAGGTGGGAGAGAAAGAAAGAACTCACCAATTATCCACACCTTCCAAAATCCTCTTGTTTCTTGTTCACAAAATTAATAGCCTGGAGACACCTGAAGTTATTCTAGGAGTATTTTGGGGGTTTGGTAACTTACAGAAGGAACACTATGGCCAAGGTATGTCCTGGAATTGCCTCATCGTACTAGTGGTTTTCATCTCTTCCTGATGTATGACTGAAAGCTAAGGTGAATGTTAGTCAACACCTATACTCTTTGATATTTTACAGAATTCGGTGGCTATGCTTCTGTTAGCAAGAGTAGGTGCAGTTCAGTGCAGCTGTATTTTAACCCTTCAAAGGAGAAGCACAGTGTGCCCTCTATTCCCTAAGGAAATCCAGACAAGGTCCTTTATATATGAAGCTCTTCTTTCATTATAAAATGTACAACAGCTACTAAATGCACCAAAATGGGTTCTTTTATCTCTAATATAAAAGTAATTACTTCTTCATGCAGCAGAAGTCCACGGTGTTCCTGCAGTTGGTTTTGTCACTGGAGTCGTGTCAAACCCCTATTGCCAAATAGCAAAGCCCACCTGTGAGTTAATGATGCATTTGGGGTTTTAATACTCTAGTGACAGAAGGAACTGTGATGAATCTCACTGAACTTCATTTCAGGGCATGAACCTGATATTCAGTGGGTTGGAAAAAGTCACCTTCAAGGTTTTCAAACTAGCACACTATATTTTGTTTCTGTGCACCGTGTTTTTTCTTACCTTAGCTCCTCAAGATGCAGTTTCACTTCAGACTGTATCACTGAAGTGCAGCAGTCTATCAAAAGCTGCACAATGCACATTAATTGTTTCCAGATTCGAGGTCAGAATATTAGTCTAAAAATACCCCTGTAGCAGAAGGGTCCTTAATGTAGTAAACATGGATGTGCAATAAATTGCAGAATACCATTTTTATTACCTATATTAAACTGCAGAAAGATTTAGGGAGAACCAAGGAACATATCCAGTTCTTTGATTCAGACTAGTCAGTCTTATTTGTGGCTTCATGGAAAATGTTTAGAAGCAAGGAAAAAAAACTTCATTGTTTTTCTGTACACCTCCCCCTGCCTTTAAGCTACAAAATGCAATTTTGGGATGTATTGGCACAAATGTGTTTTTATTGGTTCCTGTAATTTATAATGTGTTCAAGATATGGTGGCAGCAACCTGAAAAACTATTAGCATCTGTAAAGCAGTCTGTGACCAAGAGATTACTTCACAAAATGAAGATTTAACATGCAACTTCCCCAGAAATTAGCTGTGTTTGGGTCTGGCTCTTCTGTTGCTTTCTTCCTTTATTAATCCCTTCAGGCAGAAGGAAATGGTGAGCTATCTGATTAAAATATGTGCAAAACTGTAGGGAAATCCTGCACAGCTGCTAATGCCACCTGATTTGGTGCTGGAAAAACATTCAGCTAGGTGTTGATCAAAGCTTTGGAGGGATTTTAATAATTAGTTAAATAATTTCAGAAAGTTCCAAGGTTGTGCAAAAGCAACAACAGACAGTTCCATCCTTTAAAGAAATGGCAAAGTTTAAATGATAAAGCAGGTAAATATTTGTCCAGTTTTTAAAAATATCATAGCTCGCATACTGAAGGTAATATGGATTTTTTCTTTTCAAAGGAGGAGTTATTTGTTATTTGTGAAACACATACCAAGGTTTGATAGATTGTTGAAATATTTCAGTAACAGCAAGTCAAATTGAGCTGGTGATGTGCTTACAAAGGTTCTGAAAGCACAGACAAGCACCCCAACACTAATTATTCAGCCTAAAACAAATCTGAAAGCTGTTTCATTTTCCTTGTGTATTTTGATACAGAGAAGGTGACACGATCTGCAAAAGGCGTGTATAGGCTTGTTTGCATATTCGCCAGCATATTTGAAAAATGTGCTTTTCTAACTCTATTATTTTGAATTTGCCAACTTGTAACAGGAAAAATAAAAGAGAAACACAGCTGAAACCACCCAGTGTGTCTTGGTGGAATGAAAGTTCAACTCACCTTCATTTCAAAACAGATTTATAAATTGCTATATATATCTTTATCTGAAAATTGAGCAAGTTTATAATCTTTTTCACATTCATTTTACAGTGAAACCAATACAGAGTGGGAGGTTATTGTTGTTACAATGTGCACACAGCAGATTGCATTCATAATTCAATCCTGTTGCATGTGATGCAAATTTTGTCCAGTTTCTTGTAACACAGTAAGAGTAGTTCTGAGACACATTTTGCCTCGTTCTACCTAGTACAGAGTAATTGTCTATGGGGGAAACATGTGGGAACAACTCAGACCTTTCTGCATTCTGTGCAGCAAAACAAATATTCTTCCTGCATTGGAATGAGAGATGTGGCATGGAGGGTTCTTGACAGCAATCAATTATTTCCCTGTCAATGTCAAATGCAAGACATGTGAAAAGAAAAGAATACCACAATTTAAGACATTTCAGAGTACTCAGAATCCCCTGTCCCTTCCTTTAGGAATGCACTATTATTTTGTTGAATGCGTACAAAGAGATTTATGGCTCATATCTTGCTTAATGACCTCTATAGGATATTCTATTTCAAGGACACATAATACTTTACAAAAAATTAGAATTCTTCTCATACCTCTTCTGTACTGGGGCTAATTTTGCACTATTTGTCTACAATCACTCTCCAATGTCCTCCCAGTCTTGATCTAAAGGCTCCCAGGGTATCTGTAAAGCCACAGGCAGACATTCATTTTCCAAACTATTTGCCAGCTGAAAACACTACTGCTCCTTTGCTGTTTGTTTTTGACCTTTGCCAAGGGTTATCCTCCCAGCATTGCCAGCAAAGAAGGGATGAAGAGAAGTCTCTAATCTGTTCCAGGCAAAACCAGTCTGGGTTGACTTACTTAAATGGAGAATGATCCAGAGCCGATGACATCGTCCAAGACCTATTTGGAAGCACTCATACCATGCTGTCCTTTCAGCAGCAGGACTGTGAGGGTTGTGCCTCCAGCTGGAGGACATCAAGAGGCATTGGGCAGGATGCTGGCTTTAGCCCAGCATCACTTGACATCGATGGTCTATTAGAGTCCTCAGGAAGGCACAGAGGAGTACTGGCTAGCGGCAGGGATAGTCATAAAATGTCCTGGTATGCCCATACTGAAGGCTATACCATTCATCACATGTAGTAATCTCAGAGTTTTCTTGATACTGAAATAATATCTTAAAAATATCTTAAATATCTTAATTGCACTTTCCCTTTTCAGCTGCCCCATGCTATGATAGAAAAGACAGGGACATTTCTGGGTTTTGATTTGTTTTGCTCTCAAACACAGAGGCAATTTGGACTTTCACGAATCATTACCAGATGAAGATTGTCAGACTTTTATAAGCAGTTTACAAGTTATTCCCTTGTGAGTTTGTGAATATTTACACAAAGGGAATCAGAGAAAAGTGAGTGAATAAATTGCTGATGGTGGGTTATGTTTTGGGGTTACTTATGGATATTTTTAAAATGGAGGGGGGAACAGGTGATTAAAAATTGTAGTTGTTAAAGGGAGTTACAAAATATACACAAGTCAATGAGATGAATATTTTTAACACATGAGGCAGTTATATAATTTCTAGAACTTCTGTTTGAAGAAAAAGGGCACACAAGGGAAGGCTACTAGAAAAATATCCTTTAAGTACTCTCTAGACATTGGCTTTTTTGTTATGTTTACATTTGCTATTTCAGATTGAGATCATATCATAAATATATCCAGATAACAAATAAAGAAAAAAGACAGTGATACAATGAGCAACATCTGTGTACATAAACAATTTTTTTCTATGCTTAGCTTTTACAAAGCACTTCCAGCTTCTGTTATTCACCAATTTCACTTTGCAAGCACAATTCTATAGGTAAAAACATTTTATGCATTTTAGTACAAGCCGTGTTTGCGACTATACTGACTTTGTTTATAAACATTTGCTTCTCTCCTTTTGAAAAAATCAAAACACTTATCTGTAAGAAATTATTAGAATAACATTGCTATTGTCTTCCTTTAAAATGCTGAGAAAGAGAGAAAGGAAAAGTTTCTGTCTTTTCAGAAAGATTCATACACATTCATTTTGAGTTTCTCTTTTCCTTTTTTCCCCTCCTTACTATATTCTATGTAGAGTTAAAATTTGTTCTGTTAAAAAGCTTATCTTTTTCATGTCAGCTTATGCTGTCTGCTGTATTGCAAAACGCAGTCAGGTTTCAGATTGAAATGGAAGTGAGTTTGGAAAAAACACAGCCAATTTACCTACTCTTTGAGGTTCTTAATAACATTAGAAATATAAATGCATCGCAGCAAGAGTGATTTTGTTAAAAGACAATCATCAAATAAAATATGGATTTTTAACAATCAAAGGATGAAAGTGCACTTAACCTTAGTGGCAGAGTGTGCATGTAATGACAAATTTCATCTCAAAAGGCTTGATCTGGCTGCTGCTGAAATCAATGGCAAAACTTCCACGTCCATTGGTGAAGAAAGGAACAGGTCAAAAAAGTTACATACTGATTTAAGTCAAACCACTGTTTTCTGCAGATTCAATATGGTCTACTTTTTTTCCTGAATCTTTAATATCTAATAGATGAGTTGGGACAGGACTAGTCTGCATTCCAGACTTCAATTCCACCGTAATTGTAAATTTGTCCAAATTATAATTCATTTACATACATCCCAGGATAACTGACCCTTTCTTGTTTAGACACCAAGTTATAATTAAAGTATACTATCACTTTGGGGGGAAATGATAACTGATAACCAGTCAATGATAAACAATAACCAGTCAACCCAGACTGGTTTTGCCTATTCCAGAAATCACTGGAATAGTAAATAGTCTTATGATTGAATGACAGGAGGAGTAGTATTGATTGGTGTTGGTCCATTGATTGATGGACCCTGACCCATGGCACTTCTGGGGCCAGGGTCTGACTGGTCTTTGCACCAGACTCCAGCTTGGCTCATGAATTGCAGTAGGGACAGAAATGTGAGAATGGTAGTGGTTCAGAACTGAGCAGGTAGTGTGCCTTTCTGATTTTCTGCACTGTCTGAAAGCAGTTCTCTTTATTTCATGGAGCTTTTGGATGGGAAAAGATTTCCGATCCAGATATTACTGCTTTCAGAGTTATAAGCTCCATTTTTCAAGAGGCAGGCTAGCAATGGTTAGAAATTTTCCACTCTCAGGCTGTGTCCAAGGACTTGAAAGCCCTGCAGTACACTTTGGGTAATAACCTATAGAGAGTTAGAGGATTAAACATTTAATAATAGAAATGGAAATCAGAGTTCTGAAAATAGCTATCTGAGCTCAGTGCCTGGATGTCAGCTTGGGATTTTGTCCTAAGATGTTTACCAAGAAAGTGGAGGGAGGGGGCAGACTCAAGCACACATTTCCCTGGAAGAACTGAGCCCTTGCTTTAGATGTTTTTTATTCTCCTGAATTGTTGGAATAACAATTAAGAGCAAGTGTAGCACATGCTGAATTTTCTCCTCTCATTCTATTTCCTCCCTTTTGTGGTCAATGGAATACAAATGTCACTTTGTCACACTTCTCTGGGATACTAAATTCCTTGTAGTGTAGATTCACCATACATGATTTGGTTTTCCTGCCCAAAGAGGCTTTGTTTCATTTTTCATCTGGATCTTTGCTTGACTTTGTCCTTATATTTTGCAGCTCCAAACTTATTTATGCTAATTTAGCTCCAAACTTATTTATGCTAATTTGGATGGGTTTAGCATATGTTGGGAATAAATTATGGCTTGCTGCAGTGTTTAGAAAATAAAACAAAAAAACCTCTTTACCAACACATTCACCTATTATTTTTCTCAGTTCAACATTGCCATTACACTTAAGTAAAAGTGATACAAAAGTGTCACAATAGAGAATGAGATTTCTGAACCCATCTTTAAATTCATGAGGCTCCATGAGGGTCTTCAATAGTCATTTCATACATTTGCGCATCCACAACTACTTTACATTATAGTAAATGCATAATATTACTGATTGTGTACAGGTGGAAAAATTGAGATACAAAGACCCTTTTTAGTTTTACAGATAATTTTTAAGTTAATCTATATTTTAAGCTGCAGTTTTGTGTGTCATTAATTATCATTTGCACTACATCTGGTGAGCGTGCAGAGATGCCTGGAACAGCTCACTATGTCCTACATGGGTCTCACAAGCAGCACAAACTTCAGAGTAGTTCAACTCATCCTGGTCCTAAATGCGCAAATTAACCCACACTGAGCTCCTTGGTGTTCAGATACAGATTCACATGTCCAGCCATATCTGTGCCACACTACCTCATACAATTCAGACTTTGCAGGTTCCAGTGTGAGCACAGATGATATGAAAAGGTGGATATCTAGGCCTACAAACGGTCACTGAGATTTTCAAGTGGCTTTCCACGTAATAAATAAATAAGTGCTTACAAGACTGTCCTCAAAATACATGCGTTCAACCTCAGTAAACCAAGATACCAAGTCAGATTCATATTAAAAACTCTGTCAGTCTTTAACAAGAAAAATTTCAAATTGACAAATGGGGTTTTTAATGTTACTGAAGAAGCTTTAACCTAGAATTTGCCTTGTATTTACCTGATTCCAGTTTTCAAGTTTGTTTCATTTAGAATCTCCAGTAATCCAGGGAGAATCATGCCAGAAAAGCCCTTAGAGATCTAAAATGATGGTAGACTTTTCTTGCTGCCAGCCTGTTAACACTTGTTAAGGCAAAGTAAAACTTTCTCGAAGATTAAAAATTTAGAGTTGAGGATGGAAGTCTACTTCTATAAAGCAGTCCTCTCCAAAAACATCCTCACAACTCACCAGGATTGGCGTGGATTCATCAATAATCTGATACCACCCCGCCACGTCCACACACACAAATTTGATTCCACCCCTCATTGTCCACTACCATACACACAAATTTGCCTCTCTATATGCCTCATTTTTATCCTGATTCTTCAAATAAGTTCAAAATTACTAGAGATGTTATTTTGATTAAATTTTTGTAGGCTGGAGTGCCCATAACCATTCTGTGTGTGTCTTGTGCAACTATCAGGGTTTTTTTATGTGAGGTAAAAGATGGATGATGTGCAGAATGGATCCTACCTGTTCCTGAAAGAGATACTTAATGCTTCATCTTGTCTTGTGATTACTGGCTAGGAAAAAAACATTATTGATTTACAACTCAAAGCCTTTCTATTCCTTAGCTTTTTTCTGGCACATATTAAGCAGACCTGCCATGCTAAACTTATTTATTGGAAACTAAAGATGAGTGTTTATATTTTGAAGAGCCTTGTAGTTCAGTAAAAATAAAAGCATACTTGGTGTATTTCCAGATCCAGTTTCAACTGAATTCCCCACAGGTAGGAAACGAGGGGATGTGATAACTAATTCAGATTATACTTTAAGTCTCCTGGTTGAAAATGACACAGCAGCCTTATAGCATTTCAAACAATTAGAATAGAGTTGAGGATCCAGGGGAAATAAAAAGCTGAGGGAGGCCAGGATAATAGGCTGAGGTTAAATTGGACAGGACAGATAATCAGACTGGACTTGTTGTCCCTGCTGTCCTCGTGGAGGTTAATTCTGTCCATAAATAAGACTATCAGAGTATGATTCTGTAATGACATATGATGATCAAGGTCACAAATCAAAGATAAGGTGAACAAAGTAATCGTTTTTCAACAAATTTGATACACAAAATATAATAAATTTTACAAGTGCTGTGTTCACAAATTCGATCCAGAATAGAATTTCAATTATTTCAGGGGAAGGCTCATTCTAAAACATAAAAAAATGCACAAACCCACATATTTACCCTTTATCATAAACTTGCTAAATTATTTTTAAGCTTTAAGATTTTTGTGGTAGCACACACATCTTTTTTCGCATACTACTGCTGCTGCTGCAAAATGTTGTTTTTCATTCACTATGACCATCAGAAACATGATTTTTATAGATCAGCAGAAAAGACTGTTCACAAAAAGGAGTGTGAAATCACTCGGCACTTACAGTACTTCATATTTTCAAAGGGTTGCACTCACATGAATAGACAGATTGTAATTGACTCTACTGCAGAGTGATGAAGATCTATCCCTTTAATGGATAGAAAAAAATTGGGGGTGTGGATGTGAAATGAATTGCTTCATCCTCCCTGGTGGAGGGACAACTAGAAGAGACCAGATACAGACAAGAACCTATGTTCTTTCCATAGCTAAAGTATTTGAGTGTATTTATTCTTCTCTGTGAAAAATAAGAATAAGGGAAAATGTGCCCATTTCCAGCCTTAGTAGCATTACAGAAAGGACAGAATATTCATATCTCAGTCCATAAATTCAGAAATATACTGAAATGAACCAAGTGAATTATCAGACCTCCTGCACTATAAATGTAGGTGAACATATGTCGGGAAGTCTACTTGCTCCTGCTTTCTGAATACTCAAGCAGTTCAAAGATAAAAGAGGGGCCACTGGCAGCTTGTGTAACTTCAGGGTATCTGCTGAATGAAATCCACACCTCTCCAAACCAGGAAACATAGAAGTAAGATGCAGAATACTCCAACATACAAAAGGCAGGTAACATACTGGTACGGTAACTGTCAGTGACATCACTATCCAGTCACACAGGAATAGGTGCAGAAGAATGTTTTTGTGCACTTTAGCTCCTTTCCATTGGGAACTGGCATTGCAACCACTGTTCTGGTTTGCTGGACAAATTCTGAAAGCCACTGTTTTTCCTCAAGTGTCATTAGGTGTTTTATATCCCTCTGGGAAGCATTGAATGGAAAGAAAACACATTCCAACATGTACTGTATGCATCCGAGCTCAGAGAAATCTGGTGTATATTACCCCAAAACTTCTAGAGTGCTCCTTACAGGGGCAATGGTGCATTTCTTCTGTTAGAAGCAGGACACACAGATCTGCTTCCTGTGATCTCTGACAGAAGAATATGTTCAGGAGGGTCTGGAAAAAGTATAATGTTAGATGACACCATATTCTTATAAGCAAGGGATTGATACTTTCTGAGAGGCAACATTTATTCAGTGGAAAGTTGCCTACAGGTAGCTGTTGTGCAATGACTGAGCATACCTGAGTTAGGAGACCATTGGTGTAACTCCCAGAAAAGATACAGCTCTGTGTGAGGGCTTTTTCTGCTGATGCTCATGGGAAAGCCACTGTACCTAGGTGACATTAGATGACAAGTTCCCCAGTACTCATACACCTTGTTAATGTTGTATCTGGACACTGAAATAAAGCCCAATGCTTTAGAGAATGTTATCTTACACACAGATCTCAGCAATTGTATATCTGCACGTGGAAAAAATTCTCCATTATCTGTGCTGCTATCAAAGGCAATTGATAAAACAACTATTGATGATCTATTGCTAGAACTTCAGTAAAGTACTGATAAGAAATGCTTCTTAAAAGCAATCTCCAACAAAATGCCACCCTCCACCTTTTAAGATTTCTTTCCTGCGTGCTCCACTGCTGTTGCCTAGTGAACTGTCTTCCTTTGTCCCCACACTCACCTGGACACATAAATCCAAGGCACTACCCACTTTAAACCTGCCACTAGAATATTCTCCCTCTAGATTACCAGTGCTGGTTTGCTGAGTATCCTCAATATGAGTGATCAGTAGGGGTTGACAGCCCTCAGCAGAACAGCTTAGAGAAATGAAAATGGCCAAGAGGATCAGTTCAGCTGTCAAAACTCTCCAGGCTTCTCATTCCTAACACAGCCTTACCTGCACCAATACTTAGTCTTATCTGATGTTTACGTTACTGTAGAAATACTCAGGTAAATATTTCCACTGCTAGCTCCATGATGGAAACCCACAGACAGGTTATTGTTTTTTTCAAAATCAAAGCACGCTTAAGGACCCAAAAAGTCTCACTAGACAATATAAGAGTTCTCTTTTGAGAGGGAGAATTTCTTTCTGTTCCTACAATACCTCCTGAACACTGGATAAGAGACCAAAACACCTCAACATTTCCAGCAACACAGCTCTTTGCTTTATAAGAGATGTGTAAAGAAGGTGAATGTGAAAAACTCCAGAGTACAACCTCTGCTTTGGGGAGTTTTGTATGTTGCAGGGAGTGAAATGGGTGAAGAAAAGTAGAATCTGCAAGTCATCTGTATGAGCCGACAGGAACACCTCCCAACTGTGGACACAGAGCCTGCTTGCAAATACTTAAGTAATAACACAACTATTTCCAAAGTGCATCTTATTTCCAGAAAGTCCCACCACATGTTTACTGCTTCAAACAGGGTGACGTCTCAATTAGGTGCCAAAAAGTCATCTGAGCCTGCCCAGAAGAGACTTGGAATCTGATATGACCCTTTTATCTCCTTTGGAAATAGTACTGCAATAATTATAAAAATATTTTCTTCTGTAGCTAGCAGATAGGCTTCAATACATACTCTGTGATATATCCTGATCAGCTTATACAGGCCCTCACTCAATATATCTCATCAAATGTGAGTATTTCAGTCTGGAAATTTTCCCCTTGGACAGCAGGCTTGACCAAAGAATCACTGAAAATAGCATGTCTGAACCCACAAGAAATTAAAGAACCAATTAAATAATTGGCATATTTTTCAAATTATGTGTTCAGTCACAAAGATTCAACATTTTGCTTGCCTAAAACTGTAATGTTGACAGTGATTTCCAAGAGGCAGAAGACTGACCCTTTGGGCAGCCCTACCCAGTTCATCTGTCACAGCTGCTTTGAGGCCAGAAAGAGCAAAAGCTGTAGATCTGGAGGAGCTCAGAACCTCTAGGCAAGAGGGTTTTTTGTCAAAACCAGAGGTATCTAGCTGGTTTTGGGTATTGAGGCAGGGAATTCTGTCAGTTTATTTCGCTCAGTTGCTTCACTGACCAGAAATGCAAGGCAGGGGCAGAATCAAAACTAGTGCTTCAGTGTCGCGCCCTCTCCTCTCAAAGACACTGGACACACCTGCTCTTTTGAGCATACCAGGAACACCTTTTAGCCCTCTAAGCCTCTTCAAAGACCTGATTTCCTACTGAGGGCAGTCTTAGGCCATTCCTTCCTCTTTGATCCTCTTTGATCATGCTTCTGTTCATTCAGTGTCTTCAAATATCTGCATACCAGATCAATACTGAGTCAGAGGGCACAGTCAGAAAAGTTCTTAATGGATCAAAGCATTTCTCTTGACAAATACAATAAGACCACTCAACATAGTGGACACTGACTCTTTGGAGTCATTTTCATAAGCCAATGCAACAGAAAGTTAGGCTCCTAATACATACCATTTAATATTACAGCAGAAATACTTAATTTTGTCACCCATGTTGTTAAAGCATTTTTGCTTTTCAGAAAGAAAATGCTTAAAACACCACTTGGAGCATATGAAATCTATGAAATCTGGGAAATGAGAGATGGGAGTCAATATTGCATGTGTTGTATGGGAATTAGCTTGTGTTCAGGGTCGTTTTGAAAAAGTGCTGAGACTTAACTTATTTTCTACTTCAATAAACTTTATTGAACAGCAATATTGCTCTACCTCAATAAGCTTGTTTAATGTTCAGGCCCATGCACTACCTCTGCCCAGCTCCAATGTGTACCTGACCTTATGCAAACTTTTCCTGTAGCTGTTTGTATGAGCAGAATAGTTCAAGGGATTATAAATTGCAAAGTAACATGGAGCATAATGCTAATATTTGGTGTCTGCACTGGTTTCTGCAATGCATAAGAAAAGCACTCAAGTTTTCCTTGAAATGTGTGTAAGTAATCATTTTCTTTAGTGGAAGGAAACCACAATGGAAAATGGTACTCCTTGTTGAGAACCCAAATAGCACCAAGCTCCAGAATCATAGGCACGTGCACTGATTATCTGTGAATTATCTGAGAGTTTTATCCTCCTCAATCCTTGCAGAATTGTGCTTTGCTGATAATCATTGCAAACGGTCTCTTCAGATTTTATAGGGATATATATAGAAACAACACTATAAACACAGAATAGAGCACAGCCTTGAGGCAAATAGAGTTTCTTACACTGAACTGCAGGGTACTTCTGCTGAAGAAAAGTAGGCATTTCCCAATTATTATTATTCCCATTCCCAGTTAGTGTAAGATAAATATGAGTTAACAGAAGTATCCAGCTGCCAAGCTCAAAAACAAAAGACAATGTCATGTTATAGAGATTTTCCTACTGCTTAATTCTCCTGTCTGCTCCTGTGCAAACACTCACCTTTTTAATGAGGAAATGGTCCATAAAGCTGCAAAAATGAAAAATTAGATATATATTCAATTAGCTGTAGTACTGTTGGCATGACACTTCAGGTCAGCTGGAACGCTTTGAAAAGCAAGACATTTGTAACTTAAAGTAGAAAATCTGAATGCAAACTCAGCTGGCTTAACTGTGAAGCTCTTTTGGCAAACCACCGGAAAACATAATTGAATGTAGCCCTCCTGGGAAGGAACCCTAATAAACTGGAGGACAACTTGTCTGCTAGCATTTTGATTTTGCCTTCACAGTGTTCAGGTCTTTGTGAGATTACAGAAGTAAGTTTCACTTACAGGAATGATTACCCTGTGCAGTTACAGGTAAAGGCCTGTTTTATCCTCCCCCTGCAGCTAACATCCATCAAAGAAATGGCTTTCTATACATAGCCTGCTTTCCATGAGTTTATTTTCAGAGGTTGACCAGGCACAGGCAACACCTGAACAATTTACTCTGGCATATTTTTGTGCTTACAACCCATACCAGGGTAACAAATGTGATGAGCTGCACACCCGTCTGAGTGGCTGCTGTGCAGGCAGAAAACAGAGACCCATTTTAGCTGCCAGCCTGGCCTGCACCTACAGGAACACTAGTTATGCCAGTGACATTATGTATCTACACAGGAATAAAAGGTGAGGGACATTGCTGTAGGGGAACTCTAAGGGAGCACATGGTCTCAATTCACTACCCGTGACAATCTACAACCATAATAATCCCTCTGTAGTCAACAGCCTTACAGACAACATATAAATACTAATTTTTTCAGCTGCTTGTTTGCCAAATCCTAGGGTATTTGTGCCAGCAACATCTACTCAGAAAAATACTGCCACCTGTGATGTGATTAAATGCAAATCCCATCTTTGCACAGATGTTCCCATTTAAGGTAGATAATTGTACCAATGCACTGAGTAAGACTCCTGATATTCTGTAGCATGTTTTTAATTTGGGTTCTCCCATTTTCCCCAACATAGTACAATCTTCACCCCTCCAAACAATAGGTACAACATGGGATAATCCCCTTTCTGTGTTTAGTTAAGCTTGTAGCTCAGGAGATTACAACATGCCAGAGTGGCTGCACTTGGATCAGGTGATAGGAAGCCAAGGTATAGAAAGGACCTGAAAGAAGACATGGATCCATTACTCTGGAATTTGTTTCCTACAATCAATTTCAATGAACCCACTCAGCTAGCAGAAAGCAAGCTTCAAGTGCAGGAAAGTCTCGAACACCTTGATTTAAATTAAAAATCATAAGGCTAAACAAATTCCTTGTTGCACAAAGGAACATAATGTGGTAGACATTAATTTCTGGTTTCACCTGTGACACAGCTTATCACATATATAATGATTACTGTTTGTCAGTATATTACTGTATGTCAGAGTGACACAGGCACATTTAATTCAGGTTCAGTGAGGACCAGGTTTTTAGGTCTCACAAAACCTTTGGTGGCACAGGCCCAGGCTAAGGGAAAAAACTTAGCAACTTACTCATCTTTCATGTTCAGGGCAGCTGTAGGGCAGTGTGACCCCAGCAGATTGTGATCACTGGCAAGTTGACCAGGTTTACTAAGAACAGTGCACCTAAAAACCTGAGACAAAGCATCACTGAGCAGCATGAGTTGAGAATCAAGACTACTTTCCTTTTTCCCTTCTTACCTTTTAGCATCTCCCAAGATATGTCCAAGGCATTAATCTCCTCTGAACTGCAGCAACCTTAAATTTTCTTTCTACTATTGAAACCTCTTATATATGCTCTGTTCTGTTCCACATTAGTTCTTAAATTCTTATGTAGAATTAATATAGTAATTTCAGCATTTCCCCCTCTTTCATTTGTCCCAATTATGTTAATGGCTATGAACATTCCAGAAAAAAAAGATACATCTGAAGTGCTTCAGATAGGCTGGCACAGTAGTCCCTGGAGGTGATTTTAGATGCTATGGATTGGGTTTACATTTTCCTGCCATGGTGCAGCACTAAGAAAAAATAAGTCCCAGCTGGCACAGACAGTTGTGTTAGAGAACTGAAATTACCCTGTACTTTTCCAGGTAATGTCCTGGCTGCATCTGACAGTGACTCTTATATTCAGGCTTACTTTACATTAATTTCTTTCACAATCAGGCACATTAGGACTGTATTCTATCTTAAGTATAAACAAAGAAGTCACAGCCATTTATACATCCTTGCTTTGTTTTTCACCCAATGTTATTCCATATTCAGTTCTAGGAAACCATTTAATAGTGCCAGACTTCCTGCACTGACCATATTTACATTGCATCATAAGGCTTCACTGAGCGTGCAACCAGAAATGCAGAACACTGCCTTCTATATGTAACTCGACTTCTTGAGAAAGTTATTTTAAAAGCATTTAATTAAAAAGTTGAAAGATAAAGAAGTGGTTATTTATAATGCCTAGCAAAATGCTTAGTGAACTGCTCAGAATCAAATCTCTGAAGGCACTGTCAAACAGGTTTACTTATTATTTAATAAGTCTCACTGTGAAGATTATAGTGATTGCTACTACTCAGGCCTGGAAGATGGAATGGCTGGAACAAAGCAGTAACATGCAGTAAACTGTCATATACCATCTTCAAGAGAATAACAGAAGCCAGGAGAATGGGAGCAGCAGCAGCATCTCAGAAGAAATACTATCATGGGAGAAAATATGCTAAACAGCACTGAACCAGCAATAAAAATGTGCAATGACCAAGCACAAGGCTGAAATCATTATTCAGATATTCCCATTCAAAATACAAGATAAACCTCTCACTCACACACTTGATATTTTCAGAATGAGCAACTGCTCAGGAGCACTCTTGATTTTGAATATAAGGCAACTGGGAAGCAGACCATAGATGGAATAGATGAACTGTAGCTAAGCTGCTTTCCGCTGAAAACTCTACAAACTCTTCACAGAGATAAGTGGATTTGTGCCTGTTTGCAGCAGCTGAAGGCCTTTCTCTGCCATTTCATACATCTTGAACATTAAGATCAAAACAGATTTCATCATATGTTAAGGAAAAAGCATTGCCAAATAATTTACCAATTTAAGTTCATATTCAAAGGGAAGCAAAGGTATGAAATCAACCTTTCATGTTGCAACTGGTTAACCAGAGAAAAGCATGAGAAAGTTACTCAGTAGAAATGATAACAATCACCACTATGGCTCCAAGGGAACTAAAAAATTGAACCAAACATAAACTAGTTCACTTATTAGCAACATTTAAACTGTGCCATTTGTGTCTGATGCAAATCAGCCACTCCAAGGTATACAGTCTAACTTTGTGTTACCCTGAAAACTTATGTCTCTCTGTTGCAATCAATACAATTGGGGGGAGCATTGTTTTGCATTTGGGCATTTTTTTTAACTTCAAGAAAACAGTAATTATTTTAAGTTCTCCTCCTTCAATTTTCATAAGTATGAAAATTGAATCTCATTCAATTAAATCTCATTCCCTAGAGTTTACTGAAGTCAGTGAGTGTTAAAGTAAAAAAGGTAGATTCATTGCTTTTAATAGAACAATATAAAAGTTGGCTCTTTCCTTCAGGTTTAGGTACCTTGAATATTCATAGGCCAAAACACAAAGACTTGTGTGCTATTTCCTTTGGGTAACAGTTTATGTCAATCCTAAATGTAAAAGTTAAGAAACTCCTTCCTCTTTTTTTGTTTGTTTGTAAAAATGTATTCACTTACTCCCAGAATACTGCAGAGTATTTTACCAAAAAAAAGTTGTGCTGTAGTATGACACAACAAACTTCAGATCCAGTACCACCTGCATTTCCATCCAATCTTCACATTAAGAAAAATAACTGGTGCATTTTTCAGAGCAGCTTGCCAAAATGGTACTAGAGGGCAGGCAGTATTTTTGAACCAAGGAGAAGAAAGCAAATTCTAAAGTCAAATATCTTCCCCTTAGGATGTTCTAAGTAATGTCCCACTAGATCTAAGCCAATTACAGTTTCAGATATTATTGCTTAGGAATTATAACTTCATGCCACAAAATGCCTGTTCTATTACTCATACAATAATGCATTGCATTTCTAAAAATAATTCTGGATCAAAGGTCAATAAAGACCATCGAAAGGATGCAAAGGTGTATAATCAAGCTTTTATCTTGCCTTAGCAACTTCTAGGCAATTAATATTTCATGACATATATTAAGAGGGTTGTTTTTTTCCTGAGTTTATGCCTAATGTAGAATTCTCCAAAGTGAAATATTTGCCAGTGGCAATCTCTTTCATACAATATTAGCATATCCAATTCTTCCCTTGTGGGATGTTTCAGCATATAATATTAATTCACAATTAGGTAATGTACTCATTTTAGCAATCTCCTGTGTTCTCATTAATTAAAAACCTGGTAAAACCACTTGTAGTCTATTCAATTTTACTTTGTTTGCTTTGCTTTGGCTTTTTTATTTTTCTCTTTTCCCCCTATCTTGTTTCCAGAGTGATGCTGTTTTTTAGTAGAAAACTGCTACCAATGCCTTCCCCATATTCAGCACAGTATTCAGCAGTTACTCGCGTGAATGGATCCAACAGCTTCAGGCAGGATGGTATTTTTTTTAATTTGGTGTTGTTCGCTTATCTATATTAAATAAATATAATTCTAATGTAACAATAATTTTGCTTTGCTGTAGGATTTGTTCTATTGCTATTTTTTTTTTCACAATCCAATGCTTGAAACTGTTTCAATTTCCTTTCTTCTCAGAATGAGTAATGAAATTTCTAAAAATTTCATTCTTGCTGAAATTCTCAGGTGAGTTGTTCAAATTATGACCTGGTCACCTCCACATTATACAGGTAACTGTGAGTTATTACTTATATCTTCAAACAAATTTTCATTGAGGAAATAAAATATTCAAGTATGAGACATGAAATACTGGAGAATCATCCTTCAAGAGGTTTCACTACATGTTAAGTTCTTATAAAAAAAAAGGAGTCATTGTAATGAATGTTACATACATAGAGTAGTAGATGAACAAAGATATAAAACCTGTTCTCACAGGTTACAAACTCCTATTTCATAGTTACTGCTGTCTAGGACAGAGATTCTGGTACTAAACCTCAAAGTTTGAAGAGAATTTTCATTGAAAAAGGTCAGAACATTTTGGAACATTTTACTAAAAGGTGGGTTTTTTCCTTTTTCTGTAAGCTAAGGCTAATAGGTCTACTCCCTCCTGTATTTAACAGCTTGCCTGTAGGATTTCTTTTGCAATACATCTTCTTGCCACAAGTCTTTATGGCAAACTTTATATCAGTGGTTAAAGGATGGAACAAACTATTTTTAAAATAAACTTGAATTGAATAAAATACAGTTTTTAAAGGAAAAATAATTAGCATAGCAATCTAACTTACACTCTACCAAGCCAGAATGCAAACCCCATGAAAGAAAAGGTCATTTGTTAAAATTCTTTTGCTTGTTTTGACAGCCTTTTTTTTTCTTTCAGAATGCTTTTAAAACCAGATTCTGATGAACAAATATCAAACAGGCTGCTTCTGTTTATTCCAAAAAGAATTTTGGAGTTTACATATTTATAACATATAGGTGACAGGTTACCTTGATTTCAGAGAAAAAAGTGTAGTTAGAGCAAAATGTACAATGGGAGACAAAAAAAAATACACTGGCAACATTTATTTTTCAGCTGAAAGAAAACAAGGTGAGAGACCAGATAAGAGGCAGATGGAGAATGAAAGAAGACAAAGGAACGTGGCAGTAGGTATTGTAAAAATAGCTGAGCCTGAGAACTCTAATACCCAGAGGCTGTATGTTTCTGATAAAGCAGATGAGGCTCTAGTAGAGAAGAAAAAAATAATATGTGACTGGATTGAAGAGAGAACAGAAATATGCAGACTGAGGGTCCCACCAAAAATCAAGTTAATCTTAAAAAATTGCAAGCCAGAATAGCTCAGGAAAATTAATGAGAAACACAGGCATCCAATGATCAGGTTAAAGCCAGGGAAGCAGTAATAGCAGTATGTACTTTGGAGAAATTGTGGACATCTCACTAGCCATGAATTTGCAGTGTAATATGATAGAGGGGGAATGTAAAATCCAAGTAACAAACTCTGGCAGCTAATCACAAAGTAGAGAGAAAACAGTTCCTTATCTACAATCTACATGGCTCTGCTACAGCTGTGTCTGGATTATTTCATTAATTAAGGGTAAATATATATATATTTATGCTCTAAATGGGGAAATGGGGAGAAGAAAAAAAAAGTACATTACTGGGTTAATTTGGGCTGGTTCATGGGTCTGAGTGGGACAGACAGGAGAAAAGATTAAATAGATACAGAAAGGTTTGGAGGAACTGAAGTAAACAGGTACAAACTGGCACAAACATTAGAAGCAAAAAATGTACTTGTAAGATGACAGGAGCAGAATCCAGATATCTAAATGTCCTTTTAGAAAATTCCCTGAATGCTGTACAGACAGCAACACAATTCTGCTCATAGCTCTCAATCTGATTCTTATTTCAGCTGCACTAAAAACACTAAACTCTCCATGATCTCTCTTGACAAGCAGTTCTTCCCCACCGCCAGTAATTTGGAGATATCAAGAAAACCCCAACATACTCTTCCAAGGAAAGGAGGAGGTTTCGGGTGGAGGAGGACCATAGAAACAAGTAAATACAAAGAGCTCAGTAATTTTACTCATGAACACTAAATCAGGAAAGTATTTGCTGAGCCTCCTCAGGCTGTGTACCACAGGAGGTGGCCCCACCTGCCTCTTCAAGAACTTCTCAGCTTTACCCAGACACATCTCTCAGAGTTTGAACAGAGGCTGCAGAGAACCAGCTCACCATTAGCAGCTGTACTGTGCCATCTGCATGCCTCAGCCTCTAGCCCAAAGTCCCAGGCTCCTGTTTGGACTGAAATGCAGCCATGAAATACAGTAGGACCACACTGGACTGTGATGAACTGAAGGCACCTCCATTCAGCATTATTTTCCTGGGATTCAATTTTGCATAAGGAGCCTCTGCAGGTTGTCTTCTCCTGACTCTGACTCCTTGGGCTGAACACAGCTCCCCTTTAGCTGGCAGCACAGTGTGGGGAAGAGGAACTGAGACAGTTTGGACACAGTCATGGCTGCTGAATGGCAGTGTGGGCATCATCAGCTCTGCATGCAGTAGTCCACTGAACTGGCTTCCTACAGACTGTCCAGGCGGTGGAAGTAGGTCATTTGTGAGTCACTTGCCATACCGGCTTGGCTTATCTCCACAGTCTCAAACAAGTGGTTTGTACTTAGCCCTACAAGTAAAGACAATGGTCTCAACATGTCCATTAAAATGATGTTTGAATCTGAAGGCCAGAACTGCTAAGTTTCCTCAGCAACTCTGTTGGGGATTGTAAACAGTGCTTCTCCATTAAAAAAAAAAAAAAAAAAAAAAAGAGGGAAAGGAAGATTACTCTGTATCCATGGCTACATGACTACACACCATATTATCAATATCATGTCTCTGAGCAGCTTAGAGTGTCTGACATATTTTGGAATTTTAATGAAACCCATCAGGGAATATCTGATAGGTAAAACATCTGGAAATCAAAAATCCAGGAAGCCATATAAAACTCAAGTGAGGACTGCTTCTATTCCCATTTTGTGACACCTTTATGTATTTTTAAGCACATTTCTACCTTTAAAGTTATCTCTGCCAAACCTGCTGTCAGAGCAGTTTGGTTATTACCCATTCCCAGCTGATGCTATCAAGCTGACCTGTGGTGAGGCAGAGCTGTCAGAGTAAGCGGATTCCAATGTACAGCAGTTGAAATAATAAATGATAGGGGCTATACACCAGAGAAAAATGTGATTATGCCATCACTCCAGTGCCCATTAAGCTCAGCAATTTCTAGCTATTTGAAAAACGGAGACGTCATTTCTGCAACATGTGTTTTCTTGAATGCAATAAAATCCACCATTTTAACACTGATTGCTTCTCAGGACCAAACTGGACTGTCATCTAAATAAACACTTCAGGAGGTTACTTACCTGCATCAGACTTTTAATTCATAATGTGAAGCTATATTGTTTTGGAAATGACAAGCACTCAGTGACTCTGTCAGTGACCACAGCACCAGCATTTATAGCAGAGGACTTTCCAAAGCCTGGAAAGTGCTTGGGCTCCTAAATCTCTCACTTTCAGAAATCTTTTAAGGACTGTCTCTGAGAAGTTCCCGCACTGTCCACTCTTTGAACTAGCACAGAAGTACAGCAAAACTGTACTTTTAGCACTTTTACTCTTCTTCTGCAACTGGAGAGTACAGTTAACTGAGTTATCTGAACCTTAGATAGGTTTACCTTTCATTTGAAGATATTTTTGAATTTTTATTTTTTTTTCTGGAGTAGTTCTTCCTGCATGAACTCATAAAACATGGAAAAATGTAAAAGTGAATTTCACATCTATCTGTACCAGAATGTGCCACAAAGTCAGGGCAGAACTTAATAGGGAACTGCTGGGAGGCTTCCCACAGATTGCACTGGACTTTACATTAGACCCTGAGAAATCCAAACCCTTCTTTTTCTACTCAGCCAACTTCCACTTCTAGTTTTGTGTCAAACAAATCATGAAAAAGAGAACTCAGACCTACTGAAGTAAGGGCACCCAGGACAAACAATCATGGAAGAGGTCTTAATACACAAATGATCTTGGGGAGAAAATTTAAAGAAACTCTTTCGTCTTTGACCCAGAGTTATTTAATGAACCTGGATGGAAAGTAATGTTTCTAATTGGAGAAATGTGTACTCAAGAACCATCTGAATGTTCATTTATGAGCTACGACTATGAATTAACTGGGAATCTAGGTCAATGTAATGAAAAAAAAAAAGCCACAGCATGAAGCAAAATGTAAACCAGTCCTACAGAGAAACTGATGACAGAAAGGCTACACAATGGAGCAGAATGAAAAGACAGAGTGCAGATGAAAAATATACTTACATCTTTTCAAAACCAAATAAGTGGAGGACCGAAATTATTCAATCAATACTTGTAAGTCACAAGGAAAGGATGTATATAAAAAATGCTTGCTAGTGTTTGTGGGAGGGCAAATTTGCAGGTAGTGTCTCCCTGGAAGTGTTAGGTTTTTATGTGAAAATAAGGGATGATAAACCAAGCTTGAGAAATTTTATATTTTAATCAAGATTTAGAGCTAAGAAACTAATTATTTGACAGTTGATACTTCACTATCCCAAACATATTCACAAGGGAAGGTTGCAGAGAGCAGAAAGAGATTAAAAAATATTTCGATCTCTTTCTTTCTAATGTTACTGGCTTCAGCAAAGTTTTTCCTGGTGTATTTGCTGTTAATGAGAAAGAAGGAAGTTTTTAAATTCAGTTTTAATGTGTTTTTTCACTAAAAAAGGTGAACCGTGTCTATTACTCAAGATTAATTTCATTCTGACCTGTTAATCCTCACTGGATTATGGGATTCTTTGTTTATGTTCTTCTGCATTTATCTGTAACTGTCAGCTCTGAAGTGCCACAGGGTTTAGAAAACAAATGTTTAAAGGAAAATATTTTTGTATCTTGCTAATGCTCTTTCCCACCAGTTTTTCTGTGTTGAACACTATGGTATTATACTTCTCCATTTTCTTGAGTTAAAGTGGTAGTCCAGAAATAGATAGAAAGGTAACATCAGCAACCAGAAGAGAGCCTCTTTTCTGTGTTATTTGCTGTTTATTTTTCAGCTGAGCTCTCAAGAATGACCAAACAGGTTCACTCTGCTGTTCTGATCTTCAAGTAATTTCAAGATATTAAGCAGCCTACACAGAAATTGTGGAGGCCTTCCACTTTTTCTGTGTCTGAAGCTGTGGCTGTTTTTAAGGGGGGCCCGGCTAAAGGGATTTAGAGTCCAGCCACCTTCAGCTACACCGGCACTCCCCTGGCACGAAGCCAGAAGCATGTGCCGACCGTGGGTGGGGTGAGAGGAAACAGTCACCGATATTGAAGCAACCACGCCGCAGGAGTGAAGAAAAGAGACGGCCCTCCTCTGCTGGGTGAATTAACTTGGTTTAATCCAGGGTAGGGGAAGTGCAGGGTGGCCACCCAAAGGTGGCGAGCGGAGGAGGAGCCCCGAGCCCCTCCGGGGACCGGGTTTTACAGGGAAGGGGTGGGTACACAAGAAACCAATCACAGAACGAAAATTTGCATACATTGAAGACTGATGGGTGGTGTGGATCAATGGGGATAGGTCAGGGGAGGAGCCCAGGCCTACCAGCCAATCACTCGACACCCTAGCTGGAAGATTCTGGAACTTGGGGCGGGGTGCCGGTGATTGGCAGAAGGCCTGGGGAGGGGATACAAGGACAAATAAGGGATAATGAGGGAAAATGAGGAGGGGAAAACCGTGATTGACATAACTGGGGGTTTGAGCCAGACCAACTTGCCAAGCTAGGAGAGGGGGGAACGGAACAAACCAAACACAAACCACAACATCTCCCCCTTTTTTGTTTTAAAAAGAAAAGGAAGGGAGAAAACAAACAGTCCCTTATAATCAGGCGGCAGTTGTCTCTTGTGCTGTTTTAAAGTCCAGGCTTCCACCGCTCACGCTTTCAGAGTCTGAAGTCGAGGCAGGGTCTTCCTCGACATCTGAAAGCTCCAGATGGTTTATGTTGGCCGCTGAGGCATTCAGCAGAAGTCTCTTAACCAATCCCCACATTAGGGAGCAGGCGATGACAATTGCGAATATAACTAAAACAAAATATAAGACAGACCGAACTATGGACCCGGCCCATCCTGACAGTCCCCAGCCTCGATAAGGAGGACTGTCAGGAGGGTAATGATGGTCATCGGGTCCATGCAGGCGGGAGATCAACTAAAAAGAAACAGAAATATAAATTAAGAAGGTCTGGCTTGAGAGGGGGGGGGTCAGGACCATGGTCAATGGTGGCTCGCCCACCAGTTCCTCCGTTTCCGCCGCCAACACGCCTCTGCTACCTGTGGGACCGGTTCCAGTTTTGCACCCCGCTTAGGGCGGTAGGGCTTGACCCACTTTGATGGAATCCATCTCGGACCTGAGGGAGTGGACACGCAAGCGTAACCCCTACCCCAGGTCACGAGATCAAATGGCCCCTCCGTTTTCCAGGTCTCCGGATCCTTAATGAGGACCGGGGGCCTGGCCCTAGGTCGCAGCTCCTCGTGCTTCCCGAAGTGTCGCACTATGGGCGGGTTGAGATTTTCAAAGGAGCAATTTAGAAAGTTGATAGTATACAACGCCCGTGCGAGACGGATGTGAGGGGACTCCACCTTCACTGCCGAATGCTGTTGCTCCAAAACCCTTTTAAGGCTCTGGTGGGTCCTCTCCACCACGGCTTGGCCTGTCGGGGAATAGGGGATGCCGGTCTTGTGTTCTATTCCCCATTGCTGTAGGAAGCTCCGCAGTTCCTTGGATTTGTAAGCTGGGCCGTTATCTGTTTTGATTACCTTAGGGATGCCCAGGACCGCGAATGCCTGAAGCATATGCTTCCTGCAATCCGCAGCCCTCTCACCTGTGTGGGCAGAGGCAAAGACAGCACCAGAGAAAGTGTCCACAGAGACATGTACAAACTTAAAGCGGCCGAATGATGGATAATGGGTTACGTCCATCTGCCACACCTCGCAGCTGGACAAACCACGGGGGTTAGCTCCGAGAGGGACAGAAGGGAGCTGGTGGGACTGGCAGTGAGGACATGTAGCCACAATGGCCTTGGCCTGTTCGCGCGTCAGATGGAACTGCCGAACCAGGCCAGGCGCATTCTGATGGAACAACTGGTGGCTGATCTTGGCTTGACTGAAGAGATCAGGGAGCGGGGCCACTTGAACAGGGGCGGCAAGGGCATCGGCACGCCGGTTGCCCTCCGCTATGAACCCCGGCAAATCGGTGTGTGATCTCACGTGCATGACATAAAAGGGTTGCTCTCGGTGGGAGACCAATTGAACCAATTTGGAGAGCAAGTCGTACAATTTTGGGTTTGACACCTCCTGCAGCACAGCATTTTCAGCTCTGGACACTACACCCGCTACATAGGCTGAATCCGTAACTAAATTGAAAGGTCCAGGGAACCTCTCAAAGGCTCTGACGACTGCGTCCAACTCGGCAATTTGAGGTGAACCTTCAACCTCGGTGACATCGGACTCCCACTCCCGAGTTTGGGGATTCCTCCAAGTCATGACTGACTTGTGGGATCTTCCAGACGCGTCAGTAAAAATGGTCATTGCCTTTAGAGGAGTTCTGCTCTGGATCGATTTTATAGATAATACGAACTCCTGATTGAATAATTTATGGGCCGGCCGATCAACACTAATTTGGCCAGAGTAGCTATCTAGAGCGAACTGCAAAGCTGCATTCGTTTGCAGGAGGCTGTCAATTACCTTTTGTTTTAGGTGGCCCGAATTTAATTTAAGAGGAATGTATATGCACGCAAGATCAACGCCTGCCAGCTCTCTGATCCTCAGCCTAGCTTTCCGGATCAACTCTGCCACCAGTTCAGCGGGCTGTGTCATTCTCTTGGACCGATGGTGGCTGAGGAACACCCACTCAATGATTAAGAGGGGGTCACTCGAGCCCCGGTCCCTGCCTTTGGTGGCGTTGTCCCACTGAAAAATCACCCCGTGGAGGTGTGGCAGTTTGCCGCAAATAATGAATTTAAATGGCAGGCCCGGATGACAGCGGTGGGCCTGCCTAGCCGAAATGAGTCTCTGGATTTTCTCTAGTGCAATCCTCGCCTCTGGGGTGAGGGTCCTGGGAGAACTTAGCTCCTCTCCCCCTTTCAATAAATTGAAAAGGGGGGCCAGGTCTTCTGTTGGTATGCCCAGCCAAGGTCTTACCCAATTCAAAGATCCACACAGCTGGTGAACATCCGCCAAGGTTTTGATAGTTGTTACAATAGCCAATTTCTGAGGAACAATGGTCCTCTTAGTAATTTCCAGGCCCAGATATTTCCAAGGCGGCACCCTTTGAATTTTTTCCTGTTGGAGCTCGAACCCTGCAGCAACCAGCGCATCGACTGTCAGGTCAAGGGCGTGGCCAAGTATGTCAGCGGTCGGGGCACACACCAGGATGTCATCCATGTAATGGTAAATGATGGCATCGTTTACCACTGCACGTATTGGGGACAGCAAGGAAGCGACGTACCATTGGCAGATCACTGGGCTGCACTTCATGCCTTGCGGGAGAACCCGCCAATGGTAGCGCTTGCTTGGGGACTCACGGTTGATGGAAGGAACCGTGAACGCAAAACGCGGGGCATCGTCCGGGTGGAGGGGAATTTGAAAAAAGCAATCCTTTATATCAATCACAGCCAATTCCCAATTTTGTGGGAGCATCGTTGGGGAGGGCATCCCTGGTTGGAGAGGCCCCATATCTTCTATAATGTTGTTGATTTGGCGGAGGTCGTGGAGAAGCCGCCACTTGTCCTTATTGGGCTTTTTGATGACAAACACGGGAGAATTCCACGGTGACGTGGTCTCCACGATATTGCCCTTAAGTAGTTGCTCCTCAACGAGCTCCTTGAGCGCCGCCAATTTCTGTTTATTAAGCGGCCACTGCACTACCTGGACTGGCTTATCTGATTTCCAATTGAGCTTCCAGGTAGGGCGCTCATCAGTGACCGCCGCCCGAAAAACCTGGGGAGCCGCTGGAAGGTCAATTCGGGCTCCCCACTGGGCTAGGAGGTCTCTCCCCCACAGGGGCTCCGTATAATCTAAAACGAATGGGCGTATAGAAGCCAATTGCCCATCAGGCCCCGTAATTTGCACGATGCTCTTAGATTGTCTGGCCAATTGTAAACCCCCAACACCACGGACGTGTCCAGGCGCGGTTTGCAACTCCCAATGCGACGGCCACTCCCGAGAAGGAATGACCGTGACATCCGCCCCAGTGTCCAAAAGGCCTTTTAGCTGTTTGCCTTCCCCCCCTTTTGTAATATAACAATCGAGGCAAGGTCTTTCGTGCCCCAAAACCTGGGCCCATGCGATGGTCGGCGTGGTGTTTTCTGATGTTTGATGTAAATCCCAGGTTATTTCAGGCACTGGGATTGCCTGAGCTACAATCTGCCCTTTAGGCAAAAAGATGGGGGGCTGGACACAGTGCAGGCCGACGGCGAACACCCCCGGGTCCGATGGTAAGAGGCCCGGGATAATGTTCACCGTCGGTGGTGTGTGCTTAGTATCACCGACCACAACATACTTGCAGCGAATCCGTCCCCAGTTACCTGGGCACTCCGGGTCGACAGCAACGAGTTGAAGGTCGGAGGTCCTCAGGTGGAGAGCCTCCGAGAGCCGCAACCTATAGGGTGCAAAAGCAGAAGCGGTCGTTAGCACAGGTCTTGTTTGAATTGGTAAAACAGAAGTCAAGTCCGGTAAGTATTGGTCACATTTAGTTGGCGGCGGTCCCTGATCTCCCTTCCCCCTACGCGATGATGATAAATGGCCCGCCTGATTTTTGTCAGCGCGCAGGGGGGCACTGCGCTCCGATTTTAGTTTTTTGGGGGGTTGGCCCCCAACTGTCCCTGCTCCCTTTTAAATTTGTAAAATTCTGCCCGTAGGGGGCAGTCCGGCATCCAATGTCCAGTCCTCCCACACAAATGGCAGGGTGCGGAGGACTTCGACGAAACAGCTGCTGCAACACCCTGCTCGGTGGAGGGCTCTTCTGCCGCGGCGACCCGGGGAGGTTGAATCCTCCTCTTTTCGCTGTCCCTGGTGGTCAGTAGCGGGACCTTACGCGCGCACACTTCCAACATATCAGCCATCTGCGGTGCCGGGTGGAGGGGCAGGCTGAGGATGGCATCCCTGCATGCCTGGTTGGCATTTGAGGACGCCACCTCCCGCAAGATGGTGCTTCTAGCTCCTTCGTCCGACACCTGATGTTCAATGGCCTTCCTCAACTTCTCCACGAAGTCAAGGAAGGCCTCGTCTGGACCCTGAAAGATTCTAGAAAAGGCAGTTGGGGGCGCGCCCCCCGGCAGCAACAAAAAGGCTTTTTCTGCGGCAGCTGCCGACGCTTTAAGAGCCTCCCGGGGAAGGGTACTCGCCTGGGAGTACCCATCTTCCCAGTCCCCGGTCCCCAGGAGCTGGTCGATGGCCAAAGGGCGACCTGTGAAATCAACTCCCGATTGGGGTCGACTCCACAGGCTTGGGAGGGCTTCAGTCACCCCCCTCCTCCAGGCGGCCTCCCACATTACCCGCTCGGATGGATTCAGCAGGCAAGTGAAAAGCCGCCGGACATCGAAGGGGGTGATCTCTGCTTCGGAGAGTGTTGCTTCCAAAACTCCCCGGAAGTATTCACTCTCCCGGCCGTACTCCTTTTGGGCTTTGACGAGCTCCTTAATTTGTGAATGACTTAATGGGACCCATTGGCGACGCACTCCCCCACCCGCTTCTGGCTGGTAAACAACCGGAGCCGCCGATGGTACCATGGCCGGCTCCGGTTCCCGGCCTTTGGCCCCCCCCCCCCCCCGGGCCCCGAACCGTGGGAACCGGAGGGAGGGGCGTGGGAACCGGAAGAAGGGGAGGAGTGGGCGTGGCAGGAGACTGGGTGGCCCGATGACGAGGGGCCGTCCCCGGAGGCGGGAGCGGGAGGCGGGGCACAGTGGCAAGCGGTGGGCGGGGAAAGGGGCGGGATTGTGGGAGGAACGATGGGAGGAGCTATCATGGGAAAGGGAGGCGGGGAAACGAGATGGGAGGGGTCAGATAGAGGGTGGAGCTGGGGGGAGGTCGGGAGGGAAGGGGCGGGGAAGGGGGAGTGGCCGAGAGGCAGGAAGGGGTTGGAACTTGGAAGAAAAGGATTCTGGGATGAGGATGGGGGTTTTCCCGCCATCTCGACCATGCGGTCGCCTCCATTTTGGGCCACGCCGCGGCCATCTTGTGAAACCAGAGGCGACCCGGGGCAAACTGGGGATTCAACGAACTGGGGTACATAACTCTGGGGTTTGGGGACAGGAGCAGGGGAGGCAGGACAAGTCGAGGAGCCCCCGAGAGTTTGGCCAGAACTCTCGGGGCGGGGGGACCGGGTATTCTGGAGAGGGCCAGGGGATGATGGAACGCCCTGCGCCTGGCTGGTCTGGGGGGGTGCCCCCTCCAGAATCCCGGTTTTAAGTTTGGGTATACGGGAAGGGGTATTCGGGACAGAGGGTGAGGAAACCGAACTGGGGTGCGAAACCGAACTGGGGCAACGTTTAACTCGAACTGTGGCCTGTTCTGAGCTCCCTTCTTCTTTTAATATTTTTCTAATTTGGGCAACAAGCCTGGCCAATTGTATGAGGGAAGCGTCGCCTGGCCTGAACAACTCCGAGAGTCGAGTTTTAACCCTCCGCCAAAAGGCCGGATTTTTGATCAGGTCAGGCGAAACTTCCGGGAACTCAGAAGAGACCCATTTTATTAATTTTCCAACAACAGGTTTTTCATAAACAATTCCCCCCCCAACAAGGATTCCCTCAACTTGGATAATAAGTCTCTTTTGGGCAGTGGACAGCTTAGCACCCATAGCTAGTAGAGACTTCCCACGAAGTCAAATGTCCACTAAGAACTTCGAGCCCAATCTGCCACGCAAAAGGAAAAACGAAAACTAAAAGGTGACCACCCACCGGCCCCTGCCTGTAAAATCAAGGGAGGGCGGCAGAACACCCTGGGGACTGGGGAGGACGACAGGGAGAGCGGCGAAACACTCACGTGTCCGGTGGGCGATCAAAGGAAAGCGCGGCGAAGCGGGTCCTGCGGCCGGACGGCTCGGGGTGCTCGAGGTCCCGTCCGGTCCCCGGGGAGCGCTGCCTCAGAGGGCCTGCTCACCTCGGGGTGCTGCTGCGTCCAAAGGACGGAGTCCAAAATCCGTAGGGTCCTTGCGAAGATTGTAAGTCCAGGCTCTACTGGTCCCGAATCCGGCCGACCAGGAGCAGGCAATCGATGCAGAGGGGCCCCACGTGGGCGCCAGCAACTGATGCTGTGGCTGTTTTTAAGGGGGGCCCGGCTAAAGGGATTTAGAGTCCAGCCACCTTCAGCTACACCGGCACTCCCCTGGCACGAAGCCAGAAGCATGTGCCGACCGTGGGTGGGGTGAGAGGAAACAGTCACCGATATTGAAGCAACCACGCCGCAGGAGTGAAGAAAAGAGACGGCCCTCCTCTGCTGGGTGAATTAACTTGGTTTAATCCAGGGTAGGGGAAGTGCAGGGTGGCCACCCAAAGGTGGCGAGCGGAGGAGGAGCCCCGAGCCCCTCCGGGGACCGGGTTTTACAGGGAAGGGGTGGGTACACAAGAAACCAATCACAGAACGAAAATTTGCATACATTGAAGACTGATGGGTGGTGTGGATCAATGGGGATAGGTCAGGGGAGGAGCCCAGGCCTACCAGCCAATCACTCGACACCCTAGCTGGAAGATTCTGGAACTTGGGGCGGGGTGCCGGTGATTGGCAGAAGGCCTGGGGAGGGGATACAAGGACAAATAAGGGATAATGAGGGAAAATGAGGAGGGGAAAACCGTGATTGACATAACTGGGGGTTTGAGCCAGACCAACTTGCCAAGCTAGGAGAGGGGGGAACGGAACAAACCAAACACAAACCACAACATGTGTCAAGATCACATTTGAATTTTTAATCTCATGGAATATTAGTACACAGCTGCCAATGTAAATCTCTCCCAGTTGCTACCCAGGAGATGGTGGTGCCCTAGAAATACTGAAACTTTGAGAAAACCATGGTGTAAGAGAGTCCTAAGATACCCTGTACCACCACTGATATAGCGCGAGTCCCGTATTTCTTTGCTCCTATTTTAGACTTGTTTCTATTTTATCATCTTCCTTTCCTTTGGTAAAAGTGTCAGTCTCCCCACTTACAGTTCCTCAAATAGCTGCATATAATTTCACAGCTGAAATATTTTATGTCTGACTTTTACTGCAAAAGGCAACAATCCCAAAGACCACATTTTATAAAAACCCAAGATAAACAGCTTCAAGGTATAGCAAATTTAATCCTTCCTAAGACCTGATTTAAGGAAAAACTTACACTGAGACATAAGGACAAGTAATAGTGAAGTCTGGATGATGAAATCTGCAATGACTCATTCCTCTAGTAAAATAGTCTCCTTCAAGTGCTACACATTTTTTAAGTCAATAATTTGTATCACTAGAAAGTTAAGGAATGCCACATTTATGTGGGATGGAGATAATCTGGATCTAAAATGAAAGATGTGACTCATAACCAATGACAGTTATGTATTAGATTGCATTTTTTTTCTGCCTTCTTCAGTTAGCCACAAATTGTTATGATGTTATTACTCTATTTTTCTGAAAAAATACCTCCTCATGTCCAACATTCTCCTTCTCCAGTCTTCAAGTTAGAATATTGAGAATTGTATAAAAATCAATCTTACAATTTACAAAAAAATATAATTGATAAGAAGAGCACTGAAAGGAATGGAGTGGAACTGTAGCACACCTTTTCAATCACTAGAAACTCACACATACACACAGAAACTACAACAAATAATCTGTTTCTGCTCCCTTCCTGGGCAATCTCTTTGGCCCCAGCACAAGGAGTCCATATGCTCTAAACCTCCAGGATGAACAATTGTATCCCACCTTTCTGTCCATGGCATATATTTTGGCAGAGGTGTCGTGCCAGAGGAAAAGGGGACACCTCAGCTCAAGACCTGAAAGCTCTTGCCACAGATGTGGACACTACTCTCAGAAATCCCAGTATCTTAATAATCTAAGCATGTCAGCTTCCAGAACATTAGCCATGCAAGGACATGAGGTTTATTGATAAATTCAATGGAATGTATGACAATAAGTAAAATGGATATCCTGAAAGACTTTGAACAGGAAAATCAAACAAATTCAGTTATGCTTTGCAAAAGAAATACCCAGATTTAGACATAGTTCTAAAAAGGCTTGACCTCTTTCTCCACTCTTCAAAAACTTGTTTGGGCCAAGGGCAGAGCTCTCTGGAAACTCAGAAAGTCATTCCTCTGCCTGGGGACTCTTTCTTCATGATCTAAGTTGTATTTCTCTGCTTCCACTTTTAAATAGGACTCTCTTATTGTGATATTGCACATCTATAAGTAGTTCCTCTCCTTGTCCTCCAAAGTCTGCAGTTGATATTGACATCTCTTTCCTTTGCTCTTGCGTTGCCTGCTGCCTCACAGTCTTTTGTATCATTTGGAAGATGAGCCTTCCTACGATATTATCAGGTTTTCATCCCCCCAAGACAAAGGTCTAGCTGCTCTATTATTGTTCCTAGCTATTAATAGAAAGATACATCAAGGACATCCACATGTCCCTCATGCCAGGAACATGGAGACAGCCCCTGTGTAAGAAGATAAATAGTTTGCAAAATAAAACCAGTCTTCAAATTTTGGGAACTAGTGTCGAAAGCTAACACTCCAGAGCATCTCATTTTATTTTCCATCCTTAATATTTACTTTACTTTGGATTTGAGGAAAATATCTGCTCTTTAAAATGTGGCATCTGTGTTTAGACACCAGATCCCATTAACTGCATTGACAGAGTAGGCAGAAGGAACAAAGACCAGAGAGAGTAATCCTCCACTAATGGAAGATGTCATATCTCCACAAAATCAATTTGCTGAGGTGACAGCCCATCTGTTGCTTTTGGTGAAAGTCACAACGCCATGGGTAATAGTTTCTCAGAGCTGAATTACCTTCTTTTACACATGAAAAGTAGTCACATCATAATTGACAGCATTTTAAAGGTAGTATTTGACTGCATACTGGTGCTTCCTTGCCATGTGAAATAGTTTTTCGTAGTTGTGAGTTCTGGGACATAAGCAGCAAGAAGCAAACACACAGACCATGTACATCAATGACCTTACCATCATAAGACCTATTTGGGACTGATTCTGTTTTCTGAAACAAATCTAGAGTGATGCTTCTGTCAAGTTAATTTCAGCCTCCTAAAACAAATAAGCATAAAAAACCCCCTTTGTTCCATTTTAAAATCCAATTTCAATGTTATTGGAGTAGTCCCAGAAATTTCTATGCTCTAATGGCAGAGATCCCAAAATGCATCACACAAAGGGCTAGTGAGGACTACATTTTCTAGACTCTCTGAACTTACTTTTAGCATGCAGAAACTTCAATAAATTAAGTGGTTCATGTATGTTAAAACAGGCTTAATATGTGTGTCAAAGCTTTAGTAGAAGAGTGCCACAAGAGAATCAATTAATGGGAGTCTATTCAAAGGTGTAAATTAAGACAGCTAACCTTAGTTACTTTAAATAGCTTCTTGACAGGCAAGTCAAGTTACTACTTGGGAAGTAAATTACGTAAATTCCATTCTCCACTAATAGGGATTAAGTGATATTAGAACATCTAAGTGAATCAAATTATTTAAGAATATAAAGTTTATAAAAAGGCCAGAGTGTAACTTATACATCAACTTAGTCTCAGACCTGAATGTTTTTAAACAAGTAATTCAGAAATTAATAATCAGTGTGTTCGTTGATTCTTCATTTTTGTTCATTTTGTGAAGTTTTTATTTTTTTTCTTTGATATTTCAGTTGCTGTATTCCTCCACACAGAAGTGGGAAGAGCTGCCATTTGGTCAGGTGGGACACACAGCTGCATGGCCACTCTTCCACAGCACAGCACATCACACAGCAGGGAAGCTGAAGGAGGATAAAGTCTCCAGAACTTTTTAAAAAAGCTGCCTCCCAAAAACATATTTTAAATAAACCCAGCAGACGCAGAAGTCAGACATTGTGATGCTGATGCACCTCAGCATGAGAAAAAAGCCTCCCTGATGTAGATCACAATGGACACTCTAAAGAATTATGGTCATCACTGTTTGTCATGTCAAGAGAAGGGATTTGGGTTGATAAGAGTTACTTCTGCCTCTGACACTTGTAGACTCTGGCTTCCCAAGATTTATGGCTCAGATTTTATTTGCCTACAGTCCCTGACCTCTTAATTTAGAGCTGTCTTAGGTGAATACATCTCATTCCAAGACAATTCCTGATGGCAGGGACGTGATGCTATCTCTCTGTTTTGCATAAGGGATTACTTTCCTAATTTGGGGTTTGGGAAAAGGATAGCAACTAGTAAATTGTTTTGGATTAAGACATCCTTGGACAAATCCTGGAAAGCACTATGGAATGAGGAATCTTTGGTCTTTCCACAGGTTCCTCAGGAGATGGAGAGAAGCCAAAGAATTCTTTTTTACTTCCCAGTACTACTGTATATTGGGTCAAGAGAGAGTTGGTGCTTGCAAATAGTCAGCAGCACACACCCAGAGAAGAGTTCAAGAACAAGATATGAGGAAAGTCTCTGTTGCATTAACATTTTCTCCAGGTGTCAATGATTTATCAGTCAGTTTCTCTTTCTGCACATTCTCTCTGGGGGCAAAATTGCTCCACTCAACACCTAAATGCACATGGAACACCTCAACTTCCCAAGTATGTCTGGAAAGAAGACAGTGGGAAATTTTATAGTGAGAAATTTTTTTCCCCTCTGAAGATATTGGTTCATCCAAAAACCCAAAGTTTTTTCTAACAGAAAGCCTTAAGATTAGTTTTCTTCCCTCCCTAGAAATTATAAAAATATTTCTAAATATATTTAGAAATTATATAAATATTTCCCAGGAATGGGGAATGGGGGTTGTTTTCTTCATCAAAACAAGGTTTTGGTGCTTTAATTTGACATTATAGTTACTGTTTTATTAAGCTGACTATTAACCACTGCAACTATTTTTAATGTAAAAAACTACATAAAGTATTTTGATAGATAAACAATAAATTCCTTAAATGTCACTTATTTTTTTTCAAATAACTCCCTGGCATAAAATTAAAAAAAATATTATATATTTCAACTGAAAAATTTTCACAAGGTAAGAAAAAAAATCTGCAGCAACATATAGGCTCCTTTGCAAAATGGCTCTTTCCCCAGTTTTTCTTTGAATCCATTCCTATCTATCCTAAAGGCAAATCTTATTCATGTCATATAGTTGAGTTCTAAAAAATACCCATTTCAGGTTTTTAAAGCTAAAAGTGGGTGATCTAGTCATGCAGGCAGACAGATGTTTAGGATGTCTAAAAACAAGCCTGATCTAAGCAAGCTTTTAGGCTGTTTCTTTAGTTAATGGAAAATTAATATCAGCTGTACAGGGTGTTGGTTCAAGCACAGGGTGTTGGCTCAAAAACAATGTCTAAAATATATGGGATTAATTATCTTGAAGACTTGCCTACAGGTTGACTACAGACCATGCCAGGTAAATAGGTCAGACTACATGAAAAACTCTGAGATATCTAAAGTTATAAGAGACTAATGCCTTCTCTCCTTCTCAGTGAAATTAATGAAAACATGGAGGATTTCTTAACAGTATTTCAATTGAATATGTTTTTTTAATTCCTAAGCAATTTTAGGGATTTTTTCTGCCTTATTTTTTTGACAAAATTTCTCACTAAAAAAAGATAGCTTTTGTTTTCCTAAATCATTTGACTTTATTGTTTGAACTTGGCATCACCCAGCAAACCTGGCTGAGCTGTCACACTGTCATCACAGAACTCCATGAGAAAAAAAGAGGAGAATATTGTTTCCCCCACTTCATGGAAGAAGACATGAGGGCACATATAGATGAAATAGTACTCCAGGTCTTCCAAACCTTTGAAAAATTATTGATAGAATACCAGATTTTTGGTAAACTATTATTAGAAGCAGAAACTAAAATTAAATAGTAACTCAGAAGATATCTCCCCATGTAGTTATATAAAGACTCTTAACTGAGGAGTTCATGGATTCTTTTTAAGTACTGATTATTTTCTGATTATGAGTGATCTCTTAAATATGCACGCTTGTTAAACACATTTATGTAGCAGATTATGTCAAAACAAGTAACATAATTCTTAATCAATGCAAACCTGGTTTGCTCCTTTCTTTTCAGTCCACCAACATAACGGGAGAAAAACAACCTCAATTAGATAAATCAAGCTATTGAAAAGCAAAGCCAAGTCAAAAGTAGAAGGAGTGCTACTTTTTGTTCATCTTCCTCGTATAAGCTGTCAACCTTTCAGTCTCTGCTCTTTGAAAGGGAGCACAAGAACTGTCATTTAATAGTCAAGGGATAGTAGCAATGAAAGTACTATCATTTAAATAAGAGTTGCGAAACTGATGTTGCAGCTGTACGATCTCCAGTTAAGTTTTGTTTTGTATGTCAGGCAATGATATTTCATTCAGCCACTCCAAACCAGATATGAATGATAAAATTCAACACACCTTGTGTTTAGACCTCTGGCAAGAAACAGACCGAGTGTGTATGCAGCAGGCTGCCTCAATGACTGACACAAAGCAAATGCTAGATTTAGAATGCCTTCATTTGCTGGCTGACCCAGCAGAACAGCACCTCAGTGGGCTGACAGTCTTTTTTATATCTCTGCTCTCTCGATTATAACATCACATCCCATTTAGCACTCCAAATTCACAGTCATTTATGGACACCACCCAAGCCTAGGCAGTCAGCTGAAAGGATACAACTGTCTGGTTGTTGTTATTATTAGCCATCAAAGTTCTGAAACATTGTCATCTTGTGGCAGGTTGAGGACATAACAAGGGAAATAACTGCTTCTCCAGGGCATTTCCCTGACCCTGGAAACTACCAGCATGCCTGGGCAAATTTTGAGTGCAAGGTACATGTAGAAATTGCTGCAGGGGAGTTTCCCCAGTGCCATACTGAGGGCAGATTGGCACAAACTAAATCACAGCTGTTTTACTGGGTCAGGTCTTCAACTTGTAGCACTGTGTGTTCATTCCAGGTGTAACAATATGCATTAAATACAAAGCAATTTAGCCATTAGACGCACTTGCTTTTTCATCTGAGGAACTACCAGCAGTTTGCATATTCGTATCTCACTACATATATACCTAGCCAATAAAAATTAGACCTGCAGAGGTTAAAGGGTGAGTGATAGCAACCTAATGCTAATAACTGCTGCGCCATCCTACATTTTCTTGCTTGTTTTTAGGAGAGATCCTACTGGAATAGCTCTGCTATCTCTGATTTGCACTGTCACATGCCTTTTTCCAGAGCATCTGAAGGACATGCTAAACTCAGCACAGTTCTTCCCAGAGATTACACTGTGTGCACTCATTACCCTATAGAACGGTGTGTCACCTAACCTTGAGTCATCACTGAGTCAGTTTTAGCTCTTCAAGACTCAGTGCCATAACTTTCTACTCAAAGTTCCTGAGTCATACAAGAGGAAAGGAAAGGGGAGACACAACAAAACTTCACTTTACACAAACACCCACTGACATGCCCAGGCTAAGGGCACATCTGTCAGGGTGCATGTAGACACATCTGGCTGCATAGAGAAGGAAATATTCAAACATGCCCAGCAATATATCAATGCAGCTATTCAGATCTTAGAGCAAATGTCTGGATTCAGCAAATTTTATTTCCAATGTGAGATTGTATGTCTTCACTGCCTGTGAAAACACAGGTTTCAGCAACATGTGTGTCTGCCTTCTCCCATTGCCAGCTCTTTGCTAACACATTTGTAGTAGAAAACAGAACTTGCACACAACTCCAAGCTCTTTCCTATGAAATCAAATTACTTACTTGCCCTAAAAATGATCTCACAGCATCATATCCGGATTAAAATAAATACTTGAAAGTTTTTCTGTTTCCTAAAGAGGCAAGCCCAAGGCCATTTGGTTCACCTCATAATAAGAATTTCCATCTTCATATGTCATCTGATGGTGGACTGTGGATGGAAGACTCATGGAAAAACTGATGATAGTCTCTTGATATGTATAAAGTGAATAAATTCCTTATTGTGTCTGAGAGGAAAAAACAAGAGCCACTACCAAATGCAGGTCAAATCAAGAGCTGAGTAATATCTGTAGGGAGAGGTCCAGTAGAGAATGAACGCAAATGGATATAGCTGGTTTTTTTTCCATTGGAGATGCATGCAGGCATGTGTATGCATAAACCAACACACAGAAATCACAGACCGAGAACACAACAGAAAGTCAAAGGCAGCTAGTCATGGTGTGACCCTGACCAGACAGAAACCCAGGAGGGTTTTGTGAGCGGAATGCTGACTGGAAAACAAAGGAGTATGGGCAGGAATTATAAGAGAAAAAGCACTCTGCTTTTTGATTTCTACTGATCTGAGAGACAAACTTCTATATACATTAACAAATATGTTTTATCAAATCAATGTAATATTGTCTTCTACCTAAAGATTTCATCCCAATAATAGAAACCTAAGTTTTTGCCAAATGTTAGTACTACAAAAGGCAGAGATGGATCACATTTAGGTTTATGTCTAAGACTACTAAACTGCCTGTGAGGAACATAAGACCACAGTTCTGTGCTAACCAGGGTCAGACTTAGACTTCCTGAGATCATCCAGCCACATGATCCTGACCTGGATTAGGAAAGTAGTCAAAGATTGTTTATGTCACTCTCAGTAGAGGAGAAAGTATCTGGCTGTGAGTAACATCACAACTGAGAGTCAGATAATATCTGAGCTGGCATAAAATCTAGTGCATAATTGCCTGCCTTGAAAATCCCTTGAGCACACTGGAAAAGTCAGGGTTACTTTGAACCAGTTCCGTGCCATGCCATATGGCTGTGACATTTTAAATCCTACATTTAAATCCTGGTTCTAAAACCATATTTTCTATTCCTTGCAGCCACAGCCTAAGGAATAAAAGAGCAGGAAAACACTGCAAATATAGCAGCCAGCTAAGAGGCAACATTAAAGCAGAAGTATGCATCAAATCCCATCCCTCTGTGGGGTTTATTGAATATAAATGGAGTAGCAGGAACGGAACTGAGATGCCTCAAGCACTCCTGTATCGTGTTTATTATCTGGCATGGTGCACATTTATTTATTCCACATAAAACAGAAGCTTTAACAGGGGGAATGAGAACATCTTCAGTCTGCCCACAGTAGTAAATCCCAGGTTCAAATCACTTCAGAAAGATGAGAAAAGTTAAATCCTTCCCATCATCACCATGAAGTCTGAGCTATAATTAGTAGCTGAACGATTAAAAGAGGAATGAGATGGAGCAAGCACTTCCAGGGATGCTCCATATGAAGCCCAATTCAAAAAGCAGCACTGCAGCATGCTTACCAATCAGTCACAGAGGGAAGCTAAACAATTCTGGAAGCCAGCTCAAACCTCAATCCCATAGGGAGCTCCACTGTGACATTCTGCACACGTGCCCTTTAGCTATCGCCAGTGTGGGGCACTATGAAGCAAGACTACCAATCCAAATTTTGGAAGAATTGAGAGTAGCAGTGAGGTGGTTCCTCAATTTCAGAAGCTTTGGGACAATAAGAACCCGTGCCTGGATGAAAGCAATGGAGTACAGACACTGCCTGCGGCAGCCTTAGAGAGCCATCAGCTCTTCCCTCTAACTGCAAAATTGCAGTGAGGATTGCAGATTGTTGCCTATCATGGCTACCTTGTAGCAGTGAGGTTATGTGTTTGGGTATGAGAAGGTGGATACTTTATAACATCCCAGACAAATCTCAGGTGTAAAGTTTTTCACGACTAATAAAGTTTCACCACATAGGAATTATGATTCAAGGAGAATCAGGACTAAGGGAAGTAAAGGAGAATGTGTTCATTGCTTAAAGGACGGTCTAAATGTTATTTTTCCAAAGCCATTCATTAATATTTTTTTTTTCACCCACGAGAGTCATACTTCTATAAACGCTGTCTCATACATTTAGTGGCATAAAAGGTGACCGGCCCCTACTTAAATGAATGAAAACAATGTTCCTTTCTAATCAGATTTTAAAGGAGATCACTAATCAGCAATTTTTGAATGAGGAACTGTAGCCAGCTAATCCATATCCTGTGATGCCTTCACCTTCCCATTTACCTTCTCACTGCCATTGCTCACGTGGTTATTTAGCCAATCACATGGTTATTTAGCTAAAATGTTGGGTTGGCATTTATTCAAGCAAAGTAAGCATTTTTATGCAGATCAAGGGAAAACACCTAAACAGTACTAAAGCAAGGAGCAGATGTCTGCAGTTTGTCTTCCTTGATTTAATTTCAATACAATTTACATAAGGTCCTCTTCATATTTAAGTTATCACATTAGGGAGTCTGGGCTTGTGGTGCAAATTGACAGATATTAGAGAAATTAGTCCAGCATTTGCAGAGGACAAGTTTACAGATATGAGCAAAGAAATAATTGGAGTGGAGTTCATTCACTCTTCCAGAACTGGAAAGGACACAGTGAGTTGCTTTTGGGTTAGGTTCAGAGTTGATATTCTTTTCAAGTATCTCATCTGATGCAACACATAAAACTTCTGTGTTCAGACAAGGTTCTTTAAGGTATTTAGCCTTTAAAATGCCTCAGCTAAGCATCTCTGGGGGTTAATATTTTGGCTTATCTTGGAGGGGAATTTTAATGTCATTTACTTTAATTAATTTTTTGAACAGCTATTAGCCACTACAGTCACAGCGTCTTGAAGGAGTTAGGATACTAGCTCTACTTCCCCTTCCTAACTCTTGCACTACTCTCTCAAGGCCTTAGAATAGATAAAACCTTATTGTCTTCACTCATCTCCAATGCTGGAAGGGAGGCTGAGAGGTCAGGATGCCATATATAATCCTCTCATTCCTCTGGAGAATCATGCTACTGGTAGCAAAGCAAATGTTCATTTCTTTTGGAGCTAGTATTACAGACTTGAAAGATGGCTGCTATCCTGGCTGCTCCAGCAATTATTGAAGTAGACTGGGTTTCTGGAGTCTTTCAAAGGCAGCCCATCAAATGATATTTCACTTTACAGGTTAGAAGTTAGGCATATAAGTATCAAGTGAGCAAGAACCAAGACACTCTACCACTAAAGCAGGCAAAATGCCATCTGTCAGTGATGCTCAGCATCTCCAGTAGGCAGTGGTTTCTACTTCATGCTGAGTTCACTCCTGTGAAACTACAAAGCATCAATATCCCTTCTGTGCATCAGCCCTGCTGTGCGCAATTTGGAGTCTGGCACCCTGGAATGCCAACCCATGATGGGGACACTCTCCACAGGTGACAGATGTGCACTTTTACAGTCCAAACTTAAAAGAGCTGGATGTGTAGAACAGGGAAGCTTTCCAGTGCAAATCCAGTATGAGTCAAGGTAACTAAGCACACTGTCACACAAACATTGTGTATTCCCACAGCGTGCTGCTCTCTAAGACTGCAGAACACACAAGGTGACCCTCCTTGGTGGGCATGCATTATGTTCAATCTTTCCATTTGTTCTTCTGTCAAATGGGTAATTTGTTAAGAGCTGGCCTTTAGTTTTTCTCTTGCCAGAGTGTTTCTTGTGTGGTATATTAGAGTACCAGTTCTGGAAGAGCCAATGACTTTGATATTATGTGAAACAAGACACAAAATAAGTGCAGTATCACAACCGCTCTCACTTCCATAAGCAATACATGACATCAGATTTCAGACAAGGTTTGTTTGTTCAGACCTCAGAAGAATTTTTATTTACTCTGCCACTAGCAGGCTAACTAGAAACACATACTAATTTAGGTTAAAGAAAAAAAAATAATCAATCAACTTTTGCATTAAATCTTATTTGCCATCTGTCCTGGTCATTGTAATTCTAATGGTTTTTTTCCTTCTTCATCTCAGACAGATTTTTTACTCTCAAATACCTGTTGAGGAAAGAGCTTTTACTTTCATGAATATATATTTATTCATGTGTACATTTGAAAATACAGAGACATCCATACTTAATCAGACTGTGCACTTTACTCATCGTGCTGCTATCTTTAGTCATGAATGGTCATTAAAAAAAAGCATTTTAGCAGAATCTTTTAGCTTATTAAAAATTGTGTTATAATACATTTTCTACTGACTAGTCTACAGGAATCTGATACAGTGATAATCAAGAATGCCACAGCTGCAGCTAAATTAGGCACCACTAAGTGAGGATGCGTACATTTGAGACTGGACTTTAGACTTTCAGTGAAAGACTGGTCCCATCCCCAAAAGTTTACTTCTAGTCCAAAACCATGATAAGTGGGAGAAGGAAGTATTGTTAAACACAATATGTATATGAGGGAAAACAATAAAAAGAAAGAACTTGCTCAAGATTACAAAGGAAAGCAGGAGCAAAGGAAAGCTGGTAATTGAATAATTGAACCTGAATGTTCTCAAACACAGTTCTGTTGCCTTAATAGTATTTTTTTTTGCCTTTAATTCTTTTCACTTCACTTAAATATTATGGTGGCAGCTGTCTCATAGAAATCAAAAAAATGGAGGGGAGGGGTGTCAAGAATTTTTGGAACAAAAAAGCAAGCAAAACAAGAGATTTGCTCTTTCTCCAGGGTGCATACTGACTTGTCTGCTGTCTTCATCATAAGACGACCACATAACTTTGATACCTTCCCCAGTTATTTTCAATAGATCATTTTTATAATTGATAGTGTTACTGTGTAAAGCAATCTGCTGCTGAATTAATGATTAAACCAAAAGTAAGCCTTGAGTCAATGTGAATGTGCATATTATTCAAGGATCCTGTTTATTGTAAGGGGAATTTTACCTCTTAATACCCCTTGAGTAAAAATGTTCAAAGTCAAAGTAATGACCTTACTGTAAATTATGTTCCCAGAAGGGATGAGTCCTAACTGTCATAGCAGAATAGTCCATCTCAATAATTTTGAAAAATGAAAAACTGGATGATCTGTACACATCTTAAGCAACTCTGTTTCACTTTTTTTTTTTTTTTGAAAACTCTGTTTTCAATATTTTTTCTTAGTAAATTTGCAAGCTGGCAACTTTTACATGTTCCCAACATTTTCTTCATTAACAAGACAAAGAGAGAACTTCTTTGTTATTCAATGCACAGTCTAGATGAAATCCATCGTTCAAGTAGACAGCAGAGAGGGGAAAGAAATAAGCAGCCCAGGAAACCTGCAAAGTACAAGTTTCTGCTAACCATAAAGTACAGCTGGTTAAAGAAACAGCTTATTGTCCTGGCAGCAGGCAGAAAATTTTCTGAGTGTTATCCACTGGCATTCCCAGAAAATGCAGTGTTAAAGGCTTCACTGACTTGGAAGAGAGGAAACCCAGGCTCTGGCCACAGACTAGTGGGGCTGTGTGACCTGTTCTGCACTTGGTTCCCCTGCCTTAACACCACACCCACATGTAAGCTACTCACTGCAAAGTTTATTGAGAGAAAATGAACTCATCCAAACTAGATGTCTCATGTATGGCCACAAAAACCCATCCTTAAATTGCTTTTCTTTCTCTCCATTAAGCAGAAAAACACTTCTTGGCAGCTTGCTTAGCAGAGAAGGTGAAAACTCAGTGAAACAAAAAATGGCCCAGCCTCTTCTTCAGGCTTTTACAGCAAGTAGTGTATTTGTTAGTCATGTGTCACTCCCACTATAGTAAGATGTATAGGAAAGGAAGACACTGAGCTCTTAAAGCAGGTTTGGAGGAGGGCCATGAAGATGATCAGAAGGCTGCAGTACCTCTCCCATGAAGACAGGCAAAGAGTTGACAGGCAGAGAGCTGGGGTTGTCTAGCCTGGAGAAGCAAAGCCTTCAGAGAGACTATTGAGGAAGGCTGCCAGTACCTAAAGGAGGCTAATAAAAATTATACAAAGGCATCTTTTACCAAGGCCTCTAGTGACATGACAAGGGGCAACAGTTTTAAGTTGAAGAAGACAGATTCAGGGAGAATATATAAGGAAGATATTCTTTACATTGGTGGTGAGACACTTAACCAGGTTTCCCAGTGAAGTTGTGGATAGTTCATAATTGGAAATGTTCAAGGTCAGGTTGGATGGGACTTTGAACAATTCACTTTAATGGAAGTGCCCCTGACCATAGTAGGGTGAGTAGAAATAGATGAACTTTAACAGTCCCTTCCATTCCAAACCTTTCAACTTTTCTATGATTATTAAAAAAAACTTCTTCAACGTAAAAAAAAATGTCTTCAACGCACCAGAAATTCAACCAAAATTCATGGTCAAGATAACATTCCTTTCAGTCTTGGATTTGTGGTATTTGTGATGTTTCATCCCAATGTTCCTGCTCTCATGAGTTCCTTTCTTTGTGATATAAATATGTAGCATTACTGTAGCATGTGGGAAGGTTATTCATGGCATGGCTGGCTTGCACTACTTTGGTTGCTATATATTCACATCATTGCCTTGCAACCCTGGTTTTGTTAACACATCTCTGGTACTGATTTTAACAGTTGTGCACATGTTCTTAAAGGCTATTTTTGTGCAAGGCCCCTTAAAGCTTTTGAAGTGAATCAGTTCCTGTGAGAAGTCACTATTTACAGGCACACAATTTTGCCAGCTGGATCTGAAGGAAGGAAGGAATGGAAACAAGAAAACTTTTCCTTAATTTAAATAAGGATTGGCCCCTGGTAATTATTTCTAGATCTCAGTCATCTCCTAAAACATGTTCTCTGTTTTTCAGGGACCCCAAATTACAGGTGTGGTACCTTTCCTCTGAGGAGGAAGGAATATGGTCTGGATCCATGCTCCAAACTTGAACCCAGTTTGCCCAGGGCTGACAAGGCAGCAACACGAAAGTATGGTTTGAAAAACCTTGAAAAGACAAAACACACCACTTGAAGAAAATGTGGATCCTGTTCCTAATTTGCCCTATCTTGAAACAAAATCTGTAAAATTTTGTACAGGCTTGAAGTAATACTGAAAAAAAATCCTGTGGCCAACATATCTCTAGGACAATAAAGTATCATCAAAACTATTTGAGAATTCATTTGAAGACATGACATATTTCAGTGGGGAAAAACAATTGTTAAAGGTCAAAACAGTTTTTCTGCCATTATTAAAATAAAAGAATTTTGAGTTCAGGCTGATGATTGCCTCAGCATTTACCTTTAGTTTTGTTTTGGGTTTTGGGTTTTTTTTTTTATTTCTCAAATTATCTCCAATGAAATATTCTAAGCCTTCAGATTTTTAAAATGATGAGCAATGCCCCTCCTGAAGAAATCATTTAAGGTCAGTGTGAATGGAATTTTTTCAGTCAGTGAACTGAAAAAATCAATTATTCCAACAGCCACTGCAGTGCACAACTCAAGGGCAATGTGAGACCAGGAGACAAACTGGAAAAGAAGAACTGACTGATCCTGCCCTAATACTTTTCAATATAGTGCTACCCAACTTTTTCAACAGGTTTCCTGTTAAAGCTTCCAGTTGAGTCTCATATCTTGCTCAAATCTTACTTTGTGTTAACAAAAATGAGCAAACAAAACAACACAAAGAAAATAAAAATAAGGAAGTTCTGAAACTAGAAGCTGAGAAGAATCTGAAACTAGAATGTCTGAAACTAGAAGGTGAGAAGAGTATAAATACATTTTCATTATTTAATTGAACTGGAAGCCACCTTGAGAAATATTTTATCATCATTTAAATACTTCTTCAGATGCATAATATTCTCCTACCTCCTCTGTTTTTTCATCTCATTTGCTAAAACCAGCTTGGGAAAAATTAAGAGGATATAACACATAGCTTCAAGACAGTAGATATGTGATTATAGTGATATCATAGTGATGTATAGCATTGCAGAAAAACAGAAGTTTTGTTAACATGTGAGTTCTCCCAAAAGCAACTCAAAACAAATCTAGATCTCTTGTTAAAAATGTAGGTAAGGTTAACAATTCTGTTTTCTCTTCTTTCTGCACATAAGACCAAATGAAATATAAGTCCCATCAAACTCAAGATCCAATCTTGAGTCACCTAGGTCACCTAGTTCTCTGTGCACCAATATATTCCATTATCAAAACATTTTGATATTTAGGGGGGAAAATCTATTTCTAATTTAATTTTCCACTTCTCATTATTTCCCTATTTCTCTACAGCAAAAGTTAAATTTATGTCAGTGTAGGTGCACTAGCCTGAGAACTAGTCAAGATCTGTGTCTATAAAGTGGTAGGATCACATGAAGTTTGCCATCTGGCCATGGGGCATAAATGTAGAATTAGCATCATGTTTTAGCACTTGTGACTTCCTTACTCTAGATGAATTTACAAATAGCTTGACATCCTGCAACAAGATTTTGAAGCAGTCTTTTTCTATAATCCTGCTAAAGATGAAAATAATTGAGGTGCCAAAATTACGTGACCTAATTCTCATATGGGAACAGTATTTTTCTACTGCCAACAAGACTTGTCTGAAATAATTTTTTTATTCTGATTTAAAAAAATCTAAGGCCATTGAACAACCTTTATGAAGGAGTAAAGGAAAAGGATAGTAAATTAATTTTCATTTAATTGAGGATCAATGCCTTTTGCCTTTAAGCAACACTTAAAAGCGACTACTTAAAAGTCAGTCAGTTGCCTGAAAATAATGTGCTTTTTATTGTTTGGCATAACTCCAAGGCTTGTGATAACTCCAAAAACTAGAAAAAATTAAAAACTGTTTCTGCTTCTTTTTAGTTTGTTTACTTCTACATTTGCATGCCCTCTGTGTATCTTCAGGTTCATTGTTTTTCATGTTTCTGTGACTCTTTCACACTGTAACAGCAGAATGAAAATCGTGACTGTAAAGCCTTCAGAATTTCCAGAGCAACCACAGAGTAGGAATTTTATCTGATACTACAGTTAATGCTTTTTTAAATAAATGAATGTATTTCAAGTTGATAGGTCCTTTTAAATCCTTCTGCTCTGGTAATCTGTATTTCTGATTATCTTATGCATAAGTACCAGCTTGAATTTTTCAAAGCGAAACCTCATTTTCTTATTTTCTGCAAAGCTTTGCAACATGAAGTTTTGGATTTTCCCACTGATGTTGAGATGAGGATTTATATGACATTTCTAAGTTCTGAGAGTGACTTGATTTTCTTCTTCAAACTCCCCAGGTAACTTGTCTTCTTTTAAGCAATCTCTTTCATGGCCCAGTTCAGCAAAAGCATTTAAGCGCAGATTTAATCCTCAGTGAAGTACATAAAATGTTAATATGACTCCACATCCTGAAGCTAACACCAAAAGGTGTGACATTCCATCTCCTTTTCACTTCAAAGACCAGTAGTCCAGATATTTTCAGAAAGGCAAGATATTTCATTTAATAGAAAAATAATAGTAATAAAAAATCTTTCTCTGATCTTTCAGATCCTGAAAAAGCCAAGACTACTTCCTTCTAACTATTATCCCATCACGTATGATAATAAAAGTAAGTAGCTTCCATAGTTTTGACAATGAAGCCTTATTCTTTCCATTTGATAAAGAGAACTCCATATTTAAAACTGATACTCAAAGGTATCACTGCTTAATGTATTTAGATTCACTATCCTTAGTAGTTAGGGCCAGCTGAGAATTTTCCAATAGAGTAGTATTCTGCTGGAAAACACTGTTTCAGGGATTAAATAAGCTCCTTTTGGAAGTCCCCTTCTCCCCTGCCTGCCCCAGCAGGATCCAGCCCTTTGCTGTGCCTATAGGATTGTGACGAGAAGGAGCAAGTTCAAGACGAGCAGTGGGAAGTGTCTGCCAAGTCTCATGATGGAAAGCAGAACTGAGAGATAAGATTAACAAACACTTTGGGAACTAGCTATATTTCTATGAGCCAGCTGGACTGAGCCACCTGCAGCACTGCTCTGGTTTCAATGAAGCAGCACTTTATGGTGTTAATTTCCTCATTCTTCTTTACTTACGATGTCAGGATCACTGAAAAGATACTGCACACTACATTTTCATCTGCAAATTGACCGTACAGTTTTTCAATTCCTGTCAAAATTATTCCCTTGTACAAGAAAAGCCAACAGACTTTGTTCACTATAGATCAAATTTAGAATGCTTCATTCTTTAAAGTAACATTTTTATGCCTGAAGTATCAGAGAATCATTGAATGTTTTGGGTTGGAATGGACCTTAAAGATCATCTTGTTCCAACTTCCCTGCTGTGGGCAGGGACACCTTCCACTACACCAGGTTGCTCAGAGACCCCATCCAGCCTGGTCTTGAACACTGCCAGAGATGAAGCATCCACAATTCCTCTGGGCAATTTGTTCCTGTGTCTCACCACCCTCACAGTATAGAAATTCTTCCTAACATCTAATCTAAACCTATTCTCTTTCACTTAGAAGCCATTCCCCCTTGTCCTATCACTGCATTTCCTGACAGAGTCCCCCTTCAGCTTCCTTGTAGGCTCCCTTCAGGTACTGGATGGAATCTATATACAGCAATAAAATATGTACTATTATAAGGCTCATTTGTAAATTTATTAAGTCTTTCAGGTCCTAGCAAATTTTCCTTTCATTTCTATCAGGATCTCTGCTTGATTTTTCCCCCAGCCTTTAGAAATGGAACATAACCACTGCTTACAGTATCCTGTATTGCTGGATGTGGATGACATTACTATTTTAGGATGGATGGGCAATTCGGTGTTTGTATTTCAGGATCCTTGGGCAAGTCCCTACTGTTGTTTACAGAACATTTTTGTAAAGTACATTTGTAAGTGTCATGCTGAATAATGGCTACTAGGGTTAAATAGGGTATGGCATTTGGAAACATTGCAAACTCAGAACCTTTCACAATTAATAATACAGGGGAAAACATATCATAGAATGCTTTATGGCAGTGTTCATTTACTGTACATCTATGTTTGTGCTGACTGCATTTCTGTTACATTACCATGAAATCATGCCACTAATGAGATATGGTTCATTTTAAGAAACACTAACAATGATATTTGAGAAAACCCAGAATGTAAATTCCACAATCCACTGCCAAAAAAAAAATATACTGTTCATATTTTTAAATGTCACATTGCAAAGGTATCTTGGTTTCTTTTCAAGCCCTGTAGGCATTGTATAAAATAGCATGTGCTGCTGAAATTACCTGGCAATGACTGATGTTCAATGATCATTGTTCCTGCATTACAGCTGGGAATTCAGAAATTCAGCAGTCAGCATCTGATTAGCCACATTTAATCATCAGGAGCAGCAGTTCTAGGAACATATGCCTAGTCCTGCTCACTCTGTCTTGTCTCCATCTCCACAACAACAAGGTTTCCCCACCTACAGTCTATTTGCTAACCCAGGGTTGAAGTATCCATAGGACTCCTGCACCACCTCTCCAAAATGACAGAGGAGTATTTCTTGATTTGCCTTGAAGCAAAGCTGTAACTTTTCCAGACTGGTCTGTGAGTTTAGCTGATAATGAGATGACTGCTCCTTTTCTAGATATAATGGTTCATTTTAGAGCAGGAAGGCTCAGTTTACATTACATTATATTGATAAGCTTAAAATGTACCCCTTGCACTGCAGGTTCCCTTAAAATACATATTAAAAAGTCATTATTTGCTACTTTATTTGAGTCTTCCATATGCTGACATGAAAAGATGGTTAGCAGTAAAATTAATTTTTTTAGGAAAAAAGGTGATGGGAAGCTTACAAAATCCACCTTGTGGTGAACCCAATTCTAATAAAAATATTTTATTTCTTCTATAAATATAACATTTTTACTAAATCAGGTTCATAAATTACTTCTTTTATTTTCTGGGAAAAATATAAAGAGAGAACTATTATTTTAACATGAAGTTTAAAACATTTCATCCAATACTAATGCATAAATCAAAAGAATTTCCATTTAAGTGCTTTGCTTTTTAATATATATATTAAATTTAACACAAAAATGAAATTGAAGTTTTAAGCATTTTGAGCAGCTCTTCAGACTGCAATAAAGTGAAAACATACACCATTAAGTCACTGAAACTTGTCTAAGGTTTATAAGTAACCATTGCCATGCTTGTTAAACAGGGGTTCACATGCAGAGAAAGACTGCTAATCACCTTCCCAAAAGACTTGATTTGAGATAAAATAACTTGAAAATAAAAAGGAATCTTGTTACTTTGCCTCTGTGTGCTCCAAATTACAGAAATAACAATGTGCATATACTTTACTTGGGCATACAAATATTACAAGCTGGTTTAGCAGCCCAATCTAAAGGCTCTACCCTGACAAACTCTGTGCCCGGGTACCTTCAAATGGCTACACAGGAACTGCCACATCTACAGAGATATGCCTGCCCAGAAAGGACAAGTTCATTTATTTCACTCAAAACAGAAAGAAAATAATGTCTCATTCAGAATTTCCCTAAGCTTCCAGGGACAGGGAGAGGCATGGCATATATGCTGTTATTTTTTCTAACCTTTCCTACTTTTGGTCAATGCCAGAGTTAGGATGCTGAGCTACACAGAGACTTTTGCTGACCCTGGCCCACCTTTTTTAACAGATCTATACCATGGCTTAGATACTTATGATGTTTTATTTATATTTAGGCTCAACACCTAGCTGGACTTAAGTTTTACTTTGATATGAAATTTAAGAAGTTTCCCCTGTTTGCAGAAACAAACCTCCTAAACATAAGGGCTCTGAAAGTCTTCTTTAACAGCAAACTGAAACCTTCCCTATTGCCTGTGCAGCTGTCAGCCTCTATTCCGTGTCCTAACCCTGCTAAGATTTGCTGCTGTCTTTTATGAACCTCAGAATTGCTTTAGTGTTGCAATGTCCTAAGAAGACATGTAGTCTAAATCCATCAATCTGTCCAAGACTGGTACATCATTCCATAGTCAGTAGTTTATTTTGTGACAGTATATAGGCAATAAAATAATGCAGTGAAATATTTTCATGTGAGGAGTATAGTTCAGTATAGGTTAATAAAATCTAAGTAATTCTTCATGGCACATTATTTGTCCACAGTAATTTACTAGGTAGATTAATTTACTAGGTAGATGTGTAAAATCCCATTGTAGTCCGTTGAAATTTATGTGCTGGATGGTCTTTGGCTTTTCTTAATTTACAACTTCAAAGGACATTTACTTTCCCCACAGCAACTGAATAACAACCAGGAGCTCTAAGAATTGCATGATTTCTGGTGAATAAAAACAAGATGCTGATTAATGATGACCTCTCCTAAAATGCAGAGTTGAGAAAAGCTTTGAAACTGCTGCTTTTTAAAAGTGATGCATTTCCTGTTGAAAGCACTGTAATGGTTAGAAATATTTTGGGAACTAAAACACTTTTGAACACAGATTGAATGGTTAAAATAATATGCATATAAACAGAAACACCTACTTAAGACAATTTTTGAAAGAATTTAACCTAAACTACTGAAGTTTATATTCTACAGCAAGCCCCACGAGTCTGAATATGGGAATAGAGCACTAGCTAATGTGGATTTATGAGAAACGATCACACAACACTGAAAATGAAAACATTATTAATTAACTGCATGAGAAAACAGCATCATAAAGCACTTGAGGGTGTTTTCTGAAAACTTCATTACTGATGGTAAAGGCTAAAAAACTTTTAAGAAAAAAGTTCTCTCCCATAATCAAAGTATCTGTGGAGTTAGCAGCACAACGTAAGACTGGCCTGTGAGCAAAATGCTGTCTCCCTGGAAACTGCTAGAATGTGTCACTTCAGCTGATCCCAAAATGAGAGATAAGAAACGAGTGTGAAATCCTTTGTTGTGGAGGTTAGCATTTTATTAACAAACACCTGCAGTTTGATGTTTAACAGGACCTGAAACTTATGATTTCCTAATTGCTGCAAAAGGCAATGGATCTCCTTTACAGTTACATCTTTCCTGATAGAGGTCCTTACTTTTGCTGTTATTTTCCTGCCTGTTTAACAGAACTTAGCTTCAAAACAAAATTATTAATATCTTTCTTACCTAATTTCCTAATTAACCCCTTCTCTGCTTCACTAAAAATGACATTTACGCTCTTCTGGAAGAAAACTAGCTGTGTTGATTTAATGCCATCACTGTGACTTTATCGGGATAACTATAATGTGCATGCTAGACATAGATCTAGGGCTGCTCAAAACAAAATCACACTAATGAACACCTCTCAAACCAAGGTTGTAGGAAAGGGACATTGATCCAGTAGCAAACCAGCCAGTGTGCATCACAAGAAACAGTTCTCCTAAAACTAAGAGCTCTGGTGCAGCAGTACTTATGTTCAGGCTGATGCCCTTCCATTATATGGCTGTGTCACCCAGCTGCATACAGGGCAGTATTGAGGGATAAAGCTAATGTGTCTTTAGATTTCTTGAATAAATCATTGCTTGAAGAGGAAAAAAGGCAAAGTGAAAACCGAACTCTTGTCTATCATGAGTTCAACACAATATCCATTTTCTCTCTGTTTGGAAGGCATGCTTTTAGTTTTCTACTGCTGCAGAGAAATTAATTCTCTAGATAATACATGAGATATGAAACATATTCACATACAACCCAGTTACTTCACAGAATCATAGAATATCTTAGGTTGGAAGTCTTTAAGATCATCTAGTTCCAAGCCCCCTGCTATGGGCAGGGACACCTTTCACTGGACCAGGTCACTCAGAGCCACATCCAAACTGTCCTAAAACACTTCTGGGCTTGGAGCATCCACAAATGTGCTGGGCAACCTGTTCCAGTGACTCAGCACCCTCACAGTACAGAAATTCTTCCTAATATCTAATCTAAACATACTCTCTCTCAGATTGAAGCTATCCCACCTTGTCCTGTCACTGCATGTCCGTGTAAATTGTCCCTCTACATCTTTCTTCTAGGCTCCTTTCAGGTGCTGGAAGGCTGCAATTTAATCACCCTGAAGCCTTTTTTACTTAGACAGAAGCAACCTTTACTGACAAGAACCTACTCCTCTTCTGGTCTCGGGAATCAGTAGAACTCTGCAGTGAACAAGAATTTGAGTACAGGACTCTTTACTTCTTCTAGAGTTTGCAGGAAAAGGATGAATGAGGGAGTACTGCAGAAAGAATGCATGAGCACCACATTTGAAAACTGGACTCTACACCTGCTTTCTCTCACGTTATCAAAGCATTGCCAGGTAAATGTTTTGTATTGCAGTAACCACAGCTGCACCAGTGATGGCAGTTTCTTTATGCACCACCATGTAAGCCTTCAAGTTGTCAATGTGCCCCACAAAAATGCCTGTAGCAGTCTTGGGATGGTGAGATATAAAAAGCTAAATAATATTTAGTACTGTGGAAATAAAGCAAAGCATCAACTGAATATCATTAATTAACATTCGGACACCCTACAAAATGAAACATTTAAATCTTGAGTTGTTCATGCTTTGGTATCTCCATCTGTAATACAACAATGCCACAATCCCTTTTTGTAGCATGCTATAAAAGTCTGCTCGGTAACAGCTAAGCCCTCAATTCATACAGAAATCAATGTCTTTTTCACTGAGGACAGTCTGAATGAAATGTCATACAGAGAACATGGGCCAAATTTTTAGCAGCAAGAGTAAGATGGAATGGTGAATCCCCCTTTGTTTAGAGATCATTTACTCTTTGATAAGTGGGGACCACTTAAAACAAAAAAAAAGTATGTTATCATGAAATTAAAGAAAGAATTTTCTCTACTACAATGTAGCCTTTAATATCATGATCATACAGTAATAATGCTAGGAAATTAACTAACACTTAATTTCACTGTTCCACAGCTTTCAAAAGGTAAGTTTGAAGTTCATTCTGTAAGTAATTATATACACATATATATAACTGAGACAATACTCTCTTTTGAATCTTGTTAGAAAAACTTCTATAACACACGTCACAAGATGAGATTAGCAAAAATGAGTACAGGAGAAAAGTGATGGAAATGAAAGGCAAAAGACTTCTTTGAAAGAGTAAAATTTTATTTTTAAATATCATTCCCAATGTGTTTGCAAAAATCATTACAGAAGCACTAGGCAGCAAAAATGGTGATAATAACATTAACAAAACAATGGACAATCATCAACAAACTGAAAACTAAACAAATATTAAGATATTGTGTTCCAATTCTGAATCAGCAGACATCTTCCATGCAAGAATATGGTCTCTCATTCCCAGACTGACAACTTTTAAACCAAATATTCTGCTATACATCCCATTATACCTTTCCCTGTATTATTAATATTTAGACAGACAGCATGCCTTTTAAATTTATCTGGATCTTTTTTTTTACAATTGCAGAGGAATTGATCCATGGATCTGCATCTTATAACTACTTTCATTATTAGGCAATATGGAGAACATCAAACGGGCTGACAAAATATTGACTGCTGATGAATTAAAATGTATGCAGTCATTTCCTTACATTTCTAGGTGACATGAGAAATTATAAGTGTGAGTTTTGATTCTGAAAATGTTTGAACAAAAGGCCTTTCAAGGTCCTTTCCAACATGGTTTTTCTCTGATTCTATGAAAAAAAATTGCAAACTTTATCAGGACAAGGCATTTTGGTAATATTTTTTTTTAATAGGAGATATCATCCTGATTAGAACTCCAATGAAAAATTACTGTCTTAGCTACTTATTAAAGAAAGTTTTTGAGAAGAGGGGATAAGTAAAGAGGGGGTTTGTGTGTGCGTTCTAAGTGCACAAGCAACAGAGGAGTAGTACAGATAGTGTCTAAGGTGACAGCTAAAGGACATGTGGGTCAGAATCTGAAGAAACAGAAAGGAGAACTCATGGAAAGAATGTGAATAGCAGTCTCAGGCTCTCTAGCTGCTCATATCTAAATACATAGATGGAAACATTCTCATTAGCAGGAGGATATCACAGGAGGGTTTTGATTGCCTCATGTTTCTGCCTGTAAACAACTAATAGGGTAGCAGAGTGCAAAATCTGGAATTATTAGCAAATTCCTGATGCTACTTCAGAATAACATTTTTGTTACTTTGATGAATGTGAGACAAAGAATAGCACTGCCAGTCGAAGGCATAATGTTGCATAAGATCTTCATTTTAATGAAGTTTTTAAAAGCTACCAACAAAAATGAAGTATTGAGGTACATCAGGAACAGCAAGAACAGCCAGCCAAGGAAGGTGATTGTCCCACTCTAATCTGTGCTGGTGCAGCCTCCCCTTGAGTCCTGTGTGCAATTTTGGGTAACAGAATATGAGAAATAAAGCTATTACAGAGCACCCAAAGGAGAGCTACAAAGATGGTGAATCATATCAGGAGAGTCTGAGGCCACTTGGTTTGTTTAGCCTGGAGAAGAGAAGGCTGAGGGGAGACCTCACAGCTTTTTACAGATGAGGTGAAGCAGAGGGGCAGCACTGTTCTCTTCTCTGTGGTGACCACTGACAGGGCCCAAGGAAGCAGCATCAAGCTGAGTCAGGGGAGGTTTAGGCTGAACATTAGAAAAAGGTTCTTTAACTACAGAGTAGTTGGACATTGGAATAGGCTCCCCAGGGAAGCGGTCACAGCACCAGCCTGAGAGAGCTCAAGAAGTGTTTGGACAGCACTCTCAGGTACATGATGGGACTCTTGGGGATGGATGCTCTGCAGGGCCAGGAGTTGGACTCAATGATCCTTGTGGGTCCCTTCCAACTCAGGATATTCTACAATACTATGACAAATCATCTCTGTTCACTGAAGCTTCAAAGCCCTCCCTCCAGCTGCAGTATTCTAATCCTGAAGGAAAGAAAAAGGACCTACTATCAATGAATTTATGAGTCCTTAAAAGACCATTAAACTGATTACAGCATGACCTTCTCCTTTTTCATTGGCCCCAAGTCCCCAAAATACATATACTGTCAGGAGCTCTAGAACATTTGCTGCCTGTGGATCAGGTCTGTAGCAAATCCCCAAGAGGACACTTCCTGCCAAGCAGCAAAAATGTAAGCAGAAATTGTTGGACTTGTTTCATGGAAGCAGCACAGAGAAAATGCCATAAGGAGTAGTAATTCTTCTCCACCTGGACCTTAAAATACATGCATGAGATATTAACAATAGAGAAAATTTGTTCAGGGAAAAAAAAACAAACAAATATTTTTATTGATGTAGAAATGAGTTACTGGAAGAGGAAAAGGCAGAATTTAAAGTACTGTGGGTTTCCAACATGTTCACAGTCAACCTGTGCTTATCCCAGAAATTAAAAATAAACTTCTCTGCTGGTTACAGGAACAGAACCTAAGCAACCCTGTTCCTTTTGGTTATATTTCTATTAAATCTGTTCTGAGATCTTGCAGAAGCAAATTTGTGGTCAAAACTGAACTCTTAGAAAGCAGATCTGTCTACTAAAATTCATTAACTATAGTGCTGGGGAAACAAGCAAATAAACAAACCAACCACAACAAACTGCAGCTTTTGATACGGTTTCTTAAATACTTCACATAGTTCAAATGCACTACTGAGAGATCAGCAGCAAAAGTGTTAAGGAAAATAGAAATGAAGTAGTAAAGGCAAAAGAGAACAGTCGCATTTTCATTTGAGGCAAGTTTATTGTACTCATGTCTGAGGAGAATAGCAAAGGATATGTAAGAGGAAAAAAAAGCAAAGGAGTAAAGAAAATCTAAAGAAAATTAGAAATAAACAAGAAAATTGTATTGCCTTCCTTCCAAAAATATCAAACCAGTGCAGAGGTTTAGCAGTGAGTCCTAAAAAAGCATATTATTTTGAAAATTATGGATCCTTGCATGTCTTCATATTACATTACTTCTTTACATAAAATAAAACCTATCTGTTTTCTAATTTTCCTGTCTTCCAATTATGCTTTTCTCCTTTTTCTCCTGGAATATATGCACTGTAATACAAATTCTCTTAGAAACCTGACCCATTGCCATTAGCAGTAAAAGTGAGATTAAGATTCATTCTTTTCTCCAGAGTAGACCTGGGTTACCACTGTCGTTCTTCATAAACTAGCTTAGAAAAGTGCAACTGTTCAGAATAAAACTTAGAAAATGCTAGTGTGCTGTATTCTTATGATTTCTGCTCACCATATCTCATCACTGAAATCTACATTTCCAGTCAGATTTTAACAGTGAGGCAAAGAGTAGAACAGGCCTTTGTGGCCCTAACAGGGCCACATCAATAGGACTCAGAGAGGTGCAGAAAGATTTGAGTAATTGTGCACCACTGACTTACATCATGACTAAAATAATGCTAGAGAAATCCATTTCCCTGGATACTTCATTCCTATATTTGGGATTTAAAACAGTGCTTTGGTTATAACAGCTTCACGATATTTTGGGTTTATCCATGTGCAGCCCATTTGATGGTTTTCTTAGTTGATTTCCTGTCATCCATTACTATGCTCTCCCTCAATGCCTCCTTACCACTAGCAACATTCTTCCCACACAGATTTTCATGACTGCTCACTCATGCCAAAAGTCTGATTTCCAGCTTATGTCAAGATTTTCTAAGACTACAATATTTTTTCCTTTCCCTACTCTCATCTAGAAACTAACAGAACTCAGTAAAAAATCTAACACTGTTCTTTGAGGACCAGCTAATGTTCTAACTTTTAAAACTCATATTTTTTTTTATTAATTCACACTTTGCTTTTGGATACATGACTTGTCATTCAGTCCTTACAGAGGTATGGGTCTGTCTCTGAGACTGATTTACAGGCTAACAGAAGCTTTGTGCCAGTCTGCTGCTTGTTTGTGATGAATTGGCTGCAATATGAAGCAGAACTGCTGACGTTAACCTGGAGCCTACTGGACATTTTGTAGAATATTTTCAGATTTGAGTAGAAAGGGGAAAAGAAGGTTAGAAAAGATGGCTTCCTCACAGGAGTAACCTGTAAAAATTATGAGCTAGGAGAAACATTGCTACAGAATATTAGTTCATTAACAAATTATATTGTTGGTTATCTTCATTTCCACATAGCGCATTCCCCACTCTTCCAAAAATGCTTATGTAGAGTGCGGAATGTCATCCCAGAAAAACTTTTGATGCCTCCAGAAACTGCTTTCTGGAGACTTCTCTGCCTCCAGAAACAATTTCATTGCATGTTCTAAATGGTATGAAATCAGAAGTGTTGACAAAGAAACACTGTGACTTTCATGGTTCATACACAGGGCTTCAAAATACAGCCTATTGAGTAGAAAAAGGATCAGCCTCCTATTGAAGATAACAATCTCTTCTGGGCTTTTACAAAATCAAACTACTTTTATGTACCTGATGGAGACCACAATGGAGTAATTAAGCAAGAACTTCCACACTTGCCCCAACCATAGCAAATGCATCATCATTTAGTTCATTCTCACAGGCAACAGGTTTAAAACACATCAAGGGTTGTGTGAGACTCCTGCACATCTTTTAAATTCTGCTTCAGGCTTTGTACAACTAAAGTTCCAGTGTGCTCTGAACATCAAACACAAGCCAAACACGAAAAACTGCCACATCAGCAGGTCTAACCAAACATAAAATTGATATGGAGAATTATGACATTTGACAGTAAAGAGCAGAACAGTGCAGTTGATCTAAATGTAATAAGCTAAAGTTTTTCTTACTTTCTTTATATATAGCAAAGGAATAAAAGTATTACCAAAATAGCAGCTCATTTGATAAACAGGCCAACTCAGCTGACAATCTGGTATGGCAGATACAGATATGGAAAGGTAGAAAGGCTGAGCTCCTACCTACTTTTCAATTAAATCATTACTTGGCTAGATCCTCTCATTTATGCCCACAATTAAATGGCATGAAAGCTGATTTGAAGTTCACAATTGCACCTTCAAAATTCAGGTAGAGGAAGGCTTATCTTTCTGATCTAGTAAAGGTGTATCAGAAGACAAAACTAAAAATCCCTGAAAATCTCCAAATGAGGAAGGAATGAAGAAAAGTGTTTCACCAAGTTCTAAGCTCTGTTTAGACCAGAAGTCATGGTGGCCCTGAAAATGCTGACAGGCACAGGCAGTTCTGCACTGGTTGCCAAAATAATGCCATATCTATTCTTTCACTTCCTTGTATAGTTTAGTGCCCAGTCAAAGGGTCATGGATACCCTTGGACACTCTCCAGCCCTTCTTAAACATTTAGACTTTTTGTCAACTCTGGCTCCCTTCTCTGAGGCACACAGCCAGCAGCCTTGAAGCACACAGCAAAGAAAGACACAATAACTCCTCCCTGCCATGTGGGAACACTGGAGGGACAGTGAGAGAAACTTTTCACTTCCTGCGTCTCAATGCCACGGCATTATGGCTGACATTATTTCACCACATGACTCAACTATTTTTTCTCCTAATAGAAAAGATTACTTATCTGGACAGTTACAGGGGAGCAAGTGCTCTTGACTTTGAATATCTCAGGAAAAAGTGTTTTCTTAAAGGAGTAAAACATCTTAGAACTCTTATTTAATGTCTTCTCATAGGAGGAATTGAAACACACTATTCCAAAGAAGCAGAGCAGAAAATTACATTATTTGCCTTGGAAAAGTCAACTCCATCTCATATCTGTCAATTACTCAAAACTAAACTCAAACTTAACAAAAAAAAATATTAAATTAACGAATCAACAAGAAATAAAAAATACTTCTCCATACTTGTAATACCATAACCTCCTCACTTCATGCATTTTCCACATTTCTGCTTTTGCCAATGGCACTCAAGGTCACTTTTCTTATCCAGGCAGGAGATGTAAGGACTCAAAATAACACCCTTAAAATTTCTTGATATTATTGAAAAACTCACTGTGAGTGCAGCTCTTTGCATTAATTTCATAGGAAGTGAATGGGGTGTCCAAGTTTAGAATAGGGACCACTGTTGCTGGTGTGACAGACAATTTGGGGGCACAGAGAACTGAAGACTGAGCTATTGGTACCCATTACATGTTCCTCTAAGAAGCAGCAAAAGATGAACCAATCAACATCAAAGAAGACTTCTCCTTCCCCAATACTTTGACGAATTCCCATTAATTATTCCTTGAAAGTCAACATATTTTGTCTATCTTTTGTCTGCTTTCAGAATCCCTTTTCATTGGAAACCTTACCAACACTCGCAAACAAGGAGAAATACTGAAAAATACAATAACCCATAATATAACATTCTGTTTCCAAAATTGTGAAAAGCAGCCACAACTTAGAGCAGTTTGCAATTCTCAGTTCTCCAACCTAAACCAAGCAACAAAATTTGGTAAAAATGAAGCCAACTGTCTCACAGTTTTATTATTTATTTTTCATTTAGGAAAGAACACTGGGAAGGCAAGAGTGAGATGGATTGCCTGGAGCTCTAATGACACTTGTTTCTTTGGGTTTACACAAGGAGGAATTCATACCCAGTTACTTAATAATATTGATAGCAGCATCAATCTTGCCAACTGAAAATGGCTAATCTACTTTAGCAGCAAGTTCATCAAAGGTTAAGTCCTTTTTTTCTAGTTGTTTTTTTTTATCTGTAGAAGAGGAAGAGGGTCAAGAAAAGGACCTTCCATAGAGCATTTGCAGTCTAATTCTTTAAATAGGCTTATATGGCAATTCACAACTAGGAAGGGAGAGAGGAATGAAAAAATCATAAATTCTTAAGAAAACATTATAGCACATAGACGAAAAAGGTTATTGCTTAGAAGATCGAGGAGTTTTAAATGAAAGTGGCTGAGACAGAATAAAATGGTTACCCAAAAAAATTTAGATTCTAGGAGGTGAGTTGGTGATGAAATGCTGAGCTGGCAGGAGGCCAGTATTGTCCAGTTTCATTCCATTGAGCAGGAGGGATAATGTCAGCTGACATGCTGGCAGCAAGAAAGGCCTAGGAGATGGATGGCAGTTTAAACACAGACTGGTCCAGCAGTCAATGGAAAGCTTGTTGCAATGACCAGACTAATTATTCTATCCACTGGGATTTGGAGTATTTTAAATTTACTACAGAATCCACCTGTCAGGGAAGTAGTTGCGGAAAGGGAAATCCTGTCAACTGAAAATGCACATGACTGGTGACAGACCAGATGTAGCACCAAGACAGACAGCAGGCAGTGTCCTGTGACACTGAAGTTAATGCAGGACAATTTACATCCTGAATTTTCAGAACTGACTCCAGATTTACACAGAAATTAATGAATTCAGAGTATGGCCATATTGAGATTTCCTACCAAGTGAACAAAAAAGACTTTTATAAAGAAAATCCACTTGTCTGAAAAAGGAAACTGTACTTAATACATGCCAAAATTTCATCCATGGGATAGATGTTCAGCAAAAGTAAATGAGCACAATCCATGATGTGAAGTGGCAGTATTTGCAGAACAGCAGTCTCTCCAAAGCAGATGTTGAAACAGTTCGCAAAACTACTGGAGTAACTAATGGAAACATTAATCTAATCTATTTCTCTGAAACTGAAAATCCAATCTTGCTGTGCATCACCACACTCAGAGGATTTTACTGTGTGAGGAGCTACAGGTCATAGCCGGATGGGATCCTATCAGGCCACAAGCTTTAAAAACACAGGGAACATGAAGACACCTTCCAAAAAAGAGGGGATTATGAAATGGATAGTCTGGGTGCAATCTAGACTTGGGTAGGATTTGACTAAATAATTATAACAAAGCCCAGTAGAAATGGAAAAATCATCATGGATATGTTGCCCTTAGAATAGGGACCAAGTCTGTGGTGGGGACAGCAGGTATAGGAGTAAGATGGTAAAGTGGTGACTATCTAGGTCTGAGAATAATTTGAGCAGAGGCAGAGGAGTAGCCATCTGAAGGCTGGAAGAACAAACCAATTGCAGAGAGCAATCAACCCAGGCATTAAGGCTTCCTAGCCCTCACCTAATGAGCACGAGGGACAGGAACTACTCTGAACAAGTTCTTGAGAGAGGAGGCATCTGAACAGGCTAATGGTAAAATGCAGACACACTCAATCAATGCTGACAAACTTATACTTAACTGGAGTTCTTGTAGAATAGTAGCCAGTATCCAGGGAAGGAGAGAAAGATTGGGCAAACTCGTAACAAGGTAATTGCAGTCTACAGCATGACCCACTTTTTATTTTTCTGTGGAAAGCATTCTGCATTTACTTTCAAGTCACATTCTATGAATGGGGTTAAACAAACATCTAGTTAGGAAGGATATGACTTAAACTTTAATGTAAATCAACCTCTTTCATAAGTAGCATTGTGGGAAAATATGAAAATAGACTGTTTTTTTTGTCTGTGCTTCACTTCCTACTTTAGAAACCCAAATTAACCATTTCATCTTTGATGAGATCATCTTTCTCTGATGTCAAATGTCAACATGCTACTTTGTTATTTTTTTTTAATTTATTTTCATCTTTAAGGTCAAAAATACTCCTATGTCACATAACATGTAATACTCAAATTCTGAGTTGATATATTCACTTTTTTTTTTTTTTTTTTGTTCTATTTAAAGTCTCTTTCCTTTCTGGTGTAACTTCACTGATGTAATTTTGATGTAGCAAACAATCATACCAATGATATATTTCAGGAAACAAATATTTCCCTAACAATATATCTGGTTGCTTCCTTACCTTTCTCAACAGAGGAAAAAAGACATTCCTTAACTTAAAAAGTGGACAGGAAATTTAACACAGTCACAGAACACCAGATTAGAAGACAACAATCACATCTTCCCACCAATGCCAATTGAAAATTTAGGTCATGGAAGGAATTGATAAAATTATTTATCCAACTCTCTCTGCTTCTTGCATCCTTCTTGCATCCAGCTTCAAAGTATTTGCCCCCAACAATACCATTCTTACCAAACTTTTGAAACTATTGTAAACTCCTATAACTCTAATCACAATAAATGTAACCAGATTTCCATAGTTAAAGCACTGACTACATCTGGGTGCCATAAAAGCCATCCTACAGCAATCAAAAAGAAGTTTGAAACATTTGGTTAAAGACAAGAAATGAGAAGTGGAAGTCACTGTCATAATCAACAGGCTACCAGCTGCCTCTCTTGAATGCTGGAAAGGGGTTAGAGGGCAAAGTAGAAATCAATGTAAGAGCAGCCAGAACAAATTTAAGAAAACTTGTGAAGCATGCTTAGAGGGGATGGAATGCAAGTAAGTGAAACTTTTTTTTATTACTTTTAAAATGCTATGAAAGTGCTAAGGAATAAATGGGTTTTTAAAACTCCCAATACAATCTGTCTAGCATACTGTATTCCTCAAGAAGGCCAATCAGATAAAAATTCTGGAGGTAATTGAAGAATCTGTAATTCCATCAAATAATGATTTCTTTTTAAATTGGCCTGGCAATCATAATGCAGTAGAGGCAATAAATACACTTAAAGAATAAATATTAGGTGTTTTACCAAGATGCACTGTTAAAGATTGCAGGCTTCAGTGCAGAGAATAGAACAATCTAGATAAACAGGTCAAAATGTCAGAGTCTGCTGATTTCACTTTTCTCCATTTTTGAATGCATGTCCTTGAATAATTACAGCTGTGCTCCAAGAGATGCTAAGAATCAGCAGGTTTCTCTGTTACTGTGGCTGAAGGAAAAGAATCTAAGTGGAGAGCCAGCAAACAGTTTTTTACAGTTTTGGGGGTACTCCTGAATTTGTGTCCTGCTGAAATGCTTTTGTTGCCAGTATGGGAAGTAATGTAAAGTAAAATTCCCAAGTGCCTGTTTGGATTCAAGAGGTAAAGGAGGTAATTTCTATTTGTATAATCTGGCTAACTTATACACATTGCTCATGTCTTCGCCATTTCCAAACTTTAGTCTCATTTTCAGGTGTCTACGGGTCATTGTCACTTCGATTTACAATGTTTTCTTCAAACAGGAGTTGCATTTGGATGCAATTAGAGTGTTTATATAAGACTAGTGACAAATGCATGATTTTACTTTAATTTTCTAGAATAAAAGTGAAAAACTCTTCCATTCCTGGGTTACTTCCATTCATATTCTGGAAGAAACGGATGCAAAAGTAGTGTACACCTATTTTACCCAAAAAGAAATTACTTTGGAGAAGTCTGACAATGATTAATTTCTTTCTTTCAATTGTTCTGTCACTTTTGCCACCCAAGCATGACATCACAATTTGTCCGGAAAGTGTGTCTTATGGCCTAAGTGCTATTATGGAGCACTCAATAAATGATTTTTTTTCTGCCCATAATGGAAGGCAGTATGATATTTACTTTTATTCTCAGAAATTTAAAAAGAGAAAAAGTGTTTTAATTTCTTAATAAGTAGAGCTAGTGCAAAATCAAGAGATGTTAAATTCATTCCATATTCAACAGCCTTTTGGCAGGTTAAGACCCATGCTACTTGGAAGTCAATTAATTGGCAGTGAAATTGCACCCATTGAATCAAGATCCTCTCTTCTCTGGCTGCAGCATCAAATTCTGGCTTGGAGGAAGCCCTACACCCTGGAGATTTTGTCCCTGTAACATCATCTTGCTAGAGAAATTCTGATAGCAATCATGGGAAAGGTTGTAGAAAATTCTTGACAAAGCTTCTCTTCTGCACCATTTTTAGTTATTCTAGTTCCCAGTAGTGAAGGACTACTTGAGCATTCTGGGCTCTCTAATGATCGTAGAACACTTCTGTTTAAAACCATGTAAACAAATAGAAGGACTAACAGGCTAAAGCTGGGAATTGCCAGGAAGAATGGTTGTTTGTCCCCAGAGACTCTCTTGTCTGTTCTGAGTAGAAACTCATTGGTCTGTGTCAGAAAGAAGCAGAGGTTCCAACTCATTTCCCTTTGTGGCTCAGTTTTGCCTTGGCATAGAATTTGGCCAAAAGACAATCTATTCTCACTTTTGCTTAGGGAAAAAAAAACCCAAAAAAATAAAAAAGAAATTAAGACTCTGTAAAATGCTGGGATTTTGTTGTTTCGTTGGTCTTTTTAAGAGGGAGGTAAGGAACATTTATACCTACTGAGAACCTCAACAACTGTTCAGGTAAGTCACATGCAGCAGAGCACAGTTTAAAGTTCTTGCTCAAGGTGAAATTGTGAACAATTGACAAAGCAGAAAAATCTAACTCTTGCAATCCCTTTCTACTAGAGCACTTCTCTCCCATGCACTCACTTTTGGATTTAGCTAGAGATAGACTCTCACTTACACTGGAATAATACAGCTGTATTTAGGGTAGCTGGAAACCTATATTGGGCTCTTTCACCTCCACCCAAGAAGAAAGGAAAGAAAATGACTCAGCACTATTATTCATGATCATGATCAGCTTTCTGATGTGGCAATGTGCTCAAGGATACCTTGCTCCCACAGAGATTGGATATCTTAACAAAAAAAGCAGATAATTGCTTTTGACGATGGCCTGAAGAACTGAAGGAGAATAACTTGAAGATGACTTAAAATATAATACAGGCACTGTATGGTTCTTTTCAGATAACTAAAATATGGAGAAGATGAAAAGGGAATTTTATTTACTTTGAGGCTGAGCTAATAGCTTCCAGGAATTCACTGAAACATTAAATAAATTCTTCAACAACTGCCACCACCTATTATTATAAATTTACTTCAAGGAGCAGATGAAACATTATATTACCTTTATATTTTTTTTTTTCATTTCTTTCTTTCTTTATTCTTGTTCCAGTTCAACTTTTAAACTAAATGTTTAAGCACGAAACACTAAATAGCCCAGAGATTGAAATACTCAGTCTTTTACTTGAAGCTCAGTTATATAACTGAGATAAACAGTAATAAATATGTAATGATTAGTCGGTATTAAACACGGTATTGGTATTAAACATATTTAGAAGATACAGAATTTGTAAGTCACATGAGTTAACATTACTTGGTATTAATCTAAGGAGGAAGACAAGGTGCTATTGATTTCAAAGTCAGAACAATGTAAGACATAAATACATATTCTACATTTTCTCAGATTGCCCAACTGCACCCAACTGCAAAAGATCACATGCCTGATCTTTTAATTGCCTGCTACTGAGCAAATGGATGCTTGGATATTTTTAACGAACAGAAAAATACTGAAAAACAAAATGAAAAGATATTAAAATAAAGTTTCCTTAGTGAAAACCAGTAATGTAAGCAACTTAAATTAAAAACAAACAAACAAAAAATAACAGCCCTTCAGGGAACACAGAATTGTTCAGTGATACAAAGCCTGGAAACTTAGAGAGAAAGTTAATTTCAACATGTCAAGGTAGAAAAATGCATCAAACACATTGCTTCTTTTTTGTATGTGTGAGATTTCCTTGGTAGAAGCCACTTGAGAAAAAAGCAGTTAAATCAAACTTAAAATCACAAATAATAAAAAAGCAATCATTATGCACTGATCATAATCATATGGTTATTGCACAAACTCAAGGTTCCTCTTACTATGCATGGATGATTTAGAAATGAAACTGCTCATTTCACTAATGTCCATAAATATCCTTACATTTCATCTTTTCCAAATATTTAGGCTTTGCAATCATAAGGCTCATTTCATCAAAGAACATTGTATGCATACTGGGAAAGGGATCTGATGTCTAAACCAGCACATGGCCAGGAGGCATAAATCAGGACTTCCACAAAAAGGATCTCTCCCAAGAGATGTGAGAAAACAAAGCAGAGCCATCAGAGAGAGAATCTGTGAACACAAAAGGAAAAGGTCAACACACAACACATAGAATCCCTTACATGAATGACCATGAAACTCACATGAGAAAGGAGAGATGGAAAAACAAATTAAAGGGAAGATCTCTGCAGTCGGTCCTGCCAGCACTGAGAATTTTGGTGTCAATATCACTCTAGGAGCTAAGAGTGGTTTGTGCTTTACAAGGAAACATACCACAGTTCAGAAGTGAGGAGAAAACTGTCTGAATGTTGCAGAAGAAAGAGAAATAATGAAACATATTGGTCTTCCCAGAAGTATCCAGATTAGGATCACACAGCTATTCCTACTCAAAATGACATGGTTATTGTCTGCAACCATTACAAGGACAGTTAAGATTGTTATAGACATAATCCATAGATTATCTGCCCATTATCATACAGGGGGTGTAGAGAGAAGCTTAAACATAAACTGGGTTCTCCAGGCTCAGATGCAAAATGTAGATGAATATGATGAGAACTATAATACCTCGTCTTGGGACAACTGCAACCACCCCTTCAGCCCTGGGAGTCTAACTGGTTTAAAATGCATTCTGTTTGCTCTTATACCTGCTTCCTGATATTTAAGTTTACCTCATTTTTCAGTGCATTCAACTTATGCTCAATGTCCATGTACATCATTACACTTTATGTGTATGGACATATATTTTTGTGTGCATTAGAACAAAACCAGATTTGATATCCTCTGGCAGAAGGATCTCCAGGGGTAGGAATGGCCTGTCTCAAATGGTAACTAGGCTCACTGCTGGTTCATTGCATGGGCTGGAGCTCAACCCCTGCTATGAAATACTCCTTTACATCAGTCTGACTGTTTTGCAAGCCTGTTAACAAGACGATTATAAAGTAAATGTTGATTATAAAGTAGATAAATAATTATGATTATAAAGTAAATACAGACGATGTTGGCTGGCTGAGAAAGTTGAGGCTGTTCAACTTGGAGAAGAAAAGGTGGTGGGGGACCTCTTAGCAGCCACCCAGTACCTGAAGGAGGCCTGCAAGAAAGCCAGAGAGGGCAAGGAAGCCAGCAGTGTTCAAGGCCAGGTTGGATGGGGCATTGAGCAACCTGGTCCCAGAGGAGGTGTTCCTATCTGTGGCACAGGGGTTGGGGCTAGATTATCTTTAGGGATCCTTCCAACCCATGCCATTCTATGGTTGTATGGTTTGTATATATAAGAATATATGTGATATCCATGCAGAAATTACAGGTAGGTAATAGACTACAGTGAATGCTCCAGGTTTCATGTACATTGAGAGCCAAGTGCCCAAAAGATCTAAATTCATATAGATCAATGGAAGCTGATCAAGAGCTTTTCTTTTAGCTTTTCTTTCATCAACATTGTAGGACTTTGCCCTACAAATGAATTAACTGTATGAGGTCAAAGAGTTCAGTAAAAGTAACAGTATATGCATTCTAATTATATTATTTACTCGGTACTTTTTAATAAGATGTGAGAGGGTGACACACTTTTAAAAAAGTGAGGCTTGATTTTGAGTAACTCAGTCTTGGAGATATTCCAGAGTTCTTGTTTTTGAGACCTAGTCCCCTCCACTGTGCCTTGCCTTGAATATACAAGGGTTCCAGGCTCTGAATCACCAGTCACTAGAAATGTAGGTCATAAGTTTTCAGCTGTATTTCTCATTGTTTCAATTTGCTGAGCACTGACTCATCACGATGGCTGTTAAACTCCATTACTGCCAGAACGTCAATGTTTAACATGTTTTTCTAAACTGAACCATATGATTTTCTGTTCCTACTGCAGAGTGATTGCACTTCTTTCCTCTACTTCTAATATTCCTTTTGATAAACTATACTACTACTATAGCAATAACCCTGAACTCTCAGAAGTTACTGTGCATTAAAAATAAATGTTCTGAGATGTCATTCTACAGAATGGGATGTACAATACATCCTAGATAGCAATTTTGGAATTTTTATGAGAAACATACTGTAATACAAAATAAAATTTACTCTGTAAATTATCTGTTAGAAAAAGTTATTCTGCAAATTTGGTTTTTTATTATCCAAAATGAAATAGGTTTTCATATTGAATTTTGAAATGACATTGCTCTTCCTGTAATATAGATGGAATTGTTGGTATAAAGAAAACAAAGCACTCAAACCTCATCCTTTTTAACTACTCTGGTGCAGAATAGTATTCTATATTTGCACTGACATTTATTTAAACTGGAGAATAGGTATAGAATTAACAATTACTTTTTCCTTACTCATGTTATTTCAAAAGTGTATTTAAGAATCCTTTTGTCAGTAGGAATGGAGGGAGGAAGCTTGTGCAATGAAAGACAAAAGGTAAAGTTCAGCAGCTCTTAAAATCCTGCTGGATAGATATCCAGGGTTTTGATTCTTAAAATGTTGCTGGGTAGAGATCCAGGTTTTGAGGCCCTATTGCACAAAATCATGTCTGAACAGCAAAAGTTGAGATTCAGTGTTACAATTATTTGCACCTGATAAAAATTTAATATTCCAATTCTAATGATCACAGTGACATTTTCCATTAATCTTTTTCAGCCTTGTGATTGAAGGAGTTTTCTTGTCTTAGATAATGATTGACACCCTATCTAAGATAAAGGTAAATATGGCCTTTGGGCATGAAATACAAGTGGTAGGTCATCAATAGGGAGCAGGTACTTTCTATACAGACAACAAACAAACTAAAATTGATGTATACTTCATGGAGACAGAAGGAAGTTGGAGAAGACCAAATGATTCTAAAGTAACTGGAGGAACTTTCCTAATTTCTAAATCTATTTTCTAAGTAAGATAGAAAAAAACTCTGACACAAGTTTTAGACTCTAAAGCTAACAGTTTTTATAAAGCAACATTCCAAGTTCACAAAATTACACCTGGATTACAGAGACAAGAAGAAAAAATCCTTTCTGCTGAGCTCGTATCACCAGTTAAGCCATTACAGGAAAGCAAAATATGAAGCAGAGAGTTAAGTAACAGATATGGTTTGGAAATGAAGCAATTGTGAAAGACAGGAAGAGCAATAATGGCTGAAAGTTTAACCTTAGCTTCACCCTAATGTCTTAAATTCCTCATCTTCCATAAATATATTAGACATAATGAACAGATAACCTAGTGGTTGGGACAGACATATCCATAAAACCCATTTTGTTGGAGCAGTATTGATAAAAAGTTGCAGTATTCATTTTGCAAGTCTTAGTAAGAAGCAATATTTTATAACAGTGTCCATTAAAACTCTGATTAAAGCAATATAGTGTGGATTTTTGCAAAGATTTTGATTGTTTTGCCTTCCATTTATAGTAAGTTACACTAAAATCTACAGACTGAGACTTGGTTTGGTTTCAAACTTTAGTACAATATAGAAATGAACCAAGGGTGAAAACACTGGGGAAATAAAAGGTTAAATGATGGCAGATCCAGCTAGAAATTTCCATTAACATTGCAAGTCTGCAAAAAAAAAACAACCAAAAACTCTGTTAAATATTTGATCATAGTTTTGCCTGGATTTACCCTAATAACTATTCCAGTTTCATAGAGAATGGAGGAATTTCTGCAACCTATGTTTTGTAAAATAGAATCTCCTAGGCAAGTCATTTGAGCTTTTCATACATGTTCTTTGCTCATGAATATACATTCATGTGCCCACAGTGCTAGGAACAGCAATGTCAGAATGGAAAAGAAAGCCATGAGTGGAAGTCAAGGTTACACTAGTGAGCTAACAGTGGAGTATATACACTCCTATATGTATTGTATGTATCTACTACACACAAACATACCAAAAACCCCCAGAATTGAAAAGATAATGTCCACACAATGCTTCACATTATTTGCAGTTACCTTCCATATCTCTCACAGAGGCAAATGAATCGTCATCCTTATTGTTAGACCACTGTTTGGGAGGGGGTGACACTGGCTTCTGTATAAAAATGAGATTTCCTCAGAAGTCTTTGAAATTCTGCTGTGTTAAACCTATTGTTGCTACTCAGATGGGAAACGAACATGTCGAAATGGCATAATTTCAAAATTCTGGCATGAGTCTCTTTTAACTGAGGCATGTTTTCAGGAGCACATGTAGACCAGTTGGCAAGGCAGGTAAAGGACACAGTGGATTCTTCACTGAAATATCTTTGATTCATTTTATACATCATAGGCAGTGCTCACAAATTCTTGAGGAGTTTTCTATGTATGGAACTATGAAGAGAGGGAGAAGATTTTTATTTATATTACTAATGCCAGGAAGATTTCCATGAGATACATCCTCATTGTCAGTGTCAGCAAGCATGGTTGACAGAGGAGCATGTAAATAAAAACTTATACAGTTCTGGAAATACCTGCAAAGACATTTAAATACTGTGAGATGTCTATGGACGTGTCTGTTTTTCACAACAACTTCAGTGACCACAAGTTAATAGGGGGAGAGTACTGAACTAGGAAATCTAGTATGGTTTTTAGGTTGCATTTGGGAATGTACAAAGACCTTTACCTGGTCTGAGTATATGAGTTTGTGAAATGAATACATTAGGATTCTGTTCTATACATACCTACAGAAGTTTCTGTGAAACACAGAAATTGTGGTAACATGAAATTATCCATAAAAGAAACATGATTTATTTGCAAAAAAAATTAAAAACTAAAAGTTATTCTTGGTATACAGCAATTCCTTCCAGCTTGTCCCAAGGTCTTCCCATATACTGAAGATCAGATCAGACTCACTAGAACTTTTTTTCCTTATCAGGACGTCAGTATTAAATAACAGAGTGTCTCAGAGATCCCTTCAGCACTACTGGGCAAGAACATGGGTAAAAAAAATGCCTTCAGTGGAGTGCTGGACTCAAATGGCTGTTCTCCTAATGACTTACACACTAAGCATCTAAGAAAACGTTGATTTCTTTTTTTAATTGTACTACTTCTTATTGTGATGCCCTACTGTTGATACAAGTGTAGACATTACCTCCTGATCCAGTCAAAATAAATGTGAATCAGCACATGTTTCTGCACTTTTCACACTCTCCACTCAGGGAAGAAAAACAGGGAAAAAAACCTCAGCTGTTTTCACAAAATGGTTCTTTATCAGTGTCTTATGTCTCCCCATCCATCGCACTACTCAGCTGCCTTTCAGGCAGCTCATCAGCCTCTCTCACCTGAGAAATCTCACTGACTTAGGAAAGACATTGTGCTGAGCAGCACTTGCAGCACCTTCAGTGATGTTCTCCAAGATGTGCAAGATACAAGAGAGGCAGCAGAGACTGCAGCACAGCAACAAACACATTTTTGGCAAAATCCACCAGTGAATCTAATTGATAATAAACAAATGGGGGCTAGCAGGCAGCACATCACTAGCCATTACAAAACAAAGGTGTGATACTGTTTAGCACCCACAGAGTTGTTTTCTTAACTAGCAATATATCCCACCTTTATCTATGTTATATTAATGGACAGGGAGAAGAAAGAAAGAAAGTATCTTGAATGATAACAGATTAACTTTGTTTTCTATGAGGTCAACTTATTCTTAATGGTTTTCTGGTGTTTGGTTGTTTGGGTTATTTTTAAACTGAAATACCTGCCAATAATTTTAGTAATTTCTTGCTCTTTAGTGTATAACCATACAACAAACAATTTTAATAAGATAATATTAACATGAAAGGATTTTTCTCTCTTATTTGCTTGTATTTTAGACAGTGCATTGCATATTGTTAAGGAGCAAACTCCACCTCTGTATTTACAAAAATCTAATCCATAGTTCTAACTTCTATGAAGAGATATAATTGAAAGCAGTATTGCCATGATCACTACCATGGATCCCCAACCACCTCTTAGTCAGCTGTTAAGGGAAAAATAAGGAAAATATTGGTTTGGCAAGTCTTTATAAAAATACAAGTACCCACTACACAGAAACTCTTCATTTCATATTCAATCACATTTGCAAAATGTTAATGGCATCTAGTACAACAGCACAATGCTCAACAGAAATACCAAGACACTGGTTATGTTGCCTCATGACTATTTTAGATTTGCTTACTTAAAATTGCAACCATGAAACAAGATTATGCAATTTTAAAATAAGTTAGGCTTTTAAAGTGAAATCATGAAAGATTATATAGTTATGCTTCTGAGCCCGGGAGAAAATTTTTTAAAATAAAGGATTTTTTAATTGAAATATCTTACTCACATTGCCTACAAGCATTTGTCTTTTAGTTACAGTACCCTAATGGAGATTCATTCATTGCCTGGATTACAAGGACATGAGCCAAAAGCTCCAGGCTCTGCCACCAACATCTCAAATGATCTTCAGAAAGTTGCATCATCTCCTTGAGTACTATTTTTTCATAAAAGAAATAGAGAGAGGGGGGAAGGGGGAAAAACAGCACTAGCATGCTCTCAGAAAGATACTAAAATGCTCGTGGTTTACTAAGTGGTTTTTAATTTTATTTAGAATCCCAAAATGAAAGTGCTCTATTAATGTAATTATGTTCCCTAAGACAAGGGCTGCATGTTTGTCCAAATAATGAAAATCCAACTTCACTTGTTAGATTACATTGGTTAGAAATATCATTAAAAGACCATGGTAGAGAAAACATTTAGCAAAACCCAAAAAAGGGCATTCAAATCAAAACCTTATGCTTATACCCAGTGAACATGAGATGTATAGATATGGAAATGAATTAACTAAAATTTTTATCCTGGAGCTTAGTTCACACTGGTAAATAAATTGATGAAAACAACTACTCCACTAATTTTAGACCTTTTTTCTAAGCAGAGGTTTTAGGAGGGTGGATAGGCTAGAAGAAGCGTCCAGGATCAGTATCCTTTTTTTATCACCTCCTTGATGAGAGATGGCCTGACTACAGATTGAAAAAAAGACTTCTGTTTTCTTTAGGTACATAAGTCATATGAACCAGCTAAACAGAAGTCTTTACCATGCCACAAGGCTTTTCTTTCCTTTCATATTATTTTTTTCTCCCTCTCTCTCCTTTTGACCATCCTATCCTTCCATTTAATCTATTACAGCTGCTTTTCCTATTTGTTTCTGTGATACTGCTGAGCACATCTCATGTTAGAAAGGCAGCTAAAAGCACAGTCCTCAGCATGTTGATATTTGACAGACTTTACAATGGATGAGGAGACCAGGTGCTGTGCCTGTCTTTAACTGTAAGATTTGAAGCATGAGGCAGAAGCAGAAATTACATTTTCAGTCTTTGCTGTTATTTTTTCCCCCTCTCTCCTTCTGTGTGCATGTTGCTTTGTCATCAGCAAAAGCAACCACAATAGCTCACATCCCTAGTACCTTCTTTCTTCAGTCTTTCTCCAATAGTTATCATCCTCAGTATCCTCTAAAAGACTGTCAGACAGGATTTTCTAAAAGCAAAGTAAAAAGAAAACTGGTCTCTATAGAAACACTCTAAACTAACATGAAAGGGAATAATATTGGCTGTTAAAATGGGTTTTTTCTTTTAATTCTTTGAAAGACTGAGTGGATTCCCCCCCCACACATTTTTCTATATATTAAAAAAAAATGCTTAATCTTGTTTGCTATGAGTATAAGCACACTGAAGCCTGTTTGTGAGCAGCACTGAATGTTGGTTTACATTTTGTAGTGACAGAGGCATGTTAACCCCTTTAATTCATATTTTTCAAACAGGTTATCAGTAAGGCACTATCAAAAGACTAGAGAACAGAGCAGGCAGGCATTTCTGTGTAGGATGTCTACACATACTCTTAGGTCTAGCACCCTCAGTGTATGTGCTGCAGTGCTGCAGAAGGCAGCCCTATGTGTCATTGAACCTGGCCTGTAGTTACACAGCACTGCAAAGCACAGCTGCCATGGCCAACTTTGTTTACTCAGCATCACATGGAACTCCATCTGGATGAGATTTAGAGCTCTTCAAATAATTGGAGACTCCATAAGGAATAAGGCATCCTTCCCCAAACAGCAAAGTAAAACTGGAAAAAAATGAGAAATATTTTCTGCCTTCTTTGATGAGAGAGCATTTGTATCACTTAATTTTATTTCTATACTTCTTGCCAGCCAGAACTGTCAGTGCTATTTGGAGAGCACAATCCCTAAAATATCTCACAGTTTATGATTATTAAATATACTATGTCAAAGTAGCAGTTTTGCCTATGCAATACTATCTTCCTGAGATCTGCAAGGTCAGAAGATGACCAAACTAATCACCATCAGGTTATGTTGGGCAATAATCTGAATGTACATTGAGATAAATTGCTCAAGACACCTGCAGTGCTTCCCCCGAGTGTAGCTCAGTCAGTCCTCATGCTGCCAGGGGAGCTTAGGATCACAGAAAGATTAGGGAGAGAAAATGTCAAAATTGGGCTTTATATAAGCTTTTATTAGGCAAACAAAGTACTCTGCATTTCCAATGGAAGGGCCTGTATAACCATGGACAGTTCTACCATAAATGGCTGAGATAGAGCAGTCATGTTTCCCGAGAAGATGTGAAAATGAAGTCACTTAAAATAAGACCAATACTAAGACAGATGAATTTCCAGCATTGATGAGGAAGAAGCCCTTGGTATACCATATACTTTTCTTCCATTTTTAATTCCTCACAGTAATAATCATCATAAATTTCAATGCAGTGTTTAAAATGCCTTTATATGACCAGCTTTAAAAAGCAGAAATACAACCTAGTTTTTGTTTTGTTGTTACTTTTAAACCAATTGTTCATTACCAATTCTAAAAGTGCAACTAACATTAACTTTAGATTTTAGCATAAAGATAACTATCATTTAAAAGTTTTTTCCCCAGTCCAAGACTGTTTTCACTAGAAGAAAAACATTTAAATTTTCCTTCCACAAGTATTAAGAAATTCACCTCACTAAGACTGAGTAACAGAGAAAATAGACTTTTTCTTAAAGCACCTCAAGTTTGTGCAAACAAAAATGTATTAATCTCTCAGTGGATCCTACTTTTCATGCAAAGAAATGACAGACATATTTCTGTGACACACCTTACTTTCCTCATAAATCATATTCTTATCTTAGACTGTGTGTTTCTGGGAATCACAGTGACTGTTTAGCTTAATGCACTGTGAAATCTTCAAGCAAAATGTGTATTTATTTATTTATTTATGGTTTTATTTTACTATGATAGTTTTTAATTAAGATTACATTCATAATTTTTAAACAGTAATCATATTTTAGTATCACTTAATGTCCATTGGAAAATCATTGAATAATAAAGCTGAACATATATTACACAAAGTGATTTTAATTTTAGGAATGTAGTTTAAAGCATATAACAGTATGATGAAGGAAATGTCTCACTGAAAAATATATATAGAAGATCTTTATATTTTTTAAAGGGCTTTAAAAACACATCTTATCTAATGTACTAAATCTTCAGTGAAACTAATAAAATGGAGATTATTTTAGGATTCATGCAGCTGAAGACTATGGAAATCATCATCTTGTGGACAATAAGTTCAAAATTTTCATTAATTCAAACTTTAGAGAATGAAACATCTAGAACTCTCAGCAAAAGAAGATAAATAATAAGTACGTGTAGGATTCTCTGCTATATTACACAGTTTATGAAATGGACAATTGACGGAAATATAGATTTGTTCTCATTTTAAACTATTAGTTAATAAAGCAATATCTCTATAGCTGCACTCTCATTTCCACTCATAAGTGAAAACACATCTCCAAGTTTAAACCCCTTGCCTATAGTAGGCTTTCTACTTTCCAAGTGTTCTGGAAAACCACCATTGATGACAACCGATTGTTTCACTTAAGCTGTATGCATCAGCAACATTTTTGGCTTGGTTTTTTTTTTTAACTGAGGCATCCAGAGTTACAGAAAAGCTCTTTCTCCATTTTGCCTTTCTTTAATGTGGTTGCAAAAGGAAATAATACCAGCAGTACATGAAACTTTTGCTGCACCAAATTACTTCATTTATAGCAAAGAACAGAATAATTTGTTACTCCAAACAAGTGATCTATGGGAATTATTTTGGATGAGGGTTTAGTGTGCTTCTGTTACTTCTGTAGCAGTAAACAATTGTGCTTTGTCATTTTCTGTATCTTCACAGTGATGAAAAAGAGTTTCAAGGATTGCATTCATAAAATTATATGTTAGAATTATTTTTATAACCCTGTTCATTTTCATGCTTTGTTGCATCTGACAGACTACTCTGGCTATTTAAGAAACCTCTTCTGCAAAAACTGCAGTAAGCTTTTATGGCTATTATTGCTATGTTCACTGATCCAGGCAAAATCATTTCTCTACTCAGAATGCACAGAACTATTTTTGGTGTGTGGTTATGACAGCCTTCTCAAATATGAGAACAATCCTTTTCAGCATGTGGAAAGTCATGCAGGTGTGGAAGAAATTTGCTGAAAAAGGAACTCCTCACAACCCCAAGGCGAAACTGCTGCAGAGGAGTGTTCTAGTAGTCCCCTTCAGCCCAACTTATTCTGTCATTCTAGAATCTGTGGATGGAACATTTCCCTCAAAGTGATTGCACAGTCACAATCCATATGGGAGATAGTAAAGTTAACCAGAAAACACACACACATAAAATATGCCCAGGAATCAAAAACTTATTTATTCCTTAATGCTGTATACTCACACTAGAAAATAACTGTTGGATATGAGAGGATGAGCACGAGTTAGTCCTAGCTATGCTTCTTCAAGGAAATCTTGCTATTCTGAGATGTTCTTTCTCAAAGAGACATCCAAGAGGAGCTCAGAGACATAATCACTACTTCTTTTTCATCACCATTTGGTTTCAAATCCCTCTCTTACACAAACTTCTCATCATAACCAAATATAGTAACCTGTGTAATTTCTGCTGTGGTTGGTTGCTTTCCACACTGCCCCAGGAAGGTCTACATCCATAAATGTTGAGGTCTTCCAAAGGACATTGGTTAGCTAGTACATGCAGTGTGACCTAAGCCTTTCTAATAAAACATGTGGGAAGCACAGCATGTCTACATATTCAGTAATTAATTTGTCCAGAATACTTTTTCTTTGCATAGTATTTTCTTATTGGGCTGCAAATGTAAAAATGGATTCTTAAAGAATTTTTATTTAGTAGTCAAAGTCTGAAACATAACAGTCAAAGTCTGAAACATAAAGTTACATCTATGAATTAAACTTCAGACAAGATCCTTATACTATCTTCGTAAACCACAAAGGGAATTTTTTGCATAATCGGTTTTTCTTAAAATTCTGAGGTTTCAAATGATTGTTGCACTGAAAACAAAATTGATCTACATTGGCAGAACATTCTGTAGAGTTTTGATTCAGTTGATTCATGCTGAAAATCAAGGAAATATAGGACAGTACTTCAAAATTAGAAACACCTTTCACTCCAGGCTACAAAAAATCCCACCCAACATTAACAGTCCCTTAAAATAAAAGACAGCAAATACTCTTGATTGAGACAAAATTCATGCAGAGTTCCTTTTCCAAGGAAGTTCAGGTGTTAGTTAAAGAAACCAAGTGCAAATGCACTCCAGGCTCAGATCACACCAACAGTCTGGGTCTGTCTCTCTCTTCCAGCTAAATATAAAAAAGCTGGGTTTTCTAAGTCATGTTTAATATTTACAGACTATTTTGATGTGACTCTGCACATCCAAAAATGTACCCATCTGCCCTACTCTTCAGGAGCCATTCTACTTCTTCCAACAGACTGTTTCTAAAAATAGCACAAGAGCAAGAAAGCAACACTCTAACCTCACAGTTAGGGCATTATTCTTGGAACCAGACACACCTCAGTTCTCTTCTTTGCCCCTGGGAATGTGCCTTCCCAGAAATAAGACAGAGTTCCCAACAAATTCTCAGAGCTTTCTCTGTGTGCTTCCTAGCCTGCAAGCTGGAAAATTAAGATTCACATTCGTGCTAGGATGCATAGAGAATTTAAATGGAGTTTCTCATCCCCTATCTACTGTACATATCACCATGACATTTTCCCTTCGACAACTGATACTGCTGCTATATTAAACATAAATGACTGAAGAGTTCTATAAGTACTAAAGATTTACTATTTAGAGCAACCCTTTGCCCATCCCCAACTGCAAATTATGTCACACCCATGAGTGTTTTGTATTTGCAGTGAGGGAGCAAGTCTCAGGTGGGGTGTTGGTGAGAAGTTGTCATTATGCAATGGTAATGTTGCGGTTCACATGGCAGCCTTTGCTCGGGAGGCTGTCTGAAAAGGCTTCCTTTTGTTTCTGCTAAGTCACATTGCTTTATTGCAATCAAGAAAGAAGAGGAATAGAATTATCAACCTCCAGAATCATCAGGAAAACTGTCCACCAGTTTTTCATTTCAGGCTTTCCTGATGAGAACTACTGAAAATACATACAGGGTTAGATTAGATTTTCAAATACCCATATGAAAAAATCCAGGAAATTCAAATGGCACTATTGCTCTCCAGGAGAAGAATCTAAGATCCAAAGTAATTCTCTGTTGCAACTAATCAGCTCATGCTATAAGGAGATTGTAGGAGAACAAGTGAATCCAGCAGCTGTGGTATCTGTTATGGAAAAGTTCAGTAAGAGGAATTGCTGATATCATCATTAATTTGGTTCTGAAGTGTGGTTTTCAATAGTTTATTGGCTTTCCCTATTTGTAAACTGGTATCAGAGTAGAAAAACTGGAAATCACTCAGGAGAAACAAACCCAGTATATGTGCTCTGTTTGGTTGCTGTCTGTTCAGGGAACAGAATGAAACAAGTCTGAGGTAAATTTAGGACCATTAACATGGTTCAAACATCAGTTCCTCAGCCACAACAATTTCACTCCTCAAACTTTCTCTTAATGTATTACTTTAGTTGTTAATACACAGACATTATTGACATACAGGTCTGTTGAGGTATTCTAAATATTTCTATACTATAATTTGCCATTTTTAACATTCAATTTCATACATATTGTTTTTTTTTCTAAATAGGATTTTTAAAAGAAAGTTTGAAAGGCAGCAGGATGGGAACATTTGCAGCATGATGAAAACTTCAGTCATGTCATATGACTCTCAACTACAATGGTAGTATACTACTGACACAGTTTAAAGTGAGAATAATAATCATTCTAGACTATACTTTGCCATCTTGAATGGACAAGCCTCTTCTTATTTCTTCAAAACGGGACTTAGAACAATGAGCTCAGTACTGGCTATTTAATTTGTCTAGAATTTTGTCGCTGACTTCATTGAGAGACCATTTGCTGGGACACATTACATGAACTTAGGCAATAACTTCCCAAATGAATTGCCAGTGGTATGTATTTTGATCATTTTGATAGTTTTATTCTTAGTACCTAATTCAAATTAGATGCTCTTCTGGCAGACAAGTCAGGGGTCTTGTTGAAGGAAAAACTCACAGAAACTATGTGCCCTGCACTACACAACAGTTACGACTGGATCTCAATAATGACTTCTTCTGGACTTAATAAATGGATTCACCAGTGCAAAACAAAGTCTTGTTTGAAGAATACCATTTAAGAAATAAGTTCTATTCAACAGGAGCTATTGTTGGGTTTTCCCCTACAAAAAACCTCATAAAGGAGAAATGAAATATCAAGTTTTCCAATTGAATGTTTTTAGCTGTGTTTTTACACTGTTTAACAAACTGGGAAACATGGCAAAGGAAACCAAGCAGCAGGAACTAACATAACTGCCAATGGCCTATATAATACCAGCATATTTCATCAATAATCCACAATACAGGAATGGCAGAATTAGCAAAATTAGGCCTTGAGCCAAACAGATAAAAAAGAAATTCTATAAAACCATGAAAGCATCTTCCATGATGTAGCATCTACTCACACATTGGAGGAAAACTCTCAAAATTTACTGAGGAAGAAAAGTAAGTCCTAACAAAAAAATTGAGAGCTTTTGGAATCAGAAAAAACTTCCAAGACTTCCAAGGGTGAGGAACCACTACTGGATTGATGTTGTCTCTGCCCTTGAGCCTCAGATCAGCAGAACCTGAGAAGCTGTAGAGTAGAAACTTGTTCATGTGCTTAACCTGTTGCACCTTTCCCTGGTCATTCACCATTTGTCACCACTGAAGGAAGAATACTGCTTAGGCTGAGCTTTAGTCAGCCTTTGTCTCTCTGTGTGTTCTCATTACTGCACACCATTAATATCAGTTGTTTTTCCTGCAGCTTAATTGTAAAGGGGAAAAATAAGTGATTTGAGTAGTACATTATCAGAAGCTCCACCTTTTTTTACACTAGTTTCAATAGAGGAATGAAGCAGCTTAACTCACTAGGTTTAGCTGGACTTTTCTAGTAGGGCATTTCTTTCTGAACGTTAAGGAGTATTTCACTCTAGGTTACATTAACTCCCTTTCCTAGTTTTCAGTTAAATTACCAAAACAAAGATGATGTATTAATACATCCAGTGGATCTTGACTGTCTTTCAGTTCACTGGTGTAGATATTTACTGCCACTCAACTAATGACAATCTGTGTAAGTTCCCATGCTTGGCAGTACCTCTAAGCAGTAATGTCTGTCTCCCCAAACCAATGTTTGATTTCTGCATCTGAATCTGCACTAACATGAGCATCATGTTGACAGTGGCCTGACAGCGACTGAACACACCATTTCCTTTTCAATCAAGCATGCAGCTTACCAAGCAAGTTATAAGGCATAAAACTCCAGCAAAATTGTTGAAGTAGAACCTGTTTCTCACTCTGTCACATGAACGTTATATTTGCTCATCTGTTTTTCACAGCTAAAGAAGTGGTAACAAATTGGCAGGAACATTGTATCAATTTGGTCTAGTAAAACTGCAAACGGTTAAAATCTATTTAACATTTATTGGAAATGGCCAACACCCCTCATTTTTTGCATGAATGTGGGCTTTGTTCCCCCAAGAAAGCAATAAAACAGACTGTTTATAATGGTTGGCAGCAATAACATCCATACCACAGACCTCTATATCCAGCTATTTGGATTCATGTCAGCCTCTAATATTTTGAGACATCGATCCACAGAACAATCTCAGGGTTGTGATTTAAAATAAATTGCATTAGGTATGTCTGCCCACATGGCTTGGTACCAGCATATAGCTGTTTTTGACACCAGGCTGATGGCTCATGAAACCAGTGAACTTCCACACGTGGGCTCAGGGAGACAGTTTAAGTGTCCTCTGAGGAATGTCTCTGTTTAGACTCTCAGACCCAGGCTCCCTATGTGGTTTAACCCAAGCTGGCAACCAAGTCTCAAACAGCCATTTGCTCACTTCCCTCACAGTCAGTTGAGGGAGAGGACTGGAGAACTAAAAATGGGAAAACTTGTGAGTTGAGATAAAGAGATAATTAGGGAAAGCAAAGGCAGCACATACAAGCAAAGCAAAACAAGGAATTCATTCATCAGTTCCCATGGAGGAGGCACAGGTTCAGCCGTCCCAGGGAGAGCACAGCTTCCTGTAACAGTAACAGTTCCTTCACAGCTAACAGTACCTTGAGAAGACAAATACCATCATTCTGAACACCTTCCCCTTGTTCCTGCTTCCCCACTCCTTATATACTGAGCATGATGCCATATGGGATGGAATATCCCTTTGGTCATTTGGAGTCAGCTGTCCTGGATGTGTCTCATCTCTTTCTCCTGCAGCCCCCAGTACACTCACTGGTGGGAAAGTGTGAGAAGCAGAAAAGGCCTTGGCCCCGTGCAAGCAGTGCTCAGCAGCACAGCTCTGAATACAGCTCTGTCCAAAACGTAATTATGAAGAAAATTAACTCTACCCAAGTCAAAACCTCCCCACCCTCACAGAGACTGCAGGCTGTCCATGGGTGACTGTGCTGCTGAGTTGATTGTTGCACAAAAAGTTGCTCAAGAAACCATGTCTCCAGAACTAGGTTAAAATAACCATCAGGTTTCTCACACACCACATAAAAGGACTGAATTAAAAGTATACAATAAGTATCAATTAGAAGTAACAAAATTGATGACAGCCTCAATGGAAGAACAGACACAGGAAACATATTGGACACCATATCTATGATATATACTTATCTTGATATAGTGGATGGCAGAAGAGGAGCATTTATTTTTGGTAACTAATCTAAAATTCAAAAGAAACAAACCTTCCCTCTGGGGATCGCCTAACTGAAAGCTTCAGTCTCAACATCCTTTGAAAAAAGAGCCTTGGTAAAGGAAAAACATTAATGTATTTTACAGGAATTGTCATATTATGCCTCACTCTTTGGTAGTCCAAAGACCATGACAGTGTTTTTACCACCTCACAAATTCTCCACAAGGCTAATATGTCAATTTGAGTTTTTTATTAGGTATTTGTATTTTATTTGGTATTTGTATTGGTTTTGGTTGGTTTGGATTCCCATATACATTCTATTTCACTGCAGTGGCTAAAGGCATATCAGTGCGAGAAAGACAATTAGGATTCTGTTTAAAATAAACAGATGATTTTCTGAAGATTAGTGGGATCTGGCTTGACGTTTTGGAAGGCTTAAATTTGAGGTTAACTTACAACAGTTTCAATTCTATTTCAAGCTGATGGAGAAATCATAAACCCAAATTGCTATTACATCTTTCAAACTACAAGCCAGCACTAACTACAGAGAGATTAGTAGTGAACATAATAGCAATGGAAGGCAGAGCTGAGAAGAAATGGAATCTAGGAATTCAAATTAGAAAATAGAATTAGGAATAGAATATAGAATTAGAAAATAACTGAAAAATTTTTGTTCATGCATTTTTTCTCAGTTGTCCTGTCCAGGGGGAACTCAGTAAGAAAGACCATTAATAAACTTCCAACCCATCAGTTACATTAATTAGTTTGATGTGCTGTGTTCCTGCCATGAAACAGCACATTTTTTTTCCATCCATGAAAATAATTGACTCACCATGAATAGAAAACAGAACAGGTTAAAAAAAACTGCTTAAAATATTAAAAATAATTACACTTGCTGCTGTATTTATAATGGCGAAGCCCATCATGCTGGCACTACTGGTGAATTAAAGCAAGAGGAAGAGACTGCAATGGAAAGGTTGTCCATTACTTCTAAACAAGAACCTTGTAAAAAGGCTGAATTGCTGGCAAGAATGAGGATATCTTCCAGTCTCCTCCAATGACTCATGCAATGCCTCAGAGCATCAAGCTGAATTGCCTTGCCAAGTTCTTTCATTTTGTTTCTCTGAGAAAAATCAAAACTAAAACAGGAGGAACATCCAAAGAAGATGAGGCATATATCAATGTTCAGCTTTAGCCCAGCAAAACATCTGTCAAGCATCTATTCTGCAGCATACATTTGAAATTAAGATAAATAAAAGTTAAAGAAAGTCCATTAAAAAGCGTATTTTAAAGTTATATTCAACAGGCATGTGCATATGGGAAAACATTACAGCAAATGTTTTGCAAGCAAACAAATGCAAATAATTCAAGATAGTAGGGACATTTAAAAGTTCTTCTGAATTTTTGCTTTTCATTTTCCAAAAAAAATAAAATCTTTTAACAAAGTGGATTTTTTTTGTTTGCTGTTGACTTTAGGATAGTTCCACTGAATTTACACTTTTTTCATACTGCAGTTTAACATGTTGACTGGAAGCAGAGGTTAATGTAAAACAGCAGCTGTTATTTAGATATAATTGCATTTCCAGCACAACCAGTGGCTTGATTTAAACACTCTTTATAAAGCTGTAGAAATTGTAACTAATGAAGTTGTTACTACTTGTACCTCTTAAGCAATTATGCAAAAAGTCACATATACACATAGATTTCAACTGGCTTACATATCTGAATCAGTCCTTACAAAGGCTAAGTTCTCACCAGTTTTAAAGGAATTTCACTGACATCAGTATATGCCATGCTATTCCCCCCATAATGGCTCCACTCTGCAGAGTAGAAACAGTACTGTAGGCAGCAGAATCTCCAGCCTAGATATCTGCTGGGACACAGACCTTATTTGATTCAAAACAAGGTGATATTCAGCAATATATAATTTCATTATTAGCATTTTTGCCCACAGCTTGCATCAACTTATCGCTAATCTTTTCCAACAATTGAAAATCAGCTTATGAAAATTCTTCTGTGCTACAAACTGTTTTCTCTAGTCAAGATAACCAGGAGGAAATGTACATAAAGGAAGAATATTAAACATTATTTTTGTCAACTTTAACTAACAGATTAATATAACTGATTTTTCTCTCCCTGTCTTCCCCAGTACAGGTATACACAGCCTCTTTGATGAATGCAGTCCACAAACATAGTCTGCTTAGAGTCTAATATCTGGCATTTGGAATATTGACCAAACTATAATTCAATGTGAATTCCTTTGAATATAATCTTTCTGAAGACAATTCTAAGTAAAGCTGTACAAAAAAGAAATAAAAAGATAAAAGACAAAATGTATTACTTTAAGGCCAGGTTCTGCCACTCACAGACATAGCAAGTGGTGCTTTATAATTAAATTTCTGATAATGGTAATGAGAAAAGTAACATTCAAGATCAAAGGGAGGGGAGAGCTAAGGAATCATTCCTTAGTGAACAGGAAAATAGACAGATAATACCTAAAAGAATCAAAGGTGATATTTACACTGCTAATTCAACACCACCATAAAGAATGAGATGTATTTTCACTAGTGTTAATAACCAAAAGTTAGGGAAAAATAAAATGGAGCCTCTAAGAAATGGCTACAATAATGAAGCCAGTACTAAACCCAGCAACATCCAGTATTAACCTTGGCATTTAGAAATAGCAGGAAATTATTCTGGAATCTGGCATATGTTTCCCAGAAAAAACATATCAAGTACTGTAAGGATACTGAGGTTGAGCCAGAACAGGAATGTTTGAAGTCTGACATGAAGTGGCAGATGTGACAGCAGAGAAAATCAGTTCAATTTTAAGATCAATTTAAAACATCTTTGGCAATTAAGGAAATGCCAAGTGTCACTGTGAAAGCTAATAGAGAACACAACAAATGTAAGGATTATGGAGAGTGTGCACATCAGATCTAGAATGTCTCCCTCATTCTTCATTAATAACCATACTTCAACAGCTCACTCCCCAGCCTCAGCTGACATGCAGCACAGGACAAGGAAGGAAAGGAACACACAAAAGTAGGAGAACACCCATCCTTTTAGAGGCATTGACCAGCATGAATTTCCTGCTGCTGAGACCACATCCTGTCCTGAACAGATTATTTATGATTCACAAGCAATATGTTCCCAGTTCTGGACTGAGCTGTGTCATAGATGAACAAAAATTAAAATGGCAAGTTTTCCATAGAAATAGATTATGGTTATATGTATTTCTAAGGTTGGATAAATTGAACATTTTACAGATGGCTACTTGCCTGATATTACATGGACAAAGATTAAGCTGAATCTCTACTGACACTCTGGACATGTAGGCCACCACAGCCACAGAGCTCAGCCACAGAGCCTGTAAGAAGTTGTGCTGGCTACTGCCTCTTGCAGAGGGCAACACAACGAGGAGCTGACACTGTGGGTAGCCATTTGTTCCTTTTGCTGCCTCCTGAGCTTTCTCAGCTGCAGAAGAGCATTGACTTCCAGAACAAGTGTTTGTTTGCACAGATTTTGAGGATACTCAGTGTTACCAGACTATGATGTCTGTGTCTAACATCTGGCAAATAAGAAATGGCACTGGGAAATATGCAAGTCAGAGGGATCTGGAAACAGAACTCCAGAAGAACAAAAAATAATGGGAACATGACATAGGAATATGTAAAGCAATGGGAAAGAAACCAACTCCTCAAAGTGACTTTGGAACACTGACTCTTTCTCTGTAAAAAGTCAAAGTTCTCCACGCCTGGTAAGCAGGACAGATCAAGCTTTGGAAAAATACTACAAGGAAGCTCAGTCCCAGGGAGCTAATAATTGACAATTCCAGCCTGATCCAAATAAATTTCTAGGGTAAAGTTTCTATTTGCGGATATCTCTCAAAGCCATCATCATTCAGAGAGCAACACCAGCACCAAGGTTCAGTAGTCCTAGCTGGCACAGGAACTAGCACCATGTTGTGGAACTGCACTATGGCCATGAGATTTTCAGCCATGCTAGACCAATTAGTGTTCCTGGCCCTGTGTCAGAGAAAACAATGGTAGGTATTGCTTTTTTTCCCCTCTAGCAACGAGTTCATTCCAAGTAAAATGGATTTTACTGAGCGAAAATGAATTCCATACACCAAATTTCTTTCAGGTCAGACATATAGGTGAGGACCATGTCTGCCAGAAGTTTGCATGTGTTTTCAAATAGCTATTTATAAAAACAAGGATATATCACACAGTTTAAGTTCTTTAGAAAGCAATCAGTACTTGGCTACTTTTGCTCAAGTACAGCCAGGACTTTTGATTATTATTACTTTTTCTAAATGCCATTCTGTCCATGACGGCACAATTTTCTTTAACCTTTCATTTTATGACAAGCAATTGTGCACAATAATTGCTTGTCCAACATGAGGCAACTACCCCTTCCCAGGACAAGTCAGTAACTCAGCATCAGCTTGGATCAAGCTGTGTTGATGTTGACTGTCTTTTTTAGCAATGCCTACACAGTATTTTCATACCAGTTCTAACCAGCACTGAATGATAAAGGTACTGCAGCAGGTGAGGTATTTAACTAATGAGAGTACCAGACACTGGAGAAGTTTTAACAGAATGATTTTCACTCCTACAGAGAATATTGCCTCTATGCAGGCTTGGGAAAGGAATCTGTCATGAGCAAAAATGGAGAAAAGTACTGGGAACAGTCAGAAGGAGAGTTTGTCCTTGTGCAGTAATTGCTACCTGACGAAGAAAGAAGCAGAAAACGCTCAATGGTATAAGTGGTTTAAAGTAAAACTCATTGATCATCCAAATTCCAGCACTATGAGGAGTATTTTTCAGTTCATAATCTGACAGGCCTTTTCTTTCTTGTGTGTTTTAGACAACAACACAGATTTAAGTCACTGGAAGGGATGTAAAGGGAAAATATACAAGCAGCCTTTTATGCCATTTGGAATGAACATAAACTTGTCTTCTGGCATCAATGCAGTGGAGATTTTCATGTTCCCATATGGATATTCTCCTGGCTGGAGCCTGTAGAGCAGATGCACAACACATGGGAAGGAAAGAAAATTATACTTAGATAATAAAATTAAAGTTGGAAAGTAAGGGAGAGAATTTCAGGAATCACTAAAATAAGTACCTCCCAGAACACACTGTTTGGGTTATTTCTTCTTCCAAAAAGAGAAAGAAAAAAAATAACCCCACCAACCTTCCTGAAAATGGCTTGCTTTATGAAGAGAGCTCTGCTGCCAATGTCCTGCTGCTCTGCAGAAATGTATCCATGGAGAAAAGGCTGAGTGCTGCTTATGCTTTTGTTTTTTCCTGACTCAGAATGGATGGAACACAGATTCTGTTTTCCATTCAAAATACATTAAATCTTCATTTAGGGATACTATTGAACGGTCATAAGAAGGACAGCTTCTCAGGGAATATCACTTCTTCACTGCCCTCTAACAGCAAGGCTGGATTTGACAAGAGCACTTGATAGCAAAAATAGAGTTTCCAGCTAATAATAAGCTCCAGTAAATACAGCAACTGTGACCTTCCAAAGCTACGTCAGCTGCATATCTCTTCTGTGCTCAGACCAGGCAACATTATGACTGACTGTGAAGTGAACCGTGCCTCTTTCAAAAGCATCTGTGGATTTTAAGTGATCCCTAAGCATTTTAGAAATGCAAAGCTATTTAAAATTGTGAAGGGAATTCTCTTCACTCTTAATGGTAGATGCTTAACTACTTTTGTTAGCTGCTGAATTCCATCTCAGCCAGAGATAATAGTGGGAAGTCTGTGATGTTATGCACACCGGCATCCAGTTTGGTAAATCAAATTAGACTTTCTTGGTTACCTTTTTATAAAGGTAACCAAGCTGATGGGGCACCTGGAGGGCAAATGCCTGATGTCAGTTTCAAGTACCAGAAAGTGCTAAATAATGGATAAACTAGGGGCTGCTTCTGTCTGCAAAAATACCCAAATTGCAATAGCCTGAAAGGGAAAGCTTGCGGTGCTACCAAATAATTTTCATTAGATTTCACTGGGATGCAAAAGAAGTCCCAGAATATTTTACAGTGAAGGGTAAAGGGTTGTGGGGAGTGGCTGGGGACAGAGGTGGGAAGGATGCCCAATTTAATAATAAATCATCAAGGGTTTATTAAAATATGGATTAATACAATTGCCCATTTCCCAATTCTTGAGACCTGAATTCAAAGTAGGTTGCAAATAAAGTAACTCTGGTAATTTCAGTCTTGTCCCTAATGGACATTTGTGTTTTATCATATCACTTAATTAGGCAGTGGTGAGAAGACATACAGATCTGGAACAGAAAGGAGGAACACTGAGGTCATGACAGAGTTATTCCTGCTGTAATGGACATGCTGGGGATGACAACTCCACAAATTGCATCAATTCTCAGTGAGACAGCACCCCCTCCTTTCCTGTGTGAATTGCCAAGAGGTAACCCAATGGACTTATGATGCCATTTGGGGCAAATAAAGCATAGGAATTTAATTGTTCATTGAACTCAGCTTCCCTTTTACCCCTTTTCTGCTATCTCCTCCTCGATTACTTGCAGAACACACAGTAAACAGTTGTTTTCAATTCTAACCTTACCACTCTTCAACAATAATAGATGAAAAGTAGTGCAAAATGCTTTATTTTCTGGGTTGCTTATTAATATTTAAAATGTATCTGACTGATCATTGTCAGATGTTTGGACACGTCGGTTAACCTCCTTCTGTAGAAAGGTGCATGGCTGGTACTTCTAAGGTATCTGGGGTCCTCATGGACACACATACTAGCCCTCTCCACCCAAACCCCCCCCAAAAAAGGGTAGGGTTATTTTCTTTCTCTTCTTTACTCAAGTGTTACTACAAAGGTCAAAGCCCTTGAACCATTGCAAACAAAAAATATGTGAGTCAGGTAAAAGGTTTAAATTCACATCTTTCATAACACAAGATTATAACTCAGTCACAAACTCATCTCTTGCAGAGAGTTGTTAAGATTTGCTGTCTGAGAATCATATGTAGTAAAATCTACAGCTCAGAATTTAAATACAGAAAATTAATGTTAATACCAATAACAGAAATAGTACAACTGAAGAGCAAATATCAACAGCCATATTTCAGTCAATGTGCATTATGCATACAAGATATAAATAAGGCAATGTTCTTGTTGAAATACCTGCATTAAACTCTGTCATGAATACTTTTAGAATCTTGCTCTTTTGAGCTTAGTTAGATTTACAGGTAAAGGATATTCTAGAGATCAGAAGGATCTCCTGAGAGAGGCTGAGAATCTTAAATCTGATTTAAACTCAACCTATGACAAGACAAGGCATTATTCAGGCTCCATCTAATATTTTTATTTCTTCTAGACCAATGTCTAAATTTTTGAGTCGACATGAAGCAGAACAGGGCTAAAATTTAGCCAGTATCTCAATGAGGTAAACTTGGTGAAAGCTTTGTCTTAGTTCTTCCCTGCTGCAGAACTTGGGCCCAAATTCCTGAATGTCTTTGCTTTAGTTATCTCATTTAGAAAATTATTTTTATTTGAACAGTACTATGTGAGATGGAATTATATTATCTTTCTGCTTTCTTTTGCAGTTCACTCTGACTCTTAAGTAGACTCCCTATCTTGTATGCTTGTGCTAACACATGCACTCTGCTTCATACCTTACACAGCTTAATCTTAACTTTTACATTCTATGTTACAATCCTTTTGCTTGCTTCCTAAAACTCCACCTACACAAAAGGGTGCAAAAAATGATAAGAAAGGGGTGTTGTGAAAAATCAGAAGATGATAATTGCACATTTGAAGCTGCAGATTAGAACGTCCTTACTAAACGTTGCACCCATCACCATCTAGCTTCACTAATGAAAAAGTAATGATCCTTCCTCCTCCATCTTGCTCTGTGCACATATATTGCAAGCAATAACAATTAGTTTATAACTAACCCTGGGAGACTTAAGGACAGCCTCTAAGTTGTCACAATGGAAAATATTCCCAATGAAGGGTCTGAATAGAATTTTAAACGTGAAAATATTTAGGCTTCTGGGCAACATTTTAAGGATAGTACTAGAAATGCTGCACAACAGACTTTAAAGAAACCATGAAAAATACTGTCTCTGTATTTGGGTGGTTCATAGGTCAGAAGTAGCCTTCAAAGAGTTGTACAAAGTTTACTCCATTAACACTTATAATAAAATTCTCATTAATCACTGTTCTGCTTGGAAAGCATGAAACTATTCTTCAACAGCTAGAAAACAACTGAGTCTTCCTTACAGCTCAGCTCCAACTGAGCTTTCTAACTTCCATGTTACAAAACATAGTCTGTATCCCAGGATTTTGCTGAGGACATTATATAACTCAGAAAGAGACATTGCACTGATGGCCACTAATGATCCCAGCAGACTACTATATTAAGGAAGGGTTGATCTGAATGGAGGCTGAGGTCCAGTGTTCAGTTAAACCTACAGAGAGTTTTTAATACATTCTTCTAACTTTTCCAGTCCTAGAATGACCAGATTGTTTGCTTCCTTGAACGGGAAATGTTTTGAAACATTATTCAACTTAGTTCAGAATTTTCACAGAGTGCTTTACTGCAAGTGCATCAATCCTTCCTGGGACCCTTGGGAATGAATCTTACTTGGCCGAAAAAGGTAAGTTCATGGTCCCTTCTCAAACCCTGTAGTGGTCATGTAAGAACCTTTATCCAGACTCCTTGAATAACCTGAACCCAGATGCAAGCAATGCCAGAGACAGCATGTTGGGATATGATGCCAACGACTCCCCCCTTATTCACCCTCTCAAAGGCTTTGACAGCAGATCTATTTCCTTACTAATGCTGAGATCACATTAGCTAGGAAAAAATGATGATTCCAGAAATCTGGATTTCTTCTCAAAAAATACATAAATAAGAAAAATCTATTTATAACACCTGGATTAAAACCTGGCAACAGCTGTAAAACCAGGGATGAGCTTTCCTTTTCAAGGGAAGAGAGTAGAAACTGTTGCCAACATCCATTCCTCAAATTTCAGTCCAGTGGGTCCTGCAAAGATCCACATAATTATCTTCCTGTTACGATCACCTGACGCAGTAGATAGAATCATCAGGGCAGGGGAGTGGGGGAGGACAAATTTCTGAGCTGAATCTTCTAAGTTATTAAGAAATCAATAAGATGTTTTTAACCATTATTTTTACATTACAATATGTAAGACTATTACACCCTGCAACCTATACAATGCAGCCCCGGCAGAAATTTGGCAAGAAGTAGCCTGGAAAGTCAGCCCCTAAATAAAAACAAAAATAGAAGCTATAATGAGAATAAAAATCTCTGATCCTCAAGGGATTCAGCTTCAACCACAATTCAGTTGTGGAGTAGGAAAGGCTTTAAAGTTCTTTGCACTCTTTTGCATTTTAGCACTAAGATTCTGTCCAAGAATAATTGGCATAAAATACTTCAGAAAATCAATATTATTTTTAATAGATTAATTGTCCTTCTCCTCCTCCTTCATCTGGATGATTAAAATGAATGCTCTACTCAGTCTCATTTCCTAGTTTTAGGATTTAGCTCTTTCCATTTCTAAGGATTATGCATTTAAACAAAAAAAAATTGTTGAAATATTTTTTCCTAATATTTGTCTCTGGGAATAATTTCTTTTTCCTTCTAAAAGGAAGGGGCTTTTTTGTGCACAAGTCTGAAGTTTGTGCACAAAACTGTTATTCAATATAACTGAGAATTATTCTATCTAATTATAATTTATTGATAAGCTAAACTAGAATGTACCAAAAAAGAAGGAAATTCAACAAAAAGTATGCAGAGGGGAGTAAATCTCACCTACTTGAAAGCCTGCATACCCAGCATTTGCCAGATCCACAAAGTCCAGCTAGTCAACAGCAATCTTAAAACTCCCATCCCTGTTCCTATATACAAATATACATTTAAAATATACAGATATATACAAATCGGAAGAAGATCTTTAATTCTTGATCTTGACATATTCCCATGGTATCTTTACCATCTTCTGTACTAAGAACAATGTGTTGGGGCATCAGGGGTGAACAGATATTTCAGAGTGTGGGAGGGATCCACCTGTCTGGTGCAGAATTTGAAAGGTGTGGGGCAGAGGAGGCAGTATGTTTTGGAAGGGTTACAAATGGCTGCACCACTGACTGAGATGAGAGCTCCTTCACCAACCTCTGTCCTTGCCACTGACACAGCCATTCTACATCATGCCATTCTCCAAAAAGAGGCATTTCTTACATTTGCCTCAGCATAGCCCTCATTTGAGGACCCTCTGTGAGTAGTCACTGGAGCTGCACAGAGTGTGTATGGGCAGGTGCACATGGAGAAATCACACCCCATGAATCTCCATTTCAGTCACACAGCCTCCAGTGTGGGGTGATATTTTGCTCATTCCAGGTTTATCAGAATATATCAAAACCTTTAAAAATACACTGAATACAGAGAAAACTAAGCTTTAGAGAACCAAGTTCTATTTTTCCCTGAATTCACTGAAGTCAATGGGCAAATTCTGTTAGTGCTGTGCACCAAATGATTTACAGGTTCTTGGGAGAGGAAAGCACAAGACCCAGTGATTGAAGACTTCATTTTAACACAAGCACAACATGGGCATGAATGAAGATGGATGAGGCAAATTCCCAAATTTCCTAACTCTTAAATGTTTGCCTTACAAAATTAATAATTAATATAATTTTGGACATTTTAACATGCCTTTTTGGGTGTATTGCATATTCTATCCAGTGATATGACAGTATGACTAATTGATTAACAGCTTTTTATGTACTTGTAATTATTTTTCTTTTAACTGTTCTGAAAGTATAATAAAACATTATAAAAGAAAATCATCTAAGTCATAAGTGATATAAACTAAAGAGAGAAATAAAAACTATTCAGTCTTCCTGGCAACTGAATTGATTTTGAAAAAAAAAATCCTTGCAAATCTGACACTTTACTAGTTGGATTTCTCATCTAAACACAAATATGGGACCTACCTGTGTCTGACTTAGCACTGACCAAGTGGGAAGTTTTTCCTCTACCTTGTACATTCAAAGAAGACTGTTTATGCTCTGCTTAGCATGGCTCTGAGACACAAAGATGTTTCTGCCTCTAGCATACCCACTGCTTGTCACTGCTGCATGAGAGAAGTTGACCTTAAGCTTGACTGGCTGCTTGGTCTCAAATCTGTTTGAGAAATGAACCAGATTTACAAAGAACAAGAGAAAAACACAAAACTGTTTGAAGGCAGAGAAGATGCAACCATACAGCCCAGGGCTGGTCTCAACCTGTCTAGATGTCAGCTAGACTTAAGTAGAACAAAAGTCTCATGAAACAAACTGACAGACCCAGCTGGAAGACAGCAGGTGACAGCACCACCTTCAGCAAGGAGCTTCTAAAGTTTGCTCTCACTGCCACTCTAACTCACATACGCACAGCATAACCAACAGACAGGCAGCACCTGGATATTCACAGAGTCCAAGATCATTCCAACAAAATGACCAGGATGATCCTTGGAGAAGGTCTCAGAATCAGTTATTAGCCTCCCAAATCATGCACTTATTGCTGAAGAAATTCCAACCATATATTGCCTGAGAAGTAGGATGGGAAGGAAATCAGATTTGACAGAAAGAAACATGAAGCAATTTACAAGGCAGAGATGTCAGTACAAATTTGGCTACAGGCAGGGAGACATTTGCCAAGACGACATCAGGACAACTGGACCTCCTCTACATTACTGTCATGCAATCATGTTATGTTGCTGAAACAGTTCCCCATATGGCAGCAACTATCAGCAACAGTCAGACTGAATCCATACTGTATTTGTTTTGGTATTCTTAAGGAACCAACCTTTCTGCTGGTATTCAAAATGTGGTCCTATCTGAGAAATCCATTAGTGACCAAGTCTGAAGGATAAGGAGTCTCTCATTGTTTGCTATGTGTGATAGAAATTCCACTTTTTTAAACTTGGATGATGAAATCTCCATGAAACTTGTGGTATTTTTTTGTTCAACAGGATCCATAAGAAATCTTGCTTATTTATCTTTCCCTCTTTGAGGTACAATTGATTGGCAGGTTTTATCTGAGTGTCTGGGTGGAATTTCATCTGATCTGAAGTATCCCTGCTCCATTAAGAATCTTATATTCATTATGTTCAGTGTTAGTAAAAATTACTTCAAGCCACTTTGAAAAGCTCAAGTACTGTCTCAGTGACCAGATGACATGCACTGTGGAAAGCATAATGCAGTTCAGGTAAGGAGTAAAGGCTAAGCTTAATATATCCAGTAAGGATGACTAACGGTTTGGCCTTAAAATGTAATCTTATCTCCTGGAAGGGAATATACTTTCACAGAAAGAGCTTGGGGAAAACAAACAAACCAAACCAAAAAACAACCAACAAATAAAATAACTGTATGCAATGACACTCAGGAATTTGTGAAGCCTCTGATCAATTTCTGGTAGACATCTTAGAGCACTTCTGGTTCATCCTTGTACTACTGGTTTAATCCTTGTACTACTTCACAATTCAAAAATTAATGCAGAGACATGGTTTTTCATGGTCAGATACAACTGAAATTCAGGGTATACCCTTAACCACTTACTTTAAAATTGAGAAACTTCACTTTTTGCAATTTGTTTCTTTCTTTGGAGGGGGAGATGTGAGTTTGTGTCTGGTTTAATCAAAAGAAATTATATACAAGATGCCATGCATTTGGCTTTGAGGGGTCACAGCAGAATCAAAGCCTATGCAACCAAGCAAAAAGTACACATTTTCTAAGCTTAAACAGTACACAACTCAACTGGAGTCCTCGTCTGTTTTTCAGAGATAGGCTAAAATCCTAAGCTCCCACAAAAAAAAAATCTGTAAAAATCAAGGAAAACAATATGATCAGGACATGTTGTCCATCTTCTAAGTAGATAGCCCCCATCTGTTTCTGGCCAGACAGAACCCCAACCTCTAAGTAATGCCAGAGTTCAGCTCCACTCAGTTGTGTCTGATTAACTTAATGCAGGAAGTCATTTCCAGATGGGACTCCAATTTAAATCCAAAAGCTATGCCACTGTCTGGCTCATCAGGGTTTCTGCATCACATACAGCACACCCTAAGGGATGGCAGTTTCTGGCAGGCAATAGTTTTTTAGTACCCTACCAAGGTCGACTGTGCTGTTATTCAGAATTTACAGGGTAGAAGTGCAAGGTTATACTTGTAGGTAGGTAGGTAAAGAGATACAGATATAGATTAAAAAGAAGAAACAAGGAAAGTAGCTCTTGAACTTTGTGCATCACCTTTCTAAACTTGATGAAAAGTTCACACTTGAGAGGGTTTTCTTAGGAGGATTTTTTTTCATTTTGCTTCCTCAATCTCTATGTACCAGAGAGATTTTAAACAGTTCATGATCTCTAGAGCTGATGTTTCGGGTTTTTTATATCACCTGATGCACAAGAAGGCCAGATTCCATGAAGTCCACATGTTAGATTGTTTTTTCCTTGTAATTTACAACACTGTGAGTTTTAGATAACTTGCAATGAAGTTGTTCTCAGCAGGCTCATGTGCAGACTTCCATTCCACTGGCTGAACTGCAGCAGTTTTCCATCATTCCTGAGCTATTTCCCTAAAGCATCTAAATGAGAAATCGGAAGCCTTGCTTCTGCAGCAGAGCAAGTTTCCATTGGGCATTGTTAAAATTCTTTCAGAACTATATTAAGATTTCTGTTTCTATAAAAGCACTGAAAATATTTAAATGAATATACATGAATATTCATTCAGGAAAAACAATAGAGACAGTCCAGCTGCTGGAATTATCATTGAGATGGGGAAATGGGAAAACAAGGTCTACATGTGAAATTATGTAGCTCAGAATTAAGAGCTCAGGGAAACATTATCTCACCAAACATAAGCCAGACCTGTGGCCTACGTGTTTAAAAGAGGACAGTGATAAATGTTGCTGTTTGAGATATCTGGGCTTTCAAGAATCATGTTTATCTGTTTGATCTCTGAATCCTAGTGCCAGAAAACTGCACAGGGTGTGTCCCTGTTCATGGTTGGGTCATGGAAGGGCAACCATGCTTGCAGACAACCTTTATCTTCCCTAATCCCCACCCACTCTCCTGTCGGCGGTCCTTGATTAGCCTCAAACTGGGTACTCAACCTCACACCATAGAAAATGTAGGATTCTGACATAAAAGACAAATGAAAAAAAAACAAACAACAAACCCCTCTTTCTTAGCTTCTTTTGAAAACATTCACCAAATTTCGCTGTGCACCGCCTGACTGATCAGATGTCCTCTAGGGAACTTTTAATTTTATAGTTATTACTATAAATTCACTCATAGTTCACTACATTACACTAAATGCAGCTGACACCACTAGAGGTACCAGGTGTTCAATACAAACCAGTCCTTGCTGATTACAGTGCAACTAAAGAATATGCAATAAGGAACTACTGAAAATTCTGCAGGCAAACAGACACTGTCTAGTGGCTAGTATCACTAACCATGGCCTATCTGAAATATTAGTATTATTATCCCTTCCCTAACATAAGTAATTCCCTTAAGAACATTGTCATATAGAATCAGTAATGGATTGTATAGAATATAAGAAATATTGATTTACTAATCCTACTGGTTTATGAAATTTATGTGTCAAAAGAACACCAAGGAGCAGTAGATGCCATTTTGACAGAATAGGCAGGTTGTACAACAAGAAATAATAGTGTTTTAAGCCTTTATATGAGCATTTCAGAGCTGTACTCTTGTGAAAATGCATAAGCCCTCACTGAAGGTCCCAATCATTTAAACATCAAGATTATGTGGAGGATTCATGAGGATTATGAGCACACAACAGGTATGAGTAATGTGATTACAACAGGTAAAGACCTACTGTTAAACATGAAAAGAAGCATTCTTGTGCTTTTTCCTGTGCTATGTGAAACATTTGTCTTCCGAAAATATCTGAATAGTACCACATTACAGTCCTGCAAGTCACTCCTTGAAATGCATTATGTCACAACAGCTACCAACACGGCATTTTCAGTTTCCTCACCCAAAGATCCCTTTGTGTCACCCAATGCCACTCAGTTTTCATATGTCCTTCATCTGCATGTCTGTGTTATACTTGGGCTGGAAGCAGATGTGTCATGCTCCACAAGTGGGAATGGCTGGCTGTTACAATCTGAGTAGAAATAGCATTATTACTATTATTAGTATAATAATAACCCTGCCATATTAGATTAGTCTCCCTACTGAGGCAACCTTAGAAAAAGAATTTGTCTCTCTACTTCATCAACTACACAATGATTTTGCAAGCATACCCCCACAAGAGAAGCATGAATCATTCAGAGACACACATGGTGGATATGAATGACACATTTTTGCATTTGGATTCCTGATTCATCAGACAGATGTGAGAAAATTCATGAAGTTAGACAAGTCCCAAGTGATTGCACGTGTCTGGATGCTGTAAAGCACAAATTATTCCACCTACTTTGGCACTAAGAATACTGGGCTTTTTTTCCCTATGGTCAACTGCTTGCTGTGATATAGTTACAGTTGTGCAGTATTAGCAATGCCTCCTGTGTTTTCACATCCGTTAAGAAGATTTTACAGACCTTATAATAATCAACAAAAATGGCAGCTAATACTCTCATATGTAATCCAGTTTCTCAATTTTTTTAAACCCTTTAAAAACAAATTAAAACCTCCCAGCAGGCTTCTGAGTTCACAGATCACATAAAGATGTGGAGAAACCTTTTAAAAATGAAATGCCATAACAGAAATGCTGAAATATGAAACAGATGCCAAAGTCACATGCTAAGTGCACACATGCATGTATTTTGCCATCCTTGCATGGTACTACTCATTACAGCTTTGATAACAAGACACACGTACTGATCCTCCTGTTTTTAGATCCTCCCATAGGATCTACTGCTATAAATCAACTGGTCCTGATGTTCCTCTGCGCCAGAACTTGAGGCAAACATCACTGAGATTCCTAGAAGTCATCTTCCTGAACATCCTGAGCTTTAGCAGGCTGCTTATGGACTGTGATGAAAACTCAAGATGACCGTGGGCAGGCTATATTTCACAGACACCCAGTGCATCTTCTCACTGCTCTTCAATACTCTGGGAGTCATTCTCTAAAAAGTTCACAGGCATGGCACTCACGCTGTTCAAACAAGCTATTTGTTTTCAGTTAATGATCCTCACCATCAAATACACAATGGTGCTCAATTTCCTCATTTATTTCTTTTTCCTTTCCCTCCCACCATATATTACCAGCAAATGTGATCTTTGTCATGTAGACTGCAAAAGCTGTGCACTAGCTACAGTGTTTTTATAACACCCAGCACAGCGTGATTTTGATCCTAATTTGGGACTGTTACTCTGAACACTGCTCTCTATAGTGCTGCTTTCTCTGAAATTCACAAGCATATATATAATTCATGGCTTAAAATTCAATAAATGAATTCTGTGTTCAAGCATCACAGTGAGTTTTAAGTGTATATAGACAACGTCTCTATGTCTGACCTACAGGTGGTTTCTTCCCTCATAGGGTCTCTGGATCTTCTTCTTTTTATGTTCAGGATGTCTGAGGATATATCACAAGTAACTGTATCCTAAATAAGTAAATTTTGCACTTGTTAAACTATACAGAACCAATGGCTATATGTTTTACAAAATGTGTCCAATATTATGATTCTAGAGACACATTAATTCCTTAATTAGATCAAAGCAGACAATGTTGGAAAAAATAATGCTGTGTTTACCAGAGGTATTTCTTAAATTAGTCACTCTTAATTCCTTAGGATAGTGCATGGGCCACTGGCCTTCTTTTACAGAGTATGTATACAGTCCTGTAAAAGACTTGGTTTTGCCTCCCGACTCTGTAATTTCTTTCATGAGTAACCACAGAAAATTACAAGTTTATCCAGGCCTCCATTTGCCCCAGCTGCAAATTCACCTTGCAGCAATTTACAAACCCATGCGATGCCATAATTCATTACTGAAGCTGTTTGGGGCAGAGAATGCCATTTCATTTTGCATTTATACCACAACTAAGGAAACAGATCTACCAAGGAGATGCCTAGGGAAGCTGAATCTCCTCAGCCCATTAGCCAGAAGCACTCACTTTGCCAAATCCCACAGAGCACAGACAGGTCACTGAGGCTGAGCAGCTTGACGTGGTATTGCTGAAGAGCAATACAAATAGCACCATCAGTATTTCAGAAAATGCTGTGGTCCTCCAACAATGGAAAACAATTACAAAATAACTCTTTTCTATTAAAGAAAAAAAAAGAAAGCAAAATACAGTAATTTTTCATGCTGTATGAGACTAAGAGATGGGTGGTACAAACATCCACCATTTAAAGCAGGCACTTGCCACTTAGTAAAAGCAACTGCAAAGGAAATGTCTCTCACTGGAAGTCACTGCACTCTAAAAGGTACAGTGGTTGATTCAACATGATGTACAACCATCCAAAACCAGATAGCATGTCACAATATTTTAAGGAATATGATCAGACATTCTCAACCATTTGGATTTGATGGGTCAGCAGCCTTAACAACTAAAAACAGGGATGAAATACTTTAGTGCCTGTTTTTAAATTATAAAACTACAAGGAGGCTGAAACTTGAGAGACTGGCAAGCAGTGTACCTTAAATGACTAGTGTGATGCAAAATTTCCTATCATCCTGCTCAGGTAAGGTGAATGCAATCAAACATGGTGACTTGTATGGAGAGTTTACAACACGATAATTGTAGCAAATGAACATAAATTAAAGCTCTTAAAAGACAGATGCACTACAGGTCATAGTAGCCAACATGCTCCCAAAGATTTTCTATAAATAGGAACACCCATGGTAAAATAAAAACGTGGGGTCTAAATCTTCTAGATTTAAGAAAAAGGGGAAAATACAAATCCCAAACAAACAAAATAACCACCCACAAGAAACCACATACACACGGAGTACATCAAAACCTCTACAGAAAATATCTGGATGGTTTTACACTTTGGCCCTAGTTACAATCCCATGACACCTTTTACTCCAGCTTAATTAATTTCATTTTGTTTTTCCAACTTTACAGTGGCATTTTTAGAAGAAGAAGGATGTAATTTAAAAGGTGGTGTCCTAGAAATTCCAGAAATATTCATCTGGTATGGCTCATCAAAACCAGAAGCTCATCAGCAGACAGTTTCAAAACAATTTAGAGCTTTTTGTATTTTGTTATTTTTGTTGGTTTTCTTTTTTAATCAGACTTATATAGATTTGGATTCAAAGACTCTTTAGCAAAAACAACTTTTCATCCTACTATAGCAGCCTTCATTAATCACTACTGTAGAATTATAAAGATAAAATCATTATATTACTTCCTGTACAGTAAAAATATGTGTTGTATAATGCCAAACTTGGACTAAGCCCCAAGATTTTCAGGGTTTCTATTTAAGATTTTTACACTATAAATTGAGTTGCACATTCTCTGTGAGTCTATTTTAAGAGACCCAGTAGAAATTAAGTCGCAGCAAAACAATATGTGCAATCAGAGAAGCAATAAATGAGCACTCTGGGAACACATAAGCAGGTGAGAATCAGTTTGAGACTGATATGATGAACAGGTCAGGCAGTGAGAATTTTTAGACTGTTTGACTAAGCAATTAACATGAGACTTGTGACTAGAAAATCACGTGTAGCACCACATTACTGACCCCTCAATGAATTCATTCAGTTGTAAACTGTCTGAACAATTGGATTTTAATCTCATTTGCCTTTTGTTTTTTTTCCTAACTGGAGAAGGTGAATAAGTAACACCACCAGAATTACTCTCAAATTTGCAGGTTTTCAGAACAAAACTTTGAGATTGCCCACCAGGACTGCAGCCCCACAGGGCAGGCTCTGACCTCACTGCTGAGCCACAAGAACCCACCTCAGTCCCTGGAGCCCCACAAGTATTCCTGTGGGACCATCTGAGCATCATCTGTTCAACTGGGTCTGTTCAGATGTCTCAGTGTAACTTGGAGAAAGCTGGAATATGTCATCCTTGAAATCAGATTGTGATAAACTATAGGTTTATTTTGCTTCTGAAATCAGAAAATTACAGCAAAAGTACTCAAGATTTTCATTACCTTCATAGTTTATTTTGGTTTGAATTTTGCTTGATGACAGTGGGAGAATGGAGGACCAGAATTAAATACATTTCTTACAAGCATTAGAATCGCAGAATCACTGGATTGGAACACACCTTCACGATTGAGTCCAACCCATGCCCTAACACCTCAACTAAACCATGGCACTAAGTGCCATATCCAATCTTTCAAACCCATCCAGGCATGGTGACTCCACCACCTTCCCAGGCAGACAATTCCAGTACTTTGTCACTCTTTCAGTAAAAAACATTTTCCTAATATCCAACCTATACTTTCCTTGGCACACCTTAAGGCTGTGCCCTCTCATTCTGTCAGTTGCTGCCTGCAGAAAGAGACCAACCCCCACCTGACTACAACCACACTGATACATTAGTTTGAAAGTTATTATTTGTTTGAATGGTTATAACTCCTACTGTGGTACCTACAAAGATGAAACATGGCATTTTATGAAAAGGAAGATGTTATGCCAAAATTTATTTTTCCAAAGAAAGCCTTCAGCCGGTGGACTAAGGCCCCTCTTTTTCTCACCCCAGACATAGAGGCTGTTTTATTGTAAAATTTAACTTGGTTGCCATTTGTTTGGAGCTCCATTAAAACTAGCTCTGGATCCAGTACCTGGCACATATCAAAGAACCACTGGAAATGTACTACAGGCTGCCTTTGACGTTTCTGAAATCAAAGCAAGCCCTATAGCTGCATGACCTTTATTCAATAAAAGAATTTCTTCTACAGGTAGAGGACTATCACCTCTCTGCCTTCTCAAGATTCAAACCCCTCCTTCCCTAGATGAATAGAGCTCTCCATGCCACTGCTGCCAGGTTTGTAGTGGAAGCACATCCAACATTTGAGAAGTTGGCCCTTGATACATGAGCTGCCAGTGCTGGACGGGAGAACACTGAAAAAACTGGAATTCATAAGAAAGATTTTTTTAAGGGAAAAGTTGACAATTTCTCAGCTACTCCCACAGGAAAATACATTGAACTCATCTGTAATGAGAACACTTATACACACTCAAATTAGTTGTGGCTCATGTGAAAGCTCCTACTGTCTCTGTGTCCCTGTCCCAGCCTGTTGACTTACATGGAACAAAAGGCTGACCCTGGAAGAGTTTTCCTAATTAGTGTTCCATGACTAAAGCAAAAATTAAGGAGAAAATTGTGTTAGCTATACTTCTGGGGAAAAGCTTTTATGAGATATGTCTGACAAAGTGAGTGAAAATCCCAAGTGCCCAAATGCTCTAAGAATTTAAGAAAAGGCAGAAAGTTGTTGCTGCTCTGGTTTCAGAGAAGGGAGGTGGAAGGACTTTTGTCCTCATTCCTAGGCCTCACCATTCTCTGCTCTGCACAACTCAATCTGTCTGGTGTAAAAGTGGAAGTGCAGAGCTTCTGTGCACTAATACAGCCTAGAAAATTCACCTCCATGGTGTGTTATTCTAAAATGAAGAGGAAATCCCTTCCCCTTCTTCCCAACAATCAGCATTTCTGTATTAAAACACGAACCTTGTTGTGTATGTGTTGAATCATGTTATTCCATCTTAAATTGCTTGGCATCAATTGAATCATTATACCTACTTGTTCCTATCTTTTCCCCCAGCTCATGAAAGATATTGTGGTTTGGCACAAAAAATGCAAATTTTATTTTGTATATACTAAGACACAAGTACAGCTAGGCCTGTGACCCAGAATTAATACACAGCTTCTCAATTCCTTAGAATTATTTTAAACTTCTTAACCAAGGATACCTTCTCTTCCCACTGTAAGTCATCATCAGCTCCCATAGAACCAGGGAAGCTACTCATGCTAAAGACAAGAAATGGATTATATGAACTCAGAGAAGCTCAAAGCTTTTCATCTTTTCATCTCACAAATCTCGACAAACTTGAAAATTTGGGGGTAATGATTTATTTCTCAAATCAGTGACAATTAAAAGTGTCATTAGTTGATAGCTTAAACTTGACTGATCATGTTGAAGACTTAAAAATTATTTCCTAATCACAGAATTTTTGTTTTCTCAAGTGGCCAAAAAGAACAGATGAGGCAGAATGAGAGGAAAACATTCAATATTTAATCTATATTGGTACACTGTCAGCAAGATAACCAAGAGATCAACTCATCAGATCAACTCAGAGTACCTTTAGTTGAAACGTTTTTTTCCTTGGTAGAAATTCAGTAGGCTACAAATTCTTGTGGATCTGTGATAAGGCAGTGTTGGGTTTTTGTTTGTTTTAAGGTTTAGCAGTATTTAATGGATTCTATTACTCTTTTGTTGCTGTAGGTTATTGGGTTTGACTTTTTGTTTTGTTGAGATTTGTATTAAGTGACACAAATGACAAAGAATAGACTTTCTTCTGGTTTTCTACAACCTAGAATGATGGTAGGTCCAATTATGATTTCTTCTCAGACTGTTACTCAGGAAAGGAGCTCTTGCTATTCCCGTCCCCAGCACACTTATTTTTCCTTGTTGGTACCAAATAATTTGAGGTCTTTTAGAGACCAACAAAAATAGAATATTTATGCTACTTAACACTGACAATTACAGAGAAGAGGATCACTTTACAAAGGGCAAACTAGCTTACCATCATCTGTGGTTCTACTGAAAACTGATTGTAATGCAAGTCACATTGGTTTAGATCAAAAGAGATGGGAAAGATGCATTTTTGGGGAAAAAAGGTAGCAATCATAGTTAGGGCCTGCAATATACAGTTAATTCAAAAGAGTTGAATTAATAGCTATCCACACTAAAATACTTTATAAAGAGAAAAAAATAGCTGTATTAGACAAATTTGGCACTTGTACACAGCATAAATAGATAGTTGAACCAATAGCACATATCTTCTCTCTAGAAATTATCAACATAGTTTAATGCAGAAGGGAAAAAAAAAGACAAAACCTGTGTAAGAAAACTAGGTGGGCAGGTATTGGAACTAAGACCTATTCCCAGCTGTCAGATTTAAGAACAACTACTGAGCCATAACAAACAGAAGAGGATGAATTTAAGGCCTTCCTATCTGAGAGGCAGTGAAAAGACAAATAATGTAAAGATGTTCCCCTAAAGAGTGAGAAAGGATGACTACAAAACAGAGCAGAGATGCTGTTTTGCTTCCTTCCCCCTCAAGCATGTAGAGAAGCCAACTTCTTCCCTAAATCAAAAAATTAATCCTGATAAGAAACTTTAGGTGAAACTTCACAGCTGAGTGGTTGTGACTTTTACTGTCCATGTGGCAAAAGGCGTGACCAACCTTCTCTCTGTGCAATGGGCTCTACCATGCAGAGAAGCAAATGGATTTTGAACAGTAAAGTCATCTAAATTGCGCAAGTATATTAAAAAAGTTTTATATTTAAAAAAGAATCAAACCTCTTTAACACTTACCCCAAAGCCAGATTTTTAAAGTCTCTCAAACCTTTTCTGAAATTCTTCATATGCATTTAATTAATAAATACACATGCACATGGATTTGGGATTAACAGGCAGTCACTTAATCACTTTGGCTGTAAATGCAGCAGCCATCAGCCTAAACAAAGAGCAAATATGAGAATATTTGTAGCCATAAAACTAAGTGTTTGCATTGAAGTATAAAGTAATAAAGCCTTTCAAGCAAACCAAGTCCCAGCACTTGGGATTTTGCACATAAAGGCACCAAGTACTGCAGAATCACATCTTCCTTTGCTCCTTGGTCTCAAACTAAAAAGCTATGTATCAGGCCAGACTCAAACTTCAAACTGAATGTTTTTTTTAAAACTAATGTGAGGCCAATGATCAGGAAGAGGAAAGACTCTCCTTTTTATGAGAGGCCTGCTGTGCTTTACCAAGCCTTCCAGTGCTCAGGATCACCATGGGCTGTACACTGGCAGCAGGTACTGCTTTGCTTGCAGGGCTAAAGGCTACGGCTGTGGAAATTCCTTGAATACTCCCTCATGCATTTATTTGCAATAAACAGATGAGTCAGTGGCAAAGATCCCACATTTTTCAGCATACTTTTGAATTGTGTTGTTTCAGTAGTTTGCAAATAGATGCTTTTTCACACACTTTCCACTGTCACATTATCTTTAATAAAATCTGAAAATATTTCTCAAGGCAAGTTCAGGGCTCCACATCTTGGGAACTGGGCCTCCAATCCAACAGGCTGTTCTCCTGAACACCTCACAGTGCAACCGCTCACAGTTTGCCAAGCACTGTGACATGCAAACACACCCATCAGTATCGTAGTTTCAGACAAATCAAAGGTAATTCTACATGTAAATTATGCCAAACTAAATCACATTTAATTTCCCAAATTATTATCCTTCCCAGAAAGCTATGTAGCTTCTCGCAGTTTACCTTGTTCATTAGCCTCAGAGCTAATCCCCCTATACAGAGCTATAAATCCTGGATTTTCATCTAGACTGACAAAATAGTCAGGTATTAGAGCACCCAATTCCATTCTTTTTTATTATAAAAGAAAAAAGTCTAATCCAAAAATTTAAGTCCCTTTTTCTTACCTCCCTGTAAATGATCTTATTCCTTTTAAGACTATATACTTCACCTTTACATGAGTCTTACACGAAACACTAGAATAAGCACATTTGAAATCAACTTTACAGTGAACTTGAATCAACAGAACACTTCAATTTTCAACAGATTGACCCTAATTTACATCAGTCAGAAATCCAGTACTTTGAAACCATAATTCCTCACCAACAAAAAAACATCAACAATGTCCCTCTGGAAGCTTCTTGCATCTACATTATGGGAAGACGTCCCAACACCCCTCTTCCTTCAGGATCAAACAAGTTTGCAGTGCTCCTACACTCTGCTCCGCACTACAAAAAATTTTTTCAGCAGAGCCGAATGTCTCACCTACAACTGTAAAGTCAGTGCCATGCAGTAGTGCTAAGAAAACCATCACAAAAGCAGAAACTGTTAATCTATACTGTTCTACATGAGTATGTGGATTTGTTTACCTGTTTAAAATAAGAAAGTGTTTAAGAAAGGAAATGAGAAACATCTCTGTCATCATAATCTACTTCTTGCTCCTCAACTGCCACAAATCAGTTCTGCTCTACTAATTTGCATTTGATCTGCTTTGACTTATACCACCTGTAGATCTCACAGTCAGTGCTGAATGTAAACTCATGTCTAGAGGCCAAAGGCTCAGCTGGATTATATCAGCACATTCCCTTCTTTGAAGTCCATGTGGCACATGGATTTACAACAGCTGTAGCTCTAGTCTTGAATTGTTTGTTTAAGTTTTTAAAATTAATTAACCTGCCAGGTACAAAGAATGATAAAATTGGCAAGAATATAGTTTCTAAAGCAATTAATTCAACTGCATGCCCGTCACTGATTATTATGCTTTTGAAATACACATACATAAATATATGAACAAATTTCTATTTGATACTCCATCAAAACATTTTTCAGTAGAATGGGCAATGTGGTAAAAGAAATATACAAATATCAGGGTTTGCTTATGCCTAGAGTTTAGTTTCAGAATTCAGTTTCCCATTTCTGCTGGGATTTTTTTCATGGCACTTAGAATTTGTGGAACGGGTGCAACAGATATACATTTTGTTGCTGTAATACAGTCAATTTTTGTCTAGCTAGAGCCAAGTTTACTGCCATACTTTCAGCTTAGAAAGTCTATTTTATTTTTCTTAGCCAAAGTTATTAATCTTGGTAGCCTAAGGTCAAGCACCAAAATCTATATTTAGGCACTCATAGAAATGGCCTACTTTACACAGGCAGTGGGGACCTGTAAAATTAAAAATAAGTCAGCATACAACACTTCTGAAAATCAAGTCTCTTAGCTGCACAGATTTGCAAATACACACATTTAAAGGAAATGCCTTCATTTGTATGACTTTGGCATAAAAGACGCATGTTGTGCCCTATGAAGAACACTTTGAAACACACCTTTTGAGAATTGTAATTCCTTCTGCAAGTCCTCTTACAAAAGCAATAACCCTTTTAATTAAATGTACCATTGATTCCTTTCATCTAGATTGAATACAATCCGACCAGTGAATTGACTAATAATGTGTTCAAAAGACCCCAGTGTTCTGACTCACTTTCTTCTCATTTCAACATTGTATAAATCTCAGGCATTGCCTCCATGGTGGTTGTTTGTGTGGCTGAACAGATCATCTTCATTTGATTTGTACAATAACAATGTTAATTGAAGAGCTGAGATCCACCTAAGTCATATCAATTACCGAATGACCTTCTGTCATTCTTACTTACCATACTACCAAAGCATCTAGTTAAAAATCTTTAAAGGCAAGCAATGGTTGTTGGAAAAGTTCATCAGTTCATCAGTCTAGGACTATGATAAAGGATGCTATTGCTGGGATCAGAGTTGCATTATACTGGCTGCTGCTTCACTCATCACTAAGCCGGTTGTCCAGAGAGGCAAGACATGCCTCTCACTGATCCTAACACAATCCTAATCAGTTTATTCACAATACAGCTCTTTGCAAGAAATACTAGTGTCTCAGCGGGACTTGCACTGATGGTATTCCAAAAGTGCTCCGTAAGTGCTGCAAGGATTTCATAACTTCATTGTAGTGGCTGAACACTTGGGAAGCTGAAGTGAGCAAAGCAGGCAATGGAAAGGACTTCATCTAGAATAACACCAGCTTTCCTTTCCACTTTGGACAGATAGTGGACTTCAGAGCATAAGCAATGTTTTGGTTTTGCAAAGATATGACACCTAAAATGTGACGTAACAAACATTTCTTTGCTCTTCTTCCAATACTGTGAGCAAATATGCTAGCATGTATCATCCACTCTAATGTGTGGAGTGTGAGGAACCACAAAAAAGAAGGTATCTACAATTTTCTTAGCCTAAGCCTACAGGAAGAATTATTCAGAAGATATTTTTTATATTCTGAAGTACAGCTATAGGCTCCCTGGCAATGAAACACTGAGTTATGTGTGTGTGTATGTATGATCCTGTGTTATTGTGGTTCCTGAGAAGTCTCGTCAGGAGACAGATTACATGATTTTTATGTAATTTTATTATATTATACTGATAATACTACATGCCCGATAAAGACCGAACAAATAGGCTCTGCCTGTGCAAAGACAGAATTTCTTTATAATACCTTAATTATGGCACCCTTTCAAATATAAAATTTACCTGAAATTTGAATCACGTAAACAGCACCAGCTTGCATTGTAAAAAGAACTCAAAATCTATTTCTTCCCCAAAGCTGGAATGTCCATAATTTCTTTTTCTTACCATGAATTGGCTGCATTTTTATGAGTTTAAGCAAACAGGGAAAGAAATATTGTTTGGTTGTTGATTCCCTGAAGTATCAAAAATGAATTCTAGGATTTTGGTCTTACAAAGAAACTCTTTTCGAAGTTGTTCTTGCAGCATCTCATTTTGTCCATTAGTTGCATGGCAATCTGTCATTTAAAAAAGATAAAAATCATACATACCAGACTCAAGAAATGGCTAAAATGCAGTGCATGCCTGAACTGTTGCATAATCACCACAGCAAAGGGGAATTTATGGATGACTTAACAGTGCATGCACTATATGCCTCCAAAAAGTTTACCTCACGGAAAATAAGATCCCCTCTGCTGTAACTCCATTAAGTTTCACCAGTTGTACTGAGCTGAGTATCCGTGCACAGATGTAAGTAAAAGCATTTGTTTTGTGCCATCATTATTGCACTGACTGTTATTAAAGCCTTCTATTTTTATTGAAAATGTGTGTTTCAAATGAGATTAATTTTTTTAAGTCATAATTTAATTGGCAGCCTCAGTTTTTAAGTAGCTCAAGACATAAAAATCAGTGGTGTTTAGAGATCAAGGCTGATATTCACTGGCAGAGAATTTTGGAAGGAGTTCTTTTATGGCCAAAGCCACACAGTCTTATGATTTGGTTTTATGAGTAAATGTTATCAATTCCCACAATTTCTTAGAGATCCATTTCCCAAGAGTCAGGCCAAGATGTGAACACATACACAAATCGTGATAAAAATAAAACAGAAATATCACCTATAGCTCTCTTTTAGACTCCACATTTTCCTTGAAATATGGAAGTACAAGTCAGACATTCTCTATCCTAAACAAACAGAGGAAAGGGCAGTACAATCTTAGGTCATTTAGACAGGAAAACAAAGGATACAGCATGGAAAATGCAGAGGATCATTCATTTGTTTATCTTGTGTCAGAGGAAGACTGGCATTTTAACATCTTCAAGTACTTTGAATAGGAAGTTCCACAACTAATTAACTGTATTTCTAGCATTTACATTGAAAGACTAATCAAATAGTTAATATAGTACTTCTCCAGCAGTAACAGTCCACCAATTAGGTAGGAAGTGCCACTTTCCACTTACAGCTAGGAACTATTCATTGCAAGGAATAGAAATTTTCCTAATTCATTGAAATTAATATGGAGTAAAATACTTGAGACAACCTGGTTTAAGTCATCCTGCATTGAGAAAAGTGACCTTTTTACTGCACTTGGTGTCCAAGAAAAGTCCAGTGAAACTTTGCACTGACTTAAATGTCATTATCTTCTTTTATCTGCTGCTAGACTTCAAAACTGTACTGACCTCAGTTCAAAATTGGGTTCATAATTGCAAACTTTCCTCAATTATATTTTTTAACCTCTGCTGTAACCATTTCATACATAAAAAATAAATTAAAGATATATACAAACTTCTTTAGGGTGAATTGCATCATGGATGCAATGAAGAAAACATGTAATGCAGAACCATATCACTTTAAAAATTAAGCAATAACGTACACTTTTTTGTTAGACTGTACCACTATATTCCCATATTTTCACATGACTTCACAATTTCATCCCAACCTCAGCAATTATTCTTATAATAGAATGTTTGAAAATGTAGATGGTTCTATTCAACTAAATGTTTTCATTTTTCAAGTCTCTCATGTATTTCCTGGCAAAATCAATTGCAATAGAAGAATAAAAACCCTGGTTTATTGCCCTCATGACATAAGTGTTCTCAGTCAGAAAGTATAGGTACTTTTTAATGATATTACAACAATAAAATAAGACATATGTCACTTTTCCTGTTGTAATTGCTAATAAGGCATATCTGTGCCTATTGTTCGAGACAATTTGCCTTTGGTATTGACAGTATTCACCTGGCACTAATGGAAAGATGTTAGCATAAAGAAATCTCCTGGATAGGTTGAAAAGCTGATTGCATGGATAATTCTGCTAAAAAATAACTACCTGTCTATTGGAGAGGAATTTTTTTGCTATTTGCTGAGTTTTTAACAATTTAGCAGTACAATAGAGCTTTTAAGAGAACATGAAATACCTACACAGCAGGTTACATTATTAGGTGCTAATTTTAAAATTCAAATTCAGTCAGTTGAAAGATATGTGCATGCCTATAGGATGATATCCCAAGAAGTTAAACATACATATCTTGCACTCACATATATAATTACAATACATACCAACCAAGTTCTGCTGTCCATTTGCCTTGCTGATAGCACTTGATGCCCTATACAAGTGGTGATGTATCTCAAAGGGAAATTTACCCTTTGAGATACTTCACCTTATATTCACTCACTCTACTTCCTTACTGAAGATGAAAAATCTACTGATAGAGTTTACCACAGTCAGGACAGAGCTCTTCTCCCAAAAGATGACTATATTACCTAGAAGAAAGCTGAAGACAGTAAAATCCTTCCAAGTTAAAGGAAAGTAATGTCCAGTTGACAACTGCATCCACTGCTAATGGATGTCATGTAACCACTACTGGACAACCTTATCAGATTTGAAGGGATGCAACTTATGGAAGTCTGACCTGCCTGAAAACTCTTCTCATAACTACAACTGTAAGAACAAGCTTTTGGACAAAGAAACTGCCCCAATAAACTTCTTTAAATGTTGCAGAAGGCAAAATCACAGTGTAGAGAGGGGGGTGTTGAAAAGTTTGAGAAGTATGTTGAACGCAATATTGATGATTTGGAAGGAAGAGGGAGGAAGAGAGGTTATCTCTAGAGAATGCATTGTCAATGAATGCAAAAAACAGCCTCGTTAAATTATAAAGGTGGAGGCCATCACTTCATCTCTCTCTTAATGGAATTGCCTCATCAAAAGACCTTTCCCTCAAACAGAGTTTACTCAGCAATTGAATAAATAACTCATGTATTTTTTAATCCACATTTTTTTCCCCTAGAGTGCTGAGCACATTTTCCAAATTCAATGAATAACAAATTATGAAAATTTGATAGCGTCAAGATAAGCAAATGCAATTAGTTTATCAATATCATATTAGAAAAACATCAAAAGGAAAATTCACACACGAGTATGCTGTACAGTTCTTTGTAGTGACAACATATTTTTAAGATAAAATAATAATCCAATAGACTATCAGTTCCATCACCCTCTCCTCCTCTCTCTCTCTAGTCATATACACAGTCATCAAAGCATACATCTTAGAACATGGCAGCTGCCCTTGGAAAGGTCTGATTTAGAAATAATTTGTCTTTCAGGGAGCAGAAACTAAAAAAATAATTTCTGTATCTTTTAAAATCTTTTTTTTTCCTTCAGAATGGTGCTGCAGTGTATAAAGAAATCTTTCCTAACAATACATGAGATACTTATGAACTCCATTTGGTGCTAAAAGACCTAGTAGTTATGTCTTAGAAGAGGTGGGTTGAATAGCTGTGGCATATCCCAGATAAATAACGTTCTTACCCAGCTCAGTCTGAAGAAAAGCACACATAGATAACAAAATTCTTTTTTTTAGACCAAAAACTGTAGAAAATATCAATTGTTAAAGTCAAACAAGTTCTTTCTTCATTTGGTGTAAATATTAAAATCTTTAAAAATTAAGTTAAAGGAGGACCCTACATTCTCTATGAAAGCAAAGAGGTATTGGCCTGATTCACTAGGCATTGATCGTAACTCTGCTTTTATTTAACTCAGGAGGATGTTTTGTTTTTTAAACATATATTTCCATCCTGATTTCAATAATTCTCATCTGTGTTCTTTGGGGCAGTTCATTTTATATTATAGCCCCCAGTGGTATCTGGATATCTTACTAAATTCTAGATTATGCTTATATATACAAGAGGAAGCTTTGTATATTAACTACTTACAATACAGAAAACAATGGACTGTGGTCTTTTAAAAGCTCAGAATTTATGGAAAAATACCTTTTGGTTGTCTCTTAAAATAAGATACTGACATCTTCAAGTGTATTAGTAAAGATACCATAGATAAAGTTAAAAGCCTTTGAAATAACAAAACATGATAAAATACTGCCTAGTGAAGATAATTTTTTAAACCACTTTCAGGAACATATATATTTATGCCAACAATATTGTAATATCATCTCACTTCACATTCTGTTAAACTACTTTGTTTGGTCACAGTATGGAAACATACACTCTATATTATGGCTTGTGAGAGTAAACATACAATTGAACAGTGTACAGTGATATTACTGTGTAGATGAAATAAAAAAGCAGCAGCAGATCTCAGGGAGATCTCATCAGTGTGCACAGATACCCAAAGGGAGTAAAGAACATGGAGCCAGGCTGCTTTCAGTGGCACCCAGTGACAGGACAAGAAGCAATGGCATGAAGTGAAACACAGGTGGCTCCATATAAAATTTCTTGAGTCTCTTCTGACATTAATATTAGTGACTTTAATCTGTTTACTAATGTCAGTGTCAGGTTCCAAACCTATGAAAACAGAGATATAATTCACATATAGGAATGATGACAGTATCTGCAGATCAGGAGAAAGTGTATTAATTACCAAGGCCTCCCACACATGGATAAACATCTAACAAAGGCAGCAGATTAACTCATTCTCACACAGCCATTTATACTTCACCACTGACTGCATCTCAGGAGTAATTTCCATTACTGTAATAGGCATGCTACAGGACTTGCTAAAAGAAACAGTTCACAGTCTCCTTGCAACATTACCATATTAAATGCAAAAGGCAAGGAAGAGGTGCTGCAGAATCTTCTGGGATGCCTTAGAAAATACGTAGCAACAGTCATTCCAAAAATTTGGAGGTATCCAAACCACAGGTACATCCTGTCTAAAGAGACCTTATTGTGACCTTTCAAATAGATCATCAGAGTTCATACCTTGTTCCCCACCTACTTCCTTTACCACATTTAGCCTGTGCATAAATATCCTCATTCACAGTGTGGGATACCTCCCCTGGCTTCTTTACAGCTTGCTTTTCTATTACTCCTAAGCAAGAACGTACACTAGGTTGCTTTGGCTGTGAAGGTATGAGTCTATATTTTTAGCTTCCTTCTTCCAATGCCTGAATGTCTGCACAAGGATTTCTGAGGGTTTGTTTTATTAGTCATGCATGTTATTTATATCATTCTATGGTTTTCCCTGTGGTTTTCATACACTACAGTTTAAAATATTCTGACAAAAAATGGATGAACAGTTGGGGAAAAGTTTGCAATTTTCTGTCCAATCTGTTTGATAATTGCCTGCTTTTCTTTCCTGGCAAATGAGCTGGCTAATTCTTTTCAGGCTGTGTTCCAGAATCAGCTCTTGAGAAAGAGCCCCTGTGTCATATCCAGGAAGTCCTAATAAATCAGCATCTGAAAACGAGAGCATGCAGAAGTGTGGTATACATGGGCCTTTAGAAAACAGCATGAAAAAGAATAATTTACCTGCCAAGTCTGAACAAGTTGAGGTACTCTTGACTGATATTTTTCTTGACTATCAAGATCTTCACAAATTTTCCTTCATTCCACTGTTGTAAAATCCTTCAAGGAAACAGAATGAGTACCTTGGATATCTCTTGCTTCACCAATATCAAACAACTGAGCTTCCTTAAAAAGGTTTCTCAGAGGAGAACAGCCGTATTAGAAGAGATTGAACATGCTGCCATAAAATCTTTCCTTAAATGTTGTGCTGTTGCATGCCCCATCAGGAGGTTATTGGCAAGAGTGTGGGGGTTCATACAAGGTGATGTGAGAACGTAATATTTATACTGTGAATACAGCCATTGACTAAAACTGAATTCCAAGAAAAGAGAAAAAGCCTATATAGCTCATTGGAATATATATGTTAAGATACAGAAAAAGATAATGAAAAGCTAGTGATCAATTCAGATTTCATAGACTTTAATAGCTACTAAAGAGTTTAGGATCAGATGCCATGTTTTAGCCATTTGCTGTAACTACTTTTATGCTCCATGATTTTATATTTTGCTTAGAACCCACATACTAAGATGAAAACTTTCTTACTTATCTCCTAGAAAAAGATTCAAAGTTGATCTGAAGAGAGTACATGAAGAATTCACTATTGGATATTTTTTCCCTGTATATGGACATATATTTTACACAATATGTAAAAATATTGTGACTTAATTCCATCAGAAACTTGTTTGGCTTTAAATACTAACCATATACTTATTTTTAATCCTTTCTCTAGTATATAAAGAAAGAATTGAGGAGTCAGCAGGGCTTTGTCCCATAGATATATTAATGTTTAAGTACTGCAATCAAGTTTCTACAGTGTTGTCCACTGCAATGAGACATGAATCCTGCCTCAAAGTGATTGGGCAGCCCTTTTGATTCACAGCACAGCTGAGGCACGGTTGATAGACACAAGTAACATGACATTACAGTTTTTCTTCACGTGGGTAGTCCATTAACAAGAGACTTGAACACAGTAACAATAAATAGATGACCCATGGGCTGAAGAGAAGGAAGAAAATAAAAAGGAAAATTAAATTTCAGTGGGTGAATAGCAACAGATGAAAAGAAAGAAGGAGAATGAAAAACATGCTGCATTACTCAAAAGTTATATTAAGTTTCTAAGTTCTTTAATTCACTTCAAGAATAATTTGATTTGGGGAGAAAAAAAAACTTTTTGAATTTGTACCTTGTTTCCTTGTTATACCAGAATTATCTTCAAGGCAGCACATGTTCTGTGTGGATTAGAAACTACTCATTGATTCAAGACAAGGAATGGATGGTAGGAACCTCATTAATAGCAATTATTAGTTTCTGAAGCTCTATCCAGGCTCCCTATTTATTATGGTATTTGTTGATGAGTTGGACTCTTCCAGCCTTCCTCAGCTATTGCCGACAGAAATGAGAAATACTCTTCAAATGCAACTGTCCTCTCAATGAGACATGCTTTACTTTCCGTGGTTACGTGCCCGAGCAGCATCAAAAACACCCTTAGCTTCGGTAATAAAAAAGTGCATGGAACTACAAAACTACTCCTTCTCCTCCTTCTCCCTCTCCTTTCTTCTTCTAACCTTTTTGGGTTTTGAAAACCAATCTGATTTGCATGCACATCAAGATTACGAGTAAAACATGTTGTGGGGCATAGGTCTAGTCAGAGCTGATTTCTGCATCTTATATGGGAGCAAACCTCCATCATTAACTCAATTCTGACTTCAAAAGATTGCTGAAAAGATTATTTTACAGGAAGATACTAAAAAAGTTCTTTACAGCAGTGGATTCACTCTGTCTTTACAAAGGGTAGCTGCTTACAGTTAAAGACCATTACCCTCATAATTTCCTATTCAGTTCTGCTGGCCAAAACAATTCTAGTGCTGAAGCTATCAAGATTCACTAGTGAAATGTTAAAGGTTTATGTATGCAACTGTAGGAATATATGCATGAAAATGTGTGCATATGTCTTAATATAATTAAAGGGAAATAGTTAAAATTGTGCCTGAAGTACAGTATTCAAGAAGTACACATACAGACAGATATATTTGTTCAGACACTTTTTCCACCTATGGTTGAATACCAAATGATACACCTTAACCCTGATGATTCAGTGCTAGTATAAAATGGGTCTCAGACCAAATATTTAGTTCATGTAAACACAATAATAAGACAAGAAAGTAAAGAAGAAATAATTTAGCATTGCAAGGAAAAGGAATGTGGCTATTTTTACTCCCAATAAGCCAAAGATAAACTTTCCTGAAATGCAAGAGAGGCAAAAACCTGACTGAGGAAGCACTGAGATTCAGCAAAATGCATGTATTAAAAAATATTCTCTCTTGGTGCAATAATGAGTTTACTAACATATATAAAATCAGGTGGGTCATCTGGAGGCATTTATTTTTTAAACAGTATAAACCAAGTCCACATGTAAGAAACAGAAACTTTTCTGTGGATGCTGTCTGCATCCATTTGCATTTCTGTTAAAGGGCACACAAACCCTGAAGGTGATTCTTTTATGCTATGAGTTGCAAACCACTTAGAGGAAATGAAGTGCCTGAGTCCCACTCAATAACAAGTGGAAGACTAATTCTTTAGGCCCTCTATAATAACCAGTTTTAAAATCTTAATGTTTGAAGAAAATATTATCCTCTGAAGGCTCATATTCCAATCTCTTCAAAGTCATTATCGATTGTATTTATTCCTACCCTGAAAGTACCCTCAAGTGGAAATTTGACAGGCTTGTTGAAACACAAGTTTTGCAGATGCCTACAGAGGAGTTCACATTTTATAATTATTTGCATTAAAATTTTGTAAATACTGCACAAAACTTATGTGCCATCATTTGATATCTAATGTTTTAGGAGTTTGGTTAAATTCTACACCAGGAATATCTGCTCAACATTATCCTAAAGTGAGTCCTGGTTAAATGGTGAGGAACTTGGCCCTTTTTCCTTACATTCCATAATCTACAGCACTGAGATTGTCTCAGAGAACATTTCATTAAAATAAATCTCATCTTTTGCCACTATCTTGTCATTTACCTCATGGTGGGAGAAAAGTGCTGCCAAATAGCTTACTGAGCTTTGATAGGTTTTCCCACTGATATGGCTTAATTTAACATATCCCTTGGTTCTTTTTCTTAACACCATCTTGTAGATTATCCTTCCTGAGTAGTTTTTTTTTTCCTGTACCAGGAAAATGATGCATAGTGTGAAGACATCCATCACAAACTGGAAGCAATGTATCCACTAATGTAAAGCCTACTGCTTCCAGCTCAGTGAGCACATCATACATCTTCTTGAGTGTGCCCACAGCACTTCCACCGTTGGCTGTTTCCACTGGATCTGGCTCTTCCCTGGCTGGAACAGCTCTCTGAGATACCCCCAGGACCAGCCTGGGGAGAGGTCCAACTGCATGGTAGGGCTTCCTGCCCTATTTATCTGCTGCAGGTAAATTATATGTCCATTTCTAGATAATTTCCTTTTTTTCTCACCTGTTCACATTATTTATCAACTTTATCTTTTATTAGAAGTTATACCTGTCTTTGTACCCATCTCCCTTCTACTCTATTAGCTACCCCAAAAAGAGCATAAAAAGTCTGAATATTGTATAAAGCAACAAAATATTCTCACACACCACAACTACATACTTTGTAAATATTTTTACTTTATCAAACAACAATAATGTTCCTGTCTCTTATGTTCCCACACAATCTTCTTCAGCACTGGTCTCAAAAAGTGACCTTCCATTAATTGTGAACTCATTTAATGGCAACTGATGGCATAAAGACATTAATCTATCTGACTACGTTCACAGGAGTCATTTAGTCTGAATGCTCCCCGCTAATCACAAAATCAATAATCACCTTCTTTTAACAAGTTTGTCTGTATGTGAAAGCTCTTTAATAATTTCCTCTATTTCATGTATCATTTATCCATGACTACCCAGTTTGTCCAAAAGGAGTCTTTCCAAGATGAGATCAGATTTTATCTCTTCTACAATAGCTACACTAATATAAGGTTTTTTTGCATCATTCCAGTGTGCCATAATAGTTTTTCCTTTTATCTGCCAAGAATTTCAGAACCTGTTCAAATGTACTGAAAAGTCCACATCATATGTCAAATGATGACTCAGTGGGGTTATTTGGAAAGACATTTTGGAGAAGAGCAGCTCCTCAGAGTTCCATTTTAATAACGTTAGGAGTGTCCATGTCAGACAGAGTGTCCTCACCTCTTACTCTTTGTCACAGAGGATGTTAACTGAAACGTTGATACAGTGATGGCCGGACTGGTCTCAAAAGTAAACTTCTGAATTTACAGAATTAGGCAAGAGGAGTTCACCCATCCTAACAAAATAGAAGCAAAATCAGTGTTACTTTTGAATGAGAAAGAAGCCACCTTCCAAGTTAAACTGAATTTGAGAATTATTTTCACAACCATAATTTTTCATGTCATCTCCTTATTATCCAACACTCCAAGTGGCTTTTTCTCTATTTTTGCAGTTACTGATCAGTAACTATAATCTTTGAAATGAAGTAGAACCTTTCAGTATCGCTGTATTAAGGAAAATAATAATAGCCTATTGACTGCAGTTTAGTCAATGATCCATTCATTATTCTGTCTTAAAGTCTTCTGGAGTTTGTAAAATAATATATTTAATTATCTTAAAAGTCAATACGAGCACAAATGAGGGACTGCAATGAACCAAACTGGTTACGATAATTAATGCAGTTGTGAAAACAGGGGATCAAGCTGTTCATCCCACCCTTTCTTAGCCACCTTTCCCAGGCCAATAGTCTGTACAAAGAATCAGATATAATCCCACAGTAAAGTATTTGCTCCTCCAGAGATACTTAGCTTTAAATGTGGCATGAGTGCACATTCTACACAGATGAAACAGGGTAATAGCTGTCTAAAGTGCCAGTGCTCATTTAAAAGGTGAGACATGATACCTCATATACTTGGTAGGTGAAGTAGTTTTGTTGCATACTTCACTTTAAATGTCAGGCACCCTGATCAGATGATAGAAGAGACAGATTGTGCATAAAAGTTTGTGTTTTAATTAGATCATCCACTCCTATATCATGGTTCAGTTACTTCCCATGCCATATTCCAATCCTGATTTTTTAGTTTAATATAATTATTTTTCTGAGAGAGGAAGAACAAACTCAAGAGAGTTAAAAATCAAACTAATGAAAAAATTAATGGATAAAGTATCAAGACACAAATCTTCATTTTCCTCTCAGAATTTGCTTTGAGGGACTTCCAGCACCAACATCCCACATGAACTACTGAGAGGTCAATTTGGATAAAACTGTTTGAACTAGCAGGCTTACATGGGAGGTAGATGTCTTGTTGATTTAGTAGTCTCTGGTAGGTGCAGACTGGCAGAGAAAAACATCTACAACTGACCTTCCACCTCACCTCAAAAAGAATATCACTCATCAGCAGCCACACATTTCGGTACATCCTGCAGTCATCTGATTCAGACTAAAACATTCACTTGGCTTTCAGACAAAAATGGGGAAGACAGAGTGTTCAAACACAGCATGGTCCTAAGCATTCCCCAGTGAGACAGACACTGAAGCTTCCTTTCATGTTCCTGCCTTTTTAAAAAGCAACATGCAAACAGCAGTTCTGTCTCATTCCAAAATCTCAGGACTGCATTGGTTCATCCTAAAATAGCTATAACTAATACTTGCCTCACTTAAATTGTGAGATTGCTTTTGTATTTGAAATTATGTCTTTTAGCCATAAAAGCTTTTTAAAAAGCAATTCAATAAAATTCCTGTCTTTTTCACACAGAACCAAATTATTTCTTTCTCCCTCATCCATCCTGGCCAAAGCAAAGGCAATGAATCTTTAGTGCATTTTTACTCATATAGGCTATTCCAGCAACTGTTCAGAATATTTATCTCTGCGTTAACTATATCTTCAGAATAACTTGAATCAATTTTTGAAATTTCATTTTCCCCCAGGGAAAAATGTCTGTGTCTTTCAAGGTAGTTATGTAAATACAAAGTTATAAAATTATTGTTTTAAGGATGTTTAATTGTTTTTTAACTGGCCATGAATAATATTTTGATTTCAGGTATTTATCTTCTATCGCAGTACTATGTTTGGTACAATAACTATCCATCAAGACAAAAAGCCAGTATGTATAAACACTTATTCTGACCATGTACGAAACCTTTTTCATCTACTGGTCACAAACTTGAGAGGTCTTTTCCACCAGTGTGCCTAAGAAAGCCATATCCTACTCAGCCGTAAGTATGTATCTGCTGAAGAGCAACAGCCCATGGCCCCAATTGCAGGAATGTTTGTAGCAGCCTTTTTAACATCCTATAGTGCATTTTAAAAGAATGTAAGTGCTTTTAAATGATGTTCTGTTTTACCACGTCCTTATGTTTCCCATATTTCTAATGGCAAACTTCTTTGTCAGACAGTATGCCCATTCCCAGAATACACTTTTGACTACTTTAAAGGCAACAAACCAGCACTGATATTTTGGGCCAGGTAACTGCCACATACTTTCAGCCTGTTTCCATTCTGCTTAACAAGTTTGTTCTGTTCAATATCACCAAATGAAAGTTAAGTTCCACCAAAGTATAAAAAAATTGGAGTCAGGTATTCTGGCTAGCATATCTCTATTTTCATTTGGTTTTCAACTTTATTTTTTTCTCCCATTTGATATAGTAATCATGAATTTAGTTGTGTGGATACTTTGGAAATCAGTATCTACAAGAGGATTTCCTACCACAGCGCAGGAATGGCATCTGCAGGTAAAAGAAAAAGTCTGGCATCTCAGGAATGTCAGCAGTGTTTAGCTGTTCTTTTAGCTGTTCTTTTAGCTATGAAGAAAGGTAAGAGTTGTGGGGCAGTCCTCTGTACCATGGAAACATGGCAGGAAAGCACTAACTCATCTGACACAATCTAAGCCATAGACATCAGCTAACACTCATGTTATAAATGGAACCAAGATTTTGTTCTCTGCTATTGAAAAAACATGTCCTACAAGGTCTGAATAGGACTTCTGCCAGTAGGAAATAGCAGCAGTGTGAAAGCATGTGATGAAGTGGACAGCAATGGAAAGCACAGCAACTAGAAACATCCTCTTATATTTATATGCATTACTTTCAATCCATCTGACTTCCTTTTGATCTTGTCTAATGGGATCCCCTTGTACAATGGAATTCCTGTAAATGGAACACACATATCATCATCTTATTCTTCTAGTTTCGCGGCCTTTCATTTTCATTCTCTTGCTTCATTATAATCCCAACATTTATAGTCTATTTTTATAGTCTATTTTTATTGCCCTATGTCTCAATCACTTTTATCTCCTATATTTAGATCAATTCTGTTTCCTTAACACTTTATATGAGAAATAACCAGACTTGACCACAGTGTACAAAATAAACTTTTTTCTGAAACATGCATAACGACATTAGAGAATCTTTAGGGCTTTTTCCCTACCCTATTCATGATACCAACAGTCTGTTGTTTTTCCTATTTTCAGTACTGTACTCCTGAAAGAGGCTTTTACTGAGTCTTTAGGCAAAGGTTAGTAGAACATCAAGGTTTTCTCTTAGCTCATAATAGAAAATCTGCAATTCTGATTACCTAAAGCTCTTTATTCACTTAAAACAAAGAGTTCCTTTCTTGTTTGGCAGTCCTTTTCTGAAAATGTTCACGGGCCTTAACTCATTAAAATTTAGTCCTTCATTTTCTCAGAGTTGCATGAAGATCTTGAAGTTCTATCTTCTCTTTGTAACAAAGGTTTTGATTTTTTCATGTACATTTTCCAACAACATAAATTTAACTCTCTTAACTCTGTACTTTTTAAATCTTACAGTGTCCCCAGCACTTTCTCAGAGGTACATTTAAAGAACACGTAAGATCCAGCACTTTCATATTCAAAAAGATAAGGGATCACTGCATATTGCCTTATTGATACTTTCCCTGATTATTAAAATAGTGAGACTGCATCTTTACCTATGAGCTTGTCTGCCAGAATAGTTTTGCAGGCACTTGATAAATAGATCAGTCCCCTTTGCTCTTTTATGAAAAAATCAGTTGATAGAAAATTCCTTGGACACTTCAAAATACAGGTAAACTAAGGCAAACAGAGCTCTACTGTGTTCAGCGCCTGTAAAGCTAAATCCATCAATAATTTTGTCTCTGCTTCTCCTCATCAGTACAAAATGATTTTGGCTTCTGAAACCTGGATTCAATTTGTCTCTATTTTAGCCACTTGAAAAATTTCAGTCTGGAAACTATCACAGAGGAGAAAATGGGTTAGTACCAGAGGGACAGTCCAGATACTAAGGAGGCTGAATTGCCTTTGGACATGTCTATCAATCTTCTTCAATTACAGAGGTGCTTAAAGTAACTCAGCTCTTAGCTCAGGCATTGCAATTAAATGTCTGAAGTTAATTCTATTTAATGTGTTTCCAAACCTGATTAAAATCCATGAAAAGGCCAAAGGATCTTTCTATTGCTTTAACTGACTGTCAATCATCTCTCCATCAATACTTTTCACTCTGCCTGGGGCGGGGGAAGGGACACAGAGCCTTCTCTCTACCCCTTTCTTAAATGATTGTGTCAAATTGATAAATACTTTTGATATTTCCCTTCACTTCTATTGCAAGAACTGTAAGGGTTTGCAACAATACTTCAATTCTTTTTGAAGTTCAATGCTAAACTCTGCCCAGGTTCTGTGTACTGGCAACTGAGTAACCATATCAGCACATTTACCCAGCGTCATCTTTTCAGTGCATGGTGCACATGATTCCCATTAAGCATTCTGCTTTGTCTTGGAAACTCCTCTACCGATGCAACATGGAATGCTAGAAACTTTCAAAGGTGGGGGGAGGAAGCATCATCAGGTTATTTTTCTAAAAATATTTTTCCAAAAAAAACTAATGCAGAATATGAAAATGCAACAATTTTCTTTTGCAGTAAAGATGTTATTTCTTCTAAGATCCAAAATAAATCACCAAAAGCTTTCAAAGGTGACATTTAATCCATTACTTCAAATAATTTCTGAGATGGACGATCCATTAGAAAGACACTTTCAATTCCTCATGCCCTTGTAAGATTTTAATGTATAGCTAGCAGAAAATGCATTTACACAGCATGCTTTTCATAGCAGGGCTATAATTTATTGATAAAGCTTAAAAAAAATTCTATGGCTGTTTATGTCCTTTTTTTATTTGTTTATCCATAAATAATAAAGGGAGACCGAGTCAAGCCTTATCACTTACATAAATCGGTTGGATAACATTTTTTCTAAAAAAACCCAAATAACTGTAACTGGGCAAAATAATGAGGATACTTCAAATGGTATTAGATATTATCATAGATATAATATTTGATGTATGCACAACCAAATTGAAAAATTCACAACCAAGTGAAAAACAGATCAACCCAGCTCTTCCTCCCCTTATCTAGACAGAAGACTTCCTGTGTGTGCTATTGGTGTTCTCTAGAAGTGTTACCTTGAGTCTATGGCATGGATAACCTGCCTTTCAAACAGCTTGAGAAGTCAATCTAGGAATGAAGGGTCAAGAATATCTGATAACCTGGGGCGTTGTAATACTGACTAAGTCAAAACCTTATTTCCCCACAATTTTTTCCTTAATGCCAGCATCTTGCTAGGTATAACATCAGCTAAATCAGACACAGGAAGCATCTGTTTTACCTTCAGGAGAATTGTATTAAGTTTTTCTCTCATATAATGTATTGTCGTCTCATTCTTCCCATTGCAGAAGTACAGTCACTTAAGCATTTCTAGTAATGTGAAATCTTGTATGCAGGACTATAAATTTAATTAAAGAAATAAGAGCTCGCTACATTAAAAGTATAATGGAAACAAATACAAAATATAGGTCATAAAGAGGTTCTCTTAAATTGGCTCATCAAAGTCTTATGTTTAGCTACATCCTCTCTTCCCTAATGTCAACTGATCATCAGACAGCAAAAATGTTTTTCTTTTGAAAGACTCCCTTAGAGAAGATGTTCCTTTATATCAAATACATCTAAAGTATAGGATTCTGTCTCCAGATATCTGAGATTTTTGGGCTGAGAGCAGCTAAATTTATATAGACCTTTACTGGGGAAAAGTTAAAGTCTTTTTTAGGACTTAGTGTAAAGCCCTTCAGCTGCATGATCAGAGCCAAAATCTTATTTATTGGGAAAAAAATCTTCCCTGAAGCATCAGGGAATTACAAATTTTGTTCTATGTTATTTTATTTTTAGCCAAAGGAAGGAAAAAAGATTAAAAATTTAAATTAATAATTTTAAATTATACTTCTGTCCCAAATCAAAGGATGCAGTCTGAATTCAGATGAATAATCTCTCTTCCCTCGTCAGGCTGAAGCCATACATACATTAGACATGCACTTCACCTCATTCTCATTAAAGCATGTGTCCTACTGATCCTCTTTAACAGTCCGGACAAAGCAAGATGCTGCTACTGGAATTCAACTTTAAACCTGGACTTTTTTTTTCCCTTGAGCTATACCTGTCTCTTAAAACAGGTTTGATTAAAAAGAGAAAAATGCTGTTATCAAAACAGAGAAGCCAAAATGTGTGTTGCTAGATTATAGATACTAAACTAAAGTACCAAATATGCTATATGGACCTTGAATTAAAGACATAAAATTCAGAGAGAGCATCAAACTCTTCTATGGCATCATCCACTGTCAACAGAATTCAGGGTGAAATATCACACTTGCAGTCATTAATATTCATATTTCTAGTTATATGGATGAAATCTCCAGTAGTTTGTTTGCTTCTTAATGATTCCAGATTTGTGAAGCATAATATGAAAACTCCTAGCACAGAGATGTGTTACTGGGATAAACAAATGTATTTGCTTGAGACTGTAATAAAAAGTACTATTCAAATATAATAATTGAACATGGTAATTATTTGGTAATTCCTCTTCTCAGCTGAATTAGTTTAAAATACTATTTCAATCCTAGTTTAGCCTTTTTGCCATTCCAAGACAGTGCTGTAACTTACATCAGAGAATAATTGCTCTTCCTGAGATAATAGGAATTTTTACACAGGCCCTGGAACATTGGGTTTTAGCTTTGGTATTCTGGATTTAATCAAAAAGTAAAAAGTGTTGTCTCCAGAGATCCATTTGCCATGCTGGATGTGTGAATCTTACAAATTACCTAATTGGCTCAGTAATATTTTCTTTTTTTTTTTTCTTTCAATAAGCATAGAAAAATCCTTCATTAACCAAAAAATTACAAAGAGCACGTGCATTTTATATGTATATATATGTGTATGTGTGTGTGTGTGTGTGTGTATGTACATGAATAATTTGTATTTGAGGCATCTGCAGTAGTCACATCACTCTACTGGAAAACTACAAGTCAGGAAGGTCTCTTTTCTTACTCCTTCTCTCTTTTTTCCAGTTAAAAGCTTCCATCATTCCCTTAGAATGAGTTTGCCTGCTTTTATGTGATATAACAAGCTTTTAAAACAATTTATTCTTTACCAGTTCCAGATGTAGGCTCTCACAGGTGCCAAATTGGTTGCTTTTCCTTTTTTTCCCATCTCCTCCCCTCTCCCAGTTCCTCCTGACAATTTTCTCTCCATTTGCTTTTTCCTTCATTTTCCTTTTATTTTTTTCCTGAAATAATGAATGATTCTTCTGAGGATTAAGGTCTTTGTCATGTGACAATGAATGATTCTTCTGAGGATTAAGGTCTTACACATGATTAGTGTAGGTGTAAGTAAATTATTTTTAATAAGCAGTTAAATGTGTTTTTTTCAAACACAACCAAATTGAATAGAAATTCAGATTTGGGTTCACATGGAGCAATACATTTCCAAAAAAGAATAAAATCTTTGCAAAGAAGAATTCTTTAAGAATCCTTTAAAAATGTGTATTTATAGGTCAGAGCCTCAGTCTGTCAAATTATGCCTTAATCATCCTTCAAAGGAAAATAAATCCAACCACTTTTGCATGGACAATGCATTGACATGATGGGCTTTGGTCAATGCATGTGGAAACTTTCTTATTAGCCTTTTTTACTGGACAGAATTCATCTGTTCCCATAAAGGTTTTCAAAGCATAAATTATATTTGACAGAAAAATCTTAAATAGAAGGGATGGGGCAGTAGGTGAGTAGAAATTCTGTCTTAAACTCACCAAATAAATCTACAGTTTGATCCAACTGTGTCTGGAGTTGATATATCAGCCAGGCTGACACATCATGTAACTAGACTGCAAACATTCCAATCTGTGTTGCCAAGCTTCCCACTGACAAGAAAGAAAACTTCCCCCAGTAAGATTTAAATATCAGAGAGGAAGGCCAATAGTTTAAATCAAGAGAAATCAGCTAAGATTTATGATCTGGATTTGCACTACAATATTGTTGGAATCAACATTTTTAAATCATATTCATATCTGCTCTTCAAAATCTGCCATTGTTAGCAGGTACTTCTTTTATACTATTACAAGGCCACGCAAAATAAGAACCTGTTCTTTCAATAATTCTCCTACAGAAAAGAACCAAATTTGTATGATGTTACTCTTCCCTATATGTTCTTTTAAAACCTATGGGATAAGTGGGGAGAGACACATAAGCTCTGAGTACAGAAAATACATAATCGCTGAAAAACAAAAGGGGTTTAAATAGACAACTTTAGAATGCTTTTTTTGTTGTTTCATCTTTTGCTGTTTTACTTTTAAATATTTGAGCTGCCTATTTTTAAAAAAAAAAATTAATGTAAAACTGTTGTTTCTTAAGAGCCAAAGCAACATTCTGGAAAGGATTTTCTTTAACTTACTTACTAAATCAGAGTTTCTATATAGCCTTTAATTTATAAGTGATTCTGAAATGGGCACATTCACAAAGATCCTCCGACTTGTTGCCAACATGCTTTGAGAGGGGAAAGCAGGTGGAACCTGTTTCTGGTCTGAAACCATGCAATATCTAAGGGACAATTAACAAAATCAGCAAAATCTAAACTGGTTTTACCCAATCTACATTTGAACAAAACCATGCAGGCTGTAGAACAGACTAAAAAAGATATTTTAATATATATATATATATATAACCACTATAAAATGTAAAATCATAAAGAGATTAAAACCATTTTTCTTTCCTGTAATAAATCAGGGATAAAGAGAGTCTTCATCCAGAACACAATGAGGAAGAGAGGGAATTCAGGGGTAGAGTGTTATCAGAAGTCACTTCCATTGACATGAATAATTGTGCTTTTGTAGTACAGCAGCAAGTTGCTGGCAAACAGAAAGGTAAAGCTACAATTTCTCAAACAATAACACACAGACTGCATGGCTTGATACAAAATGTTTTCAGCTGTAAATATTCCTGGTATTGTTAAATTCATCTTCCTGTAGTAACTGATGGATTTTTAGTGAAAGTGGTATGGCCATTGCTAATCCAACCCCATCATTCTCCTTTTCAGTGCACTGCTTCGGAGCATTGCTGCTGAAAAGCCTCTTGCAGTGACTGGTTATTCACTGAATATTTCCATATCTAGTGCAATAAAAAGTCACTAATCTAATATGAGGGTTTAGCTTACAAAAACATTTCCTATAAGTACTTATGGTGGCAACTACTGCTGTTGAAATGTCTGAACTAGGTGGGATTGTACAAAAATTCACAGAAGAGGGGAACAATTTATTTAAGCACATAAGAAACTTTTCTAGTTGGACAATGATAAATGGTAGAAGCAGAAAGATTTGATGTGACTTTAAAACCTTAATTCTGCTTTTCTGCCTACCTAATTAAAAAAAACCCCACACTATATTTTTATGGTTGCAGTAACTATTTAGAAAATTCCCTGGAGACATGACTGAAGGGAGTAAGGAGAGAAAATATTGCAAAAGCATGGCCTACACTAAAGCAGAAGTTTTTCCAGAGTATTCTTGTTACTCCAAGAATATTCTATAGAAGGATATTCATATTCTGGTCACAGTGTCCAAAATCTAGAGTGAAACATGATTCTCTAATACAATATTTTAAAGACATGGGGAAGAGCTAAAACATATTAAATCTGTATGCACTAAAAGAGAGTGAGACAGATTTCTAACCTCTTCAGGTCCCCTCTCAAGTCCCACTCATCCTCTGTTCAAAAAGTTCAACTGGTACTTTTGGAGACATCAGTTCACACAGAATCACCAATGACTGGGTGATACATTGCTCATCTAAGAATACTGTTTTCAGCTCCCTCCCTATCTGTCTTGACTGCAAAGACTGTTAAATTGCCACACAGGGACACATCAGAAGGGAAGTGTCACACTGCCACCATTACAGGCACCACAGAATACAGAAACTGCAGAAGACACTTTACTGGGTCAAAAAGCATTGCCTCCAAAGAAAAAAGAAAAAAGTGGAGTTTACATTATCTAGATAGAAACAGGTATTGGTCCCAGAAATAAAAAGCAGTTGCTTGAGTACATGACATCATTATACTCATTGCATGCAAAAGCAGTGGAGTCCATATCAAGGGTGTGTGTTTGGAGCTTTCAAAGACTGCTTTTAAAAAAGAAATGGAACAAACATAAGGTGGATCCTCTGTGTAAAATAATTTAAAATAAATAATACTTATAAAAAAGAAGTAAATTGTGATTTGGAACATTTCCCTAGAGGCCACAAAATTTCCAAAGCTATGATCAAGACAAGAGGAGAAATTAATTAATAACCCAGATGAAGCAAAGGAAAACAAACAAATCTCTTGGAAAATGTCATTTAGAAAATGGGATGATAATAGCAATGAATATAAATTAGCCACTGGAAAGCAAACCACTAATGAGGAAAGTTGAAAGTCATAAGAAGAGTCTCTGACCACTACAATTAATACCAAAGGAAGAGACTTTTTATTACACTAATAATGATCAGTATCTTAATTATATTGGGATATTGTTCAATAAGCAAGGGGCAAGTGTTAATAACACAGACACAGAGATTTTCCATAAACATTTCTACTATGTACTTTGCTTGTAGAAAGTAAATTATGTGGTTATAATGAACCCATTCTGTTAGTACTGAGACAAAATATTGTAATAGAAGCTATTTTAAATTCATTTAATTCAAAAGCAGTTCTAACTCAGCACATCCAGATAACTCTCAACTAATAGCTAGAGGAGAACTGCTATAGGACAAGACTGAATTGTTGTGGATTTCCAATGTGATCAAAGACTCATTTCCAATTCTTAATGGTAATTTTCAGAGGAGCAAGCTAAGAAAATAATCTTCTGCCAAGACACAGAAAGGGTAAATGGGGCAATACCTGAAGTAATTACAGACTTTGTTATCCTGTGTTGATCCCAATGAAAATAATGGAATATATGATAGGGGACTCAATTAAAGGACAGCAATACATTGAAGTACTAATCTAAATGCTCTTATAGATAATAGATCTCAATATACTTCAATATTTTTATGAGATTATATTTTTGATTGATAAAGGTTAATAGTGTTATACAGTACAATTAGATTCCTGTAAGGCACAACTAACTGCACACTGCACAATATCCTAATTAATAAACAAGGACACAAAATCAGCATTGCATACGTAAAAGTATTAAAACTGGTCAAGGATAGGTCTTGTTGATCTCACTGGAAAGCACCAGGCTGTGGCTGTATTTCCAAGGGCATTGCCACAGAGCAGAGTTGTTGGTGCCTAGCTATTTAATATTTTTATAAATCATTTTTTGGAAAGGAATCAAACTGAAACAAAGATAAAGTGAATTGTAAATACTGAAGATATCAAGTAATTGACAGAATAACAAAGATCATGTCATAAATCACAAAAACCATTCAGGATGCTGTGAGCAAATCAAACTTTTTGGACCATCCCAGATAGGCCATATTAGCTTGAGTAAATTACTGCTGCATTTTAGACCGTATTTTGTACCAACCATGAGATTAGTTTTACCTCCACATACAAGAGAAATTTAAGTTTTCAGAGGAATTTCTAGCAATCTATAATTTCTAAAAGCATGTATTAAAGGCAAGGTGGAGAAATAACATCTAAAGTTATCAAACACCCAGAAAGGCACCTGAGTAGCAGCTTACTTTACTTGGAAAATCTGCAAACACTCATAAAGATCATTGAATTAAGGATTTACAGAAAATAAAAATGATGTAGAAATTAAAAAGTAAATTTTACTGGCTTAAATGTGCCCAAATCAAAACCACATGGTAAGGAAATGAGAGCTCAAATAGCTCAGAGAAAATTTCCATAGCATTGCAGATCTCTAGAATTCATCATCACTGACGAATGTTCACAGAATCAGAAAAGAGAAGTCAGACACATCTTGCTGTTGAAGGAGAGTGACAGCTAGACTCCAAGTTTGCAGAAACTTCTTTTGTATTCACAATTGATGAAAGCCCTGAGAAGCGTCTGAAAACGCCCACGTTGTTGACAATCAACAGGGCACGTTCACCTGAATACTGAAAAGAAAGCATAGCCATGACATACTTGATTTGTATACTAACTCAATGTAGTTACAGAAAAAAATTATGCAACCTTATTTACACCTAAATATAGGCCTACTCTTCAGGCCTCAAAACTGGAAGAATTATACCCAGGACTTACAAGTATGCCATGGATAAACAAAATTCACTTCTCCATCTTACTGCAAGAAGATTCTGATCACAGGGAAATTTTTTCCTTGTATAATGTCATTACAATTATAAAAGCAACAAATATCAAATGAGAGTGGAATACAATGCATTTTCATTATGCCATTAGGACTTGTACTATGAGCAAGCAGTCTAGTGAACAGCATGAAAATACAATTATAAGAATTAAATGCATATGCAGTGCAAAGATTGTTCCTGGAGACATTTCTTCATTTATTTATTTTTAACTTGAATCCTTTGTTTCTATAGGAATCAATATTTCCTTGCAAAGTTAATGACTACTATAACATGTTAATGAGCTATGTTAACAGGCAATAATGATACTATTATTTTTGCCACCCCTATATCTGTGAACTAGATTCAACAGGAAGCAAAAAAATACCATTACACTGATATGTTAATTATTAAATCCAGAGTAATTTCCCTACCTAAATATTATTAAATCTATTTTCACTGATTATATAAAATAAAAAAGTAAAACATCAGCATCAGCCATTTCTCTTGTAACTATGAAATATCAAAAATATTGTTACACTTCCACTAAGTTTCACAAGTCCACTTATGACTTGATTTAAATATTATCAGTAATATGTTGTTAACAACTCTCCTTTATCAAAAGCTTGTGAAATTTTCTAATGGAAGCCTAATTTTTAGTATTGTGTGGCCTTCACTGAACCAAATATCCAAAAGAGGATAGACACCTCAGGCATAGTGGAAATCTAATTTTTCTGTGTGAGGGGAAAGAGGTAAGCAGTCTCCAGAGAAGATGATTCAGAATACCTAGGCTTGATGCCTAAAATAAAGATTATAAAAAGTTTCCTATACAAGTGAACTCATCCAGACTTAATTCTCTGCTGAGACAAATTTTAAACTTCAATAAAGTAAAAGCCGGTTCATCCTCTTTTTTTTTTTTTTTTTTTTTGCATTGGATTCTCATAATTTCAAGTTAATATAAAAAATGTTCATACCATAATCTCTGGTAAGAAACTTTGCTAAAGCTTACTTTGAATTTAACTATTCAAACTATCAAACTATTAAAAGTGATATTGCACAGAAATTAAAAATGCACGTGTCTCTTGAATTGATGCTTTGGATTTCACAGTCCTGAGAATTTTGCAGCAGTCAGACTGAACAACATGACTTGTGTTGGATGCCGTTAGAAACAGCAAAAAAAAAGTGTGGGAAACCTGGTTTACTTTTGAAGAAAAAGGGGAGCCCTGCTTGAGTCAGGAGCAACACTTATAGCTATTTAAACAGTAATCTCTTGGTTAACTTAGCTGCACACCAGCCAACCTGTGCCTAATCACATCACTTTTTCTTCCCTGACTCGCAATTTATTATGAGCAGAGAAGCATCCATCTCTGCCATAAGACAGGCAGCATAGCAATGACACAGAATATTTGTCTGAGGTGACATCAGATAGCAGCACACCTGACACTTTAATGGGCAGCAGTGAAAATGCACACATTCCAAAGGCAGGGGATTTATCTGTGCAAGTCTTATCTGCACAAGAAAGTTCTGCATAGTAACTGCTGTGCCAGTGGAAATGGGCTGACTAAGGAGTTAAAGAGCTAAAAGTAGGAACAGAGTCTTTACCATTTTGCCTTCTCTGTCAAAGTTCTTTTGTGGGAGGTGAACAGAGAGGTTCAATTCTGACCCTAATAAATGGCTTAAAGTTAATGCCAGTGCACTGCCAGCCTACAAACATGCCAGTGATTCTGCAGACTGAGAACAGGTTGTATAAAGACAGCAGGCTACCTTCCAATCTGTTCATAACAATATCATATTTGTCTTCTGAAATGTATTTTCTGCAGGACAGAAAAAGCAGTATTGGCAGATCTTCAATGCATAGGGGAATAATTTGTTCAAAGGTTTGAGGCATTTTGGTTGGTAAGGAACAGAAACATTGATGTGCTCCTTCCAAAATAATTAAGCAGGAATGTCTGAAGCACATCAAGCAGTCTGAAGCTGAGCCTGAGGTTTCAGGTTTTATGGGTTCGTAAAATTCCATCCATGCTCATAGTTTTAGAGACTCCAGGTTACTTTGCATGAGCATGATGTAGCCAAAGAACACACTCCAAAAATCTGCACCTTCTTTTCTGACAGGGACCAGAAACCTTATTCTAACTTTTATCACATACAAGAGATATGGAAAAAAAAAATAATGATTTTAAAAGCATTGACATCTTGTGTGCTGAACAGTCATAGTTCCCTCTTAAAACTTATGACTGGAAATACTTTATGCAGCTTGCAATTAATGATTCTGTAAATTACTGGGATGAAAAGCAGATTTCAGGATAATATTTTAATGGCTCATTATCATACCCAGTTTTGGGTGCCTTTTTAATCATTCAACATTTTGAATAGAAAATTCCATTGCATTATCATAACAGAAATCTAATTTATCATCCGTTACTTTATTTTTTGGATAAATAATTGGATTACGGCACTGTAAATGTTTACAGCAGAGATCAGGATACAACTTTCAATGCAGGTAATCTTGAATTTCTCCATGTCTGAATACAAAATAATGAAACAAGTTAAAGCACAAATATACAGATTAATAGAGTATATAAAAGGAAACTGCTATCTTTGTTTAGTATCTTTGCATATTTCTCTGTGTCAAAATATAATTATTTTTTTTCAAATTCAGGGTGTTACCTGGATGCAGGAAAGTTGCACAAAGATCATGTACATCCAATGGGACTTGCTCCTTTAGTCTTTACCAGCACTTCCTCCACATCTTGCATCTTTCACATACAAGATTACAGATAGAAAACACAGGAGGACAGAACACAGCAAACTGTAGGCAACAAGCAACTGCTGGAGATAAAGAACTTCCTGCATCTAGTCCTGAACTGGTATCCTGTTGCACATAACTTGGAGCAGTGACAGTCCACATTATGCTCTTAGATGGGGGCATAACATGACTATTCTCTTCACCAAATCCTATTTAGCATCCTTGATTTTAAAAACAGTATTTCTTGTTCCCCAAAACGAGCATATCAATGAAGCTCTGCTGGATACCTCCCACTCACCACACCATGCTATGATTTTCCACAGGTTATCCCATTTCCATAACTCATTTTCTATATTTTACTTCCAAAATGCAAAGAAAAGTGAATGGAATAAAATTGCATTTGTTATATTTAATGACATTTGAGTGTTAGAGGGAACCAGTTAGAATAATCTTTAAAGTAGCATTCACAGAATCATAGCATAGAGACTGGAAGAGACTGTAAAGATCATCTAGTTCCAAGCCCCTGCTGTGGGCAGGGACACCTTTCAAAGCCCCATCCAGCCTGGCCTTGAACAGTTCCAGAGATGGAGCATCCACAACTCCTCTGGGCAATCTGTTCCTGCATCTCACCACCCTCATCTGCTTGCCAAACTCACACCCACTTTTGGCTTGGTGAGTCCTTCAAGATTTCAGTGCACCTGGACATGTCTGGAGGTCAAAATTCAGTGCAAAATACTTATTTTTTCCCTAATACAGAATATTATGAAACCACTACAGTTTCCTTAGGAAAATGTAAATTTCCTACTGAGTTTTACAAGCATTAACATAAGATTTGAAGTTCCCTTATCTTCACCTAGAACTAAGAAAAATTTGAAAACATTAGTTCTCTTTTTGACACAACGTATGCATAGGCAGAGATAATGTTCTCCCCACCATGTTGTAGGAAGTCAGGAAAAAGAACAATTAATACATTGCAATCCCAGCACAAAGGACTAAAAAGAAGAGCTAAAGCACTGTTTAAAAAGTGGTGTACAGTTTTCAGGCAGACTACAAAAGTAACCTTGGAAGATTTAAAAATATTTATGAAACAAACTACAAAAACCATACCCTTTCATCTAGCCTATTCATTTCTTGACTAGTCAAGTGTCAGAAAAGCACAACGGACCATCAAGAAGGAAGCTTTGCAGAGTATTAAAGTGTAATAAAAATGGAAAACAATGAGCTTATCTGGATAACACTGCATACTAGTTAGCCCTTATTAATTATTTAACTCTAGAAGCTCTGTGAAATATGTACAAAACTAAAATAAACATTCACTTAATATTACTTTGTAATTTTTTGTAGTACATCCAGAATCTGAGCTTTCTGGAAAATTATCTTGAATCATTTATTTATCAGTTATGAGTTTTAAGCTGAAATCATGACAAAATTAACAGCTTTCAAGCTGAAAGTTTTATTTGATTGTTTGGGTTAGTGGTTGCCTTTTTTTCACTAATGCTTTAAATGCTTATTAGAGAAACAGGTACAAATAAAGATAAAATAATCTTCATATCATGACTTTTGGAGTGAAGAGCAAAAAGATATGAAATAAAAGCTTTATGAGGTAAAGTAAGACTAGACTAAAAAATGCTACATCAAATTATGAAACAGGTTCCTATGATCTTCCCTAAAGGTAACTGGAAAGTACAATTCAGATTGCAGAAGATAAATTATTCAGCAAAGGAAAAGCTGCCACCTGGCTCCATAAAACAAGCATTTAGGCCCCTATAAAATCAAAAGTGAGAAGCTCAGGCTGCCTTTTTGCATCTCACAAATTTGAAAGAAAGTGATTTAACGTGCTTCTGCCACTGAAAAACTCTCATGCTATAGATTGCATCACATAGTGAAGCAACAGGCTGCAGACTTGCATACAATCAGGAAATTAAAATACAATGAACAGGTTAAATGATCTCCAGGAGGACTTTTCACACGTGCTTTGAAAAGTCCTCTGACTTCCTGGGTAACTTCCTGGTTCATGGCAGCGATCTCATGAACTGACTTTACAATTGTCACATGTGGCCTCAGACTGGATAGATGTTAGAATGAAAGAGATTACAGTATGTAGCTGAGAGTCAGCTTCATTCCTTGTTTTCCCAAGGAACCGATGGGCAAGTGACAAAAGCCAGCTCATAGAGGGTTATTAATTTTAATAACCTGCTATCAAGTTTAGGCACTACTCCTCACAAGTGTGAATAAGCCAGTATACCACCTCCAACTACAAACCAACGTGTTCAGACTTTGCTTCTAGCTTCCTGTCATAACTCTTATTTGGAAGCCATGAGTTATGGTTCCTTTATGACTCTGCTTTCTTGCAATTACACTGATATGTCTCTATTAGCATTGTTAAATACATGTTATTGACAAACATTACACTGATTAAATTAATATTGGACTAAAAATGGATGCCCACACATTAGTAAGCAAAGGACAGAAATTTGCAGCACTGTTACAAGAAGTTCCCAGGACGTAGTAGCATTTATTAATAGCTTAAATCAAGCAAAAAAAAAAAAAAAAAGAAAAAAATGAATTAAAGTCTAATTTTGTCTACTTGAATAAATTCCTGAATTATAAGCTGTACATCTTACATGTCAGATTAAAGCCCTTTAGCTGTTAAATTTATGTTTCACTATATATAATTTAAAGATATCTATGTATCAGGCTTTACCAATGAGCATGGTTTTGTTGTCTTTTAAATCAATTACATCACAGAAGAAGCTGACAGTTGAGCTCACGTCTCTCATGTGTGACATTGAAAGTGTGTACTGCAAAAGAAAAATCATTCACCAAAAGACAAACACCTTACATGGCTAGCGGTCCTGCACAGGGAGTAGGAAAGCTTTGATAAGCCAGTGCAGGAAACAGAGGCCACTGAACGTATAGAAGTCCTATGGTTTTTCTCCTTTCTACATGCCAATCAGTGTCAGGTCTTTGTGCTAACAAAGCACTACATGTTTAGTCTTGTTCATTTAGGGCTGCCTAATGGCATTCCTAATAATTGCCAAATTCTGCCAAATAATCCAGCTCACACAATGTACAGTTTATATGACCTCCACACTGGATTTGGATGGGAGCAGATGGCGCCAGTCTGGTGGGAGACAGGAGTGGCATAGGCAAGGCCAATCAGTCACAAAGCCTCCAGGTTCACCTGCCGATGATTTTTAAATGCACTTGAACCAGAAGAGGGGCTCTGTGCCACAGGACCACAGTGTTTGTCATGTAGTGCTGGGATCTGCAAGGGTAGATTTATGTTTTCATGCAACCAGAACTTTAGCTAAAATCTCTGCTGCCTTCATTCTGAAATTATATATCGATAAGAAAAATGGCTTTTAGGGAGGAGAAGATTACAAAACAGCCCATCAGGGAGAATTCAGCACATAAGACGACAGAGGCTTGAATTGAAATACATAGTGTCTTATAGCTGGAGCAATAGAGTCTATTTTTCTTGCTTTCTCTTCTTTTCCTCTACTGTACTGAACACCATATTTTTTCTTTGCCTTTGGCACCTTCTATAAATGTAAACCATCCTCTCTATTCCTGCAATGGTATTTTATAAGACAGAAAATGAAGAAATATGAAACTAAATTTCCACAGAAAGCCATTAAAATTTCTTTGTACTACTTAGGCATTTCTGCTTTAACATCCTATTTGAGTAGCTCATAGACTATGTAAGGTATTTGCAGAACACCAGAGAGGGTGGTGTCATTTTATTCTCAAGGCAGTATTTGCTCTTTCTATTTATGTTCAATTTATTACCATCCTTCTAGCAACCCATGCTTTTAAAGAGGGCATCATGACTCAGAGGAGTCACTCAGGATGGGTGACCTTGGCTGCAAAACAGATGACAAGTGCTTGTTCATTCAAGGGTTAACACACTCCCCTCAATAAAATTCCTGGTGACACTGTTCAGAGCTACCAAAATTTCCATTTCTTCTTGCTGCTAGGACTGCCGTTCTGAATGAGCCAGGTTAGAAAATTGAAGCTTAAGAATGGGATGGGAAAAGGCGGTGGAATGGGATGGCAAAGCCTATAATAATCCTCCAAGCACAGGCCAATAGCCAAAATTCCCTGATATCAAGACCATTGGGGCTTAGCTTCTCTGACTCCTTTGGCCCTCACTGAAAGCTGAAATGCACTTAGCATCTGTCAAAACTAGGTCCCAAGCTTTTTTCCTCCATCATCTGGGATGTCTCTAAACCAAATAAGGACCTTTAATCTTTTATTCGGTTGTTGATTTCTGGGATGTCTGCCACAGATATATCTCTACCAGCCTTTTTTTATTAGTGCTGGAAAGTGTATTTTTATTTAGTGGCAGGGAGAAAAAAAAAGATAAAAAAAATCAAAGTGTTTTCTAAAGTTTCAATGTCATTCCCAGGTAGTAGTTAATGGATAAATTATTATCTTACCTCCAAACAGCAAGAGCAGCAGAATTGCTGCAGTCAATTGCCTGCAGATCTGGAGATCTGATATTGCTTAATTAACACAGATTATGCGTTACCTTGAAGTAGATAAATTTGCCTCATGAAAATGTTAAAAATCAGCTGTGTGTCTAGTTATGAGACTATACAATTCCCAGGCCCTTCAGAAATGCTCACTAGTACCCATTCATCCAACCATGTATCTTTTTGTCAGGTCATCTGGACTGCAGCAAAGCTCCAACTGAAGCTGCTCGGTCTTAGCTTCCTCCCAAGTACTTTTAAAAACTATTTTAGAATTTCAAGACAGACATTTGATTTCTCCTTTCATGTTTTTGCAGAGCAATGCTCTGGAAAGGCTGGTGCTGTTGGCATTGTACTGACAGCAAGAAAAAAAGCTTCATTTCTGTGGCTTTTATTTCATCTGAGGGAGTTGCTTGTCCTGATCATGGTACTACTAAGTTATCCCTGTCAGCAGGCATTTGTCTTTGAGGTTACAGTTTCTTGCAGTTACAGCTTTTTCTGACAGCAATTCTTTGCCTTTGAACATGACAAGGTAGCATCACGTGATGGTTAGGAGAGAGAACTAGAATAGTCATGTGAGTCAGCAAATGCCTTTCGTTCTAGTGACCAGAAAAGAACTATTTGAAAAGATAATCCAAAGGAGAATTAACTTTGGAAAGTAAAATAGCCAACAGAAAGAAATTTTTTTCAAAATGTTAGAAACCACCTGCTCGCTTCTAACCACTCAGCATTTAGCAGCAGCTACTGGATGACAGCAGACCTGGATCCCAACAGTGCTGGGCAGAAGGAAACCCTGCTGCCTTTCTGCCTGGAGGAAAGATGCCTGTCCCCTGTCTGAGCCTGTGGATTTTCTGCATGAAGACCTTCCCATCTGAAGCCTAGACGCCCTTTCACAAGCAGTCGGCATCAAGTGCATTTACGCCACTTCTTTTTTCATGCACAGAGCTGCTCAGAGATAACATTAAGGGAGATGAATGAGGCCTGAACCCAAGAGATATTTCAGTGTCTGTGTGACATAAGAGTAGTATTTGCTTATAACCCCAAAGGAAGGATTCAGCCTTTGAAAGCACAACATGATGTATTGTCTTTAAAATTCACTAGCTAGACACAAGCACTGGTGAATTATGAAGTATTCAACAAGACAAAAACTTATATCATGGTGTTGTGTATTAGTGGTCTTGAGCCTGCGATTTATTAATGTAGGCAAACTGACAATAGCTCAGGGAGAGCTCAAGCACATGCAACCTGAGATAAAGAAACAAATGGCACGGCTCAGCTTAATAACCACAGTGGGTGGCAGGCAGCCAGTACAGTTCATATGAAATCTTCAGGAAACTTCTGTCAGGCTGGAATTAGTCTTAAATACAGCCCAGGTGCAGGGTAACACAAAAGATCTCTTCACACAGAAGTTTTACTCCATCAGCAATTCTATCAAGGTTATCAATACTACAGGCAGACCAGGAGAGTTAACCTTTTATACTGAGGCTGACCCCAACAGAACAAGCTACCTTTTTCAACTTACCTCTCCTGTTTCCTTAATCCTCTGTCTCAGGCTGTGATCTTGCAAGATTTCACAAGCTAACTGAGGTTAGCTTGGGTCATTGGTTAGATGTGAAATCCAGGCCACTACAGCCAGAATCCTTCCCCTGAGCTGCTATTTAAGGTGAGTCTGCAACAAAGTCTCTCAGAACTTCCAGGAGCTTGGCATGCTGGGATGAAGAGCTTTGGTGTGGATTCATTACCAGGTCAGAGACAAACTGCTATTAGGGCATGAGGCTAAGGACATCATGGTACTGAAAAAAATTCTCATTTACTTGAATTCATTAAAATTCTCACAATTCCATGGAAGAGCATTTTTTAATTATTACACAAAATCTGATCATATGCAATGCTATGGAAATCACCGAAGTTTCCCAATTACTTCCCAAAGTGAATGATGAATGTTATAATCCCATTCCCTGATTTATGTATGGAATGATGCATATGGCAACAATTTACCTTAAAAGGTCCTTCAAGATATTTCTGGATTAATATGTCTAGATAAGTATAAAATATTTTCAAAAAGACCAGGTGTCTGACTGGTCCTCACCAAAAAGAAAAAAGTAAGATTTTATGCAGAAATACTGTTGGAATTATATTTAAATCTTATAATTTTAAAGTGACATTGATGATTCTAATTCTACCAAGACAAAAATGCAATGAAGTATAGAAGTAATATCTGGGTAGTTCAAGAGCTTGAATTAAACAATTAATGAGATTGATTGTGACTTATTTTATAGCATCAGAAGAAGTGTAGCTATTTTCCATTTCAGGTGAAGTAGAAATATTTGAATCTGTAATAAAATAAAGTAAGATTGCAAGTACAGAAAGAAGCCTGGGGGAAATTATTCAGAAGCACGTACTGAGAGTTTACTCAATATATTTTGTGCTTTACTTAAAAGTATGTAATTGAAACTCATTTACTTTTTAGAGATTATTTGCCTAAAAATTAGAATCAGTGTTAAAAAGCAGTCATCAAGAAACTGATTCTGCATAAGAAAATAGAAATTACCTATTTGAAATACATTTTTTTCATTCTTATAGCCTTATTAACCTCACAGGTTAAGTCTGATAGTATAAAAGAGAAAACCAGAGGCTGAAACAGTGTGAGACATTCTTCGTGGTGTCTGAAATTAAAAAAAGAGAAACTGAGATTCTACTGGTCAAAACTTGTCTGCCTTTTGGAGGTCAGAAAGTTCAGTGGATAAGAAGTTTCTTTTAAACAACAGACGATGCCACTGTTTTGGAAATTTGGATGTAGTAAACTGTTCAAACAAATAGGAAAGATATTTCAGAATCTTACAGGCTTTGAAAGAGCTGCTTTCCCCAAAGGTTTTTTGTCTTGCCTGTGTTATCTCATTGAAGAAAAAATAAAATAGCTATAAATAATTGTACATTATGAACTAGTCTGTCCTTTAAATGACAAAAAACTGGTCTGTCCTACACATGACAAAAAATTGATTCTTGACACAAGATACATTCAAACAAGCAATGAAAGGGTCTTCCTTGGAAACACAATTTTAAATAAATGAGAGGCCCATCAGAGGAAATCGATTTGTTTTTCCTTTCTGACAGTCTATTGAATTTTGGGAGTTAAGGCCAAAGGCAGAAGACACCAAAACAAAGGCAGGGCCACCATGGTTTTCCAGTACTCTTCCTGTTTGTTTGCCCTCCATGCCAGGTATAACAGGACAGCACATGAAGCATGTAAAACCTCCAGGCTTTGGAATCACAGTTGAAGACAGCTCTGTGCTTGAAGCACAACAGACAGTCTAGTGTCTCCTCAGGTCTGACAGCTTTGTTGCAACTCAATCCAAGTGATGTATCTTACAGCTGACACCATGATAAAGCTGAGGAAAGGCCCCTGCATAGCTAGTGAAAGTGGCTAACAAAGACAAATGGGTCTGATGGCAGAATTCACCAAGCCTTGAGTTTCCTTAATACCTGCAATAATCCTCTATGAAGTGGAAGGGATTTTTATTATTGACTCAACAATAATGTATATTCCAATTCATGTCTCTGTGCTGTCACTGGCCTAAAAGTGACATATTTTATTTTAATCCACTGAAGCTCCAGAGTTTTATATCTACCAAATCTTGTAGCACAAACAGAACACTGGAGTTACAATAGATACATACTGTATTTTCAGAAACAGTTATTTCTGCCCACCACCTTATAAATACATTGCCAGTTCCCAGAATAGGAATTCCTTATCTCATTACCATGGTATTTCTCTTTTAACTCTACTTAATATGCAGAGAGAAGAAGCAGTTGGTTAATATTGCTTTCTTGACACAATACTGCATCAGAGCAGGTGCAATTGCAGAAGACTTATGAATACAAAGTAGAACAGCAGTAAGTTAGTAAGGATATGTCACTTAAGACTGTCTTTTTTAATTCAACTGCATTACTGAGAATGGGAGTGGAAAATACATTTTACTAGTCTGGTTAATATTTATATCCTACTGTACAGTCCATTGGCATGAACAGATCTCTGTATTAAATGTACCAGATGTTATGGGAGCAGTGCTGGAAGGTAAACAAATTGAGTCAGAGCTCATATCATACACATACTCAGATACACAAAGCTTGGGAAGGTAGAAAATCCAAATATTTCTATCCTAGATGAAACACTGATTATCACCTTTCCTTCATACATCTCTGAGCCTGCTTGGAGATGGGGCTTAATTATCCTGTGACAGGAAGAAAGGCTGATGTCCTATTTTCTGCTATGTTATAGCCAGGAAAGCTGATTCAGTGAATTCAGTGCCACGTTCATATGTAGATAAGGTCTTCTCTTTCCTATAAAAAGTCTTTACATTTCACAAGCTGCCATTGAAATCTTCAAAATCAGTTGTGACTAACAGAGTGCTTGCAGCAGAAAGCCTAAAACAGCAACTCTGACTCCTTCTCTGGGGCATTAACTTGCATAACCCAGTTGGTGGATTAAATATTAGCATTAGTAACTGCTTTGCTGACAAAAAAGGTGGTAACTAATTTTGTGAATGACAGTGCTCTATTTCTTTCCCACTCTTCAGGATGGAGCTCTGAATGACAAGGCTTTACTGTCTTGACCTCCCTTTGTGTCAAGAGCAATGCAGGAGCTGTTGATTTTTTCTGTTCCATTTTATGGATAGTTTAGAAAGTTGCATTTTCTCTTGTTCTGTACCTGAGGGTAGTTCAGCCCCTGGGAATGTTACAGATTTTACATCAGGAATAGTGCCAGAGATAAGCAGGGGACAAAAAAAAAATTCTGTAGCATCCTACTAGTGCCTTCAGGAAAAGAAAGGTAACCCAGAAGACACTGTTTGACCATCTACCCATTCTACAAAATGGGGATCACTTTTGTGTTCAGCTTTTACACTTGAAAATTTTCCATGAGTAGTGCTGTTCTTTAGAGAAAACTTGATCAAAATCTGATAACAGAAATACTGTGAATTACCTTGTCCAAGAAGTTCCAAGCTCCAGCCATAAAGAGACCAAGTTTAAGTGCGCTTCATTATTCTTCAGTCCCAACCATTTATATAGACTTTACTCTTTAAATTTTCCTGTACTTACTTTCCTCCACTTATTCCCAGAGCAAAAAAGAAAGGAAAAAAAAAAAAAAAAAAGAAAGCAAAAGAAAAAAATCAATCCATACATTCCAGCTGCAAAGACTCAAACCTTTATCCCTATACTCTGGCACATTCTTTCAGAGGCTTATATTGGGCTGCAAGTTAATACTGTAGTCATGTTATAGGGTAACACTTTAGAGAATGTTTGAAAGCAGAAAAGGGAGGGAGGGTTTGCTCTTGAACTAGCTTTTAAAAGTATGACAAAAGCCAAAAGAGTAAAAAACTCCACTCTGAACCAAAAGTCATGTATAAAATACAGGCACTAACAAGAACAACAACAAAACAACAACAAAAAGATACCAACACAGTAATTTCTGATTAATGGCTTATTGAAGCCAAAGACAAATTTTTGGGATTTCTAAAGGCTCTGTTTTTAATTTCTACCTTAAAAACAAGTTTAAAGAGAATGAATGATCCTGGCTTTTATATGAACACTTCCTCTCCAAATTGCTGCATTATTGGTTTTAATTCAGCTCAGCTTGGTAAAGACCTGCCAGCATCTGTGCACCTTATTTAATAAACTTGAAATTCAGTCAACTTGCTTAAGTAGTAGTGAAGGATATATTGTTTCCATTCAATCCCATGCAAAATTTGACAATTTTGCTTTGATTTGGAGGTCGTCTGGAGGTAAAAGTATACAAAAAAGAACAAGTAGTAGAGAGAAAAATAAATCTTCCTATATATGATGTTGGCATCATTCACAGGTGCTCAACAAAAATAAAAAGACCACAGTTTTGTATTTTTGAGAGACCAGAAAATTTGAATTGGCAGCCAACTTGCTGTGGTCAACAGGTGACAAGACCATAACATATGCACTCAGAACTAGTACAGACTAACAATCTGAAACAAAAAGAAAAAATCAAGGTCACAAGTGAGCAGAGAGGCCCAGAAACCTGATCAGGCCCTTAAAAAGAGGACAACCATCTTTGTCTACAAATTTCCAGTCCAAACTACATCTTTTATCCACGTTTAAAACCTTTAGATGGGAGGCTAACAACTAAAGCAGTGACAGGGTCATAAATGCAATGATACTACTGGATATAGGATAACAACTATGTTGACTAACCCATCCTAATACCATTAGGTAAATCAACTTCTTTGCTAAGTACACACAAATATTCTGAGTTGAAGGTAGCAATTAAGAGTAGAACTTTTTTTATTCTATTTTCATCACCTTTGGCTCCCCAAAATATATGCGGTGCAAACCTCAGCAATTTATGTCATTCAATTTACCAGTTTCATATAAAATTGCAGAAATTTTACTACTGTTACATATCACAAGGCTGAAGGCTGATCTGTGATCATTAGAAAAGGATGATAAAAGAATTTCTTGGGACACACTACATAAATCTGATTCATTTTATGTTAGATCAGTCACTCTCAGTGTATAAACCACAGAATCTGAGGATCTCTGTCCACTCTTACAGTGAAAGACAAACCAAGAAAAGGAAAATGACTGTCACTAGGACTGAATTCTCTTTGTAAGGGCTGACAACCGCTTCAAAAAAATGCCTAAAGGTCCTCAGGTGAAAAGAGACTGACAACAAATGTGTTAGAATTATATTAATATAGGCTTATATAGATATATAATCTTGACTGGTGTCTCATCTCCACTGCTGCTGAAATGCTACACAGCTGGTGACTCTTTTCAAAAGTGACATCCAATTGAAATCAACTTGTTTCCAACAATAAACTTGCAGAGAGGGAGAAGAAAAATGAAAGCATTTTTTAAATTTCCAGTTTTTCCCAGATTACTAGATCTCTTTCCACTGAGAATTTCCTTAAGTTTCCCCACCTGTTTGGAAATTATTATTATTACCTGTTAGTAACAAAAATAAAAAAAAATCCATCCAAAACATCTTGGTTTTAGCAAAGTGTTGATGAATCCACAGCATGTTTCTTAAGACACCATACTCGGTGTCCTGCTAAACTCTTGAATAGAACAATGGCTTCTGCCACCCTGGTACAAGGACTATATTTCCATCAGGTTTGTTCAGAATTAGAGACATGGATGACTTCAGTATCTCCTAATTGCCTTTGGCATTATATCCAATTTCAGTACCACTCTCCACTTTGAAAGTGACCGGAATATAATTTTTTCTCAGCAAATCCAGATATCTTCTAGTCTATGGGAAAATTTAAGTTTGTAAATGTGTGTATACTATATGCTATATTATACAGATATTTTAATACAATAAATATGATGTGTGTGTGTGTGTATCTTTTTCAATTTAAATATAAAAACCCTGAACAAACAAAATCTGCAACAAGTAAAAGCAAAAGCCATAACAGGGGAAGGGGAGGCAAACTGTTTCGTTTCTTGATGTCAACTCTGAATATTACTGCTTCAACTGCTAAACATTTTGATCTTTTCCCAAGGGCATAACACCTCCTATTTCTTCAAGAAGCTTATTTGTCTCACTTCCTAAGCCAGAAGTTCAGTGTAGGTCATTCTTCTTGTTATCATCCTTCTATGACTTCCCATCACTTTCTGTATCAGGCTCACAAACCTCATCCCCAGGGCACAAGCTCCAGTCTGCTAACATCCTAACTCTCATTCCCACTTTCTGTGTATCTTACTTTCCTTCCACAAAATAAGCAGTTCTTCTGTACAATTTTGCCTGGTTGTCTTCATGCATTTTTATGCCAATTAATTTCTTCTTTCTGTACCATCAGATTTTTCATTAAAGCTTCCAGCAATGTATCTGTAGTAACATTTTACCTGCAGCTGTTGCAGGAACTACCACAGGCTCTGGGCACAGTTTGCTGTGGCTGGCTAGAAGTAGTACTCTGTGGAAACACACTCTATGTTTCATGGCACATGAGAGGGTCTTAAATAAACATGCTTCTAGTTTTATTAACACAGGACTCCAGTTCTGTGACAGAAATAGGAGGTACAGCAACTCTTAACACTGGTCCTAGGGATTTATAGCAAAGACACTGCACCCTGTGATCTCAGCTCATTCCCTCTCTTTGCAGCATCCTGAAAATAATGGAGCCTTCACTGGCAGAGCAATGAAGTATTGTGACCACATGCAAGCTCAAGCAGCTCAAGCAAAGGAAAATATGCACAGCAGATATAACAGGTTATTTTAAAAAATCCCACAATGCTTTAAGTGTGTCATGGCTATCAGGGATAGACAGTGCAACAGCAGCTGTGCTGCACCATCCCTCCAGTTCAGGTTGTAAATAACTGGGGACATTCATCAAAGTAGGACCTCTGTGTGATTCTGCATATATTTATGGCATGGCCATGGACAAGCCCATAAAAAAACCTCCAGGTTTTAAGTATCACCCTCAGTTCTTTAGGAAAACCACTGCCAAATGGGGATGTGTGCTTCTCTATGACTTGCAGGGTTGATTATTTGCTTCAAGGAGATGTGCCACAATGACTGCCCTTTTTATTGTAAACAAATATTCCCATCCAGGCCCCAAGTAACGCTCCATCTAATCCTATATCCATTCTCCTGCAAAAGCCATTCCCTCATTGTCTTGCTCACACAAGTGTTTGACATGTTAAGTGATTATGATGGACTTCTCATTACTGACAATTTCTGGGGGTTAGCTGTTCATGGTTGAAGTCTTTTTCTTAGGTATTAGACCCAGCAGATGGACTGCAGATGGCAGATCTGCTGCCCAGAATTTAAAAGTGGCTGTAGAAGGAATTGTAATGCTTGCTTGCAGCAAGGTAGGAGACTGTGGAATTTGAAGCATCAGGAAGCAACCTAACAAAAGCTGCAGTGATGAAGAAAGTTAAAGAAGCTGTGTTTCAGTAGGAATGAAGATTGTTTTACACAGGGAGACTCACTCAGAATGTCTTGTCACTGTTGTTTAAATAAGACAGCATTTTAATATCATTTATACTACAAAGACAGTGTGCTTGCAATGACCACATCTCATATTTCAGGTATTGCTCTTCCCATAATCAAACAATGTAAAAACCAACTGAGAGACCTAAGCAAAGTCCTGGGAGGCAAGTAAAGAAAGATAGGGAGGATGGAAAACATTGTGAATTTCTATTTCTAAATTGCATTTACTTAAAGTGAATATTGCCCCAAAAAACCAAAACAAAACACCCTGTAAGCCAGGATAAATTGGGAGAGAAAAAAGAAAAAAATTTAAAAACCCACAATCTACCAAACCCCACACTGTTTCAACCATGTTGTGAAAGATCTGCATCAGGAATCCTGATCCACTTTGAGAAATAAAGGAAAGCTTTTTGTCAGGAGAGGACTCCTGTTGTTTTCTCTAAACTATTTGCTACAAAACCCCAGAAATTCCTCTCATATTTCCAGAGTAGAGAACTCTCCTCATCTACACAAATTCTTGAGGGATGTCAGCTTCAGCATAGAAAGAGATTATTTTATTATTTTTTTATCCTTTCTTTTGGAATGATCATTCTCTACTGCACAGCCTTGGTTTTGCCACAATTCACTTTGTGCCATGGCAAGCTTTATCATGTCAGGACGCCTTCTAAAAGAGGAGGAGGAAATTAGGTCCACAAGAGTGTCAAATAAAATTCATACCAACAGTGAAATCATGACTTCACATGTGACTATTGAACCCCATTCTGTACAAAAGCAGCCCTCCTTTCCCATCCCTTGGTACATGTTTTCTAAAATATTTTCCATTTACAATCTCCTTCTAATCAGTAATTACCATGTTAGTTGTCTTTAATATAGATTTCCACATATTATAAAAATCCTGTAAACAATGAAAATCCTAGACATTATGATAACAATTAGGCCACCCATATCAGGTCCATGTGCTTTGGACACAGAGCCACAAATAGTTCATTTTTGTAGCCATGCACATTTGAGGTACTCGGGTGCTGCACAAATGTTACTCCTCAATGGTGGAATTGCTAGCAATGTGTCACATTGCTACATAAAAGGAAACTTCCCCCCACCAATTTGGGAGAGCAGTTGTGCTCCAGCACCTTAATTATGTCACTGAATCTTCCCATTCCTGCTTCCTTTTTCTGTCACACCGTCATCAGAAACAGAACCTTAGACAAAGCAATATTTACATCACCTAGATCTCTTTCTCTACAGATGTCAAGCATGTCTTCCACTTTAGAAATGAAGAAGGAAATAGATACAAAATCTGTTTCATGAGACTCACAAACAAATTCTGCCCCTTCCCCTATACTGAACTCTGGAAACACTCACAGGAGAAACACAGCACGATGAAAAACCCTGTCTAGCATCACACTTCCAAGATCACAGAAGATTTTCAAATGGCAGCCCACTAATGAATCAAGAGATATAGCTGTCAGCCTCACATATCACTTTTGAACATTCTGATAAAAGTGCCTGAGGCCTTTTGTAAAAGCACAGTTGTTTGCATTTGGATCTCCTTGGAAAATTCCATTCAGAAACAGCATCTGGTATCTAACCAGGTCTTGTCTTTCATCCAGTTTTCCTGTTGGACCAGGCAAGGGACAGGGAGATTTAACTAGCTGCCTGTGGTCACAGAGGCGCCCATTGCTCCACTGGGCTAGAAGCCAGAATCCCTGCTCACCTCTGACTTCCTCAGGACTCTGCAAACCTTGACATGCTAAAGCACTTACTCATCTGGCTCACAGGCTGGATACAACTTTTCTTTCTCTCTCTCTTCATTCTCAGTCTGTGACAGACATGGGTCTTTGTTTCAACCAGGTTCTTTTAATAAAGAGAACAATGGCCTTTCCAAAGCCGTATGTTGAAAGCTCGGGAAAACCCACATCAAAGCCAATTAGGGGCCAGATGTTCCTGATATGGATTGCCAGCAAAACCAACCAGAGGTGAGAAGGCTGAACAGTTTCCTAGAACCTGAATGTTTAATCCATAGCTTCAGGCTCCCCATGACCTGGCAAAATAAAAGTGTGAGGGTGAAATCTCTAGTGCCATTAATGCACTCTGTCCAAGGCATTCTTCTTGTGTGTCCAACAGCTAGACCATACATGTGCAACACATATCTACAAGTATTTTATGTAGGCATATTTAAAGTATATTCCAGAATACAACTGTGTATGTGGAAAAAGTAAGTAAAGTTCTCATATAATGGAATGCATCAGTTTTACCCTCCAATACGGCATCTGTTCATTAAATCATTAAGCAATAAGCTTATAGGGGAACACATTACATAAATGCACATACACTCTACAACCTTAAACAGGTTGTTATGCTTTAATGGGAGCTAATGGGATGATAACCAGGAAATTTTGAGTCTTAAAAATTAGTAGAAAGGACCTGTTGCTTGGAGATTCATATTTCATTTAATTTCAGTTTTCCCAGCTATAACACAGGGTGTTTTTTTGCATAAACACATGCAAGACCTTCAGTAAACTTTAACATCTCTATGTACCATTATAGCATAGTAACGTCAAACACAAAGTGTCAAACAGAATGAAAGAAAATCTGCTTTTCTGTGACACCTTTCATACTCCAAGTATCCTAGAGCACTTTAAAATAAATGACTTGGAAACTGGTAGTGCAGTCATGCAGCAGTTGCTAGTTCAGACTCAGGCCTAGATGTTGGAGCTTATTTTGGTAAAAGGAAGAAAGTACCAGCTAAACTCACAAGTTTCCTCCTCATTCTTTCTCCAGTGTCCATTAACTATTTAGATCTCACTTAAAGTGAGTGTAAGCAAGAGTTCAGTCTGGTATTTTATGTTGCCAGTTACTCATTGCTGGTTTTAAAATTCCTTTAAAGCATGTGCCCAGAAATGCTCACAGGCATTTCTATGCATGCAAATGTTTAAAAAACAAATCAGTGCAAACATTTTCACACCTCAATTTCCACTAAAGGACCAGACAATTTGCTGTCCTTGTCAACAGCATAATCCTCACATAGGGAAAATGATTACAAGATTCTGTCTATCCCCATTAAAACTTTCTACTCTCTGCATGTGCAGCTACTGGAAATCCCATTTCAATTCAAAAATCACCAAACTTTGGGTGATTTTTTAGATTGGTGACTCTTAGATTTCTTCTGCCTTCTGTGTTAGCCTAGATTAAGAAATACTTACATCAACACTTTTGCCTTCAATAATTATTTGCAAAGCCGAGTAAATCCACAGGCATTACCACTTCTAGACCCTGGCTGTTTTGCTAGATAGTTTTCTATATCTACTGAAAACCCAATGCTTTTATTTGTAGGTCTGAGTTCTCAGTGTTTAAATACCCATTTCCAAACAACTGTTACAGAAAAGAGAGCAGAAGCAGCAAAAACCTAAACCCAGATGAATTTCAGAAAGTGGCAAGTTTTCCCAGTAATAATTAACAAAAGATGAAGGGCAAGAGAAAAACACAGTAGCTTCTTCTTCACCTTCCTCCAGAACATCAAATTCCATCTACGTCAAGGTTCACAAGACTTGTCTATTTTTTCCCCTGTTTTAGAATTAATATCCTTTATTAGACTAAGTAACACTGATTTAAAAAAAAAAAAAAAAGAATTTTAAAATGTCTCCTGGGACCAAAACACCAGGACAACTGTCAAAGCATACACTGGACTTCTATTTAAGTCAGCAGCAGGCAGATGGTGGTAAGCAAAAATGGTGGAGGTCACACAGCAAAAAAAGTAATAAGGGAAATAAGAAACTTTTTTAACCAGTCTAACTTCACTGACTTTGAAACAAAATGCCTAAGGTATCATCAAAGTAAATGAGAGGTGTGTAAATCAACAGGTACAGGTAACCAAGGTGACCACCAAAACACAGCTGAAATGCAAAGAATACATTTATGTCATTACCTCACTAGCAATGCCAGGTGGCAGAGCCACAGCAGGACACAGACTCCATTAAGCTCAGCTCATCCCAGCAGGCAGAGCCACACAGGGACACAGGCTCCATTAGGCTCACCTCACCTTAGTGGACAGTGGGGGCCAGGGTCCAATGCCCTCTCCAATACATCAAAGGGCTTCACACACACAGTTTAGCTCAAGGCTGTGCTTTTATGACCTCAAGCATGTCTGTGAGAGTGTGTTATTCCTACACAGGAATTCTACTTATCAAAACAGGCAGAGGATGAACAACACTAGGCAAAATAAATGGAGTGTTCCCACACCAACATTTTTAGCATTCTAAACTTCAAGGTCACCTTGAGCAAAAACTATTCCCTTCTTGCCAAATCTACTTTTACCTCTTTCCTCCCAACAGGAAGGAATAGACAGGGAGACAGTCAGATGACATGAGCAATATACGAGGACCAGAGAAGTAGGCTGAGTTTATCTTTCCTCTTATCACAGTGATAAAGAGCACTGGGCTGTCTGGGGACTTGTAGAAGATAGGAAAGTTTTTTCAGCAGGGCCACCAACAGAGCAGAGGGGCAGGCACAGCACCTGACCTCACCACATGCTAGAGGATGTTACTCATTTGTTTACAAGTCATGTTCCGCTGCAATTCAGATGGGAAATAGGAGTAATCGAGAGAGCAGTCAAATGAGGGCCAGTAGGATGCAAGCAGGAAAACCATGTGCTAAGGAGCTGGAAGTATGGGGGATGTACTGTATGCCCCCTCTTTGCCACACACCTGCCTTTACCTTCTGCTGGGGAGCTGCTGTAGCCAGCACTATGCTGACTGCTCTGCGACCTTCTGCAAAGCAGCACTCTGAAGGATTCAGAATGATCAATGGGGGAAAAAAACCCAAACCTTTACTTCCAGTCTTTATTTTTATCCATGCTTGTGCCCTTCACCCAAACACTGTGTGAATAACAAAAGCTGAGGAGTCAAGTTAAATGGCAGGTTGCTATCTGTCTGAAATGTGGCAGAACTGTTCGTCACCTTGCCAAAAGGACAAGAAAAAAATCTTTGAATAATTCATTGAAAGGTTTGACCAACTGAACAGTGTCCCTGCACTCTCTTGTCCCCTGACCACATCTGAATAAGGGAAAAGAGTTCTCTCTGAGATTTCTTCTCACACTCTGTCAGCAGCACACCCTGCCTGCAAGCTGAATTAACTTGACTGTAGTAATATTGTTCTGCTGAGACAAGAACAACGATCAGCACAACAGCAGTGTTAAAAGTGTTATAGGCTTCATAAAAACAATCACATCAGCGATAAAACAGTAGGTGATCATGACTGCTGCACTGCTCTCATCATAACTTAGCTTGACTTGCCTGGATGGAGAAACAAATTATATAGACAATTTCTCTTCCTTCCCTCCTTTACTGTGCAAAGTGATACAATGTCCCCATTCCCTGCTAGACCTCTGTCACTATAAGGATAGAACAATTATTTTTAAAATACAGAAGATGAGAGTTGGGGTTGAAAACCTCCTGGATAGTGTTACAAGGTCTGCTAAAAAGCAGATCTAAGCAATTGTTAAGGCTCATGGGAACCAACAGCAGCACTCTCTATAGCTCAGCTGTAAACTGGGAATGGATTAAGCAGCTCCACTCTTAAAACTCATCATCTGCATTTCTTTTCCAGGTAAGGACCCTCTGCAAACTTACTGATAGTTCAGGATCATGTCCTAAGCATATGTTGTCTAAAAGGCTTATAGTAATCTATAAACTTAATCTTAATTCTCTCTCATGCCATGTACCTGTTTGCACTGCATAAGGCAAACAATACCAATAAGATCCATTATTCAAGTAAGACTTTACTTGACTTTAGGTCAGAAATTTGAATGATAGTGTTGCTCAGACAACAGAGGCAATTTTCAGTTCAGAGTGATGCAGGACTCTTCAGCAAGGTCTGTTTCAGTAGTGAGGATTTGTCTGCCACTGTGAGGGCTGTGCAAATTACCAATTTTCCAGAAGACTGTCCAACTGCAAAAGAGACAAAATCAAGCAACACACTTTCGTGTATATCATCAGACTTTGTTTGTTCATGATTTTGTTTTCTTTTTTAAAATTTGAAGTTCAGATTAAAAAATCAGTATATTAACTGATGGAACAGTCCAAGAGGTCCAAAACGGAATGTTCTAAATTGGACAAACTATGTAAAAGGCAAAGGAAATACACAGCAATATTTAAAAAGGAAGAGCAAGAAAATGGTTTTTTTTTTTTCCCACCCACAGTGAAAAAGGATTTGGTTCATTTTTTTCTTCTGTCTGAGAAGACTTGAGTAAAAGACTTGAGTAATTTAATACTGATTGGAGTAGCAATGACTATTCAGTGTCCCCAGTCTCACTCACCCTGGGCTTTATTTCTCTCCTAATTTAAGCAACTTTATAATGAATGGGTTATTCCCTTTAAATTACTAAGAATATTCATGCTGTTCTTCCTTTTCCTACACTTGACTTTGTGCCTTTTGAGTTGCTTCAAACCCTAAATATTAAAGTTTTATCAATCTCACAACTTGAGAAGCATATCAAATTCAGAAGAAAACAAAGATGTGACATATAAGAAAAGATAAAAATAACCAGAAATGGAAAATTTATGTGATTATCTGTGGCAGAGAGAGAAACACAACCTAAGGACAAGAAGACATTCAGAAGAGCTGTGTTTCTTACAGAAAGGCTAGGGTCTTTATGCTCCTTAAATTCTCAATGTTTAAATTAAAGCACTATTATTACAGTAAAAGATAACCATAAAAGTGTCAGATGGAGGGAAATGACAAATAGCAAGTTTTAAAGCTTTCTATATTCCATAGGCAATAATTCAGGTATACAAAGACTCACATTTCCTGAATATAGGGACTTTGAAACCAAAACCTTATCTTGTTGGGAAACAGTGAGTCACAATTTTGAATGACAGCCATCTGCAGTGTCTGTCTCCAATGGTTCACAAGGCAGCAAATCTCAGACCTGTCACTGATCCAGATGCAAGTATTTTCAGTTCTGGCCCCTTGGGACGGAAAACTAGACTTGCAGACATCCCTACGAATGATGCTATAGAACAAACCACGTAAAACTGAAATTCTACACTGAGACAAGCACAGTGTATAAATATATTTTTTTGTGGTCTGGTGTTTTAACCGTGATTTATTATAATGATGTCTACTTGAGAGAGATTTATCTCTGATGGAGATCAATTAGCAAAGAGGTTTATAAGTTTAATTGGATGGCATAGATATCATAAAGACATATATGAGTGGCTATTATGCTATATATGGTTATAACAATGATTTTTCAATCATTATCTCTCCACTTAGAAACATTAAAATATGAAACATACTGTTAAGTAATCACAAGATTTTAGGAAAAAGGGCTCAGCATTATTTATCATCTGCTACTGCATACAGGCTGAAGGTTTACATCCTCAGTGTAAAATGTTACAATGTGATTTGAAAGATCACTCCACTTGCAAAACTGAAGGCAGAGCCTTCACAAGAGGAAATGTTCTAGCATGATTTGCTGTATTCTTTTACAGAATTAGTCCTTTTTAATAGTGATTTCACAGTTTGCTGCCCCTGCATTGATTCTCCCTAAACTCATCCTGATTGTCTGAATGTAAAAACCTGCTACACCACGCCACAGCCTTTCTGTCAGTGGTAGAACAATACACAGGCAGGCTTTGAAAAAGATGCAATAGCAGAGGGTAAACTAAGGGGTAGGAGAGCAGATTGAAGCAATGAAAAGTGTTTAAAAGCTGCAGGATGTGCTTTTAGCCAGCTCAGCACACCCCAGGCCTCTGGAGCACAGATTACTGCTACGTGACTGCGAACTTCAAAACCAACATTAACTAAAAAGCACAACTTAGCTTGCAATGTGCCCTCACCAGAGGGAAGGCAAGTGGGGGCTGCCTGGCCCTCTGCTCAGCACTGGTGAGGACACACCTGGGATAGCATTTAGTTCTGAGCTTCCCACTACAAGAGAGACATGGACACACTGGATAGAGCCCATCAAAGGGCCACAACGGTATGAAGGAACTGTGGCAACTCTCGTATATGGAAAGGCTGAGAAAAATGGGGCTTTCAGCCTGGAGAAGAGAAGGCTCAGGAGGATCAAAGTGTATACGTACCTGAAAGGACAGTGCAAAGAGTACACCTTTTACACCTAAAGGGTCTAAAGATGGACCAGGCTCTTCTCAGTAGTAACCAGTGACAAGACAAAAAGCAACAGTCACAAACTGCAACAGGCTGTGTTTCAGCACAAACTGAAATGCTGAAACATAATTTGAACATCAGGAAACACTTCTCTGGGAGGATGACTGAGCACCAGCACAAGTTTCCCAGGGAAGTTTTGAAGTCTTTGCATTTGGAGATAATCAATATATAAAAGGGTAAAGCTCAAGGACATCCATTGTGACTGTGGAACGTTTTCTTTTTAAGCTCAGTTTAGCAGTAAACCAGTAGCAGATGCCATGAGTTAGTGTCAAATACAAGTTGCAGTCCTGTCACAGTGAAATTCATCTGATTTAATTTTAAACTTTCATCTCTGAAAAGGCCAAGCTGTGAGGTGCCTACCTACCCACACATCCTGGGTACTTTCTCCAGCACCCCACAGAACAGTTGTGACACACACATACCCAACTCTCTGCTGCAAACATTCTCATGGTGAGTCTGGAAGTGGGCTGGGTATAACTGTACTTGGCACTCCTATAGCTCGCTCTGCAAACTGCAGACAAGGATTTAAAGCTGGGTGACAGATGTCCCATGTCCTGCTGTTACAGAGAAAGACAACTGAAGCTCCTGAGGTTAAGAAAGTAAGCACTTTTTACTTGACCTAAAATCTGTGCAGATTTAATCTAAAAAATTCAGCTCTGATTAAGAATTTCCTTCTCCTCTTTTCCCCCCATCTGGCTGTTTATTGCTGATCCTCCTTCCAGCTGAGAACAGTAACTGGCACATCACCACCCACAGAGACTCTCTAATGATCCAGGGGAAAGTTAATCACACTGTACCATCACATAAATCACAGCAGTTGGTCTGTGACTTACTCAGCCCGATTGAGGGCCAGTTCTTGAGCTCCCAAATCAACCTTTCTTCTTTCTTTTTCTTTTTTCCTTTTTCTTTTTTGGCAATAGGACTATTTTCATTCTGTCATTTCACCTATTGAGTCAGTCTGAAGCATCATAATGGCCCATAAAACTACCATCTGGGATATAAAATGTCAGGTTTGTGCACAGGAACAAGATCTGCTGCCTTTTCTAGCCTCCCCTGCTATGATGTGCTCTGCTTAGCCCAGGGCACTTCAGAGGGAGATCACATATGTAGACAGACAGCACCCTAGAGGGTTAAAGCCTCTGCTGGCTTTTTTCCCTGCCAATATCTCAATGCAATGAAAATTAATGTATTTCTGGGAAAAATTCCTATTCAATGCACACACAAGGACACACATACAGTTCCTAGTAGCATCCACTCTGTTTATATATCTATGTTGTGGTGTCACGGTATACAATAAATATAAAAGGAAAACAGACGCTCCAATAGCAGCAGCTAAGCAGAAAGGCTATTTTTTCCCTTTCCTAGGAGACATTGTTAACACTTAGCTGTGCTGAATCAGAGGAGAAAAGGTACCCAGAGGCTGATAGGTCCTGCACCTCAAAAGCATCCATCCTTTTGAGCACCCACAACCCTTAACTGTACTGAGAACAGAGGACTCAGTTCCACTTGTAATAAGGAAATAAACACATTACTCCAAGAGAAAGAAAATATACAATATGAAATGACAGAAAAAAAATCCTCTCCCATAGAAATCTTTTTGTGGAATCAGACACTGTATGAGGTTTATGGTATTTTATCGGACAATAAAACAAAGCCAACTTTGCAGAGCTTGCTGTGGCTCGACTCCCCCCTTTCCTCCTAGTTTTGACTTTAGACAAAGGCTGAAACCCTGGATAAATTTAACTAATTCTGACTAAAATCACTAAAATTAGTTCTCAGCTATGAAATCAGTATTTAAAGTGTTTCTAAAATCCTTGCTTATCAAAACATCATATGCATGGTTCAATAACCATGATAAAACATTTAAAAGATGCACTAAAACAAACATGTGACTCATTTTAGTCTCTGGTCAGAGGACACAGCAAACAGCATATCAATTTGTTTGAGGTTATAACATTGGCTTCTGCAAGATCAATCTTCCAGATTTCAGTACATTTGAGGTCTAATATTTGCAGATTTGCAAGGCTAAGCCACAATGAGTCCTTCAGTAAAAGTTATTTTCTCTTTTCATGTAAAATGAAATCCCAGTGTGACTGTCTACTAGGACAGCCATCTGAAGGAAAGATAAAATACAGAAAATAAGTTTTTGCACTGAATATACGCACTGAGGCATCATTTAACTTTGCTTGTGATCTTGATTTATACATAGCTTTCCCAGTTGGATGGCTGAGGCATAAAGCAGTAGAGTGATACCTCTCAAGATTACCAAGAAGAACCTGAAATCACTTTCCTTAGCTCCATCACAAATTATGTGACTCTTATATGGGAGGCATCAGAGCCCCGTCTTAAATTTGTGTGAGAATAACAATTCAAAACCCAAAATTCTGAGACCAGCAGATGCAAAATACTAAAATTTCCCCTCATAAAAAAACATTGTAATAAATAAGCAGTCTGATGTCAAGACTTCAAAACAAACAAATAAAAATAGTTACCAACTGCCAACGTTAATTGAACAACATCTAGTTAATATTTCTCTCATTTTTTCCTTCAAAAGACACAAAATTCTAATTTATGCCTGGTGCAGCCTGTCATGGATCACTGCTGAATTTTAAGACATTAAATGGGTCAGCACTGCCTTTAAGAGGAAGCTGATGTCAGTAGAGCTCTATTGTTACTGAAATTATGGTCAAAGAGTAACATAACAGAGGTCTGTGTAACTGAGTTATGGTGAAAGGAGACAGAGGCAAAGTACACTGAGTTAGGTGGCACCTCAGGTGAGAACAGTTAATACACTTGGAAAAAAAACTGCAGACACATTTTTGGGTTCAGAATCCCACAAGCAAGGGTTAGTAGAGTGTGTAAGAAATAAGCAAGTGCGGGTGAAGCTGGCAGACACACAGATTCTCTCATAAGAACCTGAAAAGCAGACAGAGTGTCCTGCTGCAGACCAGCACTGACACTGGTCCTGGCACAAGAGCCTCTGGACACACCTGGCACATAGCTGTCACATGTGTGTATCACAGCCAGGGGTTTGGAGATAGCACCATGACAGCTACAGCTCACCAAGGGGCTCTTCTGAAAGAACAAGCACAGTCAGGAGCTCTGGAATTCCCCCTGCTGAGATGCCATCACATTTTGGTGCTTATCCTCAAATGTCATTGCTCAGCCATGGGATGCACTGATTTGGTTCTGCTGAGGTAACTCCATCCAAAAATTGTCAGAGAGTAAAAGCATCTTTGTATCTTTTTGGTGTTTGACAGAGAACAGGTCACTTGTTGAGTGCAGCCGGGGCAGCGGGTCAGCCAAAAGACACCCAACAGGAGGGCTGATCTGCAGGGATCTGTATTTCCACCTTCTCACAGGCTTCAAGATGAACCAAAGCTGCAGTAAAAAGCTATAATTTCTTTATCTTCATGCTTTTATGCAGCTTGAGACACATGGGATACAACAAAGTTGTGCTACGCTGCACAATTCTAGCCTAAATTTAAAAAAAAATAAAAAGTATAAAAAAGTAGTTTTATTGCAGGTTTACACCTAACACATTCTGGACACTAGAGCTGAGGATTCAACAATCACATCAAAATCCTATTTTCATCATCCTGGATTTAATACTGGCCTTAAAATACTGTCTCCCTGTGAGCCAGCAGATTATTGTAATCCCAAATCCAGTGTGCGTTTATTTTATTTTTCTTGTTAGTTTTATTGTTTGGTTCTTTTTCAAACACAGAAGCAATCTGAATGACTTGCATCTTCAACATCTCCTGGGCATTCTCAATATATATCTTCTGGATATAATGTTTCGAAAATTCAAAATGATTTCCCATCTCCTATTCACCCCTGGTCAGTCAGAACTGAGGGAAGTAAGTCACCTTATAACAGCAAGGTGATTCTGGATCTGAAGATTATTCTCCCTCACTTTTATTTAGGCTGCTGGTTCTTTTACTGCTACCTGCCATGAACTGGTCCCCTTACAATATGCTCTTAAAAATTAACTAAGTTATCAGGGATATCAACCCTATGTAAACACACAAATTCTTTGATTTTAGGTGACTTCTAGCATTTGGTTCATTGCCAACACTGATGACATTTGATAGTGAGATGCTCTGCTTCAGTGCACCCATGAAATTACATATTCCTTACTTTCCCCCTGTGCATGAGTTAAAGATATGTTATAACATTCTGCTATGTTGAGAAGCTGGGGATTGTCCAACACAAGAGGTCCTTAAGAAAAGGCTGAAGAAATATTTGTTAGGAATGATATGGAGACAGAAAGACTCAGCCTCACAGAAACATTTTGGATTTGATTTTGCTGGCTCTGGCCTATGAAGGCAGTGTCATATAAAATGTAATGTCTTCCTTCTTTAATAGTTGTAATAATAATTAGGACAAAATCTAATTCACAAGCTGGAGCTAAGAGGAATTAGCTAATAATGTATGATTAAACAATAGTAACCAAGGTCACTGCATGACTAAATATTCGGCAATCAGTGATTAGATTTTGTTGGTTGATCTTTTACAAGACCTGATTGGAGATGACCTCTTTCTTTCAGATTAAATGTCTGCTCAGGCTGAGTTATTATTGATCAAGAAGCTGACCTTACTGCCAGCATTGCCATTCCACATTACTGATCTCTTTGCATATGGTGTGCACGTACTTGCTGGAAAACTTCAAAGAGATTCGATCAAGTTGATGATTGCTTGGTTAATTAAGAAGGAGCCATATTTTGGTATTCCAGGCTGGTTGCTCTCTGCATTCTTAGAGAAATCACTCCTAGCATTCAATTAAAAAAAGCAGGCAAAGAAAAAAGATCCATAAAGCTTGCATTCTACAGGATAAATCTTGCCCTGACAAGAGGAATGAGGAAGTTTTTCCCCCTCATAAGTGGAGGACAGGTGTAGAAAAAAAGAGGAATTTCTCCTCTCTGTGTCCTGCATGGTGAGCTTAAGACACAGAGTAGGAGAAGGTGCTCTGCAAAGCATCAAACACAAGAACGACAAAATGGAGGCTTTCAGCAATCTCAAAGCCCCAAATGCTTCTCTCCAGACAGTTCCTATGATCAAGTGATAATGGGCAAGAACTTGTCTTTAGGACGGAAGGTCATATACCCATCTCACATCTACTAATTATCCATCAGTTATACTCCTTTTTGGCTGCATGTTTCCATAAAAGCAATTCATATTAGTCACCATCCCCACCCAAGAAAATGTTGCTTTAACTCTTTTTCTCAAAGTTAAATGAGCAATTCTTTCTAGGTGAAAACATCCAGTCACACACCAGGAATATAGTCCTGAGATTGTATTATCTTCAGAAGTATGTGATCTTGTCTTCAAGTCAAATGTCACATTCTCAGGAACAATATCTTGCCTTGGTCTTTCTTTGAGTGGTAGGAAATTCTCTTTGCAAAAGCCAGCAAGGTTATTAGGGTTTAAGAAACACTTGGGCAGGGGGACCTTGGGGATGGAAAACAACCAAAAAATTCCTGACACCAAAAACATGGGGCCATACTTTTTTTTTTTCCGTCCTTTTTTTCATATCCAATAAAAGTATAGCTTTCAAATTATTTCTAGCACTAAGACATAATATTTCACCAAAACAACAAGACATATTGACGTATATTGATGTTTTTTTCCTGTGTCATAAATTTTTTCTCAACCAACTCTACAGATGCAGGCAGCTTCATGAAGAAACAACTCTAAACCCACACAGAAATTTCACAAATCACGTACAAAGATACTTCCAGATACTCTCTACTTTTAGGTAGAGAATTATTAAGAGACCTCTCCATTAGTTTTGCCTTCTGCAGTGCATGCTCCTTCTGGAAATGTAGGAAAGCTTCTGCAGAGCACCTCCTCTGTGCTCCTTCTGTGCAGAGGCCTTGGCTGCGCCCCTCCCAGCTCTTGTCCTGAGCCAGCACTGTTTCCCTGGGCCTCCACTATATAATAAGGATGAGGACACCATGGCACAGTGTAATTTTTCTCTGGACATTTCCAGATATGGTGACGATGTCATTAACTTTTGCCTCTCCATCATTTAGTTGCAACAATTCCTAAATCAAAGTATGTACCCCATTACAAATAAAGACGGAAACTGCGAAAGGAAGTTGCTGTTTCCCTGGCCAAAGCAGCATGGTTTGCAAGTGTCATCCTTGGAAGGAAATGATCATGAAAAATAATACAGACACTTGAGCATAGTCCAGGGAAGGTATTCATCTGAATTCTATCACCACACAATGGGCCGTGTGTTTACATCTGTAAAAATATTTACTCTTCTTAAACAAAGGCTGAGTTTACAAGCACAATAAACAAAGTTGTTCATTCAACAGATTGCTCTGAAAATCAAGACCCTAATTCTCCACTAGCACTCATCTAGTTACCTAGATCACACACTTATATGTTGGCCATAGTTGCAAATGAAAGTACTAATAAATATTGTTCACAACTAGATTCTCCCTGTGCCTTAAAACATATAAAATAAATATAAATATAAATATAAATATAAATATAAATATAAATATAAATATAAATATAAATAATATAGTGTTGTATGATAATATAATTTTATAAGTATAACTATAAAAATAAATATACATGTTCTTTTAAAAAAAATTGGGATCCCTCTATAGTCTGCTGTTTCATTTGTTCTCATAAAATAAGGTAGGTGTAAATCAAATGGAAACAAATTTCCAAGTAAGTATCAATTTCAAATTCCTAATTAAATTTTCAAATTCATAATTTTACAAATAATATTTTAATTTAGTATCAGCTGTAGACAATCACTCTACAGAAACACTAGAAGGAATAAAAGATGACTCCTCAACTTATAAGTTTATTTTGTATTCAAAGAGTCACTGTAGGTCAATTCTTATATTTAGAGAAATTTAGGTATGGGAAGTTTTTGTTACTAAGTCCTTTTTAAATTGCTAGAGAGAAGAGAGTAACATTTTTGGGAGTAACAGAAGTGTTTGAAGTAACTCCAATATTTATAGATTGCTGCGTCTAAAAAATTTAGCAAATTCCCAACAGAGACATTGTTTTAAAAAAAATCATAGAACAAATGTTAAAGTTCAATATTCGCATAATCCTTTTTTGTGGAAGACAAACCAGAAACGCCTTCATTGAAATCTTTGATAAATGCAGACTTGTTCTTCAGTGAGAAAAATGTTTCAGCTTAAAAATATTACCTGCATCTGCAATTCTATGTCTACCATATATGTCCTCTCTGCATATCTGAGCACACGACAGAAGAGTAAAAATCTATACGCTGTGCATAAAGTGGATTTATCACGTCTGTTCAGACACAGGGGACCAAGGGGAAGATGTTACAGAGAATTCCTATTGCGTGTTTTCTTTCAGATCCTGTGTTTGCAGTGGGGACTGGCTGCTGCCTCCTCCTCATCCTGAAGCCACCAGAGATGGTGCCACAGGTCACAAGGGTCCCAAGAGAGCTGGCACCTCAACTACATGTCTTGCACCACTTTCCCTTTCATTTAGCACCATGGGAAGCCAAGAAGGACAGGGAATGGGTTTTACTCACAGCCTAAACACAGAGAGCAGCTATTCAGACCTAAGCACACCTCAGAATAAGACTCCCAAACACTTGGGAGGCAAAAGTACATGGCCAATAGCAGGAAAGTCTTACTAAAAGACTGTGTTCAAATAGGAAGTAAAATCAAGCCTTCCCACTGCTCTCCCCCTCCCAAAAAAAATATCAGGAGATAAAACTGTTGGGCAACTTTCTGTTGGGCAACTTTGAACACTAGTTTATTACCTAAGACATAGCTCTGGCTGATAATTCCTGTCACATACACATTCCTTAAACAATAAAAAGCTGCCTAAAAATAATAAAGTTGGTCTGGAGAGAAGTATTGATTTGAGTATTTGATTCTTGTGGGAACAACCTGGGTTTAATCTATCAATGCTATGGTATAGATATTTTTAATGACTTTACTTAGATATGATAACACAGAACATATTGCTTTTAAAGTTATACTTCTGTGGGAAGAGCAAAATGTCTAACATAAAAGAAAACAAGTACACAACATTCCCTTGAGTAATTTTCAGCTGTGTGAAGCAGAAATCTTCCTCCAAATTTAATGTCATAATCAGACTGTAGAGGACATTTAGTGAATTATCTCCAGACCTAGAAGCAAAGGTCTACCCAAAGTAAGGGGTTAAATGTGAGAACTCTGAAGAGACAGATGCTGATCTGAATAAGTCACTGAATAAATATGAGGCAAGCTGGAGCTTTCTGTTGACCTCCTAAGTGGTGGGGATTGGGAAAGAAAACAACAGGAAGAAATTCAAACAAAATTAACTGCTATAAAATAGTAAAATTATTCAGAAGGTGTGGAGGAATGCTAATGCTTCCAAATGCATTCACCTTTCAATGGTGCCCTTGAACAAGTAAAGAAAGGTAATGCACCACACAGACAAGCATCTGGAGTCTGCCTCTCTGAACAGCCTCTGTCTGCTTATCCCATCCTAGCTGGAATCAATTCTCATGATCTTCTTTGCAGTGAATTGCCAATACCAAAAGCACCCAGTGACGTAAAAGGCATGGTAGTCTCATCTCTGGCATGCCCTTGGGAATGAGATGGAGTCCTGGAGAGGAGACCCTCCAAAGCTACAGACAATCTTAGAATAAAGAGGAGAAAAGCAACCCAAATGGAAAATTAGGAAAGTTCTGTACATCAGGGCTCTGGGAAATTCGTCTGCCTTTCTTTGCTAACCCACAAGGGCTCAGCCCTCCTGAGTTTTGGGGAATCAGCCCTATTTCAGTGAGATGTTCTAATCCCAGCTTTGAGACGCTTCTTGAGAGTCACCCATCACAGCTCACATTTTTAAGCTTAGACACCCTCAGGGGTTGTGTAAAAGGATGTTTTCAGTCCCACCTGGATTAAATGGCAGCTCAGGGCATCAAGCACTTAACAAACAGGACCAGGGTTAGGTATTCACCTGCTGACCAACAGCACAACAGATTTTGTGGCAAAGGCAGGCAGTCAAGTGAAAGCATGCCACAGCTGGGACCTGAATCACGGGGCCAGCTGAGGCACATACCCTTTGGGGTCAGGCACACAGGTGCCTGTGGAACAGACAACATGGGGGGAAAGGGAAAAAAACCTGATTTATAGCCATCTTCTCTGAAGCTGTACAATGAGCTCCACAGCTCAGAGATATTTTTTTTCACTGCCAGCTTAAGTGCCTCACAAAGACACCTGTAAGTGCTCTAGTTAACTCACAGCCATTCCAACATTAATACCCCATGGGGTATGATGAAAACCAGGCTTACCTTCACTTCCCCTGTCATGTTTCCTTTCCTTACTAAAACTTGCATTCACTACAGGAGGAGAGGCAGAGAAGCCACAGCTGAATAGAAGACTGACTTATTTTCTTGGGGACCTAGAAATTCATCACGGCCCATCAGTAAAGATGTTTTCCAGTCACATTATCCTTCAGTTTCTGGGGTCATCCAAGACCCTATCAGCATCTTTAGGGGTGCTCTGTCTTCACTCTTCTTGCATTTTACCTCAACTTTTCTTTTAGTTCTGCAAGAAAGTGATGCTTGTATTGGTTTATGATAGAAGAGATTTAACTCCTTTCTTCATGAATTCCATTATCAATTCCCACTTAAATAGTCTAAGCTATGACAGCAAAGTGGCCAAATGTTGTTTGAGGATAAGTGTGTTTTATGAGCAAGGAGTACAGGTAAGAAAGACCTGTGTAAGAGGGTTTATAAAAACTAGTTTCCTCTACCAGAATAGATTACAAGAAATAGACAGGTTTCTAGCTAAACAAGCAAATACAGAGAGAGAAAAGAGTGTGGGATAACATCTAGATCATAGAATCATGGAATAACAGAATAGTGTGGGTCGCAAGGGACTTTTATAGATCACCTAGTCTGACTACCACTCTGAGGTGCAGGGACATCTTCAACTAGGTCAGGTTATGCAGAACCCTGTCCAAACTGACCTTGAATGTTTTCAGGGATGGGGCATCCACTTCTCTGGGAAACCTGTTCCACTGTTTTATTAGCCCCAGTGTAAAAGGTTTCTTCCTCGTATCTCATCTAAAGCAAACCCTCTTTCAAAGGCTGAAAACCATTGCCCCTTTTCCTACCACAACAGCTAACACGTTTGCCCTCATCTGTGTTATAAGCCTATTTCTGTACCTGAAATAAAGCCTCCCCGGAGCCACCTCTTCTCCTGGCTAAACTCTCAGCTTTTGCCTATAGGAGAGGCGCTCCAGTGTGTGACCAGAGCCTCACGGCTCTCCTCCGGACTCGCTCCAGCAGGTCCATGTCCCTCCTGTGCTGGGACTCCAGAGCCGGATACTCCAGGTGGGGTCTCACCAGAGGGGAGCAGAGGGGCAGCATCCCCTGCCTGATCCTGCTGGAGGCGCTGCTTTGGCTGCAGTCCGGGCTGCAATTGTCTGTCTGGGCTGTGAGCGCACACGGCTGCCTCACGGGCAGTGTTCCATGCACCGACACCTTCCCGGCCCTTCCCGGCAGGGCCGCTCTCGGTCCCGCTCTCCATCCCTTTACCCCCAGCCTGTGTCAATACTGCTGGCTCTCCCGAGCCGCTGCAGGGCAGCACCTTGGCGGCTGCACGTCCCGGCTGGGCTGGAGCTGAGCCCCGGCCCAGCTCGGTGGCTGCACGTCCCGGCGGGGATGGAGCTGAGCCCCGGCCCGGCTCGGCGGCTGCGGGGGCCGCGGCCGCGCCCTGAGGGCCCGCGGGTATCGCCCCCTGCCGGCCGCGGTCTGAGGGCCCCGTACCGCGGCCGGGCAGCGCGGCCGGGACACGCACCGGAGCCCGAAAATCAAATAAAATTAAATAAATACAGGAATATACCGTGCACGAACACACAGAGTGACCCTGGACGCTTCGCGGTTATGCCAGAAACTACTCAATGCTCGCAGCTTCAACTGCTAGATGCTTGCTGCATGCCGCTTCAGTCAGGCGCATACAGCAGTGCCTTTCCCAATAGTGAGCCTCTTAATAAAATTAGGAGGCAGTTCATTGTGTTCCATGTTTTGGCTTTTTCTTCTTTTTTTTTCTTTAGGTTTTTTTTTTGTTGTTTTTTTTTGTTTGTTTGTTTTTGGGTTTTTTTTTTGTTTTTTTTTTTTTTTTTTTTGTTTTTTTTTAGTGAAACTTCCCTGGTGTGTATGTGTGAGCTGTATATATATTTAAGTCCTTGACGAATTTGGACTCCACTGGAGCAGCAAGAAAGCTAAAGTCAAATTAATCAGAATAGATTACCTAGATGAGACAGTCATTGCTGCTGAGCAAACCTTTAGGGAGAAAAGTTGTCCTTGAGAAATATTTTATGAAGCTGCTGCACTAAGAAAGGGGCTAAATCTATGAATAAAACAGCCACAGAGAGTTCCAGGGTCCCCATTGGCTCAGTCTGTTAAGCAGAGAGAGGCAAGAGGGAAAAGGGAGAAAGCAAGAGGCTGACAGGGAGAATTCCATTATACACAGCAACTCAAAACACCTCTACACCCAGAGAAATCTAGAAGTCTGTCCCACAAGTACAGGAATCACAAAAAATGCTTTGCCCCAAGGCATCCCTTGAGCTAGTCAAAGCATTTAGAACCCTTGGGTAGGTATCAAGGAAGAAGAAAGGAACTTCCTTCTTAATCATATTCTGAAGCCCTGGTTTGTCTTGGGGCTCTGCCTCTATTCCATAACCATAAATAGCAGTAGAGGTGTTTTCCAGGTCAGAATCCAGCCTGGAGACACTCACTCCTCCCATTCTGACTGCGACTTTTGCTCAAAGTCAGTTCAGTGTGGGAGGATTCTTGTGCCGTTCTTAATTCACATCAGATGCAGCTCACCTGCATTAGAGGCAGCCCAAGGGACCATGGTAAAGTTATACCAGGATATCAAGAATCCCCCATCTTTCAGTCTCCCCCTGTAAAGCAGAAAACAATTTTTCCATTTACTTTTAACATTTCTAGAAAGCATAAGTGATGCAATGCTTCATACAACATGCACCTGCAAATTTTGACAGGCAGGAATGATTTGTCTGGACACCTTGAAATTCAGTAAATGAAGAACAAGACACTTGGCTGCACCAAAGATCCAGCTAGCCCAGTAACCTGTCTCCAGCTGACCAGCAGCAAAGTCAAGGGAAGAGGACAAGAACAGTAAAAGTTTGAAGTGACATCCTCAGACTGTGCCCTCACACCCAGTGTTTTGTATATCAGGGACCTCATGAAATGAAGGAAACACAACCATGTATGGGGATACCTATTTTGTTGTTTTCTTACTCCCATGTGCTTGCACATTTACTTTAGGCACCCATAGGAATTTTCATTTTATGCGACACCCTGTGGAAAAGAGTTCCATCACTTTATTCTCTATTTTTCTGTGTGCCACTTAGAATTTTATAGACATCTATCTTCTCTCTTATCTCCCTTTCTATACTGAAGTCTTCTCCTTTTACATTTTACTAATTTTCAATCATCCAGCCAAGTAACGGAAACAATACCACAAAACTAAGTGACCTGAACACACACCTGTACTAAAAAATATTTATTTAAAGGCAGGGCTGGGGGTAAAAATGTTTTTCAGGTGTTTCTTCAGTGAAATATGGTTTTAGTAAAACAGTTCTGAATAACAATAGGTTACAGGCATTTGTTTTTCTTTGAGCAAATTAGTCACAAGAACTAAACACCTTATTACAAAGAGTTCCCCTGGTCATAGTAGTAAAATATAAAATACTAGGGAAAACAGGAGGCACTTTATGATTGGGAGAAGGTTTGGTAACCTGTCATTTAAGCAGCCAGTTTCCTTTCAGACTGTTATTACAACATTTTGCACTCTAACAGTAACAATAACAGTCTTTCTCAGGGGCATTTGTCAGCCCTCCTCTCATGTAAAACAAATTATATCCTCAGGGGAATATTATTTTTATATCATCACTATGGGTTTTAATAACTCGATGGTTCCCTGCAGAAACGCGTGTCCTCACCTCTGTGAGTGCCGTGACAAAGGCAGGCAGCGCTGAGTCAGCCCTGCTGGGGGCTCAGAGTAGAGGGTGAGCACCCCCAACTCCTGCTGAAGCATCAGGCACTGCCCCAGGAGTCCTTGAGGACAGCGTGAGGAGTGCCCTCAGAGATGACTGAGATGTTAAAGAAGAGCTGTACCACTGCTGGGCTCACAGAATGCTGTAGGGTACAAGCCTCCCTCTGATTCAAGCCATGCACTAAACTGCCTGCTCCCTAACAGGAATTGTATGTCCAGTGATTAGGACAATGGCAAACTTAATGGCATATTTCATAGGCTATACTCATCTCTAAACTATTTTTTCCTATGACTCAGTGGAAGTAACACAAAAAAAAAAAAAAAAACCCTCATGCTCACCTTGAAAAGCACTGGGACAAGTTGACATCACAGAAAGCCTGTCTGTCATTGAATTCTTTGCTCCCTCACTGCTTTATCACTTCCAAAGGACAGTGTGGGAACGTTTGTAACTTATGTATGCATGCATGTATGTAACTTATTTTTCAGTAGCTGAAGTGATTAATTTAGTAATGAGAACAATGCACGTTTTTATCTGATTAAGTCAAACTCAACAGAATTTTTTCCATTTATTGTAAATCTTCTGCTAGATAATACTTTCATCTCAGTACCTTCATCATTGCTCTGTAAGTAAGCAGAATGTGTATGACTATACAAGTTTGGTTGTGCAGGGTTTTTTTTGGAGGAGAAGACACTGTGTAACAAAAAAAACCTTCACGCTCATATTGTCAGACTGAAGCAGAGAGAGGTTCAGCTGATAATTGGGACCATATATATTACCAAACATTGCTTGCTAGGAAGCTTCAACCCAAATAAATATACTGACTGAGGGCAGTGTGAACACTGAAATATATGGATATGTTCACCCTGAGCCAGTACAATAATGTCTTGTTCTGTCAGAGTATCATCCTACAGCAGCAGCAGAAAAACAAAGCCCTGATGACCAGTGATCATGAAATGTTTTCACAATTCTTTCTGTGGGAATAATACCCTCTCAAAGTACATTCAAGCCAAAGTTTCTCCTATGCAATTTAAATGTGTTTTCCCTTTATCTAGTAGCATTGTGTAGTGAGAAACAGCACCTTCCCAATGCTTTCCTCTGTGGGCTGTGCAGCAGCGCTGGGCTGTATGCTGCCCCTCAGCTATCCCCCAGGCTGCAGGACTTCAAGGAGGATTTTCCACTGTTATTTCAGTGAAGTTATTCCCACATATGGTTTATAAAGCACTGTGAGGTCCTGAGGGAGGAAAGGTGCTATATAAATGCAAATTGTTGCTGTTGTTATGCATGAACCATGGCCAGGTTTTAAACTAGACTGACTATGAAAAATGTCATTTATTCTGACCTTTCCTGATGAGAACCACTGTGAATAGAAAATCTCTAAACTTTTCGGACATAAAGACAAACTCCGGTTTAAATTCTCTGGGAGGTAATAGCAATACTCAAAGTGAGCAAATGAGTTCAGGGAATAAGAAAAGAATGCTCCCTGACTTAAGCAATACTGATAAGAAACCAGCCTTCAGGCCAAGGAATTTGGGCTCTAATTTTGACCCTGTACTAGACTCTAGGACAACTGGGAGGAAATCTGTTCACTGTTCTGTGCTTCTGTTCCTAACTCTCCTCCTCCCTCACCCACCATCTGTTTTGTCTATCCATATGGTACATGTCTATCTACATTGCAAATTATCTCTAAGCTCACTGTTTGTATAGTGCTTACCCAAAACCTCCTCCTCACAATTTCCAAGTGAACAAAGCCAGCTAAGTAGCTGCAATCCTGTCAGGTGCCGGGACAAATGTAAGTAATTGGATGGTACTGATGGGAGAAGTGGAAAGCAGGGCCATGGCTGTCCAGTACACCAACTTCTTCCTCACAAGTAAATATTTAGATGCTTTACAGCACTATTTTGAGGAGAGTGAGCTAGCTCAGAGTTAATTAGCTGGGGCAGAGTATTGCATTAATATAGTTACAGTGCCTCAGGTGTAAGATAGATTGTGCAGAACCAGACTGGGAATCACAGCATGACTGCACTGGGCTTTGAAGAGTTATTCTCAGTACTCACTAAGGAAAAAAAAAATATACAGAACAAAGAAACTGAGGAAGAAGTTCAGCATCTTCTTTCCCTAATGATCTTGAAAGGGTCTTCCATCAGTCCTAAAAGCTGACAGCCTTTAACGTGCCCTCTCCACTAGATACTTACTGCTCTCCTACTCTATTATCCAGACACACATGGAGTTGCCTGTTGATCTATCTGCTGTTGGAGGAAGTTGAATATGATTGTCAAGAAACACCAGAGTAATTGCATCATACCTGTTTGCCAACTATTACCTGACCTCTCACCAGGATAGGTCTTCTAAGTCACATCTTTAGCCAGATGTGATAGCTGTAAACACCAAGGCAAAGTGCTGACAGTCACAGCTGGTAAGAAAAGGAGCAGAGATGTCTTTCATGCAGTTTTACTATTGAAAATACATTTTCCTGTATTAATGCAGAAAATAGTACCATTTTTTAAAATTGACATTTCATTTTAAAAACGACGATGACTGAGCAGTTAATGTCAGGAGCTAAGAAAATGGATTTCTGCCCCTTTTTTTAAAATATGGGAAGGTGCAAACTTTCTAAATTTTCTAGGGGCCAGCTTCAGCCCAACCTAATTTCATGGGGAGTTACATGCACCATTGTAAAGTTAGCAAGACTACATCAAAGCAGATGTTGGTTCATTTTGGTCAAGAGTAAGAACAAGTTCCTATTCAACCAAGCAACCTATCTCACTGCATTGATTCAGCCTTTTCCGGACAACTCTTCCACAAGAAATTATGAAGTGTGAAATTAATCTTGGGAAGACTCTAGAAACTTATCATTCCATACTGGGCATTAATCCCTCTCATTCACAGATCTATTCTTGATATTGCCATAAACTCAGTGTCCCAGACTTGCACAAAAATAGCAAGGAGACCAAATATATTGCAATCTAGTGAAGCACCCAGTTGAAAATTAGGCTGGGGGTTATTTGGGAGGATTTTGCTTGTTTGCTTGTTTCTCCCCATAACAAAAAATTTCACTTCTTTGGATACTCTGTTCGTGCTACCTCACATACAGTGGTGAGTACTCTCTGACTAAATCTAAGAATTATCTACAGTCATGGAATCCTGCATGGTAAAATTATTTTCATTGGAAACTCAGAGGCATCAAGAAAAATACTATGAGAACATGCACATTAATCTAATCAGAAACCACATCTTTTTGCAAAGTAACATAGAAAAGATACTTATTCTGGTATCCAAACCTAGAGATAACCAACTACTCTGTCTAAAATGGGAAGCAGTTGGGCTCCAAAACCTATCATCTGGAAAAACCACATCCACCTTCATATGATTACAAATTAAATGAAAGTCTTATGTAATTAAAAGAAAAAAAGGGTTTTAATCAGAAAAGTTAGAGATAAGGTTAAGCAAAACAGAGAATTTTGAGGAGATTTGCATTTCAGACTGTCAGCCCATCTGTAGGCTGGTAGAGTTCAAAGTGAAGAATTTGTCTTCCTGCATGTGACATTAAAGGTGTATTAATCACAGCTTATTGCCATCACGATTCTGAAGACATAAGCACATTTTATATTGCCTTGAATGGGATGTGCAGAAGATATTGCCAGAAGTAAACCATTGAATACCTCCTCTTTCCCCTTCTACTTCCACAAAAGTATTATTTTTCTTTAGGTTTATATTAGAAAAAATGTTTTCATCTGGTCTAGGACAAAACTGCTTCTTGTATTATTTCACAGAATATGTGTTCTTCATTTCCTTTACTGGCATGATACAGAAGATAAATGTGTATATTATTCAATGTATAAATATATAACCAATGCTTCCATGTGCTGACTGCATACACCAAAACCTTGAGAGTCTCCAGTTCTGAATTCTAAAGCCTAAGAAAAAGGAGGGTATTTCTATACCTCCTTATTGCATCAACTTTTATTAATCTAAATATTGCTACTTTTTTTTTAATTGATTTGGTAGTTTGGGATCAAATGTTACTCTGTTGTATTGTTAGAGAGAATTCCAACAGTCAAAAGAAGGATTTACCTCTCCAGATACACACGTGACCAGCTACTGAAACTCACCTGGTGCTTGGATACTGGGTAAGAATGACTCCAATGCTGTGCCTTCAAGCTCCTGCCTTCTTTATTCACTCTCCTGTATCTTCCTCATCTTTCACATGTAATTGCTTAATTATTTTCACACACACAGAACTTCCTCCATTTTTTATATGCATGAAGCTTACCATGTGTGCCTCAAGCCAGTGCCTGTCCTTTCAGCAAAGACAGATCCAGAAACAATACTGCATGACAATGCAGTAGCACTTATGTGACCCACACAGAATCAGGGGCACACTGTGCCAGATCCTCTCCAAAGAGCAGAAGATGGCCTCAGGTTTGAACTACAATAAGGGGTGACCAAACACCATGGCTTTAGACTTCTGAACACAGAGGAATAAAAATGACTTGCTGAAAAATTAAGGACTAAGTCAGGTGCAGAATCAAGGATAAAAACAGGTCTGCAGAACCCTAATCTTAATGCTTAAGGATGACCTATTTTCCATAGTGGAGAGGCTCATGACAAATAGGATTTGTACTTCAGCTATACAGGGTACAGCCTGTGCTGTTAGCCCTCCAATTATATGCTGCTTCACAATGCAGAAGGTGGGCAGGTTGAAAATATGTAATTTCTTCCTTTATGAGAAGTATTCTGACATCCTATGAAAATATCCTTCAATCCATGCTATAAAGGTCATGGGAACATATGCTGCAAAAACATGTAGTTATTTAACATCTGAAACAACTGAGAAATGTGTTGGCATTTTCCTTCAACTGAGTATGTTTCCCTTTTTCACTCATGGTTAGTGAACAGTTTCTGGGAGTTGATGAAACCGATTGCATGAGCACTATGTAATTTCTCGAACCTGTTTGTAAGAGTCTATTTTATGACATAATGTAAATTACTTACATTTTACTCCCCTTTCTCTAAATAACCTTTTGAGTGCCATCCCCTTTACCATCCCACAATCTCTTCTAATAAAATGCATTTGCAGAGAATGAAGATTTTGCAGCGCAGAACATTCGGTCTTTTTGCACCAGATCTGAGAAGATTTGTCATCTCTTTAAAATTGCTAGCAACAGCATCCATTCATGTGTTAAGAGAAAAATAATGGATTTTTTCCTCTAGATATCATACTTTACAAGTTACTCCATACATCAGGTCATGGAAATATGTTAATGTCCTTAGAAGATTTATGTGTTTGTGGCAAGAAGTGCAAAAATTATGTATTTGTATATTTTATTATTCTTGCTGCAAAATCCTAGCTGAAGGATGCTGACTGTTACCATGGTCTGTAACACTGTATATGACTGAGACACCCCAGCATGGCAAAGATTGATCACAGATATTCAGCTGCGTGACCTAAGGACTTGCCTTACGTGTTTTATTTAGGGTATGGAACACATGGAGCCACAGCTGGCATTGCTGAAGCACCACAATACATTATGTTGCTTGACCTATAAAAGAATCCTTGCACAGAGGAAGTAAGGAAGAGCAAAAAGAGCTATGTGAATGCTTGCTGAAAATTATAATATTCAGAACATAAGGAACACCAAGAAAGAAAGGAGCTGCAGTGAAGAATCAAGCTTCAATACCTGGTATATGAAATGGGTCAGGATGTTGATGTCAGTCCAACAGCTCCAACCCAAATGAAGGAGGTAGCAGTGTTTGTATTTTCAAAATCTTCTCCTTCCCCCAAGATTTTTGGTTGGGTTTTTTGAGCCAGAAGTCAAAGGTCCTTTCATAGTACACAGTTTGTATTTCATAGCTGAAAGAGTTCTGCCTCCTAACCTAGACCACTCTTGGCTACATCACCCCCTAATTTGTACTTGTCCATTTTATCTTTAGGCAGGATGAGCCAGCCTATGCCATACTAGTAATAAGCTTTGGGATGGCAGCATAATTCATACAATGTCTTATTTTACTGATTTTGGCAAATCTGGCTTCCTTTGTTTTTTTTGAGATGAGTCCTTAGCAGGCAGGAGAAATAACCAGAGGAGGAGTTGAGATCTATATGTATCCCTTGTCATCACTTTACATCTGCTGCAGAATTAACCAAAATAGTTTAAGTGCCACATAATAGTTTAAGTGCCTTATTGTTACAGATTACCTTCCCTCACACTAAATTTGACATCTAAATCTATGTAGCTATATCATGGCACAAAGGCATTACTATCTAGAAAACATCCCAGAAATTAATTTAATTCCCTTATGTTCATAAACACCAGGAGAAGCAGGTGGTTTTGTTTTAAATCACTGTTTTTATTTGCACTCAGCTAACAAACAAAATATATATTTCAAAAATTCATTTTATGTGGTATTAAAATTATTCATAAATGAAAATGATGAAGAATGTTTTCATGTAAAGAGAAGTGCAAGTGTATGTGGTCTAATACACAATTTCTAACTAACAATTTCTACTGCTTATTTGGAAATCAACAAGTCTGTCCACGAATCTATCAAAACCAGAGTTTATGGAGGAAGTTCTGTGTCTGGGCTAGATCTCTCACAGCAAATTAGGGCAGAACTGCAGGATGCACTGAAGAATAAAGCAACACTGCACAGCAAGAGCAGTCATGGAAAGATCTTTTCCAGAATATCTAAAGGGAAACTTCCTTGTAGACATGCACATTTGTCATAGTCCAGCTTCCCAAAGTCAACAATAAAACCCTCTAAGAGTTGTTTAGCCAATAAATATTTTTCAGATAATAAAAATCTTATTTGTGAATCACTTCAAATATTGTCTTTTACTTGTATTTTATAACTATGAATTTACATTATTTTTATATAATCTACTTGTTATATATCCTAAAGTCCAGGACACAATTTTCTCCTACAGGGCTAACAGTGCACCTGACAGGACCACGATCTGATTTTGTAAACTATGACTATAACACTGTGTAAGATCAAGTGCTGTCACTTGCTGAGCATCCTTATCTCCTTAGAGATGAAACTGGTCCAAGGGTTTATACAAATAATCACACTGTAAGGCACAGAAACACTGTTATGCATCTTATCCAAGTGTTGGAGGCTTTCCTGCTGATGGGAACAGTAGGGATGAGAAAAGTGGGAAATTAAGACAGCTGCACAGTTCTGTTGCTTTCATATGGGAATGTGCTGGAGACAATCTATAGGGCAGCATTAGGAATGCAGGAATTGTTACCTCCAGAGCAGGAAAGTGTGATTTCAGGTGTACACAGAGCAAAAAATGCGACTGAAAGTCCCCTTGCCTCCTGATGAAGATGGATCCTGATCATCACTGAGAGAGCTTGTCAGTATAAATTTATAAAAACCTTTGTAACTATTTAGAAGTTACTATTCTTATGTCACCTTTAGTGGGGGAAAAGGAGAACCAAACAAAACCCAGGCTGCCTAACTTGGTTTTAAGACATAGTTTCTTTTGTTACATTTAAACAGAAAAGGTCCAAATTTCATTTTTGACAAGTGTCTTACTTGACATTTTATATCACTCATGTCTGTCACATTGTATTTTCTAATGCAAAGTGACATAGGCAGCACTAAGCCAGAGTCACCTGTCACACTGTTGTGTCTGCAAAAAGAATTTCTATGAGCTAGAATTTGCTTAATTTCAGAGGTAAAGTAAGGATGCCCTACAATGAACTTTTCCTTTTCTTTCCAGAAAGCAGATGACATAGTGGAGAACACCTTTCTGATCCCTTGCAGTTTTATTCCCTGGGATAGGAAGTGAATTATTTCTATAAATGGCAAAGGGGATACTGGCTCTTCTCTCAATTTAATAGTTTTGGGTTTAGTGAGCATCGTAATCATTAATAATCTACTCGATTAAGATTAAACTAAACTATGCCAGATGTTAAAACAAAATGTTAAAAAGCCAACAGCTGAAATGGGACTGGAGCAGTATAAATTATCCTTCTAGTACCTAAGAGAGGCAGTCACAGAGAGGATGTAAGCACTCTCTCCCAAAGGAAGGAAAGTGACAGAGCAAAAAGCAACATGCAGAACCTGGGGTATTACATAAAGTTATTTACTGTGAGAGCAGTTAAACATTGGAAGAGGTTTTCAGAGAAGTAGTGGGATCTCCTTTGCTGGAGATATTAAAGACTTGGCTGGAGAGGGCCCTGTTTAACCCAGTCCAATGGCCTGCTTTCAGCTAGAGCTTGTACCAGATGATCTCCAGAGAGACTTTCCAACCTAAAGGGTTTCCACCACTCCAAGATTCTAAACAATTATTTCTGGGGGAAAATATTGTTTAAAAGCAAACAAAAAAAAATCACTGTATGCTACTATCATCATGTGTTATTTTTTCAAATATAGCACAGCAATGTATACTAGCATATCTCAGACACCTTTAAAAATAAAGATGAAGCTCAAAAGTTACACTTTGTTGTGAGCTGAGGCAAAAATTATCATTCACTAACTGTCTGTATAGCACTTTACACATTGCTGTTCAAATGTGGGTAGCTATGGGCACCGTAACAAAACATTTTGTAACTCTTCCTATTTTTTGCACAAACACCTTGCACATTAGCACTTAACCTTATCTACAAACAAAAGCTAGTAATGAACTAAAACCCAAAGGAGTACTTAAAAACATAGCAGAGAAAAGAGAAAGAGATCAAAGCTTGTGTTTAATTAATCCAGCCTTTCCCGATGCTTTCTGATCTGCTTACTGACACTTAGCTAAAAGCCAAAACACTTGATATTCAATAGTAGACCCACATAATAAAAAGCTTAAAAATATTTCTGTCATAAAAAAATAATTAATTAATTAGTAGAAACCAGGGACATCAGATGAGATCGCAGCAATAAAACTGCTTAAGATTTTCTGGAAAGGAAATTTTTATATAGAATGGGATCAGTTTACTGACAGGGCTGTCAGCAAACTTGACCTGTTTTGTATACTGGATTTTTTTAGTAATTAATTAATTTCCCCAAAGTCTTTATTCAGTTAACATTACTGATAGAAATGCTTATAAACTAGCAAATGCTCCCAGTTAAGTTTAAAAAAAATAAACAGAAAATACATCTATCCATTTCTATCCCCTTCCTCTTGCCCTTGTACTTTCTGGGAGATCCTGTAATTCAGTTTTCTGAATAACTGTTTCTTGAGAGATGAAATGAAATTCTCTTTTTCCAGCTGCCCATATCATATCAGGTATCTTAATCAAGACACTCGTACTTACCACAGAGATGCCCTAATTACCAGACCATTAAAACAGTCTATCCCAGGATATCCATTAGAACAGTCTATCCCAGGATATCCATTCTCTCCTTTTGTGTTACACTTAATATCAACCATTACCATATGCAAATGGGACAGCAATGCTCTTGTCTCCACTGAAAGGTTATACAACCCAACATCCCCATCCTCCCTGATACTGCTGGTACTCAATTATTTACATCCCAAAGAAATTTAAGAATCAATCCCAAGTGACACACATAACCAATTCTTTCTCTCTTTTCTGAATCTCTTATTTATTTCTGCATGTTTCAAAAGTAAGACCACCTAAATGCAGAGCATAGCAGAAGACTCAGAAAAGGGGCCATAAGATAATTTTATTCCTAAACAGGCCAGTTCAACATCTGCATATTTTTGTGTTGATCAAATTTACATCAAATGATCTGCTGTGGTTTTAACTTTGTTTCTGGTGGAAACCTGGTATTTGCTAGCTCCTAACCTGTAAGAAAGACCACAAGCAGACTATGGATAAATGCCTAGTAGTGTCCCCTCTGGGTCAAAGTCCCATCTGGCTGTTTAGAAGTTCAAGGACCTTTCTTAAGGAAACACGAGATCAGACAATCTTATCTATTTGGTTTCAGGTTTTAGGAAAACTCTTCTGTTTTGCCAAAACAGAAGTCAAAATTTGGAAAAGTCAAAGGCATCCCTTGCTGGAATGGCATATATGTCTGCACCAGACCCACAAGACAGAACAATCTCAGGTATAAAGAAGGAGTTTTCTTGGAGTAATCAGTAGTTCCTAAAAAGCAAAACTGGTTGACTTCAACAACCCTGGTTCAAACAATTTCTTACATTTTTTATTTACAATTACATTATTTACAATTTCTTACGTTTCATTTTAAAGATATTGAAGAAGTTACAATCGTAGGATCCAAGCCTGCTAATGAAATCTAGCAGGTTTTCCATAGGTTCTCCAGGAGATTTTTTCATCACTCTTCTCAAATACTTATTTTTCTTTCAGGAAAAAAAAAGAATATACCCTTTTGCTTGTTATAGTTTTTCAGATAGGATGTATGTATCTTTCATTCCTTTAATATTCTTTTAGGTTCCTCTTGCTCATTCTTACCCATCTCTAATTCAACAGAGCCTCATTACTGAATGATTTTTATATCTTTTGAATTTTTTTTACCATATATTTTTGTGGCTATGTTAGAGACAATTCTCTGAAAAAAAATCCAAGATTTCTTGTTATTTTATTTCTATGTAAGCAAACATACACCACTTAAAGTCAGGGGGAAATTGGTGGGGATTTTTGTGGGGGGTGACGTGATTCAGCCCTAACTCTCAAGAAGTAAATAAAAATCCCATTCAGGATGTTGGATTAGTCATTGGCTATTTCCCTGACTGTAAGTCTTTCTTTGAACAATTGCACTACAAAATTAACAGGCTGAATAACCATGCTGTTGAATTAATTAACATGTTACATTTATTAAACATATTGTTACAAATGTGTATAAATAGAGCAATTCAAGTGTTCAAGGAGGATTTAAAGGAAAGGAAATTTCAATTAGTTCCTGAAGTTACAGGAGAAAAAACTGAGTTATTTCCATACCAGAATCACATTATCCTTTCTATAAGATGAACAGACACATAACACGATTTAAAGAACAGCTGAGATTTAAGGACACCACAGGAAATTTCTTCAATAGCTTTGCAAAGAAGATATTAAGATGAAGAAATCAAGTGCACTTTCAGCAAATTTCCAGATGACACCAAGTTGAGTGGTGCAGTTGGAACAACTGAAGGCTGGGAAGCCATCCAGAGGGACCTGGACGAGATCAAGAAGTGGACCCATGGGAACCTCATGCAGTTCAACAAGACCAAATGCAAGTGCTGCAGCCGGGTCAGAACAACTCATGGTATCAACACAGGCTGGGGGATGAACAGATCAAAAGCAGCCCTGGAGAGAAGGATTTGGGGGTGCTGGTGGGTGAGAAGCTGGACATAACCCAGCACTCACAGCCCAGAAAGCCAAACCTGTCCTGGGCTGCATCAAAAGGAGTGTGGCCAGCAGGGCAAGGAGGCATTCTGCCCTCTGCTCTGCTCTGGTGACACCTCAGCTTCAGTGCTGCATCCAACTCTGGTATCCCCAGCACAGGAAGGACAGGAACCTGTTGGAGCAAGTCCAGAGGAGGGCCACCAAAAATGCTTAGAGGATTGGAGCACCTCTTCTACAAGGGAATTCTGAGAGAATTGGGATTGTTCAGCCTGGAGAAGTGAATGCTCCAGGGTGGCCTGATTGCAGCCCTCCAGTAACTAAAGGAAGCCCACAAGAAAGATGGAGAGTAACTTTTTACAAGGACCTGTAGTGACAGGAAAATAGGGAGTGGTTTCAAACTGAAAGGGGGTAGCTTTAGATTTGATATTTGGAAGAAATTCTTTACTGGGAAGGTAGTGAGGCAATTGAACAGGTTGCCCAGAAAAGTTGTGGATGCATAATGCCTGGAAGTGTTTCAGGACAGTCCTGTTTAGGGACAGTGCCTCAAACCCATGGAAACTCAGGAAAGTTGTAAACTAGATTCCTATGGCAGTATTACAGATTTCTCATGATGGAAATACCAAATACCATAGCTTGCTTTAGACTTGCACAATCCAAACACACTATGGGTCCTTCCACAGAGATTACTGCATGTGGTTGGTTAGTGTAATGACCTTTAAATTTTATTCAGATAAAGGTAAACCAGAACAGCACCTGAGCTCTCCAAACCTTTAAATTCTCCAGTGAAATTATGGTTCTATGCCACTCAACTAAAGCATTTGCATTAATCAGTCCTAGGCACCACTTTTAATCAATGAATATCATAGGCTTTCTATGAGTCAATGGAGACAGAAAACCTCCCACAAGGAGAACATCCAAAGAACATCCAAAATTAACTCACAGTTTGAATTGCCCTTTTGTACAATGCTGTGATCACCCTCTTTTCCAGATGCAGAGAGCACAAAGGAAGAGCAGTGAGGTATCTGTCCTGGATGTCATTTTCCAGCAGTGACACCAGCTTCTCATCCCAGTCCTAAATCATGCCTCACCAATCTAGCAGATCCAGATTTGCTTCAATTTTTCATATGGTCATTTAGGCCTCTGCTGCATGCCCTTTGCTTCTTACTGCTGTCAGAAAGATGTACAGAACTTTTTACAGCCCTGAAAGATATAGGAATGTCATTAAAATGAACATAACATTACTAGAATAGCAGAAGGGGAAAATGAGCTCTTACTGTTTAATCAGCCCACTTAACAGTCTGGATTTGTTTTATTATTCTAATTTTACCATTCTAATTTTACGAACATTTACCCTAACCCTCATCTTGTTCAGATTCCTCCTCAAGTCCTAATTCATGACTGTTTGCTTAATACTTGAGGGATTAAGCCAGTGAAATTTAAACAATTTACCACAGGTCTTAAAAAGGTTTCTTTTCAGTTTTACTAGCGGCTTACTCATTTGATAGATCAGCCTGCTCCTAAAGCTTGCCTCTGGTCCACAGTGGGCAAATAGATTTATCCAAAAGAGATCTTATGGAATTCAAGTCTCCAGCTGCAACATTTGCAGGCTCAAGCTTGAAGGTGTGCTACAATTTCAGCTTTGATTTCCAGGCTGTGAAACATCCTCTGTCACAGAGGACAGGAGTGGAACACTTGGCTTGAAACATGTGAGAATGAAATTGTAAGCTGAGGCTATGCAAACTGAAGAGAAGTTCCAGCATCCTTCTTTAAAGTTCCCCTGATCTGTTGGAGAGCTTGAGCTGGAAAAAATGATGATGAAGCAGAGTGTAGAAGGCTGTGACACATATTACATGCCACTTGGGCCAAACTGCAAGTATATTGACACCCATGAAGTGGAAGCAAAAAAATAATACTGATAATAGTGTCTTTGTGCATACTATGCTTTGATAGAGGTAGCAATGTGACATAAAAATTAGCTGAGAACCAGAAATTCTGCATGATCACATATAACTCACTTACCAGAGCTTGGCTATCTGAAGGTAAATAGAAGTCAATCAGGTTAACTCCTACCCTGCATTCTCCTAAGCTGTCAGTCATATAAACAGACAGAATGCAAATGTGTTAAGCTGATGTGAACTGAAATGAAAAAAAGCCAATAATGACACCAGAATATTTTGAACAAAACCTCAGACTTGCATTCATTCGACTTTTTCATTTTTCTGCATTTAAAATTTATGTTTTGCTTCATGTTATGGGAAATGTAATAAAAGCAGTTAACAACATGATGTTAAGCTTCATTTGTGAACTGTTTGAGAAAAATCAGAATCTGCCCAGCCCATTAGTGAAGTGAAAATTGTACAGGCAGAATTCCAGCACTTTTGAATAATTGAATCTAGATTTGTTCATTAGAATAACCTTCAGGGAACTATAATGCAGATCCATGACATCAGCAGCTTTAATAGGAACAAAAATGTGAATTTGTCCAGAAGAGCACCATAAGGCTGATCAGGAGGCTGGAGCAACTCTCCTATGAAGACAGATGGAGAGAATTGAGATTGTTCAGCCTGCAGAAGAGATAGCTTCAGGGAGACCTTAGAGCACCTTCTAGTGCCTAAAGGGGGCCTACAAGAGAGCTGGGGAGGAACCTTTTACAAGGACATTCAGTGACAGGACAAAGGATGATGGCTTCGAACTGGAAGTGGAGAGGTTAACTTAGATATTACGAAGAAATTCTTTAGTGTGGGGGTGGTGAGGCACTGGAGCAAGTTGCCCAGAGAAGTTGTGGATGCATGATACCTGGAAGTGTTTAAGGCCAGGTTAGATGGGGCTTTGAGCAATGTGTTCTAGTGGAAGGTGTCGCTGCCCATGGCAGGATGGTTGGAACTGAATGATCTTTAAGGTACTCCAACCCAAACCACTCTAGGGTTCCATGGTGGCAGATATTCTCAAAATTTTTCAACACTAAATTTCATTTTGCCTACATACAAGTATACACTATACACATCTCCTTACACAGAAGGTTATTAACTTTGTCTCATGCCACATGTCAATGAGAGAAAGTGACAAATATAAATATATATAAATGTTTTTTCAGGCATGAGGGCAGCAGCTGGGGTGTAAGTCTCCTCTGCTGTCTCCCATTACAGGGTTCTCAAGAGGCAATGACTGTAACAGTGTCTCAGTCTCAGTCATCCACACCTACCAAGTACCAGTCACACTTTTCCACTGATTTCTCCTCTGCCTGAGCCTATCTTCACTTTTTGCCCAATCCTATGGCCTATCAGAAATCTCTGTCTTCTAGGCCTGTATATCTGCAACAGACTTCTAATAACTTGTTCTCAGCTTCTAAGTCTTACCTTACTTCAGTTGATTCTAAAAATTTGGCACTAAATTGGATGGGAAAAAAGTTTCCAAGTGGAAGTATAGGGATCTCTTACTGTATTACACCTTAGCCTAATGACTGTATATCTTAATCCTCCTCTATCTTGACTTCTTCCTGGATGAAGTCAGACCCCTTTGAAAGGGATAGTAACATTTCCTTTAATGTGGAAGCAGGGTGGCAGGGGAAGAGCAAAACTTGTATCACATCTCCCAAATCCTCTCTTGCTTTTCTAGTCCATCAGTAGGGTGGAAAGAAACATGTGAGAAACGGCTGTGGGAATGCTTTCTGTGGATAGCTGAAGCAGACCTGTGAAAATGACAAAATACCATCCTACTTTTGTAAGCAAGTGATGCCACATGTACAGGTAAATTGGGTATTTTACTAAATTTGGCAGTCCATGCAATATTCCCCAACTACAAAACTGCCTGAGTTTCTACAGTTTGAAACTATTGCATAATAGACATTACAGGGCAATCAAAATGCAAACAGTTTTTACTGGTTACGGCTTTCCATTATTTATAGCTTCATGTCCCTTTTGGGAAATGCCATCCCAAAATTAAACTTAATTTTAGTCTCCAAAATTAGGCAAGTCCTATGACTCAGTGGAGGAGAGAATGTTACACATGCATGCTTCTAAATGGAGCGGGCAGTTTAGTCTATTAGAATTCATTAGAGACTGAGTCATAATTGTGAAACTGAATTTACTTAGGACAATAACCTTCAAGAGAAAGTAAGTATGACAGTGAGCCAGTTCTCATTTCAACAAGAAGTCAGGCAGCCTCCAAGCTTCCTTAAGTGCGCTAATCCCTTCAAGTTCCTGCCTGGCAGGATTTAGGCTGCCTCCTCTTCTTTCATATATAAGAACTTTACCACATATGACACCTGCAAAAAATGTCACATGAAACTGGCATTTGGCTGCCTGGACTGTTTAGTCTGTGTAACATCATTATCAAGACACTGAGAATTCATTCCCAGTCTAGTTAAGGAGTAAAATTAGAAAGGGACCACATACAAAAATAACATGAATAAGTAGAAACAGCTGAAATAATTCCCTCTGCACACAGCAAATAAAGTCTAATAATAATTTATTAAAACAAAATGTTAAATGTCAGCTGAAGATCCAAGGTTAAAGTTAAATATTGGAAGTAGTATTCCAAGAATGAGAAGGCCTAAGTACATCACACTTGATCACAGATTATTGACTGACTTAAAAATCAGTGCTTAAAGAATCAACACATTGTCTGTCAACAGCTTCTCAGTTTGGCAGGAGAGACCTGCACCCCACTATGGAAGGGTTTATTTCAGTACTTAATTCTCCCAGGTTGAGTACAGCAAATTCTTCAGAGTCAGATTCTTTCTCCATTCTGACTTTGGAAAATACTTGGGGAAAGGATAACTTTAACAGTAGAGAATTTCCATCTATTTGGCCTGGTATGGTGTCACAGAAGTAACACTGGTGAAGACAGTTTAGCTCAGTTACAAACTTTGACAGTGATTGCAGAACAGCAAGCACTCGCCTTTCATTCATTCCTGGTTGAGTGGCTGCGCAGTGTGTGATATTCATGTACACTCAGGTGGTTCTGAATTTAATTTTGTCCCTAAAGTACATCATTTACAATTAATACTGATGCTTCACAATTCATTTAAGCATACAGCAGTCTTCTGTTTTCCACAGTGGCAGTTACGTTCCAACTCAATTGGGACCCTCCCTAAATCTATCCTCTAATAGCTTGCTTAATTTTATTTTTGTATTCCACAGTCCTTGATAACAGCAAGCTAATTTCTGTAACTCTGTTTGATGAAAATGTGCTGATGGAACTCATATTTCACTTCATTGACTGTAATGAGCTATTTCATCAAACTGTCCATGTGACACTATTATAGACAAAATGATAAATTTACTAATTTATTCACTAGAAATTTCATTGGAAATTTAAAAAGGAAAAGAAAAGAGCCATGAAGTGAGTTACATTAGACTTCCACCAAATGATATGTCAGGGTCTACATGAAACAAAAGCACTGACTACTGCTACACTTAATGAGGTGTAAACATTAAGTATGTGTTGATTAATCAGTAGGTTGCTTGAAACTAAGAACAAACCACAATACAGGTTTTCCCTTGTAAATATTTACAAGCTTTACCTTTTCAGTGCATGGGGTGCTGCTACCATTAGAAATCAGTTTCATTCACACACCTCCTCCCTGCCAGTGAGACCTCTTACCATGTTAAGCACATGGATTTGGATGAATTCAGCAGCTGACAACCAAGCTGTCATACCAAAGAAGTAATTCCTCCAAAGATAATTTTTACAAAGATTATTTGCATTTGCCTCTTTTAAAGAGGAGGAACTTGCAACTACAACGTTGTGTGGGATGAAGCACTACTTTGGAAGAACATCAGGAAGTATGTAATTATATGAGACGATTCATCTCATGCTAATATTAGGCCTGGAAATAGAGACAAGTATCACACGGCCTGCCTGGCTTATTTTAATTAGATGTCCTCCACCTGCTATTACAGTTCTGATCCACATATTTGATTGCTCTGCCACAGACCATCCGGAAACCTAGGAACTAGCCTGGAGAGCATGCCACTGGAAATGCACAAAACCAACCGCGACAATTATTCATAATTCTTCCTTGCATCACATTTTGTACCTATTCAGTGGCTTTCTTCATATGTACTCAAACCTGCAGCACACTCCTCCTGCAATACTAACTTCCTACACTTGTTCATTTTGGAAAACAATTTTGTAGGTTAAAAATATAATTTATAAGCCCACACAATTTTAATTACCTTCAAGAAACTATAAAAGCAATAACAAGGCTCAGAATAAAATAATATTTCATATAATGGTTAATTAATTATTTTTCTGGTCCATATACTTTAGAGGAAACCATTTTACACAGGGAAGTGTACTAGGGGTCTTTTTGTTTGGTTGGTTTGGGGTTTTAAATCCACTTGACTGTCACTTTCAGAAACTCCTTTCTTTGCTAGTATAAGCTAGTCTTTGCTTGAGGGAGATGAAGTCTCTCCCTTTTTAGTCTGGAAGACTAAAATCCAAACCAGATGATTGCATGAAGAGCCCAAGCAACTATTTGTAAGACTTATCTTGTGTTCACTTAAAGATATGCCATTCAGCATAAATAGAAAACTACCATGGGGACACAGCAAGAAGGCTTGTCTTTTCCCTCAGAGCCTGAACATTTTAAGACAGCCCACTCCCTACTCAAAGCTGAAGATAGCCACCTGAAGGCAGTGACTAAGGAGCAATCACCTTGCTGCTGGACAAAGGATGTCTTCTTAGGGTACATTACAAGAAAAAACTGCTCAGTTCACATGATCTAATTCAAGCCATGAACAAAGAAAGCAGTGATTTAATATTGATGTGATTAGCTGGCAGTCAGTAAACTATACATTCAGGATCAGTATCACAACACACAAACCACAATATTAGAATGAAATGTTAATTAATGGCTATAAATTTCTAAGCACACTGTAACTAATCCCAGAGTTACAGCATCCCCCAGGTTCACAGTTGAATACACACCACTCTCTTACAAGGCTTGAGGGCAATAAACCCTTACCATTCTCTTCTGGGGGTACAGTTTCCCTACTTGCACCCCCATCTTGCTGGAAATGTGGGTGGTCTTGCTTTGTTTGTATCCCTCTACAATCCCTGTGTGACTGAGACATCATACCACAAGTTAGCACACACAGATCCTTATTTTTTTGCTCCCAATCCTCTGACCACAGCGGCTGGATCACGCCAATGTGAAGGACGCTCTGTTAGGTCTAGACAGAAATTGTCATGCCAAAGGATGACTTTTGGAAGTATCAAAATAGGTTTTGACTGCTGCTTTCTTCCCACTTCCCTCCCCCATCCTGTCACAAATTTACATGGTGCTTCCATACGTCTTTTCAAGTTGACTCATTCATTTTTTTTTAAAATTCTTGGTTAGATGGAGGGCCATGTGGGTACCCCAATGAGGTTATACCAACTGGTCTAAATAGGGAAAAAAAAAACAGTGAAAAAGCTCTTCTGGAGAGCTTATTAGTTTCAGTACATTTCTACCCTTATCCATTTGAATAGCAGCTCACACTCCATCAAGGCAACATTTGCGGCAGACTCATGGCAGGGGTTAGCAGACCAAGAACATGGTGCATTATACTGCTACCAGACTCCTGCTGGATTGCACTCTGCTTGCTTGCATCAGGCACTGGGAAACCTCCTGCTCTGGCTTCAGTTTTAATTAGGCCTCAAATTGACAAAGATTTAGTCACATGAGGGATCAGCATTTTGTTCTGCTAAGGTACTCAGTCCTTAGGAACATAACCTCCATAGAAGGTACTTTAGAAGTTCAAACTTGGCTTTAAAACTAGGCAAAAAACATTGAGGAATGGAAGCTGCTCTCTTTTTATGAGAGCAAGTTCACCACGCTATAATTAAGATATATAGTTATGTAAGTCCTGAATGCATCAAGTAGCAAGAGAGTCTTCCTAAGAGACTTGTGTGTAATAGGCCAATTAGTCCCTAGATCCCTATCCTGGATTTTGAAAACAGTGAGAAGATCCAAGAAAGACTGATTCTTTTTGCTACTAGTAATGCATACTACATACCCATCTTCATGCATGCTCAACAGTAACCACTATGCTGATGATACTTGCTCAGTATCTGTCTGAGGAAGTTCTCAGTTCTCTTTCAGCAGGCTTTTCATAACACATAATTAGATGAGTTTAACTGTCCCTGCTAAATCTGCAGTCTCCAGAATTCCACTGTATGGTTAATTTACTTCTCTTTGTTCCAGAGCTATTGTGCTGGTTTTTGTATTCCATGGATTGATGTAGCAACCATCTATAAACATGAATATAGTCCTGGCATAATAGGAAAAACATGCAAACAAACAAACAAACAAACAAACAAACAGTTTCTTCTGACATGCAAAGGAATACCTTTAGCTCAGGCCAGACAGTTTTTATGCATAGCATGGAGGTAACTAGGAGAAGCAAGGGGCCTCTGAAAGTCACTTTTGCTCTCTATGATACATCAGGGAAGCAGAAGATACAAACTACAGGAGATATTAAAGATAGTTTGGTCCTCTTAGCCAAAGAGCTGAGTCTGGAAGCTGTTACTATAGGGGTTTAGGCTGCTGCTTTCAGGGGTTTTCCTAGTGGAGTAACAGTCTGTTAACAGTAAACAGAATGGGAACACAGCAGAAATATCATAAATCTACCAGTTCAATGCAATCAATATTAAATATTTAATCAAGTCTATTAAAATGGATAGCAATGCAAGTCTTCAAGGAAAACAGAAAAAAAATTATTTAACAGAAAAGACATAAAATAGTTTTCTGATTCAGTAAGCAGAGTAACCAAGCATCAGAGACTACAGATTAGACAAGTCTTTTCCTTTTCCTGGTCTCCTTATACATGTTCCAACCCATATTCAACTTTACAGCAAGACAGGTAGCACCCATCTATATGAATATGGAATAACCCATTTGCAACATTCTCAGACCATGCTCTCCCCACAATTCCTCAAGCATCAACCATGTACATCATCCCAATGCCTCTAATTTATGTCCTGTTTCTTAATAGCAGTGAGGAGAGTGATCCCAGAATCACTTTGCAGTGCAATGGACTATTAATGTGAGTAAAAACTGATCAAAGAAAGGTCACATTAAAAAGTCAACTACCCAGCTGTCAGTCAAAAATGTAAAACACACATGCTTTTAATGGTGGTAAATGTAAGATCCTTAAAATTGAAGGGCTATTCAAGTAGCTCTACTTAGAGGCATATAGAAGTAAAAAATTATTAACAAATCTCAGAATGAAAACTGCATAGAAATTTTGACATCAAGCTTTTGGCAGTGGAACTGAAACAGCCATTCCTTGACTGAAGTGCCGTTATACCATGAATATCATACTCAATAAATACAAAGTAAACTTAGCAAAGGAGACCAGTCAGAACAGAATGATGTATGGCAATCACCAGGGTGAACTTTCAACCACAGGGAAATTGCCAGTAATCAATTCTAACACTAAAATATCTTGTTTCATAACAATTAGAACACAATTTACATAGCATAGAAATTATTTCAAGTTACGAGTCATCATAAAACACATTCTTTCTATGAGGCGGTAAATTCTACCAACTAAGGTCTACTAGGCCTATATGCTGACCCTTGGTCAGCAGCCTGGGACTAAAACACTCCTTTTCACAGATTCAATTGCACTCTACTTTTGAGTTGGCACAAAGCATTTGTTGGACAGATCAGACAAAGTCTGTAAGCCCAACCAAACAGGCTTCCTCATCAGCTCAGAAGAAACTCTTGTTGACATGGCTGTCCATGCGGCAGCATAACTTGTTTTGGTCCTGTTTGCCTAGGCAAGATCAAAACACTGGTCATGGTACTTGGAAGCCAACTGCAACTTGCATGTTCTATATCTGTAGGGAAAATACGAACAAATTAAAGTTTTAAGAATCCTCCTTAAAATGCTAGGTTTTCTTTCAGAAGACAGAAAGAAATTTTTAAGCACAGTTTTGGACATCTAATCTGAGTCATATTACACACTTCAGCAACTTTGAGGGCTCAGAAAGAATAAAAATTAACGACATTTAATAAAAGCAAAATTTCTTTGGCAATTTCCATCTTGCTAACCTTAAAACACCAGTTCCAAACTGGATTCAGGGGACACTTTATTGGTACAGAAGGCAATTTCTTGAACTCTATCACTGTTCAGTGATGGACATTTAACAACCTGGCTGATCAAGTGTATTAAATGAGGCATTAAAATGTTTTAAGGCAGAAAGTAGGTATTAAAATTTCTTTGATACATTGTATGCATTTAAAGGCAACTAATTTAAAAGTTTCAGGTCTTCTTGATGGGCATATAAAAAGGTTTGTTATCCTGAGATTTTTCTCATTATTTGCTTTCGGAGTTCATTTACCCTTGATTCACTTATTAATTCCAGCAGGCTTTACTGTTCTCAGACAAGGAAAAAAACAGCATTTCATATACTTTGGCACAGTTATGGTAGATTAGGAAAGAAAAAGACAGAAAACAGAAGAATAATCCATAACCCAAAAATGACAATAAACTTCACCTATATTGCTCATTTCTCCTCTAATTTATCTATCCTGTAACAATGATATAGCTAAGGGCTGAATTCAGAAGGCTTCAGAAAAGAGAGACACTGCTCTTTTCAGGGGCAAGGTGAGCTGGCCCTAACTATTGCAGGGATAATTATGCTTCACTAGCTAGTGAAGTTTTCAATGAACCTGTTCATTAATTGAAATTCAGGGAGATTTCTTTTTGCAGTACAAACCAGCAAGAGTTTTGCTTTATTTCCTGTACAAACAAGCAGAAGGTATGAATCTGAATTAACTGCTCTTCAGGAAGAAAGGAAAGAACTAAGCAAGGCTCTGAATAGTTATCAGCTAGGGAAAAGCTGTAAGGAATAGCAAGCAACAAAATTGTCTGAATTACAATTGGTTGCCTTACCTACTCCTAGAGAAATATTACAAAAATTTAGGGAGGTTTTCAGGACTGTATCCTTAAAGTCTAGATGCTTAAACTCATTAACAGCATCATTAACTTTTTTTTTTTTTAGATCTAAGGAGATCCACTTCAAGGCATCTGTAGGTTTTTTGCCCTACTATCATAAGCATTTTGTTTTAAAAACTGCTTGTAAATTTAGCTATAAGCCTTTGTAAAGTCTAAGCCTATTTTTCCTTATGGTCAGATTTGACTTATTTCCCTTCATATCAAGGCCACCACTTGCCATTCTTTTCCTTTTTCTTTCACTCTGTCTCCTCTGTGGTGTATCTGGACTCAGAACCTTTGTCTCCACATCTTGTTTGTTTTACTAAACAAGAACACCAGGTTCTCCAAAATCATTACCTCGGCAAGAGCTTTCCACAAACAATGTAAGTGCATCAAGGTGGTTTTACAGCTGAAGAAATAGCCCTGCTGAGAAACAACGCCTCTTAGACCAGGGATTCAGTTAACACACCCATGCTGCCCCCAGACAGGCTAAAATCATTGGACACTGCTTTTTGGGGTCAGGGCCACTCTTAGTGATGGACCCTTTTGTTCTGGATGTTTCTGGGATCTGCCAACAAGTCCCTACTTTTTTTTTGCATGATGTAATTTCCATAGAGCTTGCCAAAAGTCTCATTTGGCTAACCCATGTATCAGGAACAGCAACACATCTCTGGGAAACTGTATAAAGGACAGAACGGAAGCAGATATTAAGCACAGATAAGTCAAGATACCCTTTATCATTTGAGGTACTGATGATTGAACTGTGCACAATTTCAAGGTAGAGTTGCACCAAAATCCTAGATCTTGATTCATCAATGTCATGGCAATGCTATTTATATATATGTCAGATCTGTCCAGAAATGAAATTCTCAAGGTTTTACTTGCTTTACTTTTACTAGTTGTAATTTTCTGTTTGTAGTTTAATAGACATTGGGACAAGAGGAAAAGAGAGCAGTGGTTCATTTTTCATAACGGTTATTTTTTTTAAAAGGGATTGACAGAGGCTTTTTTTCCCCAATTATAACTGCTGCTTTGAGCAGACAGTCAAATAACGATCCCCATATCCATGGCATAAATCTTTTTTTGTTAGGCTATGTTTTACAATTAGCGTTTGGCCTTCCTATGCAATTACAGTTCATCAAGCACAAAAAGTATTTGTCAGTCTATTAATTTTTTGCTGGAATCCTCCATTATTGCTCACTTGAGTGTGCAGATCAAGCTTCTTCAGGATCCAACTGGTAGTGACCCCTGTCATTAAAGAGGAATTCCATCCACTGCTCAGCCCTCCCCTGCATCAGTGGCTCCTAACTTTCTCATGCAAATTCTGTCAAGCCAAAAATGTCTGCGTCTGTTCTCAGTCCAGTGATGAATTATTTTGGAAAGCATGAATAAAATCAATTCAGTCACTTGAGTTAAGCCAGCATGAAAAATAAGCTGCGCTTTTGCCATATGTGCTGATTGAAATTTTCAAGCATGGAAATCTTAAAAATGGCTAATTCTCCACACGTCATTCCAGGTTGTTTTATAAATCCTCACAGAGGAAGGAAAAATTATTCATGGCTAATGAAAAATGGTTCAGTAATTTTAAACTTATGAGCATTTAAAGTCACACATTTGTTTAAATTTTCCCTGAAATAAGGGATGAGTTAATGCTGCTCAACTTTAAAGCTAATCAATTATCAGTAATGTCCCTGACTTTAAGTCTGTTTTAGTATACAATAAGTGTGGCTGTATCACATTTTTAAGTATCTTAAAAAAAAAAATACAATAAATAACACTGACATGACATTCATGAATCAAGAACTAGGATTCTAAGGTATTCCCAGAAATATGTGATTCCTCCAGTATCAACTCTACCATATCCAAAACACTCAGTACTTACAGCGACAGTTCTGCACCGTGTGAATCTTGATGACCTATTTTTTTCTGTTATTTAAACTCTTATCTAGCATACAATATACAGTGGCTAAAACAACAAAATTATGCTAGTGGTCATGTGTCATGGGTTGGGATAGGGACAGCTCCAGCCAGTAGGGTGGGAGGGAGGAATAATGGGCTGTGCAGCCAACACAACCATATTACCTACAGGTCAGGGTACACCAAGCTTCTGAGTCAAGACTTACAGAGAAAAGGGGAAGAAGCTTTGAGCTTTTGGACCCCACCCCACTAAATCAACATTCACTCATACGATGCAGGAGCCAAAGTTTCTTTGGGACTCCATAGAGTCAAATGGAGGGAGAAAAATCCTACTTTAAGTGCTTTCAGCTTTGAAGATAACTGAGGGTTAGGGAAAGTGAGATAACATGTCAGCAGATCATTACAGGTATGATAGTAACTGTCACCTTGGATTTATTTTATTTGACAGCCATGGAGGTAAAGTCCAGAATTATGGCAGATATAGGGTTAAAGCAGTCAAAGAAGTATAAAAGAAGAAAGTAGGGTAAAAATACTGAGATGAAGGAAATGAAAAGAGCTATAGTGCAGCGCATATGAGAAGATTAAAAGACCTACAATCCTTTAAGGAAACACTACTACCTAAATTTAAATCAGTGAAGAGTATTGAGCTAAAGACTATTTTTCTCTCCCAATTTCCTAACTGATCTCTCTGTCAAAAGTTTGATCCATCTAGAATAAAAATTTTTAAGCATAAAAAAGTGCATAAAAATGAAATAAGGATCTCAGTTAGGCCTCTAGTATTTTCATCTGACCTATTTTTCATCACTAACTAGCTACAGCTTTATGTTAGAAAGGCAAAGCATCTGTGTAATCTTAGTCAATAGTGTTCTCATTAGGAGTAACTAATGGTCTTACAATTGTTTGAAACACTTTGTTTGCTATAGGAGCAAGGTGAAAGTCTTGCAGAAGTAAATTAATTGTGGCAGTATTTGTGCTAGTTGAGAACACCTGCAGCTATTCCTGAGACCCAATGGTCAATGACACAACCTAATCTGGGAAGCAATGATATGAAAGTAAGGACCTTGTCAGTTAAGTAATCTTGCTGGTTTTAAAGATAAGGAATTTTTTAAAAAACCCAACCCCCTCCCACCAACCTACAATATTTTAACATAACTAGTATATTTTAAATAACGATTCAGCTGTAAAATCAACATCATGGGATCAGTACCTTCCATGGGGCTTTTTCATCTACATTTATTCCTTTATATCTCATTTAGTGGGGTTGCGTGTATTCAACTGTGCCAAATATACAAGTGTACACTGTTCCAAGTTTATACTGCAGGCAGTGTCCTCACAGGTTTCTTCACAGGTCTGCTGGATCTGATCAGAGCACAGGCTCTCTCCCCCAGACAGTGTCTAAATGCTTTTGAAACAGTCCATGTAATAGTTGATCTCAGTTGTGAATTGAGTCTGTGGCAGAGCTAATACCTTGATGCTAGTCAATGATCAAATGCTCTCAGTGAGAAAACGCCTGCTGCCTCAGGCTATGTTTCAGATTAAAGTCAGATCGAGTGCTAGGTTTTTTATGTATTATATATTTGTATTACATTTTTAAACTTTTCTTGAAAGTTTTTAACACCAATATAAACACATTATCAAGAGATTAATATATTTTAACCATTTTGATTCTCTCACAACATTTCAAACTTGTGAAGTCCTCATTCACCACTTCCTGTGAAAACCAATAAGAACCAAAAAAAAAAACTTTCATCTTGTTAATAGTGTGAACAGATGCCAGTAACGGTGGATCCTTCTACCTCTAACAGAGCAGGCATTACTGGACAGATGATCCATCCATAGGAGAAACTAGCAGTAGGACACCTGATACATATCTGCCCCATGCTAAGACAGCAGGGATTCTCTGATTTGCACAGGGTATTGAACCAAACTGCAGCAGCTGCATCTTTTCAGTCTAAGTGTTTTCATTGTGGCCCTTTTCTTCTATCCGTAATTGCTTAGTGGCTAGTAAGTTTAAACAGTGTGGAAGAGAATAGAACTCATTTTTATTTTACCTCAGTGGTTTAAAACTTATTTTGAAAGGAACTCAATCATTTGATTCTAAGCTAAGAGGGCAGAGGATTATCTGCACTCTTCCTGGTGTGGTTACACTGCCATAGAGCCAAGAGAACAAAGATTCTATGAGAGGAAATGTTTCAGCAAGACTATAGCTGAGGGTTAAAGCTCCTCAGTTCCCATACTGAGAATAAATTCACTTTTTAAATCAACTGTACTACCCTATTGTGACTTTTACAGGTTAGCAACCAGCAGACTTCCAGAATGGGCAAAAGGACTTGGTCATCATGTGACCATGCTGCACACATGCCTGATAACCTGGTGTAACAAACCTCCTGAAATGTGACAGGACTATTTTAGCTGAAATGCAGTTCATGGACCTAAATCAGGATTTTAATTTGTGGAGCTATAAATATTGGGGAATATCTAGATCTTCACTCAACACAAGGATAGGGTATTCCAAGCATTGTCACTGAGGCATCTTTTTGCAAGTGTACTGATGAAAATAAAAAGACCCTCAGTTAAACAAACACTGTTGCCATCTGTTATCCTTTCAGTTATTACAATCTCTAACTCCAACAGCTACAACTCAGTGCCAAATATATGAAGCAGTGCTGCCATCTGAAAAACATGAGTATATCCTGAGAACAGAGCATACTGTGCACTACCTTATATTTAGTAAATAACTGCTGTTTAACATTAAACCTCCTTGTACTTCTCATGCAGTTGCCTAGCTGCAAATGCAATGTCAGGTATTTTTATCTTTTGCAAGACTATGCTTCCACGAGCAATTATAATCTAATTAAAGTCATTAATGTTTATGCGCTAGGGAAACATTCAGTTATTTGTAGGCATATGAGTTTTTCCTGTCTTCCGATCCTTGTTGTAATTTCTGCTTTGTTGAGCACTTCTAAATATCCACAAGTTACTTGCCACCTTAAAGCTGTGCCACCATGTAGCCTATGGCACTGTTTTCAGTGCTTCTATTTAAAATTATACTGAATTAAAATGGGTAAAATATATTAAAGTTTCAGAACTGGAGCAGCTTTTGAAGCCAGGGTTTCTTTTTTCCTTTTACCAAAAGATGTTCAAGTTTTTCATACCATAAATCATGCCTTAATCAGAGTTCCGAACTGTCTGTGCCTTTCAAATGCAAGCAGATACCTAGGAATGTCTGAAAGAATACACCAGTGATTTCAGAACAACATAGAGCACTACTTTAATCCTCTATAAAAACTATTTTGGAGCTAGGAAGTGTCAGTGAGGTAAAGATTTTAAGATAGGGTTGGAAAATTTCCCATTATTTATCAGTTATATAGCAAATCTTTTCACCACTAAATTAATAATATTTTGTAAAGTGCTAGAGTTTTATTTTCAGAGTTCTGCTGGGACTTGATCCATAGACAACAAAGCCAATCCAAAGGATCCCACAGATTTAAGCAAGCTCAGGAGCTAACTTCAGTGCTCTCTCAGTGTCAGAACACAGGCCACAAGGCAGAAGAAAGGACAGTGGTACAATTTTTACAGGGTGTCTCTAATAACTTCCAGGTTTCCAGGTTAGGGCTTTTTCTGCTTGGAACTGGGAATGTTTGGGTGCAAGGTGAAACAGCCAGCCAAAGAACACATGATTTCATTTCAAGCAATCCAACTCAATTACTGCAGAGGGTGTGGGAAGTGATCTGTCTGTATCACTGCTGTCAGCCCAAGGGAGGATCACTACTGATGGCCTGTGACAAGCAAAACATTTTCACAGCTATGTCTACTAGTCTATCACCACAAAATGTTCCCCATCACTCTAGAGAAAAGGGGATTTAAAATACAGCTGTGGAAAAAAAAAAAGTATTTTCTCATGTAATTCCACATTTCAAACATTTTTCACTCCACATGAGTATGAAACTAAAGTTCTTGAAGGTTTTCACCAAGAGAAAGCATGCTTTCCCTGACACTTCCAGATCAGATTCACCAGGTCTACAACCTGGTCTAAACAAGGGGTGTGAGTTTAAGCTTTTTTCTAACACAGCATGAGCACCAGGTTTCCTGGGGGTGGGACTGTTGCATATATATGTTATCTATAAACACTCAAACATTTTACTGCAGCCAGGACTTGATCCCAGTAGTGTTTGTGAACTTGATTGCTATGGTTTGGGACAATTGCTTATCCATCTTTATCTCTCCCCAGCATGGGGTCGAGATAGCTGTCCCAAACTAAGCTAAATATACTTCAGTTTGACAACAAGTCACTTAATGACAAAAGTAATTTCAGTAAAATATTCCCAACCAGTGTCAGTAATGCTCCTTTTGGAACACATTCTAAAGAGCAATCAGCATGGCCAGCCTGACCTTGTCTGAAATCTGTTCAGAAGACATTTACTTAATGAGACTAGAAAGCTAGAATAGAGTCTGACGTGGCCTGTATTCTCCACAGACTGGGATGCTTTTTAGCTGGAGTGCCCTTTAGTAGGGGTCTGCTGGCTCTAAAGTACAGTCCCATGGTCAAGGCAGTATGGGTCATTAACATTGAGTCAGCAGGATTTAAGCACATATTTTACATGCAAGTTGTTCTAAATATGGATTAAGAAATCATTGATCCTTGGGAATTATTCTTAATATCTGTAGAATTAAAAAATGCCGACAGACATTCTGTCTCAATAACATAAGCATAACTTCATTTACAATGTTTTAACTTGACTTAAGAACATGTAGAGAAATAGTCTTTCTACAAACTGTTGCATCCACAATCCTAGGGAAAAAAAAAGTAAAACCTAAAATATTTTTCTCTGTTTTCAAACTAGAAAGATGTCAAGCGGTTCTGAACAGCTGAGTTGCTTGCATTACTCAGGGGAAGTGTTCATCAACATTTAGGCATGTAAACTCCATATATTTGAGGTTCCTTTAGCACACCTTGTTTACTGTGTATGTCAGGACATTGTAAGTTTAAACATTATGCTGAGAAGGTTTAATTATCTGCTACTTGCATCACGTATCTCCAGCCCACACTTTACTGTCCAAGCTATTAACTGGAAGTTTGGAATGTGACTACAGGTTAAAATGGATTTATTTGATTAATGTGTGTATACAAGTGTGGGTTCTCTTGTGAACTATTCAAGTGTTGAGTTTAATTGAGCTACAGCTGGTGCTGACTATGTTTTCAGGGAGTAGGGATTTACTGACTGATTGACTGTCTTTCCCTTTTAACCTGGATGAAGATGTGTTCAGGAGAAGTGAAATTTCCTGATGATACAAAACCACAGGGAGAATAGAAAAAAGAAAAGAGCAATAAACTCAATGAAAATAAGAGCACATAAAATCAAGTAGTTTATATAAAAGGAATGAAACTAGACATGCCAGTTAGAAAATGCATGAAATCAGGGATTTTGTTTGTAAATCTCCAATTCAACTGGGGAGGAAGGAAGAGGGGAAAAAAACCAGTAAGAGCTGCTATTCCAATGACAATGCAAATCTCCTTTGGAGAGGCAGAATAAATTAAATTAATGAACTTTTAAAACCCTTCAGCTGAGAACCTCTCTCCCTTGTTGGCAGAGCTAGATACAGCTGTTCAAATGGTATCACAGAAGGAAAGCAGAAAATCAGAAAAAGTAATTTCAAAAATTTCCTTCCCTGCTCAAGGATGTCAAAAATCCTGTGTAACTTGTAATGAGTACTGCTTATCCTAAGAAAAGGCAGAGAAACCAAATGCAAACTGCCAAGGTGTAACCAAAAGTATAAAAGAGAAATAGAGCTATCCAGTTAGAAACAAACAAACAAAAAAAAAAAATCCCCCCAAACCTCCACAGACTTCATCATCTGGAAAAGCACTGCAAAATTTAACACTTGCCATCATTTTGCCTGGATAGAGTTCTGGACAGTGACCCAGAAAGAGGCCACCACAAGGGCCCTTTCCAGATATTCTGGATGTGCAAAACCAACACCCCACATCCATCCTGCTCCTATTCCATCTTCCAACATTAACAGAGCACATCCTGCCCTTCTGTAGGTGGGAAAGTCACTTCCGTATTTCAAGTTTTTCTTCTGTTTGACCTTTCCTTTTTTCCACCAGTAATGTCATTGCTGTCTTTCCATAAAATGTGATCTGTTCTTTACATGAAGGTTTAATATAGCTTTTTTTTCCTCCTCTCTTGCAAGGGAGAAATACAGTCATTTTTAATTCTCCTTAACATATATCTTGTTGCTGCCCACAGTTATAAATTAAGATGTTCTAGAAATATGCTTTGTTTTCATGATTCATATTTTTATTCACTGAGAAAAAACATGTTCTATGCAAAAATAATTGAGGAAATCTAATTATTTAGAAAATCAAAGTGGTTTTGAATAATGTCCCTAGTATGATTTTGCATGTACAGTCTAGAAAGCTGCAACATCAGATTTTCAAGAAATTTCTTGGTTTTTTATACTAGGATAGGAGAAGTCATAAGAACACTCTGTGCCAGGTTTGCCAGTATCTCAAAGGCTTGAAAATCTCAACTGTCATTTGACTTGACAGGTCAGGGAAGCAGATGTACTTCTAAAAACACACATGGGAGCTGGGAGCGAAGGCATACAATGTGTGGGACTGTGATGACATTATGTCACTGAGAATTTTGTCTTTTAACTTGGATTTCAGAGCATAAACCCCTCTAGCAGGCCAATCTTAAGCTTCTCTCCCCAGTGCTGTAGCTTCTCTCCTGTTCTATAACCCTGGTTGACAGATATATCTGTCAACAGATGGCTGATTGGAAGAACTGGCTCTTTTTGGCACAGGGGGTCACCAAACAGGAAAGAGCCATGTGCTCAATATAATACACAATAAAATGTGAAGCTTGAGCTCAAATGACAGAGTCTGTTTCCGGTAAATGAGATCTGACAAGTCTAAAGAATGTATCGAAAGTGTAAGATTTTATTCACATGGTAGTCAGAATAACTCCCCAAAAAGACCTATCCTTACCCATCTCAGAGGAATTCAATGCATGCTAAAAACACTAAAAAATTAGAATAATAGAAAAAAAAACCCAAAACACACAAAACCACAAGAAAATACACACTCCCAGTAGTAACCTCTGATTGCTGACTATCACAATGGCAGAGAGAGCCATAAATTCCCCAAGTTCTTTGTTACAGTGTGCACAGTACAGTGCAGAATAAGAATGAGTCGGTGCCTCTGCTGTTGACACTTCTTTGAATAGTTTCCCATTCATATGGATAGAAAAGAAACAAGTTGTGGGGAAAAGTTACTGAGAGTTCTTCCTACTTAGCAGAGTATAGAGAAGGTGTTTACAGTGTGGTATCCCCTCCTTTTTTCTTCCAAGTATAATCTGTGCTCTACACAAGAAATAAATTAGGCATCTTTCCAGATTTTATGAAGAACATTTAGAAGAGAGATACAAGTATGGAATAAATTTAAAATATTCATGAGAAAATAATGTAAAAACATATATAAACATTAACATGCTGAATTTTAAAAAAATTGTACCAAGATTGACAACTATGGCTTCATCCTTGCTGGTTTGCTTGTATGTTATCAAATATACCAATATACTGTATTTCCATTTTATTCCAGCAAAAGGAGATAGCCTTTGCTTTGGCCAGCAAGTCTGATACTTCTTCTGTGCTGGAGTAATTAAAAGCAAAGCCAAAAAGCTTCTAATTTCTATAAGGATGTATTGAAATCCCACATTTTTTTTATTATCTTCCTCCAAAGTACTATTTATAAATTCTGTCTTTGATAGCTTTTCTGCAAACTATTTGTGAAGCACATTCACTTGCAGAGTAATCTGGCTCCACCAAGTGACGATTGCTGTGATTGCTAGTCAACACCTGGACCTAAGAAAACACAAAAGGGTCCTAAATATTAACCTAATTTGGTAATGTGGGATTTTGCTGGATAGCTTTGAACTTCACTATATCATACATTTTAAATAGATTATCTTAAAGTGTAGATGGTAAGGGAAAACACTGAAGCAACGCAATGAACTTACTTGTCCCACTGGATGAAATTTTGTCTTACAAAAGTACCCACTGGATTACTATTAGTAACTCCATCAACAACACCTGTGAGAATAATTGTAGGAGGGTAGGAGGGAGGCAGGACAGTAAATTAGCTTCCTGAAATTCACTCCACACCTTCCAGGTGAGGATAGATAATGAGAGAAAGCCTGCTGGAATATCAAGAATGCGTATGAATGAACTTGCTACACACAGTCCTTAATGTAAGGTCTAAGAGAACGTGCTCTGGACAGCTAAAAACAAAGTGAATAAAAATCACAGGTGTAAAGAAGATTATTATAAAATGTTTTCTGCAAAACTAATTTTGAACGATGACACATTCTGAAAGGGAAGTTTTTAAAGTACTTCAGGTGGCTAGGGAGGGACTATGAAAAGCCTGGCAGTGAAACTGGAATTGCTTTGGATGCTGCCTGCATTGACTTTGTGAACCCACCCAAAGACCCTGGGCTTAGATTTTGCAAGCTGACAGTCAGCTGACAGCTGACTGCATGAAAAAGTATCTCTGCTGAAATTTGAAACTACCATGATGCAGTTGAAAGGTTTTAAATATCACTGTTAATCAATTGTAAACTTTATCATAAACAGCAGGATTTCCTTTATCATCATTGTTACATGCAGTAGTTCGTTTTGGTGAGGAAGACTATGAAAAGGCTGAGCAAACTCAGAGTTTTACTTTGATTAATTCTTAACAGAAAAACCAATGCAAGGGGCTGACAGCTATTGGTAAGAATCATAAACCAACGCCCATGGATGTACACATACACACATACAAACTATTATAAATTAATTTAATATATATTAATATCTTTGGATTATCATTCTCTCTGCCATTGTCCATAGCTATACAATAATGCAGTGTTTATTTAATTTGTGTGTTCTCAGTTATGTGTTCTGTTCCTTTGAAAAGACTGGTTGAGGAGGAAGCCTGCACCATGGAACAGGAGGTAACTCAGCATGCTCAAGGGAGAGAAAACCAGAGAGCACCTCAAGAAGAAATAGACAGGATATTTACAAGAATGATCAGTCTGGCTCTAGAAAGACTGGAAAGAGATTGCAAACAGGACTACACAGAAATTTGGGCACCCAGCAGCTCAAACCTAGGGTCTGTCTGCAGTGAAAGTGGACAAGAAGAGAACAGTGCATAAATCTTTTTTCTGTGTGTGTCACCTCAAGTTGCCTTAAGAGTTCTTTATATAAAAAAGTAGAAATGCAACTATTTATTTAAATAAAGTTTAGCTTTTTTTAGCCTAGAATTGTTTGGATCTTTTGGGGAAGCTCATTATAAGATGAAAGCCTGAGGCATTTCACATCAAAGCTGTATTCCACTCTGCATCTTGTCACAGGAGGGAACAGACAACCTTGCAGACCAATAGAAGCTGCTAGTGTCCTAGATCCTGGTGTTATTCTGAGAAAGGGCAGGGAGTGTGAATAAAACAGCAAGGAAAATCACCTCTGGATCTGAACTGACTCCTTTAGAAGAACACATTGAGATGCTTCTAAAAGCGAGTTTTTTGCTTTGATTTCTTTGATTTCTTGTTAGTCTGACACTGCACCTAATGGGGGCGGGGAGGGGAGAATTACAGAATTACATGTATTCTTCATGCTGAAGATCAGGGGCAAATAAAAATCTTGGGGTTTTTTTCTAGGACTTTATTTCTTTGAAATTGCAGACCTTTATGACTTATAGACTCAGTATCAATTAGAGAGAAATGCAATCTTTGGAATCCTGAACAATTAGTGTCAGTGTTATTGTGTCTAACAAAAGCTAGCAACACCAAATTCCACTGGCGCATAAGAAGTCATCCACTCCACAGTTAAAAATCACAGTTATCCCAAACTGTAAACTGACTGTCCAGCAAACAGCAGCTTAATCAGGAAGTAGAGAGCAATAAGCAGGTAGGATACAATACAAATTAAAAGAAAGTGAAGATCTTAGTAGAATCTGTGCTGAAGGCTGAACTGAAGAAAATAAATACTTAGTTGAAATATCTGGTAATTCTAATTTTAAATTGTACTTTGACGTAAGATTTCAGGATTAATAAAAAGCCCAAGTGAGTTTTCAACAGGCAACAGATAAACTACAATAAGCCAGTACTAAGGCAGACACATGAAAACATTTTTAGCAAAAGAACTATGGCAACTGCAGACTCCCTCATTCCTTGTTCACTAGTAAGTACTCCAGTTGACTACAGAAAACCATTCACTAAGACCTAAGCCTCTTTGCTATCAAATAATGCACAGTCTGACAAATTATATAAAAATAACAGAATTAAAATGGGTTTGCAGCTGGGTAATATGTGGTTTTTCAGTCTACAGGCAATCAGATGAAATATGGTGTGCACATTGAGCTACTATTTTATGCATAGCAGTATTTTCCTCCTATTTCTAGAACTTCTGTGCTTCTAGACCTCTTTAAAAAAACACAAAAAAGAGAGGCCTAGGGTTAGCCATTACTTCTTAGCTGGCCTAAGCTGATCAGTAGTATCTGTGTGTGTGTGTTTATTTCCTTGCTGACTGGGGCAGCAGCCAGTGTATCTGATGCAGGTGCAATAGTACCTGTAGGAATTAAACTAGGAAAGCCAGAAATAAGTAGCTTTATTTAAATGTATATAAGAGGAACTCAGAGAATCTTCTGCAACAGTCTACATCTAGTTTCCAATACAAAAATGGTAGAAGAGATGTGTAGGAATGTGATTGCATGTTGAGTGGGCTCCATGTCTGCAATTTCATTTTCTCTACAGCATCTGCATAGCAAACTGCCATTTGAGGAACTCTGTTCAGATTTGTGCTTCCTTCTTGGTAAACAATTACTTCAATCTAATTTATCTCATGAAATTTCTATAAAACTGCTTTGTACTAAAGAATTTGAAGTTTTTTATTAGATCTCCTTCCAACCTTTTATTTTAGAAATTGTTGGCATAACAGTGAAACACTTTCTGAGAACACATTGATTGCATTAAAATTTGTGATATAATAATTTAATTACTTTTTTCAGTAATATTCCAGTATTTTTCATTTATTATTTACAATCGTGACAAATGCTGTGCTCTATCTCTATTGATTTAAATAGTTCAGATTGAAAGAAATTTCGTCACAGTATCTAATTTTTCAAATGCTCTAAAATTTTTAAATATTTGAATTACACAAAATAAACTAAAAGAACCATGGAACATCCATTAAAACAGTCTTTTTCAACATAGTGGTTTTTTTGCTTCCTCTTTCTCAATACAATCTCTAGTTCTCACCATGCCTAATGTATCTGTCTATAAATAAAAAATAACAATATCATATCTTTTTATTCTGATTTCTCCAACAAAACTGAAAGAAAATATTCTGAAAGGACAGAAAGCCAGATGAAATTGTGGGAATAAAAAGCTGTAACACTGGACACTACAGTACAGTTGCAAAGCACGATAATAGAATGATAAAAAGTACCAAGATACAGAGGAACACAAGGAGAGAGAAGTGCAAAGATAACAGAGCTTGGAGAATTCTGCCTCTGTTCCACTTTTCTGTCAGTCAAAAATCTTGTAATGTTTGAAGTTCACATCTGCAGCAGTTCAGCTGTCTTTCCATATCTCTTTACCATTGTCATGCCACTTACAGCTTTTGCTGGTGACAGATCTGCTTTAACTGTTGAAGTAAACATCAGGATGTTAGTGGCAAGCTAAGCTACAGAAAGAAAACAACCTCAAACCTTAGAAGACATTTTAATGTCAAATGTTATGTCATTTTGTCCATACAATTATGATTTCAGTTGATCCTCATGAGTGTTTTTCATCCAAACCCTCATTTCTTCAAAAGAAACTGCAGCCTCAGTGTGAGTGGATCTGTTATCAACAGAAGCATGGAATGATGGTTGCAGGGTATTGCTTTATTTAGAACTGACCACTCGTTTTTTTGCCTTTGTTTTCTGTCTGGTGTTACCCACAGCATTTCCCACAAAGCATTTAAATAATAAAGCAATCCTGCTTATTTTAATATGGGCAACATACCTAGAGCAAAACCAAACAGAGTACTGGGGGGTAATGGTGTTTGCTTCTTTGTCTATCCTTGGCTGTCAGGTTTCATAACTTATTATAACCTATCTTCCCCTGTCTACCATGTCTTGTTCTCTGTGGTGGACTGAAGTCAGTAAAAAGTGTTTGTGCAGGACCTCTTCTGAGACAACAAAGTGTCAATCTATATCTCTGTCTCCTACCTATGAACAATGATTAGCTCTTTGAAAGTCATTCACCCATGACCCAAACCTCAGAGAGCTGACTGCAGCAATGCAACCCCAGCAGGAAGGAAAATTGCCTTTCCACACTTCATAAAATTCAGCCTTAACTGAATATTCTGTTCTAGAGGAAATGCTGGCTGTCAAGACATTTTTTTCCCTACCCAGTACCAGTGTGTCCCAGCCAATGTACATGCCAAATGCTGCTAATTTCTTCAGACCTCTGTCTTTCATCATGTTTTACCAGTGACTTTAGGAGCCAGTAAGGATTGCACACACTACTACAAGGCCTCAAATAAATACTTGTATGTAATGTGTACTTATAAGAGTACTCATGTTTAAAGAGAAAGGTCAGCTTTAACCCCAGGTTTACCCATGAAAATCAAGACTCTCTCCACTGACACCACAGAACCTAGAGAGAGAAGGTATGCAAGAGTAGGAAGCTGGTGGCACTCTGTTCCATCAGGATCCAGGACTTCTGCACTTATTATCATATGATTAATATTCACCTCTCAGATTATGGCAAGTATATTAGCATTAAGAAGAGCTACACTAAAACATATTCTTGTATCCATGAATGAGTTTCATTCCATTATGCCTGACAGAATCATCATCATCATAATCATCATTATTATCATCAAGATCCACTATGCAGGTCATTTTTGCCTTTGTCTCTTTATGCTACAATTCTACTGGTGGCATGTTCTACTACTGGGAAATAGGACAAACTGGGTAATAACTGGTGGAAAGCCACATATTTGTACAAACAGTAGAAGGAAAATAGTTTTGTCAGTAAATATTCAATGGCTCAAAAAACCCCCAAACTTTAAAAAAAAACTAAAAAAAACCAAACCTTCAAAGCTTAAAAAGAAAAAAAGTTTACTGCTTGGTAACCTTGAAGCAGTGCTACGCTTCATTTCAATAGTGTGAGACAGAGGTTAGTAGGAGACTTGGGGATAGAAAATTTGAGGGGGAGGAGGTTGCTTCTGACTGCATGCACTGGAACTGCTTTGCACTGGAGAAAGTCAGGGTTCTGGATTACTGACAGGTGGTACAATGATAAATTAAGGTACTCAACAGAAATGTTGAGAAAATGTTTAACATTTAATTTACACTTTTGACACATTATTCCTCTTTGCTCATTAGACCATTTAGTTTCAAGATTTCAGATTGGCACTTATATTGCATACTGCTATGGATTAAGACATTCTTTTGGGATTCTGGATTTTCCCTGGCATTGAAAGGAAAGATTTGGTGGCAACTCAGACATATATAATTCAGTGTGTCTAAAGTGGAAGACACAGCTGTATCTGATGCATATAATTACCACTGCATATGTTTTTGTCAATGGACTATTTCTCATAAACAGATAAAGATACTTATTAATCTTTCACATCCTTACTTACATTAAACTGATTAATAATTAAAAACATTTTAGAATTAGTTAGAACACAAAGATTTATGTATATATATGCATTTAGAACAATTTAGAATACATATTTACATCAAAAAGACACTGATACAACTAATGTAGGAATGCTGATTTATAGCTAATTAATTTTAGCTTAATGAAACTCATGTTGCCTCATGCTTCAATTAACTCAGGCTTCTTTTCCTCTTATATTTGTGGTTTTGCTTGTAAGTAGATCAAAGTTATTTTTGAGAAAGAAAAAAATTAGCATTGTAATTAGAAAGTGGTTATGGATAACTTAGAATAGAGAATGTAATACTAATAACATATTCCAAAATAGAAATGGTCTCAACTTTAGCAACTTATGGCTCTAATTTGATATATCTTTCTGAAATGTGAAAGAAATAGCACATAGGGACATACATTAAAAAAATGACACCCCAAAAATGCTCACAGCTCTTTTTAACCTTGCTGAAGGACAAATATCAATTATCCGGTTGTCAAAATCTTTTCAGGTCATTATTTCTACGGGATTTTCAGCCAAACTTGCTCAGACTAGTACACCTTATTTACTCAAATATGTCTGTGCCAGCTTCTTCAAAAAACATTTGCTGCTTTTCTGCTTTCAGGAAGAAGAGTGTGCATCAGCATCTTGCAGTTCTCACACATCAAATATTCTTAGACTCTTGTCATACTTCCAAGAGGATAATAGCTACAAACATCGTACTCCAAGCTGATCAGAGCTGAACAGTTTCAAGGCAGCTCACAAATGAGCCATCCAATGGCCAAGCACTGCAAGGCAGCATCAGTGTGCATGTCACAGCAAATGAGAACAGAGCTGACTCAGCAAGACATAAATGATCTTCCTAAACCCCAGACAGGGGGTTTAGCAAGACAGCCCTGGGTGCCACTAATCAGTCTCTCTTCTCTGCTAAGGGAAGGAAATACTGCTGGTGTGGAAGAGCCACTTCTAAGGATGTCCTCTAACAGGACACTTGCAGGATTCATTAATTTGGTACTACACATAACAGTATATTGTATACATCTTTCCTTTTGTCCACACAGTATGCACTGCATTCCATACATCGTGATTTCCAGCTCTGCACCTCTTTGTGGTAGAGGTAGTAAAATATGAGTCGTATCTACCATCCTAACTCAGCAACTGTGATGGTTAACACCAGATAGTACCAACATCACCACTGTGGTTGTCTGATGTAGGTTTGGACTTGGAGCAGCTGAAAAGATGGGTGGGGTATTTAAGTTGGGTATCTGAAGGTTACCCAGCTGCCTGCATCAACAAAAGCCTACCATCAGTCACCATTTCATGGCTGCTCTTCTATGCCCTACTAGTGGTCATCAAAAATGAGTGAAAAACTAAATACAGCAAGTCTAAACATCTGTTCTTATAGAGCCATACACTTCATCCTGTTATTGAAACCAGTAAGAGTTTTAAAAATATTTTTCATCAAGTACTGGATTATCAATGCCTCTCATAAGCATTCACTCAAAAAGTTAAAATTCCATTTGTTCGAAGGCATTGGTTTCAGTAGCAATAGAAGTAACTTACTTAAATCTGCACAGGATATTTAATATCTGATTTTTTGCTTAGTTGGGAAAAACAACTTTCTAAAAAACTTTGAGGCCTAACATAATGTATTGGACATCACCATGTAACATCACACTCAGGCAACTCTGATAAGTAGTATCCAGAATGCTCCCAGAATCATGGCTCTGATTCCTGTAATTTGCTGTCATTATATGAAGTAACTCTTGCCTTGTAATACAAGACAATAAATCTAAGATGAGAGCACATCTTTCCATACTGCAATTGCAGTTGCAGCAGCTGTTTTGCCACATGAGTACACCCACTAGAAATAAACTAATAATCCACAGCAACTCTGGCAGCAATGACAGCATCAATCTTTATGGAGGAAAACGTGAAATTGCTTACAGCAAAGATTCAGTTGAGCTAGAAAAATTCACTACTTGGAATCCTCCGCTATAAATAAGTAAAATGATACATATACAGGGTGTAGCCTGCAAATAATCTAATAGAAACAAAACTGGCTATAGAGATGAGACACAAAGGAGCACACCTCAGTACCAGTGAAAATGTGATTATCAGGATATAGAAATTCAAATACAGGAAATAAAAGATAATCTGCAGAAAGATTCCAAAGTGTTTCTGAAAGAGTTGTAACAAAATTGATGGAAACAATAAAATGAAAAAAAGGTGATATAAGTGTATTCAGAACAAAAAAAAAAATTTATAAAGAGTAGCACTTAGATAATAATGAGGAAAGCATTGTTTCTAATAAATGACTAATGGATAAAAGACCTTACCAGCACTGTTGGGAACTATCAATTGCTACTTGGCTAAATGCAAAACACCTGCTGCCTTTAAGCAGACAAAGTTTGTAGGGAAAGGTATTGCTTTGGGTTAGAATAGGTGTGCCTAGCTGGAAAAAAAAAAAAAAAAAAAACCACAAAAAACAACCTCCAAGCCCCAGAAGCTGAATTCAACCAGATAGTTTCATCTATGTTTAGAGACAGATTTGCAAGGCTCCAGGTGACACTGTTTGCTGCAGCTGAGTGAAGGAGCATGCCCAATCATGGCCTTGAAAACAGTGAGAGGCCTGAGGGAGGGGGATGTGAAGCTAATCATACAATAGTGGGAAATCAGCATTTCTACAGACTATGGAGTTCTTAATGTCCAGTATGCCTCTATTTTTCTTCTGGTTTGGCAGGGGAGGGAGAGAGGGGAAGGGAAACAGAGGTGGTTTGGGGTTTTTTTGGTTGCTTGGTTGGTTTTTTAAAAACATTTATTTTCTTCTTCCCCCAGGCCTGTGAGGTTTTGTTTTGGGAGAGTTTTTTGGGGCTGGAAGGATGGGTGGGTTGTTGTTACTCAGGTTCATCAAGTAGATGAGAAAAAAGAAAACAACGTGTAATGAGAAACTAAGATTGTCGGTTGCTATAGTTTTGTGTGTTACTGGTAAGTGGGTCTATAATGTGTGTAAATTGCTCATAATTTTTCATGCTCAATCCTAAAGAAAATATGGGTTTTTTACACGATCTTATGTCTCCAAAGGGAATTGTCACACTGCATCCAGGGCTGGGCTTGCAGGACAACTTCTTTGCTAACAGGAATGCAACACCAACTTTAACGCTATCTATTGATAAAGTAGGAGAGTAAGTTAAATATTCATTTATACTACTGTAAAACTACATAGATGAGGCCTTCAAGGCTGAACTGGAAAAATTACATGACTTTGCAAGGAGTGGGAAAGGACAAAAGCACACACATCATGGTTTCTGTCATGATCCACGAGAATTTTTCAAGTTTGAAATCAGATTGCCACAACATATCCAAGCTGTAATGAATAAAACCAGGAAATCAGGAATAGCTGTAAGACCAAGAAAAAGTGTAGCAGCTATGAAATGCTGATTTAACAGAATCAAGAATACCATTTATTCTGTTAACAAGACATCATTTCACTGATTTTTTTTTTCCTCCCATTTCTCTCAGTGGTTAATCAAGGTTCAGCACGCCGTGGTAAAGATGTGTATAAGCACACAGGAGATGCAAGTTCCCTCATGCTTGTCAGGAAAATCCACAAATGCCAGAGAGGTTTATGTCCAAAAAGGAGACAGAGAAGTCCTGTAACTTTATCCTAATAAAGAGAGCGTCCACTGGGACACACAGATGCAGGGTTTTCTCTCCTGAGGTTTTTTGGGGGGGACAGCCTCCTTTTATCCTGAACTCCCGGCCGCACGTTGCCCTCTTCCTTTGCCCATCGCTGAGGCACTGGGAAGGTACAGCCTTCCCGATCCACCTGCCACATATTCCCCCCTTGAATCTACTATTTTACCCCAAAGTTCAGAAACCTAGGCTTGTGCTTGTCTGTTTCACAAGCCAAGCTGCCTGGGCTCTGCAACAAACCTGCTGCCAAAGTTAGAGACACCAACACCCATTTCAGAGACTTTAACACCCACACGTTCACCCTTCAAATCGTCTGTAAAGACACTGGCTTTCCTCTCTCGCTTGTCCTACGCTTCACGGCCTGGGCAACTCTCTCGTGGGTAACTCTCACAGCGCAGCTCCAAAGCGTGAAAGGCTCATGCTGCTACTGGTGCAAGAAGCGGCCACAGGTAATAAAGCACCACAAATTAAGGAGTTAAGGAGCTTAATGTCCGGGCCCTGCCGTTTAACCCTCAGCTGTTCGCCCCGCCGTTACCGAGGCGGTGCCGGAGGTGGGCGGGGCCAGCCGCGGGTGCGCGCGGCGCTCGCAGCGTGACGTAAGGTTCGGGGCGCACCAATGGGAGGCGGCGGCGGCGACGTTTGAACGGCGCGTGGCGGTAGTGGCGGGCGTGGGTGGTGCCGCCCCGCGGGGCCGAGCGGGCGCTCCTGCGCGTCCCGGGGGCCGAGCGGGGCACAGGGCACAGCCAGGTACAGCCGGGCCGCGGGGAGAGAGAGCTGGACGTGCGCGGAAGGGGGAGCACCGAGCTGCGGACGAGGGAAAATCCAGGCCGCTGCTGCGCCCGGATCCGTGCGGGCCTCCGCCGGGGACTCGGGCGGTCGCAGCCGGTCGAGGGGAAGGGCTCCGCTCTGCGTTCGCCCTTCCGAGGAGGTACGGCCGGCCGTGCTGGGTGCTGGGACGCTGTGCCTGCACTTAGAGGAGCCGGGGCCGGCTGCCGGCGCCTCGGGACACGCCAGGCGAGCTCTTGGCTCCGGCGCCGGTGTTTAAAGCCCGGCCTGGCCCTGCCGCGGGCACCGAGCGTTTTGCAGTTCAGCCTCCGCGCGGTCGGGACAGCGGCCTCGGTGAGAATGGCCAGAGCTGCCTGTCTTTTCCTGGCTGTGGGGCTTTGTTGCGTGTGTTCCTCCGCTTAAAACTGCCCCGAACTTCACTCGTCTCTCCCTGTGCCTTTTCCTTTGGCGTCGGGGGTGCGTGGTGCAACCCCAGCTTCATGGGTTCCTCACACTCTCTACTTTTAAAGGTAGAAGATGGCAGAATCCTCGAGAAAGTCCTTCAAAGACAGTCTGAGTGATATAAAACAACGTATGAGAGAGAAAAGAACTCAGAAATGGTTAAGGCTGGGTAAAACTACCCAGTTCTCCACCGTAAAGGCCAAAAGAGCAAGTAAGATGCTTAAATGTCTTAGGACTTATAATTTATTTGTTTTCTTTTCAATCCCATTTGAAACACTCACTGTTCTGTTGCAGACAACACCTCCAACAAAATGAAGGTCATTCAAGCAAACAACAGAGATTTGGCTCTGTCCTTGCAAGAACACAAGCTCAAACTGAGGGAAGCTGAAGCTACCATTCTTCAGCTAAGGAAAGAGTATCACATTTTGAAGGCTCAAATGTTTGACTTGCAAAGAAATCATAGGTTCCAGCAAGAACAAGGACATGTGGAGGTATTTGTAATAATAACTATATGAGCTGGTGAAGCTGAACATCAGAATATGTACCAATCCATTGACAGATATTTTTATGATCTTAAATGTTTCATAAAACATTAACTCAGTATGTTCAATGGGGATTTTTTTCACCTAATTTGGTATGCTGGTTCGGGTACCTTGACACATGGTAATGAATTTTTTTTCTCACTACTCTTTCTTATTTACCTAAAATAAGAAAGACTTTCATTTTTGTTAATTAAGATTTTATGTTTATTCTATCTTCTGTGAATTTTGTAGGGAGCTTATCACATGTGAAGGCACCTGACGGAGGTTTCTTCAGATTTTAGTTATAATGCTGATAAGTTTGTAGTTAATACTAGAGTATGATAGTAACAGTGTTACTGTTCTTCCTTTGCCCATTAGAACCGACTGTCGGCCTTGAATGAGATAATTTCCAAAGTCTCTCAGAATTTACTGGACTCAGTCACTCTCCTTGGCCCAGCAAAGAACTTGTGTTCCATAGATGTAGTAAGTGCCTTTTTGTCTTGAGGAGCAGGACTTCTGTTTCTGATTGCTTTCACTTCTTCCACCATAGCTGCACGTAGACTTTTAGATCTGAGCCCTAGTTCAGAGCAAGGACTAGTCCACAGTTCCCAGTATCCCGGGGTGCACACTGTGGGGGTGTGTCAATAAGTTATAAGTGGGACTGCTAGGCAGTGGTTGGAGCACCCTGATTTTCTGAGGCACAGTTCCTTCCCCTGTCTGCTTGCTGTAGGATTGAGCTGGGGATGAATGTGCTGATGTGCAGAGGCTGAGAAGGTGGCTGGCTAACACCCACGGCACTTGGTATTAGCTAGACAGAGAGTCAAGGTACTCTTTGATGCTTTTGGGGTAACTTGGCTATTGTCTAAAATTTGTTGATGGTGCAAACTTGTTTCAGCCATATAATCACAGTAAGATTTTGTTGACAGAATCAAAGAGTGCTTTCTTCGGGTCCTGGAAACAGTTGCAGTGTCACAGGACCAACACATTCAATGTAAGTATCATTGATTAATGCCTGTCTATCTTTGGAAAAATCTGTTACAGGAAGTTTAATTTTCTGACTGGAAAAAGGGAAGCAACACAGTGTAATGAAAACTGTTCCTTGTGTTAAAATCTACTGCTGTTCAGTAAATACTACTTTCGGTATTTTTCTCTAGAGAACCTCTAAAGTGTGTTCTAGAAGATGGTCCTGTACTTCCAAGTGGGATGGAAGCTGGTGGTGACAGAAATTCTTTGTCAAAGATCTGTATGGAATCTGAAAGTGACATTTCCTTTACCAAAATAATTCCAAGTGAAGGTAACTAAATCAAAGTATCAGATGTTGCTCTATTTTTGAATTAGGAAAACAATGTGTGAGTACAAGTTTAAAACATTGCTGCTTTTAAAGGAACTGATAAGTGACTTTCTGCTTCTTGTCATAAAGGGCAAATACTAATGCTGTCCACTGCTAAAATGTTTAAATGAAGATGTCCAGCAAAATGGGGAGGAATTTAAAACTGCTTTATCTTCTCTATAGCTACATCCAGTTTCATTATCTATCAAACAGTTCAACCAAGTAAAATTGCCTTTATACAGTCCTTGGCATTTATGAAATCAATAAAAACTTGTTAACAAAGCAAAATACTCAGGAAAATAAATGATCTGTAAATAACCTTCCAAAATGAACAGTTTAGAGGAAAATGCCAGTGTTATATTACCTAACTGCTTTCTGCATGGAAGCTATATTAAGCAGAGCTTATCTCAATTGCCAAATCCTAGATTATAAAAATCTGTGGAGAAAACGCAAAGAATAGTCTGAATTTTTGACAGGTTCAGAATTTTTGCACATCTTAACATGATTTTTCTGTTTGCCTTTAATATGACATTTTCCCTTCAATTATAAGGGCAGCCATCTGATTTTCATCTGAACAACACAGTGCCAGAGCTGGAAAATGTTTCTTCAAGTGTAAAGTTTGGATTTGGTAGTGTGTTACCAAAAAGTGTATCCACCAGACGTCACTTTTCGACGATGAGGAACCATGATGTAATTTGTACTGGTGTATTGGACCATTTAGAAGCACCTGATTCAGTAAAAGAACTTTCTGAACAGGATGAAATTAGGCTTGAGGAAAGTCTAGAGAAGTGTGCTACAGAAAATATAAATGCAGCTGTTCCTCACTTGAATGAAAGCAAGGTTGATTCAGAGCTGGCATTGAAGCAGAAAACTTCTGAAACTGCACAGTTCAAATTGAAACGTAATTCTGATCTTAAACAACCAGAGTGTAAAAGCAGAGAAAACCCTCAACGAAGGAAAGAAAAGCATCAGAAAGGAAAACTGGAATGGCCACTTAGTTCCCAACAAAGACCAGGAAAATTGGGTAAAAAGGCTTCTAAAGAAAAGCAGAATTTCTTGGGTGGCATCAGTGATGCTTATGACTTTCATTTGGAAGAGAGTGTCCATCTTACACCTTTTCGACAAAACAAGGTGAACAACAGTGATACTGAAGTGGAGGATGAAGAAGATTCAGCTGAAACCAATATCATTGAGTCAAGCAGTACTGCAGGGGACTCAGATGACAGCCTCTATGAGCCTTACAAGAGTAAATCAAAGAAAAGGCAAAGTTTGGTGGATGAGAGCCCTATGTCACCAATCCATCCAAGGCCAAGGTCTAAAAGATGTTTGGCACAGCGTGAGCAGAAGCTCTGTCATGAAGAAGAGACTGAAAACAAATCAAGTGATAAGTCTATTAGTAAGTACAGAAAGTGTTCTGTAATTGGTTTTGTTTTCTTGAAAGATAACATTGTTTAGGAGATTTAGGCTTTTTTATTATTTTTTTTTAATAGCAACTAAAAGAGTAGTGTTTTAAGAAAGGTTAGATTTTCTTTAAAGCTTGCTTATCTGAATGAACTGAACTGTGCCTAATTTCTTCACAGAGCAGCCTTCTGAGCCATCTCGTGGGCATCTCTGTGATGTTACCAATACAGCTGCAGTGCTCCCCAGCACTGGGGATGCAGAAATTGTCCCTGAAGGTGAAGGACCTCAGTCCCCAAAACGCAAGCGGCGAAGCTGTAGTGTTACTGTGAACTACAAAGAACCGAGTATTGTAGGGTAGGTGTCTTGACTTTTCAGTTTGACATGAAGTTCATGATGTTCCATCCAATAGAGGATTTGAAAAGCTTATTTAGATCTTGAAAACAAGACCTTAAAAAAAGAGCTCAAAGTACTCAAATTCTAAAGTTAATAATACAGCCTAGTTTGTGTGAAATGGAGCTTACTAGCTAAAAGTTATTATTTTGAGTGATGTAGGGAACAGAACTCATTTTGCCTTTTTTTTTTTTCTTTCAAACAGGAAACTCAGGAGAGGAGATCCATTTACAGATACAAAGTTCCTGTGTTCTCCAATTTTCAAGCTGAAAAAAGATGCTAAGCGACATTCTCGCAAGAAAGACTATGAAAATATCCAATGAGAAATTGGTTAGTTGTCTTTGAGATTCCCAGAAAAACCATGCTTCTGCCATGAAGAAAGTCATTTCCTGGATGAAGTATTTTGTTGCACAGTATGTTATATAAATATGTAAATATTTGTGTGTCTAGCGTTAAGGACATCAGATTAAGGGGGCCTGGATTTATTCTAGTGACTTATTTTTAATGATACAGATTGATTACTTTTATAACTGAAGTGATTCTATTCAAGCTCCTTTTGACCGGATCTGGGAGTATATGAGAAATCTCTGATGGATAAGATGGTGAATGTCATTGTATGGGTGAACTTCAGGCACTTAAACTGTTTTGAGCAGCAAGTATTTTTAATAACTGTGTTTGTACAGATCTTGTTTATGTGATGGCTGTAGTTTCATGTAGAATCTTATAATAAACATCTTAGTCTTTTGAAACAGCTCTGAGTGAATTGATGTTCTTTTGGCAGTTTCCATAGTTGCTCCAAAGGCACTAATGTCAGGAGTGGGCATAACAGGCCTGTGTATTCTGTGCTCATCTTATGTGGTGGCATAAGCACTGTTTAGAAGCAACTCTGCACCTGCAATTTGATTCTGTAGCTGCAGCTCTCAAATGCAGCAATTTAGGCTTAGTAGGTCCAGCATCGATGCAAGTTAGCAAGAAACAAAGCAATTTTTTTGTAAAGGTTAGTGAAGTAGGTTCCACTTGGATCCCAACTGTTGTGGGACATTCATAACAGTTAATAATAATTTTGTCCCTGCTTTGCCCAGTGCCTTTCCCAGAGGAAGAGATGGCACATTTGAGCTTGTGCTATTTAGTGCCACACTAGGCTGCATATGAGGACAACAGTGTTCTCAACTGTCCACCACTCAAACTACTTTCACTTTGCTTGAGACACTTAAGTCTTAATAGGTTTGTGAATACCCAAATGAAAGCTTCATTTTAAACACCTAATGGGAAAACTCAAAAACTACATGTTCTTCCTTTGTTTTATAAATCTGCCTGTCCTACTTCAATAGGTGCAAGATCTCTCCCTTTCACTAATACAACTATTACTTACTATTTTATTTGTAACTTTTTCCATGGCTCTCAATAATACTAATACTAGCTTCAGCTACTGAGCATTTGAAAACAGTTGTTCACAACACAGTCTTTGGATTTCCACTAGTCCTAGAATTCCAGTCTGGAATTCTAGGACTAGAGGAACTTAAGCAGAGTGGTTGAACTATAGTGTTAGAGCCTCGTCCTAATAATGCCAAGGTTGTGGGTCCTATCCCTGTATCAGCCATTCACATTAGAGGTGCACTTTATGATCCTTGAGGGTGTTCTGTGAACCTCAGGTGCTTTTTCAGGAAACAAATCTGCAACAGCTGTTTTAGCAGGGAGAGAAAAAGAGCAGGGTGATTGTAGAGCAGCCCAAGGCAGGTGTGGTGGGTCTGGGTAGTTTTTTTCTTACTGGACTGAGCAAGCTTTAAAAATTGAAGTGATGAATTGAAGTACCAAGTAATGAAAAAACAGAGACCAAAATAGGTAGGGTTTTGTACATATATAATTTAAAACTATTCTGTACCAGTACAATATATTAATTTGACAAATGTAAAGTTCATCAGCTGTTAAAGCATTTGCAAAACCACATATCCTACCATAACTTTATTGCACAGTATCTATGAAAATATTAATTCTTAAATTAGAAAACACGTTTCAATATAGAAGAGACAATCTGATTGAAAGACGATAAGAAAATCTACTCTGAAAATAACAAAAATTCACAGGTTACCAAGCTTAACAGGTGCATCTGTAGGCCCAATCTACAAAACAGGTTCATAGTATCCTGTTCTGGCTATTAAAGAAAAAGTACTCACTGTACCTTTGTTATAGATCCCAATGTAGGTCAGACTAAATTCATACAAAACACAATGGCAAGTCCAGCATTTACATTTTGAATACCTTGGGTACCACATTTACTACTTCTAGATAGTTCCTGACATCTCCTTGCTGAATTGATCTGTGATCTAACATTGCACAGGCATTTTGCAGGAATAGATTCTTTGACACAGCACAGGATTGGTTTTCTCTGTCTCATAACTTGAATTTTACCAGTATAACATCTGTAAATATAAAACACGAAGAATGAAAGTTTAATCTGTTTTTCACAAAAGCAGTTATAATTTACAAACTCTAATTAGAAAATGTCAAGGGACAGCTTTTTGGCCTGTACTGATCTCCATTAAGAATTTAAGTGTACCTCTTAACTGTAGTGTAAGCAGCAAAATGTATATATATTTTATGTATATATGAGTGTGTGTTCCTTTGGAAGGTATACTAAGAGTTGTATAATGTTAATATGTTTCTGGGTCTAAATAATCACAGTTAATATGCATTTACAATAAAGCTTGGTAGAAAATCCAGTTTACCACAGAGCCAAGTATCTAAGCTTGAAGCTGTCCTATGTTGCCTTCCTTTGTGTACAATAGTCTTATTTCTGCTGAACAACCTAAAGAATTTAGCAGTGAGGAGTAGTAAGTAGGGTGGATCATGAAGTGCAAAAAACCTTAACTCTACTGAGCCAATTAAAATTGTCTAGTAGATGCAAAGTAGTCTCTAAAGTTATTTTGGGTACTTATGTCCTGCATAAGCCAAGTCACTATGACATTGCACATCTAGCCAGATTTTTTTTTCTTTTTTCTTTTTTTTTTAAAGAGTGGTTATGAGATTACAATTTGCAGGTAAAATATTTATCAAAACTGAAAATTAATAGAAAAACTTGCATCTATCAAAGATCACAGGCAGTCCTTTTTCAGAACTGACTGCTCTTCTCTCACAGCTTCTCAACCAGCTGAGTGTTTCTTTTAAAAAATAATATCTTATAAAAAGATTCTACAAAGAAACAAGTGTTTCAGAACCCCCCCACACCTGTTGTTTTCCCTTACAATTTTCTTTTTTACTGGAAAAAAATAATAAAACTTTATCAAATAGGTACTGCATTAGGTAAGCTATAACATTAGGTGAGCTATAACATCTGTTGTCTGGGAATTTTCTTCATCTTCCCAAACATGTGCAACTTCCCCCATGTTTGTGGGGTTTCTGAGGCTGTAGCTGATAAACTTATTAGGAACATAAGGTAATCGGCACACAAAAGAAATATTCCATAATTAAATACATTATAAAGCATTTTAATAAAATAATTTTTGTAACTTCAGTATAATACATGTTTGCAAAACTAAAAGGGTTTTTAAAAGTGCTAAGTATTAAACAGAAATTTCTTAAAAGTCCCACAACTCAGATATAGAACGGCTTTCCCTGTCCATAACATAGGCACACTATTTGGTTGTAAAAAAGACAGTGTCACTTGTCAATTAATCCAGCTTCTTTAATTTTTGTGTAGAAGAATTTCTCCAGTATATTGGCACATTTGTAGTATTCGCTCTCGGGGGGGTTGTACTCTCTGCAGTTTGTAAAGACTCGCTGCAAGTCTGCCATGAATAATTTCTTAGACACGTAGTACCTGTTCTTGAGTCGCTCACTCATTGTTTTGAGATCTGCACAGAAGAAAAATAGATTAACAGCGTTGGATTCAAATACGTTTTGTGTGCAGTGTCCCTTCAGACTGATTTGCCATCTAACACGAACTGGCAAAGCTAGGATTTGGAATGGAAATTGCCTTCAACTCAGGCAGGGTCTGTATTTTAGTTTCAAAAGTAACTGAGCTGCTGGAACTAAGCAATATCTCACTGTAAGGATTAATTTATGTAGTGTTTATTTTTCATTCTTTAAAACATTAAAGCTTTTTTGTTCTGTTCTCATACTTAGAGCTCTGAGTTTTCTGTGGTTAGTAGATGTCCCTAATCCTCTTCTGACTGTCCTGAGACAACCTGTTCTCAGCTCTGCTGGAGGAGGCCTTAGGGGTATATGGGCAAAGAATTCAAACATCACAAAACATGTATGTTAAACTAAAATCCTTGCTGCTGTGCAAACACAGCAGAGAAGATACATTGGTCTACACTACAAGCAGGATTTGTAGCCTTGAAAAAAAAGATAAAATTTGTTCTACACTCTACATATATTTTTATTACCTCTTCAGAGTTTATAGTTTTATATCCTTTTTAAGAACCATGTGAGAACTGATCTCCCCTGCTTTCAGAGCATCATGCAAAACATTTACTTAAAGAACATTCTTTAAGAAGTGTTCTCCTTTATACTAAAATCAGTCATCCATAAAATATGTAAATGATCTGTGTTCTCCACATAGTCACTTTCCCAGTAATTCTCATCAAGCATTTAAAAATTCTGTCTACATTACAAGTGTTCTAGGAGTGAGTACAGGAATAGAAGTAGTGGGAGGTGTGCTGGATGCCTTGGCTTTTCTCACCTCAGATGCTCTAACTAGTTTTTAGCAATGCTTGAGCCAGGCATCAGCAGCACCTTTGTGAAACTGAAACAGAAGTAGTGGAAATGAAGAAGACAATGTCAATGAGTATTGCAAGGACATCAGAGACCAAAGACCTCCAATGCCAAGAAATTAAACTTTTTAACTTCAGATTTAAAAATATGGTTGTGTTTTTGTTTTGGTAATGATTTGGGGGGTTTTGGGGGGTGGGTTTGGTTTTTTTGAGGGGAATTTGAATTTATTAAAGGAGAAGAAATCCTTTCAAATTGACAAGACAAGATTATTTAAGGAAAGTTTAATGGATGCTCTCAAATACTTTTTCTAATGGTACAGAACTTGCCACTCTCTAGTTTTGCACAATATTTTGCAAAAGTAAAAGCTCATTCAGCTCCCTTTAAGTCTGAAATTCAGGTGCCTATACCTAAAGTAGATGTCCATAGACTAATTATAGCACCCAGCTGAGAAGGCTGTTCAGCTCGCCCTATAGCAAATGTTGCCTGGCTAGAGAGTTAAGCTGTTCTCCTCTAAGCACAGTGAAAGTTTGGTTCCATCTGTCACTCAGCCATACAGCTTTTGAATGGCAGATGAAAAGGGGAAAAAAACCCCAAAGAGTATTGCTTGATACAGCACCTGAAGAGCACTTAAAACAGGGTAAAAAAGCATTTCTACATGAGAACTGACCTTAGGAGGTAGTAAAAAAAAATTACAGCCATACGTCTCAAAAATTGTACCATTTAGTCTGTATACAAACATAAAGGCAACTGTTCTATCTTGTCTGAACAACTTTTTACAGTATCAGCCTGCTGGCAGGGAGAGCAGAAAGAAAGCTGAATTTATCACAAATCAAGGCACAGTTTAGTCATGCTGGGTTCCTTAGCTGAAAAAAAAAAGCAAAACTAAACCAAAGACTTCAGCTCAATCCTCAAAGTAAACTGCTGCCCCTACCTCTACTGTAATGCATCTGAACAAGAAAAGAACAGACAAGATTCCTACTTTGAGTTTGACAACCCAGGTAAGTTGTTTGTAACCACTGTTCAGATTAAACAGATTTCTGAGCTAGACCTCTCAGAAAAGCAGACAGAGAAAACTCTGCCACAGAAAGGGACTCACATTCCTTTTCTTCATTGGTAGAAAATAAATTTGTGTTGGGGGTACAGGAAGCCAGCGATTGGTTTATAAAGTATATGTACATCTGCTATTTGGGAAAGGTAATTTGAATATAAAAAAATAATTAAACTAATTTGATAGACATGGGCTTGGAGCCCATGCACAAAGCAACATGAACAAATACTTTTATTTTCTGAGAAACCGATAGCTAATAGCCTGCCATGAATCTGTATTTCATTCTCTAATGATATTAAGGGGTTCAGAAACTGTAATCAAAATGATAGAGGTGAGTATTGCACAAATGAGGAAGGAGTGCCAGAATTCAGTTTTAAATCTGGTGCAGTACAAATCAAGCATTCTTTTAGAGTATCACTGAATTATCATTGAAATTATGTGTCCCAGAAGTCAAAAGCTGGGTCATAAGAGAAGCAGTCAAAAGAAAAACATTAGCAGTTTTGTACTTCCCTTTGCAAGCAATCCTACACAAACAATAGCTGCATTACTTAGAAGTAAAAATAAATAAAGAAATAAATGTAACACCTCAGAAAACTGTGGCAGATCTAAAAGAAAAAGATAAAAGTTAGCTTAAAATTAGTTGCATGAAGCATTTTCCTAAACTCAAATTGGAGCAAAGTATTAAGACTTACTTAGAAAACCGTGTGACCTTTGAAAATATTTTGTCTATATGATTTAGAAATCTTAAATCTGTATTTGAAAGCAACTCAAATGCTCAGGTGTCCCTGAAAGCTTGCCTTCAGGTTTTTTAACATTATGAGTAGGATCTGCAGTAACCAGTTACCACACACAGGAACATATCCCTACAACTCACCTACACCAGCTGAGTCCTGAAAGCTTCCAGCTGATTGCACCATTTAAGAGTTTGTTAGAGCTCTCTAGGGCACACTAAGATTTCAGATAGGTACACCACACATGTTTCAGAGAGGTCACAGAGCACTCATCAATTTCAAACGACAGCATCACACTCTTGACACTTCACAGCTGCAAGGTATTCAGCTGCAAGTAACATATATCTTTTACCATAAAACAATCAGATTAAATTTTATCTGCTATGTCTGCAGCTATAATGATTTTTAAACTCTACTTAAAAAATGTTAATGGCATTACCCATGGGAAACCTTATAACTTCATAATATCCAGGAGCTTCTGTTCTCTTCACGGGTTCCATGAAGGGCCAAGCGCTTTGATGGCTCTTTGGTAAAGAAAAAAGTAAGGTATCTAATATGGAAACTAGATATTGGAAATCATTTAAAAATCTTTACAGAAAGTAAACTAGAGCTAGCACTCACCTTGACTTGCTGCAGGATGGTTTTTAACGTGCTGTAAAGTTGATCTGGATCCTTGGACTCCTTACTTGAAGGAAATATAAATACAAAAAGATTAGTTTGAGTCCCTTATCTTTGTTCCTACTATTTGCATCTTATCTAAAAGCAACTCCAAAGTTTCAAGCATTTTATGGAAGAAATAAAATTTAAAACAAGCAAACAAACCCAAACAAGAATCCTCAAAAAAGAACCCCACTACCCAAACCACACTTGCCCATAACAAAAAATAAAATTAAAAATACCACCAAAAAGCCACTTAAGAACTCATCTCTTGTAGATTATTTGATTCCCAGTGGATGGAAGGAAATATCAAGTGACATTGTTGTTTAAAGACTTTTCTCAAAGGAATATCCCAACTGCTTCAACATTTTAGTTTGTGTAGCACTTACCCTCTTTCTTTTCCGCTTGGTTTCCAGCCAGTCTCTCCTGTACACCAACAACATGAGATATTACATGGGAACTACAGTAGGTCAAAACATTAACTGAGTTATTGCAACTCAAAGCCATTTCAGCACTACTGCAGTAAAATGGGTTTGTTTTAATAAAAGCTACTCCTAATAAATAACATAACCATCTAGCCCACAGCTCCATTTAATTTCCTACATGATTCTTCCACCAGACTGCTGAAAAGATTTTACCATATTTCTATATGAAACACATTTCTTTTCAATAATTCAATACATATTTTACTGCAACCCACCCCTGTAAAGAATAATCATGACAAAGTTATCCAATCTGATTCCTCAGGGACAACGAATAAATTGCAGAAAAGCATAACCAAAAAAAAGTCCCCCAAAATATGATACTTAATTATTTTTAATTCTGTTTTGTCCTGTACGTTCATGCCTAGCACAGAAATCATTGTTGTTCAGGAGTACAGTGCATTAAAATGGTGCCAGAGGGAAAATGCTGCCTACAAATCAAAGATACAAATCAAAGAGCAATCACATATAAGTAAAATTATACACACGTACAGAAAACAGGATCAGCCTGGGATGCCTTGGGGAAATCTCAAAGACAGCAGTTGTAATGGAAGCACAACAATCTTCACAGAAATCAAATCAGCAGACCAAAACAATTACATTCTAATCAAAAAGAACTATGTGACTACATTAATATTTCTAGTCTTGGACCTTTCTTGGGCTATTCTGCTTCTGTTCTACATTAAAAGAGTTTGATACATACTAATTCCAGGAATGCTCTCTATAGGAATCTGCCGTACTCCATCTTTGAAGCAAGAGAGGCCAGGATAAACTTTTCGGATTTGAGCTTGTTTTCTTTCTATGAGTTTTTTAATGATCTGTAATAAAGCAGCAGAGAAAACAAAAAATAATTTATTTGGTCTAAAGTCACCCAGAAGATTAATGCAAAACTGTGATGAACAGAAACATTCTTACTTCCTAACTTTGCAATCCTTTTCCATGAAGCTGAAAATAGAGCTGAGCTACCTGAGCAAACACTGATTCTGCAAATGAAGCTACTAGGTCTCTCAGCTATTTTGGCACAAATCTAGAAAGAAAGGAGTCATTGCTGGCTCTATTGATCACAAGCTGCACAGCTCTTGGGAAGACTGGAGCAGAAGCAGAGAAGGAAATTTTCTGGAAGAAAGTTTGAGAATGGGCTATAAAATTTTAACAGCTGGAACTTCTGAAGTGCTTCAGCACAGCTGGTCAAAAATTTCAAGGCACATACTGAATGCATATATTTTTACATGTACATACATGTTCATATTCAAAATTTTAGAAATTATTCACTTCAAAGTCTCCATATATCTATCTGTAGGAGTTGCTTATGTATCAATCAAAGATTGATACATAAAAAATCTTTCATGAGAGTAAGATTTTCTCTGGAGGATGTCAGAATGATGCCACGCTTCAGAATCAAAATTCTACTTGCTTTGCAAATGCTAGGGAAAGGCTTTTCCCACTCCTGGGTACATTCTATTTTACTTTGCAATCCCATTACCTCAAATTCTAAGCAATTTTCTTTGGTGGTCTTGATACCCAATTAGATACTTATCTAAGCTTTGTGTGTCTTGGATATGTGACTTTCAAAACTTCGTAACTTGGAGTAAACAAATGCACAGCCATGCACACTGCCAGTCTGATAGAATAATTTCTTTGGAAATAATAAAAATGGACATATTTTTATTTTTAAGGACCTTCACTCCCTCATACAGAGTATTTCCTCTCAAAGAAGAGGAAAAAGATAAATTCAGACTTTTTTTAACAAAATTAAAAAGTCAGGTTTGAACAACCTTGAAAGAACAAATTATACATAGTGTTTCTTTAAAAAACAAGGAAAGTATTTAAAAACAAGCGGGAGCGTCATAAATATTTTGCTAATAAACTGCTTTATTATATAGAATATTATTAAGGACTAAATAAAAAACAACCCACATAAAATCCAAAGAGGGACAGACTGGAAATTAAGACAGTCCACCCTTGATTTATATATTTTGAAAATGGCAGAAAAAAGAATCCTCTTCCTTTCAAGTAAAACAGGCCATGCAATACAAACACCCCATTTAAATGTCAGTCTAATGAACACTACTGATATGGGAGGGAAGGAATTGACAAAGTCATTAAAGAAATCAACCTCACAAGATTTTGCTTAGTTAACTACCACAAAATTGAACTGTGAATTACTTCTCAAAATACCAGGACTTTAACAGTCTTGCTCTTGTTAAGTCAGCAAGTTAGAATTTGATGCTTCAACTACAAAATTTTGGCACTGGGACTTGAATGAAGGGATTATTCTAATTAATAAAAGTATGTACTCAAATTTAAGCACCAAAGCAAGAAGAGAGCTAACCCAGCACCCACTGAACTCTTTCTAAACATCTGCATAGAGAGTAACATTCAACATTTCATTTCAACCTTCACCTCTTTTTGCTTTTTGATGATGACAGAAAATTCCGTGTAGGGGATCCTTGGATTTAATTCACATCCCATTAATGTGGCACCCTCATAATCCTTGATGTAGCCAACATATTTTGCTTTTGGTACTTTAATATCTTTGGAGAAACCCTGACAAAGAGGAAAAAAAAAGAACTTATATTGTCATTATGCCATTTTCCTTTTACATGTTTGTTTTAACTGAAATGAATGAGAATTGAGAACCAGATTCATCATAATGTTAAAATACAAAAAATACAACAGTGAGTTACAGACCATGGTTCAGTGTCAGTGTTGCATAAACCTTCTCGTGGGAGGCAATTGATAAAAGAACAGTTAATTGCTAAGAAGGGCAATAGGGGAGATTGTACTCCGTTTGAATGTGTGAAGAGTAGATTGTACCAGTTTTATATGCAGAACCATAGAACTGGCTGGAAGGAACTTGAAGAGGTCATTTAGCCCCATCTCAGCTCAGAACAGGTCTCATCATATCTGGCTGATCAAGGCCATGACCAGTCCTGAATATTGTAAAAGGACAGAGAATCCACCACCTCCCTCAGCAACATTTTTCAGTATTTCACCACTCTCAGGACAGGAAAGGAAAAAAAATTTCTTCTACCTGGTTGCAATTTCCCACTATTCAGGTCATCTTCACTGCCTAATGCTGTACACCTCTGAGAAAAATCTGACTCAATTTTGCTGACCAGATAGTTGACACCTGTTTATCAAATCTATTTGACAGAACAGACATTGCCATCTTTCCTGAATTTGAACCTCATGCTTCAAATCAGGAGGAGCTGTAAGTGCAGGTCAGGTAAGTTTTTATCTGTCACAGGTATGCCTATTCCTTCTTTATACTTCTTATAGAATCAGTGAATGAACTGACATTTTACTAGTTTTTAGACTAGACAAATTATAGACTATACCATATACTTATGTTATTATGATAGATAATTCTATCAAACTAAAATGTATTAGAAGCCAAAAACATTACCCAAGATGAGCACATTTTATCTATAAAAAATACACATGTAAAATTGTACTATATATTTTATCCAATTACTTTGTCATGCCTAGTTATTTAGCCAACCCTACTAGATACAAAACTTCTTGCACAAAGTAATTTCTTGCATTGAACTTACTTGTTTTTTGAAGTAGCCGATAGCATATTCATCTGCATATGTGAGAAAGTTGAGAATGTTGTGTTTGATGTGGTACTCCTTCAGATGGTTCATTAGGTGAGTCCCATAACCCTGGGTGAAACATAGCAGGAAAAAGCCATGACAAAGCCTCTGGGGACTGCACATATTAGAACCTGTGGACCCTGGGTTATTACACACTGTTTTTCAAAATGCAATCTTTCCTTCCGATCCTGTTTAAAAGAGTTTCTCTTAATTAACTGGGTGTTGCACACTCAAGAACAAACTCTTTTGAGCCTTGTAGGGGTACCTTTGTGACCCAGCATGGAAGTTGTAATTCAAGGTGCCCACCTCTTTTTTTTTTTTTGTTCCTCTTTTAAATTAGATATCAACCATCAAAATCACATACTTCACCCATAACAAAACTGCACATACTGTAACAATAGAGCATCTTTTCTGAGCCATGTCACTTCAAAACTACAAAGCAGTAACAATACTGAAATTATTCCAGTGTTCTGTGCATCTCTAGCAAAACAGTCTTTGCCTCAAAGGATTTATTATCTAAGCTTATCATAAGCATAAAAAGGAACAGTGAACAATTACCATAATAAGGAGCAGAAAATTATAGGGTCCACAATCAAATAAACAGCTACACCTTCTGACTGCACACAGGTATGATTTCCACTTAAATTCAGCCCCAAAGTAAACAACAGGTTGCATTTATTCACATTGCCAAGGAAGCTATAGTCATCCCCTTCTGCTGTGATATGAAGAAATGTAAAATAGATAGGTAATCCCATAATAGTGTTTTGTTCCTGCAAATGTTTCAATTTTCTCATCATGCAGACTAACAGGACACTTAGAGAAACATATATGGATTCCTTTTGGGTACTCTGCTCTTGAAAACTGGGAAAATTTTTACTTATGTAAAAAAGCCAGAAAAAAAATGACTTAGAAAATACAAACTTCTGATTTAATTTACAATTTCATAGACCCAAATATGGCAAGTGCCAGATAGGAAACTAAGCCACAGACAGTAATACTTAAAATTATTTTGTAACGGGGGACCAAACTACCTAAAAACCAATTCAATTTGTATGGGAAAACAATTCCTATATTTTTTTTACTCCAGCCTCAAATTGAATTAAAATAGGAATATATTTTTCCTAAGACCTGGAAGGTCACCCATGTGACCTTTTTTTTTCTCAGTTACCTGTTGACAGGGCCAGCTCACTCAGAGCAAAAAGCAGGAAGGCAAATTTTCAGAAACACTCAACTGATACAGCAAAGCACCCAGAGGATAAAAGAATAAATAGTGTGCTATGCAGTCCTGGTTGCAATCTGATGGGTCAGAATTATCTGCTCTATTATTTTGAAAGATTATTCCTAGAAAATCACAACACACCTTTGGCAGCCTCACCTGTGTAGTGCAGTTAAGCACAACGTAGGCATATTCTGCAAGGATTTGCATTTGTTAAAACACTCTGAATGCTGACAGGTCATTGCTTAATGTAGGGAAATGCTCCTCTCTAACACCAGAATAAAATCAAATATAACCTGAGTATTAACAGTTGTTACAGACTTTCAATCCCACTGTGTTACTCTTTTGCACCAGGGTGTACAATTTTTGCATGTTAACTGCTATACACTCTGAGTTAGGCCACATCTCAGCTCTTGCTTCTTGAAATGAAAATCATGAAGCTAGAGCACCATCTAAAGGCAAAACACTGAACCAAATGGTAACTAGCTGGAAAAGCTGGAGGAATCTCATGTATTCATAGTGCTTTGTATTCTTTCAACACAATTCTCAAAATTCTGAGAAAATGCTGTGGCATTAACTCAAAAAAGAGTGTACAGAATTGACCCTGTACTTATTTTGAGATGTAAAACTACACCTAATTTTTTTATTATATCTCATTTAGATTGAATTTATGTAATGTCACAAAGTGCTTGAACACAAATGACTGCCCCGCACAAGCAATACATATTTCAGTCAACCACGAGGTGTTACACTAGACAGAGACACAGCTACTGGGGACAGAGGCATGAAAATTCCAAGAATGGCAGACTACTGGCCACTATTGCTCTGCTGAGAAAAATTTTATTTAATTAATTAAATACAGGTAATCCTACTATTACAAAGATGATGCTAAATCTGCACATTTTAGTTTGGTTTTTGTATATTTTATTCAGAATTGCTGTATCTTTCAAAATCTATTTCTGTCTGGCAACTCAGCAGGGTATTCAACATGACTAAAAGTATTAGGAGCACATGCAGTGGGTGAATGGGACTCAAATCCATTTAATAAACACTAGTAATACAGAATTCTTTTTACCTTGACTTGCTCATTGGAAGTCACAGCACAGAAAACAATCTCTGTAAATCCTTGGGAGGGGAACATCCGGAAGCAGATACCACCGATAACACGACCATCTTTTATTAATGCAAGGGTTTTATGTTTCCTGAGCAGACAAAAATAACAATCACTTTAATTCATGCACATAGTATATCAAGTGCCATTAACCTTCCTTTTTCAGAAACTTGATTCACTTCTTTCCATGATGATAATGCAATTCTGTATGCCTCCTAAGTTAGCCACTGTATCTATAGAAGAGTTGTTACTTTAATACCATGCTTTCAGTTTACCATAAAAGTGATCAACATAGAGCAAGCTCCTGGCTTGGCCAAGTATGCTGAGATACTCAGGTAATGCCCAATAAATAAAAGTTGTATTGCTTTCATTGAATCTATTGTTGATAGTTACACCATTGCACAGTTCTCAGGGTGATTTTATCCTGAGTAAATTAGAAATTAATGGAGTTACAGGAGAGCAAGTCCTTTCTAAGGGATTCCTGTTTTCTTGCATGCACTCTCCATAGTTAAGCTATCAGTCTCAAATACAGCTGATGAAGTAAGAGAGGACATTTCTTATTTCTAATCACACACTCAGACCAGAATAAATATCCATTTCTGTTGCACTTATAATGATTGCCAGGAAAGATGTAGCAAGGTGCAATCTCAACTCTAATGTCAAGGATAAGGAATTTTAGTACGATTATCAAGGTGCGAAAACAGTGCACCATCCTTTAGATTATTCAAGACACAGTAACATATAAATCATATAAATGATACAGTCAATATACAGATGATGTATTTTGGGGAAAAAAGTTTGTGCCAAAAGTGACCCCCTGCCAAAAAGCCCAAAGAGTAGTTATATATGCCACCACTGAAGATTTCATACATATTATATATTCTTTTTTTCTTGTACATATTTTAGTGCTTTTTTAAACTTGTGGAATGACAGCAGCAATGCAGTAGCTTGAGCTTTTGTGGTGGTTTCACCCTGGCTGGATGCCAGGTGCCCACCAAAGCTGTTCTATAACTCCTCTCCTCAGCTGGACAGGGTAGACAAAATGTAATGAAAGACTCATGAGCTGAGGTAAGAGCAGGAAGAAATAATTCAACAATTACCACCACAGGCCAAACAGACTTCACTTGGGGAAATTAGCTGAATTTACTACCAATCAAAATCAGAGCAGGATGACAGAAAGTAAAACAAATCCTAAACCTACCTTTCCCTTCCTCCTTCCTGATTCTCTACCTTCTCTCCCAAGCAGTGCAGGGGGGTGGGGAATGGGGTTATGGTCAGCTCACCACATGCTGTCTATGTCACAGTTTCCTCCTCAGGCAGAGGAGTTCTTCCCCTGCTCCAGTGTAGCCCCTCCCATGGGCTACAGTCCTTCAGGAACTGCAGTGGCACGGGTCCCTTTCCATAGAGACACAAGTCCTGCCAGCAAAGCTGTTCAGGCAGGTAGTGTGGGCAACTCTCTTCACAGGTCACAGGATCTGCCAGGAGGCTGCTCCAGGGTGGGCTTCCCACAGGGCCACAGCTTTCCTTCAGGCATCCACCTCCTCCAGCATGGGGCTCCTTCACAGGCTGCAGAGGGACGCGAGCCTCCCCAGGGCGTTCACCATGGAAGGGTAAACTGCTGGAGCAGTTCATGGAGAACTGCAGCTTGTGGGAAGGACCCATGTTGGAGAAGTTCATGGAGAACTGTTTGTCATGGGAGGGACTCCATACTGGGGAAGGGAGAGAGTGTGGGAAGTCGTTCCTTGCGGAGGAAGAAGAAGCAGACACCACATGGGAACTGAGTGTGGCCTCCATTCCCCATCCCCCAGCACTGTTTGGGGGAAGAAGGCAGAGAATCATGAATGCAGCTAAGCTTAGGAAGAAGGGACATGGGGCAAAAATATTAAGATGTAGTTTTTATTTTCTCATTATCCTATTCTGATTTGATTTGTAAAACATTAAAGTAATTTCATCAAGTTGAGTCTATTTTGCCTGTGATAGTTATCAGTGAGTGATCACTCCTTGTCCTTCTATCCAAGAATTTTGTACTTTCTCTCCCCTGTCCAGCTGAGGAGGGGAGCAATAGAGCAGGTTTTGTGGAAATCTGGCATCCAGCCAATGCCAACCCATCACGGTCCCACAACAAGAAGCCACTTATTATTAATGCAGCCACCAAGATGGCACTTGGGTACAACCCAGTTAGATTGACCAGGAGTTATGAGGGCTTGAAAAGATGGCAAAAGTGTAGCAGAGGCAGAGCTGCTCTCCACCCCTCCTCTGCTGCAAACAGCACCAGACTCCCTCTGCCTCACAGGGCAGCCCCCTGTCCAAGGATACCCACGGATCAAAGACCAAGCGGGTGATGTATTCTTTCGGCATCCGAGGCAGCTGATGGGAGAACACGTTCTGCAAACCAACCAGCCACATCATGATCTTCTTGTTGGGCTTCTGGTTCAGGGAGTTGCCAACCACGTGGAATTCAATCACCCCCCTGCGCTCCTCCAGCCTCGCTGCCTCGTCCCGGGCCGAGTGTGCTGAGAGGAAGTTGGTCTGCACCACAAAAACGAGGAACAAAATCACAGTTTTGAGATTTCACATCCTCTGACAGAACAGCTTTAATGAACAAACAAATAAACCCCACTCTCTTTTTCCAACAGAACTGCCAATGACTGCCTTTGTAATGTAGCTTTGCAGAAGGGCCACCATCAAATAAGACAGATGTAAGTCTACTCTACAGTCTACAAAGGCCAATCTGAATTTATGTTGATAAAGATTAGATAACAACAGCAATGGTTATGACTCAAAAAGTTCCAAAACCCCTTGAGGGATAGCACACATCCAGTTGAAGCCTATGCCACTAAGTCTTCATATTTGCTTTACTCTTATCCAGATTGGGCATTACTTGTGGATTCGCCTAAACATACTGCAAATCACACATTTCAATGGCAGCACAGGAAAAGTAGGTCCTTTTCATTTTACTAGTGCTTTCCACTATCTCTGCCACTACTGTAAGAGCCTAAAAAAAAGATTTCAATTCCTACAGAATTTGCTGTTACATATCTAGCAATTGCATCTATATATCTAAATGCAGATTAAATTAATACAGGAAATTTATTTAGCTTATTTTTTTCAAGATCATTTTACAATGCCAAAACATCTCTGTATGCACATACTGTTTACTTTTTTGAGCAAAGTTTGGCTGCTGGGTTTCTAGTCACTGCCAGCCCCAACAGCCAGGCTGGCACAGCATTTGTAATATGCAGAGCCATCAGTCACAGTGCATAGTTTGAATAAGAAATGTAGGTGGTTCCAAATCTTCAGCAGTTTCTAGCTAAATCTTGGCAAATGAGCTGCTGGCAAAACATAGCCTGGCAGAGAGAACAGAAGGAGGAAAAGCCAGCCAAGGAAAAAAAAGTGCAATTCTGAGCATGGCACAATTCCGCAATTCTGTTTGTTTTTCTCTTCCAGCCGAAAAAAAAAAGAGCAACTGGGGAAGACAGAGCAAATAACTGTTTAGATCAGTTTCTGCACCAGAGAGAGGTTTTTACTTTGGATCTTTCATTCTGTTGCAATACTTGAACCCTATTTAACCTTAACAAATCACCTTTTTTTAACATTAACAAATTTTTTATTTAAAAATTTAAAAAAAAAATTTAAGGTAAAAAAATTTAAGGTTAAACTGCTGGAGCAGCCTGTGAAGAACTGCAGCCTGTGGGAAGGACCCATGTTGGAGAAGTACATGGAGAACTGTCTGTCATGAGAGGGACCCCATACTGGAGCAGGGAGAGAGTGTGTGAAGTCCTTCCCTGTGGAGGAAGCAGCAGACACCACAATGGGAACTGACTGTGGCCCCATTCCCCATCCCCCAGCACTGTTTGGGGGAGAAGGCAGAGAATCATGAATGCAGCTAAGCTTGAGAAGAAGGGAGGCATGGGGCAAAGGTATTTTAAGATATAGTTTTTTATTTTCTCATTATCCTATTCTGATTTGATTTGTAAAAATCTGTTAAGGTTAAAAAAAATTTGCCTTTTTAAACCATTCTGTAACAAAAGCACCTTGCAGGATAACCTGAGATCTATGTTCTTACTATCAATAGCTCACAAGTCTCTTTCCTAACTGTACACAACACATTAAAAAACTGTAGAACTATTTTTCATGTTTATGATGTATTTCACCAGTATTTTTTGTTCACCAAATCATACCCTTTCAAAGTCTATTTTTCTTGACAGGACTCTTAGCTTATCACATTCTATCCATGTGGAACATTTACTAAGAACAGACCATTCACAAACAGACCATTTGCAACACCAAGCCTATATCTCACCTCTGGCCCAAGCATTGCTGTAGGATCTGTAATTGTTGACATTACTTCATTGATTAACTCAATAGGGATATCTCCTACAACCCTTGGTCTCTTCGAATCCTCCAGAGAATAGGGTTCATTATTTTTTCTCTTTTCCCCTATAAAACAAAACTCGGACAAATTAGAATTTACCAAAATGTCACAAACAAGCACTATGAAGTCTAGCATATCCTGTAGTTTATATGAAAAGTTTGAGGTTGGGGTTTTTTTGTTGTTTTTGTTTGTTTCTTGGTGGTTTTTTATCCCTATAGACAAAGAGAAAGAAAAATAAATGAAATCTGGAAAATATTTATCACTTCTCAATTTCCACTTTGCATTGGGGTATTAGCATGAAGCAGGAAAAATATACCTCTCCTTCCACTACACCTCTGTGAATTCACAGTTAAACCATTTGCTTTTTCTTTTTCTTCAAAATCCTCTGCATGGAACCTCTGTGCAACTGTCTGGGAAGATCAGTGCTCAATACACAAATTTCTTGATAACACAAAATCCCCCTTTTAGGATTCACTGGAACTAAGTATCCATCATATAATTCTTTCACCTCTTCTAAAACCAAGCAGCACATACAGTATGATGTGTCATACCTATTAAAAATCCATATAAAGTTTCCAAATCAAAATTTACCAAGTTAATTATTAACTGCCCTACTGACTGCAGAGCCACATGTATTATACAGCAAAAGAAACTAGTTAAATTCATAGAAGAACAGTCCACCAAGGACTAGCAGAGGTACAGCAACAGAGATCCAGCTGCTAGCTCAGGATTATCCCACTCATTCCCACTTCTGAGGGACAAGTTGAGAAATGACCTCATGGAAAACTGCAGTTTAGGAGCTGCCCTAAGTTTCTCTGTAGTGAACACTGAGACTCAAAATTGACTTTGGTTTTGGTTTTTCTCCTTCACTGAGGACTCACTTTACATAAGCTTGGGATCATCTCTCTGACCTAGCAACCTCTCTTGACAGGCTCATTAATCCTGAGATGTTTGAAAAAGGATTTATTAGGAGAATTTATGCATCCACCAACTCTTTTCCTTATAAGGGTTTTTTTTCTCTTTGACCTAACCTCAATTCAGGTTTTAAATTTAACCTAGTTGGTCTGTCTGTGTTTTTCTTCACTGCTCAAATGTATGCATTTTCAGTACTTGAAAGATTGAAAAACCCAAATGTGATGGCTCCTTCTACTCCACCATTATTTAAATGAAACCTCTCCTCATGGCTTATAATAGATGTACTCCAAAGAAAGTATTTTTCAAAAACCTCTGACACCACCAGACCTGTCCCCATTTAATTTAATTTAAACAAACCAATTGGTTTTTGTTGCAAATACAGTTGTGATTTCTGTTAGTTAAACATTACCATAGTGGAGAAAAAGGTATGTCTGTGTAAATCTTTCAGCAAAAACACCTCAAGTTTGCTAATGTAGAGTGAAGGCAAAGGTTACCATTTACTGCAACTACTGATAATATGAACAGAAGTCAAAAGGCAAGGCTCCTTCTCCATTACCTAAGTTTGGGTCAAGGGCAGAAGAAACTTTACAAGCTGGACTCATATTCCCACTGTTGGATTGCTCCAGAGATGAAGGACTTGCACTGTATGCAACAGATCTTGCAACAGGAGGCGGACTGATAACTGCAGTGACATAAAAAACAAACAAGAAAAAATCAGGTCACGGAACGCATTCTGGTGCTGATGGAAACACTGTCACAAAGATGGACACCCACCACCCAAAAAGTAACAGTGAACACTGTGCAACAGAGCAGTGCCACCAGTTCCCAAGTAGAGATATCAAAGCTTTATCTCAGTGCATTTTTCTAAACTGAATTCTACCTAAGGAGGGACTGCTGGATAACAGGGATTGCAAACATCAAGCTTCATTAGTTCGCAGTGCTGAGCAGAAGCTAAGAAAACAAACTTCTTTCACATACCTGCCAAGCCTGCTGGCATTTAGCTTCATGAAAAGGTTTTTTGTAGGGCTCTATTGAAAAGCAAAAACTCATAATTCAGCTCCATCTATCCAATTTAGAGTGCTCTAAGACTGGTTGGACAAATCAAACTCAAAAAAGGAAGAAGCTGTTTCACCAATTAAGAGAACGAAACTATTATTTTAAAAGGTCACAGACTAACATCTCTCTCTCTCTAATATATATATTTAAAAAGCCCCACATTAGTTCTAAATCACGCAGTTTTTTCATTTGTGTTACCCACCACTAAATGCAAATTACCTGTCTGGATTCCCAGCTGGCCAGTTCTGGAACTGGACACCATGAAATCCTGATCCCAAATAGGAGAATTCTGGCTGTACACTTCTTCTTCCAGCATAGACAGAAACCTAGGTACAAAACCAGGCAAAATAGCAACTAATGGGATAATTCCAAACAGGTTCTTTTTCAAAATAAGCACTTGCAATGTTTTTAAATTAAAAACATTACTAAGTCAGCAAGAAAATGCTGTTGGCCAATGCTATTAAAAAAACCCCATATATGCAAAAATCACAAGCCAGAGTAGACATGAAGTATCATAATTCAGTAGAGTGCTTTCACTTACTTAACCTTACCTCTGATTACAAGCAAGTAATCTAATTTGCAAGTGCAGAAAGAGACAGTTACAAACTACTTTTACAGAAAAAAAGAGAAATGAGAAAAAATGAGAAAGCTATGAGTTGATTGATGTTATACAATGATGGCACAATATGTCTGTTTTGATAAATCAGTATTTTGCAGATGCATTTGCTTTCTGCCTTTGATAGAATCCCAATGTTACTAACAATGCTCTTAGGAAGATATTTTCATTCCTCTAAGCATCCTACTGTAACTTTTAATTGCATGTTTGTGGTTGCATAACAGTATTTTTAACCTTACTTTGGTACAGCTACAGAAACAGCACAATGTTAAACCTCTCTCAGCATTATTGAATTCCACAGATCAGACTCTCCAGCATCCTCACTCTCTCAGGGCTGATACACCAATTCCCTCCCAGCAACAAGACAGCTGTTTATCCTACGTTGCACAAAAGGGGTTTTCAGGCCACAAGTTGACCTGGCACATTTCTACTCTCTGGAGCCATCTATATGTATAAAAATTGTTCAGCTAAAACCAACAGGACTGTTGAGTAAAACTTCCTTGAACAGGATAGGGATTTTCAGGATCAAGTCAAGACTCTTGCACTGTACATATAGGACAGCCATACCTAAGCAATATGCAGGGTTTGCTGCTCTCTGTACAGCTGATAATGGCTAAAAAGTTTGTAACAGTGACCTGACCATCTGTGACAGAGCAGAAGGACAAATTCAACTTTAGCCAAAGCTCCATTTCCAGGCAGCACAGAGGCTCTGCCTTCAGCCCCATTAGCCACTCCTTCCTAGGTATGCACAGACACAACCCCTGGGTGCTCCTTTTGCCCAAAAGGAGATGCAGGGCAGAGGAGAGCCTTGTGCCAATGCCAGGCTCCATGCTCGGAGACACAGGTCCTCTGCAGGGCTCACTCAGAACAATGCCAGAGGAAAGACAAATGCTTCAGATAAGTACAGCCCATGAAAGATTTAAAACGTTATTCATACTTCCCACAGATCATCTGCAAACAGTACTTGTCTTTTTTCCCCCAGCAGAATATCAAAAGGAATTGCAGTGAATAATAATGCTTTTCAAATTACTGCAAAAGGCTTTAAAAGGCAGTGGAAACAGGGGCATATGCACAACTGCTTCCTCCACAAATCTGCTCCTTGCATCAATGGGATGTCAAGTCCTTTTCTATATCTGTTTCAGGGCCTGTATCCACTCTACCCCAAAGATACTGTACATTTTTCAAAGTCGTAAAATAAATTATTAATTATAGGAGGAGCAACAAATCCTGGCTCTACTCAGCTTAGGAAAGTTCATGTTGTTCTTCATTCCCCTGAGCTCATCTTCTGGCCCAACACAGTAGCTTTCATAGATAGCATCAGTGCCACCAGTCTCCTGTAGGTTCATTTCATTTGTTGTTAGGAGGGACAGGCTTTTAAGTATGACTTGGAGAACCAACCTACCCTTGTAAAATAAGGATATATTTAAAGTGATACACTATTTTAACAGGAATTCATTGCAATGAATGATCCTGTCATCATCACTACCCCTCTTTACCACCAGTAAAATGTTTGAAATTAATGACTGTCAAAGTTGAGCAATATGTATGTTTCAATACCTCTATAGATAATTATTGCTGTTTTATTGTAAGAGATTGTCATCAACATTCCAGTACTGGAAAAGATACTCAGTATGAAATTTATGAGTTTAGAATTCAATTATGTAGTTTTATACTGACTCCTCTCTAATAACCCCATCTCTTCTGGGGGTAGGGTGACTACTTTGTTTACTATTACAATGTTGAATTAAACTGAAATTATTATAAACTCTGTTCAACACTGCCCCTTTTTTAATTTTCCATCACCAAAGCAGATGTGAGAATGTTTTTGGAGGTCCATTGTTTCCAAGGACTACAGAAAAAGAAAGTAATTGACCTACAATACCTGCTAACAGGAAACCAGTACAATCCCCCAGCAATATGAATAATCCTAGGACAAAACAAAGCAAGCAGTTGTGTACATAAAATACACTAATCTAAGTTATGGCAGTAAAGAAAGCTGCAGTATCTAGTTGCTACTGAATAAAAAGATAAATTATTTTAAGCTGCAGGAAATTTCTCCCTTTCCACAATGAAGTTGCTGGTTAACTGTGAATGCAGGCACACTGTGACCCCTTACTTTGGAAAATGAGTGAGGATTAGTGTTCGTTTTTCTTGAGGAAGCTTGTCTTTTTCTTGCCTGGCCTGCTCCAGCAGTTGTCGTCTCATTACAGTAAAAACAGAGCGAAGCAACGTCCTACCAAAAACCTGGGTGGTTTCATACCGAGGTAGACTGTCACAAAACTGAGGGACATTGCAGTAACAAAGCCACCTGTAAAGAGGAAAAAGCCAGATACTTATCACCATCTAACATATGACTTAATGCAGTAAAACCACTAGCCACATCATTTATAATGCAGCTGAGAGCTATATGACTGTATAAATCAGTTCCACTACAAGGCTGGACAGAGTTGAGCAGCATTTATATTGCCCAGTTTTTACAGAAATGACAACCAAGTACTTTTAAGTTTCCATATATTATTTTTCACTGCAGTCTAGTTTACACAAAGTAGTCTTGTTCCAGACAATAATCATAGATTACAGACAATTCATGGGTATGTCAGGGATTCTCTCCACAGCTCATCTATTCACCCTCACACATCTCCTGCCTCTGACTCCAAAGACCCTCAGCACAGCCTGTTTTACCCTCTAAACTTTTACCTTTCCCCACATAGAGGCCAAATGGGTGACACTTGTAACTAGCTCCATCCCATTCCAACTGGATTCCTGCCCTGGTCTTCCACCAGTTGGCTTCTTCCCATCATACCCTGCCTTGTTACTCTTTCATTACCAGTCTCTCCATCCATAATAAACTTTGCATTGAGGAAAATTACAGCATGTCATGTTTCTTTTCTAGGAAAAGAAATTATGGTACCAAAGAGATAACTCAGGAGCACACTGCCAATGTACATCACAATATCTGTTAATTCTATAAACAAGATTTTGATATCTGTGTAAGTGAACAGTCATTGGAATCTGGAGCTTTAGCAGAATCAGACCATAACCACTATGAAAGCTCCAGCAATGAAAAGAAAATATTAGGAATTGGATGCAAACATACTGTGCTGGATCTTGCACACATTTCCTCATCCAGACCCAAAGTACAGCCTGTCTCGAAATGTTCTCCCAAACTCTTGTGCCTTAATCTTTGCAAACATGTGTTGCAAAAGACTTGTGAGATAGAGCTATTCACAGACTTCTACTCCCTGTTCTTGGCTGATAAAGCACAGCTCTCAAAACACAAGAATGCATGTGAAACTCTGATACAGTTTCATTCAAATCCTCAGGTTCTCAAATGAAATTGGTGACTGCAAAAATTCAGGTGTGCCCATAGTGCCCAGCAGCACCCTGAGCAATGCCTCAGACAACACAGAGAAGGGAAGCTCACAATAACAAGTGAGATTTGGTGGGAAGAGCACTTTGGGTCATGGGGGGACCTTAGGGGCTGTGGGCAGGATAGTTTGAGAAAACACAAGTGACAAAATAATTAACAACAAAAAGCCACCAACCAGAACCAAATAGCTATAGAGTCCTAATAAAAATTAACTCCTACCACCCCTGGCTGACACCACTTATGAAAACAAATGGAGGTCAAACACCCACCAAACATGGTCTTAGGAGCACCATGGATTACAAGTGTCCTTTATGGTGACAGGACATCTGGGTCAGACACTGCACAGACTGCTCTGTCACCAGCCAGAGTCTCAACTCACACCAGGTTTGCTGCTGCTCTCCATGGAGAGGAGGTGTGCGAGAGGAAAGGCCACCAGGAAAGCAGCCAGAAGGTGGTGCTCACCCTGGGCCAGCAGAGATGTCCGGGGCACTCCTGAGAACAGTGTGCTGACACAGGTTAACTACCTGCTGCCTGACCTGCAGGACCCTGAACTGCTCTCACTGAACTGCTCACTGAAAAAGGCACTGCACTACTCCTCTGAGAAAAAGAAAATAAATAGAGACATGTCTTTTTATCCTAGCTCTTCATCCTCCAGCGACTCAGTTATTCCTTTAAATTCTAACAATGCATTAAATGGTCATAACAAGAACTATAATTTTAAGGAACCTAGTAATATCTGTTCCTCATTTATCATTCAAGCACTTGCAAAATTAGTTTGATTTTTCAACTCCTCTGTGATTTGGTTTCAAACAGTGATGCTTTACAATACTAAATGTTATCTTTTCTCTTTTTCTTTTTTAAGTTGAATAATAAATAGGGAACTTACACGAGGCTCAAATGTTAAGACCAAGAGCACTTCACAAACACAGACCTTGCAGAAGCATTGTTAGATACAAATGTTCCAGCCTCTACTCCCCATTCTTGGAGAGTAGAGGCTGGAACACTCTGTCCAAGTGTTCCAGCCTCTACTCTCCAAGTAGAGTAAGAGGCTCTAGAGATAAGAGCATATCTTTCAAGACCCAAGGATGCAAGTGAAACTGATATAGTCTCACTAAAACCCTTAGGATGTCATGTTAAATCCATGGCTGCAAGAATGCACAAGGTCCATCTATGGCATAAAGATACTGGTGTACTCCTGAAGTTTGTACATGCCCTATTTATAAGGAAGTCTCCCAACAAGCAGAAGCAGCATTACCTGGTGTAATTCACTTTATACCCTGCAATATCATCATTGGGTGATCTCAGTCTTCTCTGAGAAGGTGTCTCCAAGTGCCAGTAGTTAATGCGGTTCAGAAACATTTTAGCCAGTTCCACTATTGTCTGCCTTTCCTTCGAGGGTAAGTGGCTAAATTTGTACTGCACAAAATTATTCACACCCTGAAAAAGTAAAAAAAAAAAAAAACTCCGTTTAATAATTTAGCCATAAATTTTACAGAAGTATCCTCAAACATTCTCACTTTATGTTTATCGTGAACTTGCATGGCATGGGAAAGAAAAGAAATGTTGGAGACCATGAGCTCCTTGCTTAGCTACTCATGCAGATGCCACAGGCTGGTACCTGTGTACACAGCAGGAGATACATCCAGGTATTTTCAACCTGCTCTCAGCAGCTGATGGAAAGGAAAAGAAGAAGAAATTCCTTTTTTCTGTCCTTCTTGAAGTCAGTGAACAGAGAAAGCTCTGGTAGGCTTTAATCTATACATAAATCAACTATCATCCTCAAAACTCACCAGCTACTTTTCAATAATGGATAAGGGCTTATGGACTTCTACTTAAGTTTATGTCTGCAAACCATATTTCTTCAAGAAGTCTTAATACTTCACAATCATGTCTCCTCATTGCACTTTGGACACTGTCCAGTTTGAAGAAAAATCTACTGAAGATGATTAAGATGAGTGACTAAAAGTGCTGTAACACATGTATTTTATAAACCCATTATAATACTGGGGCTTAGCAAATAATTTGTTTGATTGAGTGGCTGAGCTGCCAAAAACAGAATTGAAAATACTGGTCTTTTTTAAAGTGAAAATGATTTCAAAGTAAGATGTAACAAGAATTATCCTTTAATCTCTATGCTTTATTTTCTTAAGCATCTTGAACATTATGATGAAATTGACAAAAAATTGCATTGTACAAAACCTTTTTAATAGTGTATTTTAAGGATTAGGAGCCATGGGGGATTACATACACATTTTTTGTTTATAGTCAAACTAAAGGAGAAATTAGAGTGAAGACTTCTCAGAAATTCTGCAATAAAGTGGTTTGATCTTCCTACACGATAAGAAATGAGAGCTGCAAAGAAATAATTACAACAAGTAACAGTCTTCACATTTAAATTATCCTGCTTAACAATAGAACATCCATTCATCCAGGGATGGGAAAACATCGAGCTCCTGTTTCAGCGAGGTATGTGAGCCTCTGCACAGTCTCACTGGAGTTCATGGGCCCACTTCTCTGCCAGGAGTGCATACTTAGGAGCTTGCTTAACCAAAAACTGAATTTGTCATATGGTCTTTATCTACTGAGAGTAACAAAAGCCTCAATTGTTCTTTGGTTTCAGCTTTGTTTTTTTCTTGTGTACCCTTTGAAAGAGAAGGCTATGATCTCACTGAATTGGACTGTAACATTTTTCTTGATATACAGAAGGCAAGCTTCATTTTAATATTGTATTTCAAAACTTCAACAGCATTTTTCATCACTTGAAACAAAGAAAGATTAGAACTGCCCACACAAAAGTAGCATTTCAAGTTAATTCTCTAAACCCACAAAAAAAAGTCAGTTTCATTAAAGCCTAAGACCAATGATGAGAAATAGAATACAAATAATGTAACTATTGTACAAACACTAAAAGGAGAACCAAGAGCAATCTCCTATAGCCCCCTATTTGGTCCTGAGCAGAACACAGAAACATCTGCAAAGTGCTTAAAAAATGCCATGTTTTCAAAACCAGTGCTTACATTTACAAAAAGAAAAACAACCCACAAAAAAATCTCAAAACAAACAAAGCCTCCAAGCCCCTACCAAAATAAAATTTAAAATACATAAATAAACAACAACAAAAAAAACCACCACACACTAACAAAACCCACATTTTGACTCTTTACCTGTTCAATGCTAGGTTTCTCAAATGGGGGACTTTCCAAAGATCCTTCTACTACAGGTTTTCCCATCTGTAAAATGCACTTCCTCAAAAGCTGTTAAAAACACACAAATTTTTAAAAGTTAGTATACTTTCATACAAAGAGTCAATGGAAGTCACAAGGGCACAAGACACTGTGAGCAGTGTTGGAATTCTCCTGGCTATATATATATATATATATATCTGCTTGTTTAATCACCTGAATTTGTAGTTACTAAACTTCCCTGTGAAATCACCTTCTCTGAAATGTGTACAAGAGGCTCCTCTGAGGAAATGCAGGCAGCCAAGTTACCATTCATGTCTACTGACTCTTCCTGGTATGTCAGTGAAGGAGGCTGCAGTTTATACATGGCATTCAGGGTCAGTTCCTCAATCATCTGGATGGCTTTTTGGAGTAAGAATCAGTACATTGCAAGTACCAGACCATCCAGCCCACAATTACTCAGTAGAGTAATCATCCTAGAAAAAACTGTCTTGGCAGATAAAGTCAATGCATGCCTGCATGGCAACGAGATTGGCTTATGTGTGAGAACGTGAAAAATCTGAGAAGATACCCCACAAGTTCAGCTTACTTTGAACAGGTAGAAATAAACTTGCTTGGTGTCTGCATCTTCTTCTTTGTGGACACAGGTGAACAGATATTCCACATCCAACACAATCCCCAGGAGCCTGTTCATTTCTTCTTCAGACACATTCTCCAGGTGAGAAACATGAGCAGCTAAAACAAAATGAGAACCCAGACTTGTAAAAGGCTACTGAGAGGACCCATAGTACAAGTGTAACCCAGGAGATCTCCAACTAAGCCTTAACTGTAAAGGCACTGATCCTGTAATAACCCACTTAAACAGAACCCATCTTATCAGAGGTAACTGAAACCTGTGTCACATCACAGCAGTTTGTAAAGATTGACCAGTGGTGGCAACTTCCACAGCAGAGGAATGGCAGCTGCCTGGAATCACATCACCTGTTAACACTTAAGGCTGACTACACAAGCCCTGCTTGTATGAATATGTTGCACTATATAACTACATACATTTTTGACCTAGAGCTATGGATTTGAGACAAGGTTTCTTGACTTAAGAAAATAAATCCAGAATTTCCATAAATTATGTCATCCAGATGTAAGCAGCACCTTATTTCAGGAAGAATGAAAAAACCCAGTTCCAAAAAATGTCTTTTTGTTTTAAACTGGGCATTTTTGGCTAAGTCCCTTGCCTTCATATCATGTAAGATCAAACTGTGCCTTGTGCACACTATATTAACAGAGATTTTGCAGACTGTACGTGCTCATTTGTTCATTTCCAAGTGACAAACTCCCTTTTATCATCTCCAAAGGTAAATACAGTTCCACATCTGTAATTTTCAAAAGCTTGAGGTTTCTCCCTGTAAAATGGGACACTCATTTCAAGCTCCTTTGAACAACTGGCCCCAGGAAGAAGGAAGGCAGTGTAAAACAAAAAGTCAACTCCCAGAAGAGATATTTGCATTACAAAAAGCAACGATCTTAGCTGACTCCAGGCCAATGTAGATGGTATGCTTATCCTTTCCTCTGAAAGTACAAGAAAATATCCTTACAAAGAAGGAGAAAAATACTTTTAAGTTTGGGCATATTAGCTTTTTATATTTTAGTAAATTGTATCTATATTTACTTCTTAAGATTAACATATTTTTTCAATGGAAATCTGACTCCTTAGTTAGGAAGCTGGTGAGGAAAAATAACACTTGACTTGAAAATGCATTTACTGGCCACGCAGCAAAGATGGTTTGTTTTGAGAAGTTTAGTATGATACCAAAAGGTTTAAATTCAATATCTTTATTTGGCTTCAAGTGCAAAGTACACTGTAATGCAGAACTTTAAAAATATGACAGCAACTGTTTCCACTTAAATGAAAATTTATAGTATAGTGTCTTAGGCACATGGCCATCATAAGCTTCCTTTGAGGATAAATATTCTGGGCAGAATAAAATCATTTAACTTCTGTCCTTAAGACAGGTATGAAGGGTTAATATTCCCAGCAGTCTGTCTTGATCATTTGCAAGTAATAAATATCCTTCTAGAAGAGCTTTGCATTAGAAACTGATAACATACCAAAGAAACCTTGCCTTCAACAAATGAATAAAACATCAGCATAAGAAGCCATTTCTATGCAGTTTCCATAACAATACTGAACCTTGACTACTTAGTGGTGTTTAAACATTTCATTAAACTAGAAAATTATTACCTATACTGTGAATCTAAAAGTTAAGTGTGTTGCCAGCACGTATTTGCCAAAGGGACACTAATGTTTATACACCAGGCCAACAAACTATCTTTATTCAGATGTTCACTGCCCATTCCCAAACTCTGTGACTGTTAGTAAGTGGTTTATTAAAATTAAAGCTTTGGTACACTGACATCAAGTACTGCATCACTCTTGACTAGAGTTACAAGTCCCAATCACATGCACTGCCCAAGTGGTACGCCTTTCCTCAGTTGCTGTTATGCCTAAAAAAAATTTAAATATCTCATGTATAGATCACTAGGGCATGCACAGAAAAGCAAGCAGAAAGAACAAGGCTCAGTGACAGGAAGACCTGCAACTTCAGCAAGCAAGCACTGGAGTGCACAAATTAGGAACAGTGAAAACACAGATTAACAAGGAATGTGTCCAGCCTATCTCAAAACACTCCAACCAAGAAATACCCAAATATGCTGTGTGAAGGTGCACAGCACGTGGAAACCCAGGGCACCGGGAATATTTCTCTGTCTGCTCTGGAGTGCCCTGACACCCAGGGGAGAACTGACTTTGACCCTCATTCATGGAGAAAGTTTCCTAGACTTCAAGATAGACTAGAACCCACAAAAGTGTGAAATAGATTATAGAGAGTAGTGTAGGTGTATCACGTGGTGAAAAATTTAGGTTTTGGGATTTTTAGTATGTTGTGGATAGAAGCAAGATGGAGGGCACAGGGTGTCATCCTGGGTTTCTTCTTCATGCTTCTTCTTCCTTCCCCTTCATGGGTTTGGGTGGCATTTTGTAATTGGGCAGAAAAGTTTGCTTTGCAGGCTCTGTGGGATCAGTTATTGGGTTAAAAGGGAAAATAATCTAGGTGTCAGTTCTTAATTGGATAGTTTAGTCTTAAAAGACCTTGGATCAAGAGATAGTTAGCCATTTTGTGCCTTCTAATGAAAAGCTGCTGAACTCACAGCAGTGAGACTGTTTTACTGATAAGAAATAATAAACACTTGAGTCCAAACATGAACTACTGTCTCAAGTGCCTTCAATCCAGACCCAGAGAAACCAACAACAGCAGGAACCAAAGGCAGTGATGGGGGGGAAAAAAGAGACTGAATGTATATATATGGTGTATTAGCACATTAATTATCTAGTTTTAAAAGTGATTCAAGACTGACAGCATTTGGCAATTAACAAATGCACCCTGAAACACAGGAGAAATAATCAAACAGAAAAGAGTCTCTGACCATGCAACACCTGGTCTTGTGGCTGGTGGACAGTGACTTGTCCCAGCATCTAATCCAGCCACAGTGTTAGAAAATATATCACCCAAATAAAAGAAATATTCATTAAAACAATCACACTGAGCCAAACGGTGGGGCTGAGCACCAAAAGGATGAATATATATGTTGTGGATAAGTAGACAATAATACACACAATCAGATTGATTTATGCACCAAAAGCTGCACTGGCTTGAAGATAAAACAACACCCCTAAAAAGAGACATCTCAAGCAAGATAGTATGTAGGATTGAATTCACCTCTGGATGAAATAAATAAATTCAGAGAAAAAAAAAAGGAAAAAAAATCCTCTATTTTTACATCATGTACAGCTTTAAGCAGCATATATCTATATTGCTACTTCAATGGCTTTCTGAGAGGAAAAAGCAGCACAGCTAATGTGAAGCCCACACACCTTGTGGTAAATCTGGTTTTAAAGGTATTCAGCAGAAATACACTAATTTAGAAGAGATGAATAGGAAAATTATCTTGGAAAACACAGGTGAAAGACATATTGTTCCAGTAGTATGAGGAAGCATAGAGCAACTCATTTGAGTTATTTTAAATTAAACATCTTCCTCATTAGCTGCAGTCAGAAGAAGTATTTTCTAAAAAAATACAGTAAACAGTAAATAAAAATACAGTTTCTTCATAGAATACTTTTGCTGGTTTTACAGTTCTGGTTTTCCCTGGTTTCCTGGCTAAAGAATGATTTAATATTATTTAATAAACCAAAACCAGGCCCAGCTTTTAGAAGAGCTGAGCTTTTTCTACAAAATACAAAGCATCCATAAATTCTGCTGAAGAACAGAGAACTGGCAGGCACATCTTGCAAGTTAAAAAAAAAAAAAAAAAAAAAAGAAGAAAGAAATAGCTCTTTCTTCAAAGGCCAGGACTGAAAGGGACAGGTAACACAAGCCACCCTAACTGCACAAACAGAAGCAGCACAGAGAAGATGTGTGATGAAAAATTGAAACTAACTTGGCTAAAGTGACTGAATTTTCTGTGATACTATGCATTTGTTAGTCTTCTCTTGCAAGCAAACCCAGATATTTGGAATACCAGGAAAAAATCCTGCTGAAAAGCCTAGAAATAAATGACATGTAATGAGACCATAAAAAGAGGAGGGAAGAAATAGAAATAAATCCCATGAAATAAAAAAAAAAAAGTATTCAATTGAAAGAATTGAAAGGGCAATATCTTTTTCTAAAGTAAAATAATAAATTATCTATTGTGAAGGGTTTTTTTAAATTTCTTTTTTTTTCCATTTTATTGTCCTAAGTTTTGGGCAGCAACAATAATTAAATAGTAAGTGCTTCTTTTAAATTAGTTCTGAATTTTATTTTAGCTGAATTTTTATTCTGTATTTGCCAAGAAGGACGTGGATCTATGATGGAGCAAGTTGAGAGGGGGGCAATGAAGGTGATCTGAGGGCTGAAGCACCTCTTCGATGAAGTCAGGCTGAGAGTGTGGAGTTGTTCAGGCTGGAGAAGGCTCCAGGGAGATCTTAAAGCAGCTTCCAGGACCCAAAGGCAGGCCCCAAGAAAGCCAAAGGGGGACTTTTTCAAGGACATGTAGTGACAGCACAAGGGGCGGTGGCTTTAGAGTGGGTCAGATTAGATTTCAGAAATGTTTTTTTTACTTTGAGGGAGGTGGAATACCAGAACAAGTTGCCCAGAGAGGTGATGGATGCCCCATCCCTGGAAACATCCATGTTAGAGCTGGTTGTGGCTCAGAGCAATGTGATCTAACAGAAAGTATCCCTGCTGACTCTAGGGGGGCTGGACTAGATGATCTTTAAAAGGTCCCTTCCAACTCAAACTGATCTGTGACTGATATATATACAGAAGCACCCATCAGCTTTTATTTTGGATAAGTATAAATTCTTAAAATAATAATACAGCGATTCAGCGCTGTTTTTCAGGCTGTGTGGGAAACAAATCGTCATTTATTCTAAGTCTGAAAAACAAAACCAAAAACCACAACAGTATTTAACAGTGGATTTTGAGCAGTTGCTTCCAAGACATGCAAGCTGCCTGCACAATAACTCAGACCATGCTAAGATGTACAAACCTAGAAAAGAAAAGACACAGTTCTTTTTGCAGGTAGGATTAACTGGTTTAGTGATGCTCAAGAATATTTTATACTTTGTTCTAAAGTAAGGAAACATAATACAGTCTACAGCAGAGAGTCATTCACTTTGTAACGAAGGCAGATAGAGCTATGTAAGGCTACGGCATGTGTAACACAAAGTATAAAAATTGTTACGAGTAGCTTAATGATGCTCTTGCACTTTAACAAGTTTGAATGTCAGTGCTGATACAAGCTGCACCTTAGCTAGATTTCTTTAATACTAATTTTAGGATTATTTCCACATTAAACATATCTTTTAAATATTAAACATATTCCAATCGAAGCTATTGACATTTACACCTAATCGTGACTCCCATTTCTAGGCCTTGACGTGAAATGTTGGGGCTCAGGTGCCCGGAGCGCGAGGAGAAGGAGAAGGAGGAGGAGGAGGAGGAGGAGAGGAGGAAGAAGCTCACCCAGCGCGTGGCTGCAGCTGCGGCAGGGCTCGGCCAGGCTGACCGCCGCCTGCTGCAGCTCGGCCCGCGGCGGCGTGGGAGGCGGGTTCGGGTTCTTCCAGCCATTGCATTTACAGGATTCCTCGGCCTGAAATCAAAGCAAAGGGATATCGATCAACGCCACAGAACACAGGAATTTGCTGGAACTGTATTATTTCAAAAACAATAATTTTTTTTTTTTTTGGAGGGGGAGGATGAGAAGAGGGGACTTGGGGAGTTTTGCTGTTGGTTCGTTTGCATTTTTATATACCACATTACTTATTTCCTTCTTTTCTGGAAATTATCAGAAACAGAATAGTGTCCCAAACAGAGAGATTAACACAGAATACATAACCAACCCTGCCTAGCTCCTTTGCAGACAGCCCTCACTCTACTGAAAAAAGCATTCAAATATTTACTAGTAAACCAACATTTGCAGATCCTGCTGTTAAAAATAGGTTAGAAACTGCTGTAAAATCGTTGATAGATCATTAAGATGTTCTGTTAGTTTGGTTATTATATTGTAAAAAGGGTTAAAAGGGTACTTTTAAGAAGTGTGGTACTCTATGTACCATCATACACCGAAGTGCACCACCCCCAAGCAAAACGAGCCAGCCTGGACAGAACTGTCATGGGCCAATCAAGCACCTTAAACCTTCATGCAAATGAAGGATCCAAAAAGAAACCAATCCAAAGGGACAAAAAACAGGATAAAAAGGGGCATCTGACCCACTGAACGTGTGCTGTTCCACCGGGGACATCACTGCTGAAAAGAAGACCCAGCGCCAGCACTGCAGCATCCTCGTCGGGACCGCTCCTGCTTGCCCGTGGGCCCCCATGCTTTAGGCCTTTCTTTTTCTTATAATTAAAGCTGAAATCGCTTAGAACCGGGAGCTTGCTCTCGTTTTTATCACTGCCACCGAGACAGATTTAATTATTTAAACGGGTTATCCAACAGGCAGCATGTTTGTCACTGCCTCATCAGCTACACTGGCACCAAGGAATCTCACACAGCTGAAACCAAGCCCATGTCAACTCAGGCAGGGCTAACTAATGCTGAAATAACCAAGCAATAAATGCACTATTGGTGGAGGCTGTTTAAGGCAAAGAACGTTTGGCCACAAAAGCAACAGATGCCAAAGACAGTGGCATTTCCACTGCAACCTGCTGCTTTCCCTAGGAAGTTTGCTTATGCTCACTGTGTGTGAAACAACCACCAAGAGAATGCAGCTAAAAGGGAAGACCATGAAGGAAGAAGTTGTGACTTTGGTAATCGTGTCTCAAATCATTCAGAAGATCAAAGTACCAATTCCAGTTATCCAAAGAGCAGCTTTACAGGTGAGGATTTTCTTCTGCACATCCAAAAGATCTTGGTTATTCTAACATCATTGGTACTTCTATTTGAAGATCTAATTGGAAAGAAAGCCTGCTTTTCTACTCTTCAGTGATATCTGTGCACCGGGTTGTAAAAAGATACTCATGAAATTGCACTGCCGAGACCTCAGTGAGGAAAGTATGCCAATTGCTGCATAATATTTATGGCTGAAACAATCTTAGTAGGAAAAATTGTAATGGTAATATATGCAGCACTAATGTATCATTTTTCAAAACTGATTCTGCATGCATTTAGTGTGATCTATTTCAGGAACCTATTTCATTTTCCTTTTAAGTTTCCAAATCCCATCCTACCTAAGGAAGAAGAACGCAGGAGAAGCAGAAAGGATCACAGCTTGACAGCTCCTAGCACTGACAGCTTTGCAAATGGCTGGTAAATTGTTCTTTTAAACTCATTTCAATATTCAGTAACCTGAGAACCAAGAAAACTGCTGCCTGCAGTTTGCTGAGCACCACATGATGTTTTTACCATCTCTGAGGCTTAAGCATTTACCCAGCTGGGCTCCTGGCCCTGGGTGCCACGGCCTCTGCCTGTCCCGAGGCAGTCTGGCCGGCACCAAGGGCTCTGAGCAGCATTTTCTGTAGGCACCGGGGTGACTCAGAAATCAACCTGCAAGTGCCCAGCAAAACCATCTCTGCTTTATTTCCCTTGAAAAAGGGACAACCTGCATGGCCTGAACCTCCTGGCTCTCCAAACTCACTGAGAGGGTGCAGACTGCCTGCCAACCCGTGCATTTATAAAGTGAAATCAGAGAGGCTTCAGGATGAAATGAGGGGAAGATGAAAACAAATTCTTTTTCTAAGTCTCATAAAATGCAATCTGCGAAGATTTATGGTGAAGTTTATGTTCTTTTCCTATCGTGTTTTCTGTGAGTAATGTGATTGGCAGAGAAGTGAAGTGTAATTTTATGGCAGAAGCCGTCTCTTGCAGTTTCACAGGCATTGAGCCAGTTGTGTTTTCATCCAGCCCTACAGGCCCTCCAAGCTAAAGGGATTTGAGGGATCAGAGACTGAGGGATACCTGTGAAGCACAGACTGCCCCACTGCAAGGACTCTGGACATCTGGAAGATGACACAAACCCCTTATTTTCAACTAGCTTCCCAATGCAAAACCAATGCCAAATAAACTATACACATTTGTTTTGTGAGAAAGGCAATGTTGCCATGAAAGTTATTGCATTTAACATAAAGCTACAGAAACTGTCAACCAAAAAAAGTCTGAAAATGAGATTCTTGACAAAGAAAACGCAAGAAACAATTGTGAAGGAGTTGTCAAACAAAAAAAAAGAGATTGACTATTATTTTAGGGAAGTAAGATTTGACCCTTCCCATGCAGCTGTCTGGACAAATGTTCAGCACTGTAGATTACTGACATATCACCATGCTTATTATTTATTGCCTTAAATCAGGCCACAATGAAGCACATCCAGAACTCCCTCTTAAAAATAGGCACAAGCTCTTCGAGATTTTTTTCCTCTGAGTGGAAGAAGTATGTCACAGAAGCTCACCAAACAATATTTACTATCAAGCCAAAAAAACTATAAACCGTGAGTAACTATGCAAACTTTAGTGTTGCACCATAATTAACAGCAAAGATGCAAACAGATGCACGAATCGTGATAACAGCTCAGTTAAACTGACAAAAATAAATATCAACCCACCCACAGAAGAACAAAACCAGCATGCTTGATGACAAATTTTTTTCTGCTCTTGTTGGTATTTCCTCTCCAGATCTTTTTGCAACAGCTGTTAATTGGTATTGTTCGAATTATTCTTGAGACCTTAACCAACCAACCACTAGGGTGGGGTTTTTTGGTTAACCTCAATAAAACACCAGAATCAGCATTAATGTTCTGTTAACCAAGGCAAAACAGAACCTAAAAAGGTCCTCTTTAAAACTTTTATTGTAGACGTTGACAGTGCATTTTGCAGTGAATATGCAATGTGCATTCCTCAGTGGCTTAAATTGCTGAATTGTTTTAAATGTTCCACAGCATTTTGCTCCTTCAATCCTTTCTTTGACTATCTTCAGCTTTTTTCCTTTCTTCCTTTTTTTTAATGTCACTCATCTGCTTTTCATTAGAAAATAAAGTATGACTTCACCTCTGCAAAAACTTAATGTAAGATCAAAGCAGTTTTGAGGGAAGGAAGGAAAAGTATTTGAAGTAGAGCATCCACTCCTTGAAGCCCTGTTTTCTGGGACATCTGCAGAGCTCTGATAAATCCACTGTAGAACTTGTGCCCTAATGAGGCCTGAAAAATAATGACCATCATCTTTGCAGGCCCAGGGATCATGAACACCACACTTCATGGGTGGTTTTTAATTAAATTGGAGGAGTGCAATAAAATAAAACACAACAACTACACGCTATTGCCTTCCCCCCTCCCTGCAAACAAACAAACAAAAAAAGCCAACCACAAAACAAGCAAAAAGAAAAAAAAAAAAACCCCATTGCAGAAATTATGTACATTTTGCACTGCATAACACAATTTCAATTTTCTTTTTAACTCCTTCCATGTTTGGTGGAGTGTTACAATAGGAGAAATCAAACTGTCCGGTAGCTCTGGGCAGTGAAAACTATAACTCTAGGAAACATAAGGTGATCATTTCCCTTAGAATACTGAATAAGTATTCACTGATAGGTCAAAATGGACCATGAAAAAATACAGCACATTTTAACACAAATTGTCAGAATTATATTTAAAAGGAAGTACCTGAAAGTTACAATATTGCAAATATCTCAGCCCCTTTTGGGTGAGTTTCAGCTCTGCAAATAAGAATGAATTAAAATGTTACAATAACCTATTGACTAAAATATCTCTCCCCCTTTTGGGTAGTGAATGGGCAAACTTCAAGCTAACTTAATTATAAGGCAAAAGACCCCAACAGTTCTAAATCTGAGTTTCAAATAGCTGTTGTGCAGGATTTTTCTTTCCAGCTAAAAATCATACAGGTTACCCTATTTGGTAATTGAGATGCAAAACAGGCTCAACAGATTATGCACAGAACATTACAGATCTTCTCTATTTCCAGCAAGTATAATTACTCTAGAAAACATCTTCTTCCTCCCAACACAAAAGCTGAGTAAAATACCCTATAAGCTTTTTCCTGCTGGTAGCAAGCTCAAAATGATAACTTTATCAAAGAGTATCATATAAACTATAATAAATACACTGATGAATTTAAATAATATATTTTTCCTACTCATATGTCCAGTACCCAAGAACCAGACAGCTGGACACTACTCAAAGAGCCACTCATATGTATCAGGAAATTAGCTGACCCATTTAACTTTAACAATACAAAATAAGCAGTTTAATGGGCAGCTTAAAGGGCATGTTCTTAATTTATTGATTGATCCAATTATTTTATTCCCTGTACTTTCCAGTTTCACTTACAGAAGAGAAGTAGGCTACCATATAAAGCTTTTATTAATAATAAGCAACCAGTAAAGTTGTACCTTGTAAAGTTAATGGTAATTTCCTATTTAAAGGAAGATGCTTTAATTGGGGCTGTAAGACATTATAAAACCGACCCACTCCACAATGAAAGTGATAAGAAAGCTTTAGATTACTTCTTTGTCTCCTATACACTTCTGCAGAAAACAATACATTTCAAGTTGAGCTTCAAGGAGCTGTACTCAGTATAAAGAGCCCAGCAGTCACATGGCCAAATTGGCCTCATCTTAATCTGCCTTATAAAAATCAGGAAATAAAATATTTTCTAATGGAAAAGGTGGTACAGGTTTACCCTATGAAAGCTTTTTTTTTTTTATGTGTGGGAAAACTAGAGGCCACTCTAGAATGAGAAGTGGGAAGAAGTGCTTCCAGGAAGGATCAGCAGCTGCTCTGGAGCCTGGGGCTGGGATTTTACTTCCACATCTGCCCATTGCTCACCTGCTGCAGGGCCTTGGCTAAGTCATCTCACCACAACCCCTCTCACTCTGTCTACTGTGCTTATCTAAAGCAAAAAGCTTTTCTTCAAGGAGATATTATTCTTTGTGCATGTGCTTTAGACTACTGGGTTCTAATTATATCTGTAAACACCCAGGCATTACTGTAAGACATGTATAATGAAAAATAAACAAGTTTACAGAAAACTTAGTGTACTAAAATAGTACATATTTCACCTTATTTACAAAAAAAGCTCCCAGTGAGACGGAAGAGAGAGTTGTATTTTTACATATTGTAAACCAATAGGGAAAAAAAAATGCAGAGGAGGCTTCCTCCTACATCTTCATTAAATATATTTATGTGTGTAAGTCACACAGTGCTGCTTTTATGTAAAATGCTGCAAGCTCACATGCCTAGTGCTCAATTTCACAGTGGACAAAACCAAAACGATGTATGCAGCCATTCATACACACACAGACACAGCAAGTGCCAAATACAAAACCCCTCACAGCACACAGCACTACTGTGTACCTCCAAAAGTCATGAAAACAGCACCAACTCCTCTCATATATCTTGTTCAGAGTGCCACCCTCCTCCTTCAGACTTGGGCTTCTAAGAAGGTTTTTACTAAGAAGAGCCTGTTCTATGCCTTCCACCCAGACTTTTCTCACAGAGGAACAAGTCAAGTGAAGCAGCTCAACAGCTACAGCTCTCCTGGTCCAGTTCTTTTATCAGGAAAAAACCCAAACTCCACATTTGTCTAGTCTCAGCTCCCTAAACTTCAGGTTCATTCTGCTCAGGATACGTGCACACCAAATATGTATTTACCAGCAGTCCTTGTCCATGTTTCCCATGATGAAAAGGGATGGGCTGTAAAGAAGGACCAGGAGGACCAAGCACCCTGCCCCTGAGCAGTGCCCTTAACTCTCCTCTGCTCAGCATTTCTGCTCTCACCAGTGACACTCACCCTCTGCACAGTCACTGACCTCTCCACCTGCTTGTGTTCTGACTTTATCCCTAGCAGACAGGTGCTCCCTGGCTGTTACTCCAAACATCCCTGAGGCTGAGCTCCTAATAAATTCTGCATGCTGAATTCTGCAATGAAACTCCTGTGGGAGAAGGTGATTGGTGTTAAGGATGCTGTTACATATTTTAGCACTCCAACTTGCACAGCTCCATGTAGATTTACATAAGATCCACGTACAGTCACTAGTTGAATGAGAACAGATGTCCCCTTTGGAGATGGCGTGAGTGTTTGTCTCCTCTCACTCTTTTGCACTCACACGCACAAATGCAAAATCAATGAAAGAGAAGTTGCAACCCAAAGTAAGAAAAAGTTTAAAGTTACATACTGCACTGCTACAGTTGGCAAACCAGCTTATCGAGGCTACAGTTTCCAGCAAATCACTAATGTTACAAGCCAAAAAGAGTTCTCCTGGATCACCTGCCAGGTGCTCAGGAAAAAAAATAAAACATTCTTCCACCCTGCACTATCCTTCCCACCTTATCCCACAGGAGAAGCTTGCAAGGAGCTTCCAGCCTGCTTACTTGTTTTTGTTACGAGATCTGAAAACAAGCTGCCTGCCACTGAACTGCTGTAGAGAAGTCAAACAGCAATTTTAATCTGAACACAGTGCAGTGTTTAGTGCTGGAACTGTGCCTACATCCTGGCAGGACGAAAATCCCCTGACCATGGGTCCTGCTCCATTTATCAGTACCAAGACACACATCCAAGACTTGTCACAGACGAGGCCCAGCAAGGACACCCAGCAGAGCACTGACAACGGGAGCTGTTCCTGCTCTGTACCCCATCACCAGAGTCCTGCAAGAGGGAAAGAGGAGCTGACAGCAGGCCACAGTGTACCCTCCTTCCCTCCCAAATGGCGCTCACCTCGCTTACCACAAAGCACCTGCAAGAGAGAGGCTGGTGAGCCCCCAAAAAAGCAAGGGGTTTCAGAGGAGACAAGGCTTCTCTATAGCACAGCAACATCTGCGGGGCAGAGCACTACAGGAGAAGGCTTTCACCCTCAAAAACATCATCTGGAGGTGCATCAGAGGGGAAAAAAAAGCACCAACCAAGGAAGAAAAAAGCAATTCAAACACACACACACACTTCCCTAACAGCCCACAAAAAATTTACCCACTTCACAACCAGCTTCATTTATTAGCAAGTCTTGGTAACATTAAAATATGGGGGTGCAAAGGGGAATTAACACTGGGAAAGCTTCAAATCATTCTGCCCACAGTTAGTGCTGCCAAGTCCAAGTACAGCAGCTGCTCTTTAACCTTATTGGCACTGGTGTAATCTCACACTGTCCCATGCATGCTCCAAAGCTGAAATGTAGGTGCCTGCACATGTGGGAAGAGCTAAGACATTGCAATGTGTGGCTTCTGTAATTTTCCCTTCCATGGCAGCATTGCGCCATGCCCTCAACCTACAGCTAAATCTCCTCGCACCGCCAGCCAGAACTACAGAGCCACGGTGCAACGATGCCTCGTCTCGTATGTCAGCTTGGCCTTTCACTTAACATCTGCCGAAGTAAGAGAACAGAGAAAATAAGATGCACTTTTTTCACAAACAGCTACTCTCGAAGCTGAAAGCATTACTAGGGGATCTGACATCAGCACTGCCAATCTAAATATGTCAGACCCGCTGTGCATCCACAAATTGCCTTGACAGCAGCAGCGCAGCCAGCGGCCCGTGCTCTGAGCACAGGCGACAATGACCGCGGTCTGAGCTCTAGAGGCGAGAGCGACAGCTCTGACCGAGCTCCCTCCCTCTATAATAAACAGGCGAGTCCTGCTTCTCCCACCAAGAAGAAAATCGCAGGTGGACAGAAAGTGCTTGTGATGGGAAACCAGGAGCAGCACTCCTGAATGCGAGCGCAGGCAGACACGGAGCAGAGAGCCCTGCTGGGGCAGGCTACAGGTGCACAGGGGACCCCGCCGTCCGCTCGGGCACCACACACCGGACACCGGCCCGGCGCTACGTGACCGCAGGGGACACAACTTTCCCAAGCGCGGAGACCGCGCCCCTTCGCCCCTCTGCCAGAGCTGCTGGCGACAGTGGCAGCTCCAGCCCGGAGCAGCGGCTTCAGCGGTGTCAACAGCTCCGCGCTGCGAGACCGCGGCCAGGGCGGGCTGGAGCAGCCCCCGCCCGGGGCCGGGACCTGCGGGCGGAGCAGAGAGGTGCCGCGCTCCCCGCCCGGGATGTTTACGCGGAGAGCGCGGCAGCAGCGCTGCTCACCCAGCGCTCACCGCCAGCACCGGGAGCCGCCCCGCCCGCCGCCGCCTCCCACGGAGGGACTGCCGGAGCAGCGGGAGGGTCGGGCAGCGGGACGGGCAGCGGGACGGGCAGCGGGACGGGCGCGCTACCCGCGCGGTCCCGTATTCGGTGCGCGCGGGTTTAATTTTTGCGGCCACCGGCCGAAAAGCTCCGGGGGAGCAAGATCCACCGGCACCGCCGTAGCCACCACTTCCTTGGGCAGCGCCGGGCGGCAGCCGGGCCGCCCCCGCGCCCGGCAGGGCACGGCCCTTCCTCACCGCCTCTCTCCCTCTCTCCCTCCCTCCCTCCCCTCCCCTCCCCTCCCCTCCCCTCCCCTCCCCTCCCGTCAATCCCCACCCTCCGTGGGCGGGGGGGCTCCCGCGGCCGCCCGGCCGGGTACCTTGCAGGCAGAGTAGACGCCCAGCTTCTCCAGCTTCTTGGCCCGCGGCGCGGCGCGCAGCTGCGCCTTCTTCCCCGCGGTGCGCGCCGAACCAGCCCCGCCGGGGTTCTCGGCGGCGCTGCGGACCGGCCCCCCGGCGGCCACCCCCGCGGCGGCCGGGGAGCCCTGCTGCGGCCCGCCGCCGCCCGCCGCCCCGGCCCCGCCGCCGCCAGGCTCCGCCATGCCCGCGGCGCGGCGGCGGCCGCCCGTCCGTCCGGCCCGCCGGCGCGGCGCGGTGCGCCCGGCCTTGGACCCTCCCCTTCGCCGCTCCGCCGCCGGCGGCTGCTCCCGGGGGGGCGGGAGGAGGGACCCGCCGCTCCGCGGGCGGCTCCTGCCCCGCCGGCGGGGGTGGGGGGCCGGCACCCGCCTCCCGCCGCTGCGCACCGCAAGGGCGCGCCCGCCTCCCTCCCTCCCGCCCCCCCTCCCTGCGCGGGGGCTGCGCGGGGCGGGCGGCGCCCCCGCGGGAAGGGCGGCGGCACCCGCGGCGTGCGGAGCCGCTACGGAGCCATCCCGGCCCTCCGGGAGGCTGCGCGGAAAGTTGCCCTAAAAAGAGGCGGCATCGCTGGCAGTGTCGCACGGTCCCGAACCCCGGCGAGCCCGCGGTGCTGCCGCAGCCGCCGTGGCCCCTCGGAGCGCCGCTACTTTGTTTGGCTTAACCATTGCCTTCCCACACTGTGTACTCTGCGGCCACCCTTGAAGGGTTCCGTCTTCTTCCCCAGATCATTTCTAATTGAATGTAAAAGTACGGGTCCGTTTGAAATACCGGCTAATTCAAAAACTCTCTGCTCAGTTTCTCGTGTCATGGTTCTGGGGCTTGGTTTTTTGTTATGTCCAGAAACAAGTGTTGAGAGCAGGTCAGTTCATACCTTAAAGGGATCACCCTTTAATTGAAAGTTAAATTAAGGAAATGGCCCTGCTCCAGAGAGCGCACTCCATGCACAGCAGCAAGTGCACCGGCTGTGAGGCGGTTCTGCCCCGCTGCACGTATGTAAAACCGTGGTTGAGCCGTGAGAAACCACAAATGGCAATTCCGTACTACGGCACCACGGTTTAAAGGGTTGACATTGAGGCTGGGCGTTTGCGTGGGATTTACGGTTCTTTGATGTGTGAAGTTAAACTATCAAAAAAGCAGTGTGAGTTTGGAGGGAAGTCCCAGCAAAGAGAGAGGGCTTTGCAGGCACAGGGCGTTGGCACCTTGCATAGGGAAAGCAAAAATAACTCTAGGTTTGTGAGAAATAATATCTGGGGGGAAGGATGGGTGCCAAAACCCTGCGGCGTCCTTCTTCCCTTCGCAGCTCCTGGGGATATTTTCAAGCATGGTGTTATACAGCGAGTTGGCATATTCACGAAATTACAGGAAACCAGAACGGAATAAAATGAAGTATGTAATGAAACAGGGAGATCTGTTGTTTTTCTCTATTTACTTATTTATATTTTTATTTTGCTGAGGTTTTTAAATCGGCAGCGTGTTGGTGGGCTGGGGGTCAGACCTGCTCCCCGGCCTCTGCCGCGGGCCGTCCGGAGCCGGGGTACCCCGGGGAGTGCGCGTCGGGGCCGGGCTGGCTTCGGGCTTCCCGCAGCTGTGACAGCGACCCGTAAGATGGCTGCTGCCATCCCCGGCGCTTTAAGACGGACTGGTTAAGGTGGAGGAGCCGCTGCCCTTGGCGGTAGCAGCCTCAAGATTAATAGGAAATGAAACGTGATAGGAAAATCCAGTTTCTCTGGAATTTAGGAGAGAATTATCTTCGTCTTTTATTTTTAAATTTAAATAAGTGTCCGAATCACGTTTTAAAATAACAAATAGCCGCTGTATATTAGCAACCCCTAAGAAGCTCTTTGCTTGCATTTTCTTTATGCCGGTTAGGTTTCTTCTTTCGGACTTGAAAATGAAACTGTTCTTGCTTAGTTTCGCTTTCAGCTTTCCCACGACTCCTCCTCGGCAGAGCAAATGTTACGAGCAAAGAGCACATCTGGAACAACACGCTGGCTGCAATGGACCACTTAATATCCCCGCCTGAACATCGACTCCTAGTTATCCTGCGAGTTATGTACCTTTACATGCCCCTGTATGTTTTTCCTTTTTTGTTTTGTTTTGGTTTTTTTTTCCCCCAAACACCAGGTTCTCCTTTAACCAGGTAGATAATGATATTTAACCCAGCATTAAGTTTGCACACTTGCATGTAATGAATTACAGTTTTGGTACTGAAAATACATTTACTGCTTTCACACAGATGAATAACTCCACCGATGTGCATCAAGGCCACTCAGTGGGCATTTATGTCTGAAGCTGCACAGGTGAATGCTCACAGGATCACAGCCTAGGTGAACAACCTTATTCTTTAGGAACCTTAAAAGCCTGAAAACTTATTACTTCCATGAAAGTAAAATCCAAGATGAAAGTTGTCAGGAAGCAAATAATTTTACTGCAGTTCCTTCTTGAATCCTCAGGAGCATGGCTGCCTTACAATGTCATGTCTCTTTTTTTCCATTATACCTTGATGCTCGCCAGACAACCAGAAATGTAAGTCTACCAGCTTGTGGCTACAGATACAGTTACTATAGTAACATTTATAAACACTAATTTCACTACACTTGCAGACCTGCTGCCTGCTAGAAGCTGCTTTGAAAGAAATCACTCTAACTATGAATAGGTAAGTTTTCCTCTTTCTTTTTTTTTAACATGAAGCCTGATCATTGCTCACATTCTAACTTTGTGCAAATATGTTGTTAAAAACAAAAAGAAAAAGAGCTTTACTTTGTCTTAAACTGCTCTAGTGAAAAGAAAAATATTACATCTAAAATTTTAACAAGACTAAGGAGTGAAAAGACAAAAAACAAACCCCTTATGCTTTGACATATGAGTGGACCCATGTCATTGTTGCATATATCCAGGCTGTTTTCTTCTCTTGGCTGAATTCAGAAGTGCAGAACATACTAATTTTCTAATTATAATGCATGCATAAATCTGAGCACCATGCAACCCCTCTGTTGCTTGGTTTTTGTCATTAAACATGAATATATTAAATTAGATTCAAACTCACAGTATCGTCTGAAAAACCCTCACCACATTTTTCAGTTTCTGTCCTTTGGGGCATGTCAGTGGGCTTGCACAAGTTGAGCTGACTCTGAAACCCGAGTTGAGGAAGCACAGGTGGGAGCAGATGATCCTGCCTGTGCTGCTCAGCTCACAAGCTCAGGTGAGTAGCCAGGTGACTTCAGGAATGCTACTCATCTGCATCAAATTAGGGAAGCCAGGGGCCAGGTGAGACACAGGTGCCAGCTCATGTGGGTTTCAGGTCTCACTCAGGCTGCTGATAGCCCCGAGGAGATCCCTGCTCAGAGCCCATGCTCCCAGCAGATCAGACATGCATTTCACATTTGTTGCTCCTGCATGAATTCACCATGAACACCTGACAGGCTTAAATGCAAGAGCCTGTGTGTTAGTATTATTCCAAGGAGGCAAAGGAGGCAGCTGCATTCTTGAGTCACAAAAGAGGAAATCAAAATACAGTTCAGGGCGTGCCAGACTCCTGGTTATTACCAAGTTGTCATTTAGGGCTTTTGGGGCCTATCTTGCTCCCATAAATTAAAGAATGACTCAGTTAACAGCAGCCTAATGCTGAATGCTACTGCTCTGACAGGGACCACCCAGCCCACAGCTGAGCTCCGGGAGTCTACTCCTAACCCTCCTCCCTGTCTCACAGCCCAGTCAGATCCAGCATGCCCAACCTAGCCTTGTCTCCCTCCTTTTGTCAAGAGAGATTTTCTTCCAGTGCTCCCACCTGTTTTTACTCTTGCCATTCAATTCCAATAGGAAAAGCATAGCTCTTGCTCTTCCAGGGAACTTGTCTGAGTATGAAATCCTATTGTGTCCTTTCATTAGTGCATTCCTTGTGGGTGAGGTGGCCTCCCTCCTGGCCACCAGGCATTCAGGAGTGCTATCAATAATTTATGAATCACTGGAAGTATTAACAATACTAAAGTTTTGCTCATTAGGCTGCCTCTAGCATCTCGTCAGCTTCCCATGGTGCTTACATGTGACTCTAACAGCACAGACCTTCCCATCAGGTTTTTACTCTGATAGGAAACCTCACACCCCAATTACCCAGTTTCTAAAGGAAAAAATGCAGAAAAATAAATGGACAAAATGTCATTTGCAACACCCATGGCTGCTCCAGTTGCACAAATTTCTTGTTAGTGATGGACCATTTAGCAGTTTTTATATGCTTCTTACGCAGAGGATGCTCTTCCTGACTGCAGTCAGACTTTTGATTTAATCCAAACCAAGTGAGAAAACTAAAGGCTGGAGTCACTCCTGCCTTTGCATAATTTGTGTGTGTGAGGTCCAGAAGATGTTTGTTGAAGTTATTTAGCCATCAGCAGTCACTGCATAGGCTTACACTGTATTATTTTATGGTAATGAGAGCTCTGGATCTCTTCTTGCAAACATGGGATGTAATACCTATTTTTCCCTTACCTTCTCTTTGACTCCCCACAATTCTTTTGTTTATGCCTTTCTCTAATGCATTTTTTATGTTCTCTCTATTCCTTAATTCGTGGCAGAGATCCCTGCAAACCTCTGGGACTCCACTTGGTGCATTTTGACTGCTTGTGCCATGTAGGGCAGGTTATTTGGTGGAAGCCTGAAATACCCCTGGGAGACTGGCACAGGCACTGCTGGCAGGGATGGGAGAGAAAGGGCCTCCTTTCTCCAGGTGCCAGCCAGCACCCTTGATACAGAAATAATATCTATGTCAGTGTTGTAAGATGAAGTTTCAGTGGCCTAAGCACATCTGGTTGTGCAAACCCAGTCATGAGCATTCCACATATCTGTATGAGGGACCACCTGGAAATCCTAGATTTTCCAGGAACTAGAGACACCCATAGGCACCACTGCCAACCCCTCAGCCAAGCAGCAGAAACTAAACAGCTAAAAACTTCCACTTGGACTGACTGTAATAGTGAAAAATGCAGAGCAACCCCAGGAGTACAGCACCAACCCCAGCTGGGGATCTGTGGGGTGAGGGAGGCAGGATGTCAGCAGGAGTGCAGAAGGCACAGTTACATTATCACCACCCATCTTCTACCTTCTGCCACAGCTTTCTTTGTGGGTCCCCAAACCCTCACATCCCTCACCTCCTGTGCCAAGGCTGGCAGGCTCACCATCCTCACTCATTGTTTCACAGCTTCTCTGCCCCACACAGGCCCTTGGGAGATAGCAAACTGCTACTTCTGCCTCACTGAGACCGACCCATCTATGAGGAAGAGCTGCAAAATATCTGGAGTGTAGAAAGAGCTGGTTTGTCGTTGTTTCACTACTCCCATTTCCCATTTTGATGCTTCCTCCCAGTTGAGGAGCTGCAGCTCTGCACAAGTGGACAGAGTCACAAATTATAACTCTTGCCCAAGAAGACCTAATGATGGGGACTCTTATTTTATAGGGTGGCACAAAACCAGAGGGTCTGGAATCCCGGGATTCCAGTTTTGGACAACACTTTAGGAGACAAATAAGGAGACTAATTATCTTAATTTATTCCATAATTATTTTAATTATCGATCACTTCCTTCTTTCTTACCTACTATCAGGTTTACAGGTGGGAGTACAGGATTCCAAGTCCTGAATACAGGCTCTGCCCCTGGCATTCTCCTGTGACTCACAAGTTTGCCCTTATCTCTTCCCACACCTATCATAACTAGACTTTCTTGAAGCTGCATCACTGCTTCTGGGGATGCAGTAAGTAGGCTATACATGCACACCGAAGTTGACTCACTTGGGAGAAGATGTCTTGCTCCTTCTGCACCATTCCCTCTGTGGATGGTTTTAGAGAATGAGGGGATCAGTTCTGATAAAAAAATACTGGAAGGTATAGGGCATGGCTCCTGGGTTAGCAAATTAGTTTGTTTTTTCATGTGAAGACTTTTTCAGAGGCCTTAAGGAAGGCTTTGTAAGGGTTTTCATGTAAAATATTTGCTCTTTGCTGCTTTGGCCAAAGATGACCACGTGAACCTGGGACCTGCTAAGGCAGCATCCCCCAGCAGAGGCTGGCTCCAGCTGTGCAGCAGGGCATGAGCTGCACAGCACAGCCACACTGCACCAGACCAGTGCTGATGCCTCACTGCCCACCCTGGGTGGCTCCTTGACACATGCTGGTGGCATCAGGCACCCTGCAGCTCAGGGATAGTCCTGGCCATGATGAGAGTCTCTGTCATGGTTGCTGTATGTGGGTGTGATGCATTCACAGTTTTCCAAGGGAGGTGCTCTGCAAGAACTGGGCTGAAGGTGTGGAGGCGATGAAGCCATGTCCTGGTGTCTCAGGCACATGGGAAGGAGAGGACTGAGAGGGAAGCACAACCTGAGACATGAGCAATAAGTAAATAAGTACATCAGGAAAGCAGGAAAAGACAGGCAAGGAAGCTGGTGCTCATTCAGCAAGAATTTGTTTATATGTACTAGATGAGAATATTTTGATGAGAAACTCAGGGAGACCATGACCTCCACTTTACATCCCACAGTCCTTCTCTGCCTTGTCCCATCACCCACAGGCAGGCAGGCAGGCAGGCAGGCATCTTTCCAGCACTGGTTTCAGCATCAATAACAGTCACCATTTTCTAAGACCACAAGTATGTAGCAAATAATAAAACCCCCAAACCTAAGAGAGGAAGGAGTTCAGGCCTGGAGATTGTGCAAGCTAAGTTCTGACTGTGTCAAAGGGAAGTGAGGAAGAAGCTCTCTCTGGGTGGAGATAGGAACAACATGTGTCAAAGGGAGATAACTGCATATGGGACTTGTCTGTTCAGATACAACTCAGATCCTCCATCCTCAAAGCTCAGGAACATCTTCCATCTTTGGTAATTAAAAAAATGATGATTGTAGTGCCAAACTGCAGAAACAGAAAACAATCTTGCCTTACCTTATTAACAGCAAGCAGCTCCAAGTGTCATAGCTAGAAAGGTTTTCCAGAAATATGAGATTTACTGAGACAATGGTATCATCTGCCATATAGGCCTCATGCTCTGCCTCATTCTGCCCCTTTTAGACAGGCCAGTGTATGGCAGACTAAGCTCTGACCAGGAGGCTCTTTGTTATGACACACAATAAATACAATTTTTTTGCCCTTGAAAACACATAGAATCTCAAACTGTGGTTCACTCCCCATTCTTCTACATCTAATTTCTTTTTATCTGCTTCTATTTTCATCTCAGAACATTAAACTGTGTTGGGTTTTGGCTCCCTAAATAGGCACAGGGAAACTGCAGTGAGCTAGAAAGCTGAATTTTATCTTTCACTGTGAGGCTGGCAGTGCTTTAGCTTGGTGTATTGTGCTGTCAGTATCTCACTGTTATCCTTTAACCTGACAGCAAAAAACCTCCCAGTCTGTATTTGTTCCTGATGAGAGAAATACAAGGAGAGAAGGACATATAGACTAATCTTTTACTTCATTAGGGATCAGCAAAGCAAATGTTTCTTATTTTATATTTTTACAAGGTTTTTAGCTATTAACATAAGCAATTTATGCATAGCATAAAAATTAACATCAGGGCTGCCCTTTAAATAATTATAAGCAAAGTTATTGCACCTAAAGAGTTACAGCCTATCCTGCTACATGAATTATTATGTATATTATCCTGGTTATTTACACATTGTAATTAACTGGGACTGTTTTGGTGCTTTGAAAATGTAATTTCTTAGCACTTACAGCCACTTATGGAGATACAAACCCATGTAAAATGTGTGTTAAGAAATTCAGTTTGCTGAGATCAAACTAACATTTTGCTGGAAGTTACCCATTTCCTGTCTCTAGTCCAAGGGGCTTTTATATACACTAAACATAAAATGGGCTACTATTTAAAAGACTGACAAAAAATAGCTTACCAGGTGTTTTGTATACATTAGTCCTAATTTCTCTCAGGCTTGAATGCATCATTGTAATGAAAGCACTGAAAAGTCTTGTGACATCTCTGTCTCAAATTCAAATTATGCAGAATAAAGGAAAAGGGATCTGCACAAGCAGCTTTACCCATGCACCTCCTCACTTTTCCCTGCTGGAGAGGTGCAGCATTTTCAGAGGAGTCTGATGTTCACCTCTTATAGAGAGACACTTTCCTATAAACTGATCCTACAGCAGATTGAGAGTTGTAGCCAGCTGCAAGCCACCTCTGGAAGGATAAGCTATCTAAACTGTCATAAAGGGTTTTTAAGTGGCTCTGCTTAATATCAGAAGATATGTTGTAATTGATCTACCTCAGCTGATCAGAGGCTCTTGATTCATTAAGATGTATTAGGATTAATTTCAGCTAAAGGAGGTTAGGGCTTTGACTTTAACAACATTTTATCTAACTGCCATGACAGAAAAGAGGCACACATTGAAACACAAACTGCAGAAATCCTTATAATACAGAGGTGATGGAGACAAGTAGTGAGACCAAAAAAAAAAAAAGTACACTGCTGCTAAACTATCTTCCTTTGCCCTGGTGATGAATTATCAGCAGTTAACAAAGGTTAACTAAAACAGAAATCTCGTAACAGAGAATACAACAGCACATGCACTTTTGTCTGATTTTTCTCATCCATAAATGCTAGATACTAAAAAAAACCCATAATCAACTTGATTATAAACACTGTGTTTTCATACTTAGTAGATGCATGAAGTATAGGCTGGCAAGCTTAGCTGCTCACATGGTGTCAGGATTTTGTGTTATGGTGTCTGTGCATGTATGTCACGTGCTGGTTTAGGGGGAGAGGATGTTATGCAAGCAGCAGTTCATACTGAAATTTTCCAAGCCTGAAGCAGAAATCACTTGGGAAAAAATTCTAGGTAAAATGGCTTAGCTGTTCCTGAGAACAGGGTTTGGAAAATATGTTGTTTTGAATGTATTAAGCTAAAAGGGTTTTTTTTCCTAGAGAAGCTCCAAGACGGTCAGGTTTTAAACTACCACTTGGCAATTTGGCTGAAATGGCATCAGCAGTGCTTCTTTTCATTCTTGTCAATTTGCCCAAACCAGAGCAAGTTACAATATTTAGAAAGCAGCATCAGTTTGCCCATGCCAGGTAGAGACATGCCAATGTGCAGGTAGTAAATTCAGACAGGTCCCTCTGTGCCACCAGGGTTCTGTCAGGAAACACCTTACTCAGAGGCTCTACAGCTCTGATCCTTGGCTTTGCAGCACCAGGTGCCAGGCCTGGAACAGCACTGGGGGGAGCAGAGTGAGGCAAGAGAGACCAAGCTGATGGGGGACACTGGAGCAAGGAGCTGCAGTGGAAGAACTGGAGGTACAGGGGGCAGGAGGAAGCCACAAGCTCTGGCTGGAGGACAGGTAGAGAAGCTGGTGCTGACTAGAGTCAGGTCCTTGCAGTACCGGAATTCTACACTGCTAAATTCTCTGAGACACATAGGCAGAAGTTCATTACTCACTTGAATTCCTTGTGGATAATCCCACTCCCACATCATTTTGTGATCTTGCCAATATCAACAATCCCGGTACTTCTAAGAAAGTAAATAATTCTTTAATAAAAGCATTACTGATTTGCTAAGATAAAAATTCCACATGGCAGAGAGACATGGAAGACAGGTTTATTGCGCTGGACAACCATGAAAGTAGGTCAGATACATGCTTTCTGCAGATTCTTGATGGCTGTCACAGTGTGACAGCTACAGAAACAATTGTAGCAAAGCTTCCACTTCTATTTCTTAAACAGCTTTCTCACATGGATTCCTCCCACAAAAATAAAAATGACAAAGAGCAAATTCTAGAAATTTTGCCAGACCAATCAAGCAGATTACAGGGAAAAAGAGAAGAACCAGGCAACGAGGAGACCAACAAGACCAGTCTATTATGAAAGCGTATGCTAAGTCCTTTTGGAGAATGCAGATTTTTACAGCTGGAAAGGAATGAGGTTTCCAAAGTTCACTGGAGTTCAGTGGGAAAATAATTCCTAGAGAAGAGATGGATGGCACTGGGGAAGAAGAAAGAAAACATCCTGAAAACAACACACACAGCCCATTAGGGAGGACAGCCAAAGGTGTTGCTGGGCTGCTGCACGTTGCTATTATAGGTAAGTATATTCCACACCAGGATTTTTTTTCCCTTCATCCAATTAAGAACAAAAAAAAAAAAAAAAGAAAAAAGCAAGCCTAAATTAATCTAGACATTTGTTGGTAGTTGATATCTGGAGATAAAAGGCAGCAATTCCTTTAGCTTGACAATATGAAGGAGACATGATCAATTCCCTCACAACTGACACTGCTATCAGACAATAGTATTCAGCTTCTTAGATAAGTAGCCTGAGCACAATATTTGATTTAAAGCATTTAACTCAATTTACTAATGTAAAAGACAGAGTTAGGAAATATTCCATAATACACAAGTCACCTCTGTAAGAATAGTATGTTTTTGTTTTTCTTTTTAAATCAAGAGGTTTAAAGTGTCATCACTTTAGGACAGGCTTCTGATTTTTGATGATTCCAAGTCCTTCTATCAATGAAACATGCTTAAGATATTCTTTTAATTAATTTGTTTCATTGGACTAAGTGTCACCACATTTTGCTACCGGCAAATTGAAAACATGATTTGAGGGAATAATCTGAATTATTACTTTCTGAAATAGGAATCTGTTGTATTTTACTCTTATGAAAGAACTATTCAGACCTGTTTCCTTATGAAGTAGAACCTTGCTTTTCTTTAGTGCAGAATCAGTTATTTATTACAATCAGAAACTATGATACATTCCTAATGCTTCTTCACCCACCCCTGCTACAGCAGACACTAGAAAAGCTCTTGCAGACTGGCAACTCCAGTCATTGTATCTTCCCACCTGGTGATTTTTGTTACCAGTTAAGCACTCTCCTGTAGGTAAAACAGCTGTGAGATTACAAGCAAGATACTTGCTTTCCCACAAAGGAGCGCACAAGCAGAGTGGGTAAAAAAAAAGCAGAGTGTGTATAAAAAAAAGCAGGGGGGTGAAGAGCTCCAAATGGATTTGTGTCTGCAGCTACATTCTCTTCCAGCCTCTGCCTGAAGCACATGCCCAGCACTACATCACTTCTCTATCACTCTCCTTGGCATTAGTAAGGAGTGGGCTGACACTGCAGCTGACATCAGAGGCACTCTTTCTTCTGTGATGTGTGCATTCACACAACTTGTAAGACCTCCTCATATTTCTCCATATGAAATTTGACCAAAGTTAATGAAGAGGGTCAAATATCAGTAGAAAAAGGGAGAACCATTTGAGAGACTTCATTGTGGTCAAGACAAAAAAAAAAAAAAAAAAAAAAAAAATATCATGTTCTACATTTGAAAGAAACAATTCCAGATATTGAAAAAACACTTTCCCTTAAGAACAACTTGCCCTCATCTGCGAGCCTGAGAAACACTGCAAACCAACTTTTTCATGCACTGACACTGCTCTAGGTAACAGTGGTGATTATGGTGATCCCATAATCTCCATTCTTCAATGCTTGCTGCCACTACAGCTGTACTTTACCTCAAATAAGCTTTCTGCAGCTATGTGACCTTGACTGGTACAGGTATCAAAACAGGTAGTTCGGCACTAGCCCACCTGTTCTTTCAGGAAATGCAGTCACACCTTTACTGGAATACAGCATTAACTCACAAAAAGGCTGCAGTGCTTTCAGAGGCATTTGTTTCCACCTTATTGGAAACATATTTTATTTCAAAGAGATTGATGAAGGCAAGAACTGAGGCCGGGTGAATTCTTTACCAAATTGCTTCTGGGTCTTGTTACCTGCCTCACCCATTCCTTACAGAGAGGGTTTCATGCTGGTTGCAATTAAGGATAACATAAATTCAAGCTCTGCTAACAAGTTAAGGTTTGAAGTTCATCAGAGGTACTTTAAATCTTTTATGATTAAAGTCCACATTTCTGAACCACTGCTAAATACACATTTATTTAATCTAATACAATTAATTTTCCACCAAATGTACCACATCAAAGGAAAGCATTCACGCAACATCAACTTCCATTTTTCCCCAAGGAGTGCATTCTTACAGAAGTACAGACATGTTTCTTCAGCTCCAGGTAAGCAACTTAAGAGGATGGTCAGATACAAGGAGCAGGAGCTGGTGACATGGGCCATCTTCTTCATTTAGTCCCATATTGATAGGTCAGATAAGTTTTATTGACTCTTTTGCCCTGTCTCTGGTTTGCAGACAAGAGAGACTTGCATCCAAAAGAGACTTTAATCTTAAAGATTTTACTCTTTCTTGCAGTCAGATTGTTCCACATGGGTTATATTATGGCCTTGGGCAGGCATACAGTTGGTGGTCTTGCTCCAAGGGTTTAAAGGATATTTTACACATTCTTCTAGAAAATGGAAGATGGAAATCAGAGGAAGGAGGGGGAAACAAGCACAAGGAAACATACAGAGCACAATTTAAGGCATCTAAAATTTATAATTAATTAAAAAGGTGCATCCTTCAGTTTGGTATTTTGAATCACTTTCTGATTTAAGGCAGAAGAAATCTGCCTTCACAGACTAGACTCAGCTGTCTCCTACACTTGATGATGCCAATACTGCCCAAGAAACACAATTACTGTGTACACAATGCCTACTCATACACCCTTTTCAGAGATCTGTGCCCCAGTCTAGCCAGATGTTATTAAAAATACAATATAAATGAACACACTGCAGCCAGCTTCATGCCTAGAAAGTCACCACATCCCAAGGAAGTTCCTTCTGCCTGGCATTGCTTTTGCCCTTATGACAACACATCGGAGCGGACTGAACACTTCCCCTAACACAAGAAATGGTCTCCCAGGGCAGGCACAGAGGATCTCAAACAACACAGCACTTTGATTCAGAGCTCCTTCCTTAATGCTCTGCACTCAAATCTGACATGACCAGCCTCCTGCAGTGCTGCAATTACTAACACTTTTAATTCTCAGATTTCAGAAATGTTGAGGGACAGGGAAAATACCTCTTCCTACTAAAGCCAAGAAATTAGTCCTCAACTTCCCATAACGACTAAGAATTCTTGCTCCCTTGGGTGCCTCAACCAAGGGATTTAAGGCATCCTGTAAGTAAACAGTAAATCCTACATCATGTCCAAATTATTTTCAAGTACTAGAATTTGTAGGCTGCCAGAAACAGTTTGAGCTGAAACTTCTTGCTGAGTTCATTCAGACACTTGAAAGCACATGTTCTCATAGGAGAAGTATTTGAGAAAAATAGAGAAGTTGCACCTTGACAAGAGTGCATATTTTTCATATTAGACTGCACTTTAAGCTGAATGAAATGTCACCTAAGACTCCTCTCAAGAGTTTTTTTGCAGTCAAGTGATTAAGATTCCAGAACAGTCTTCTAAGAATAGAAGGGGAAAAACCACAGAAAACTTTGCTGTAAAACCAGAAACAGATTCAATGATGGACATATTGTTGCCTGTGAAGTAGATTATTAACTGTGATCTTAGGTTTTTTCCCAGTCCTTAACAAAATGCTGATACTGTAACAGCAGTATCTTTAAAAAAAACCAGTATGCTGTAAATACTATTTAAACTTCAGATGATGTACGTGCAGTCTTACATAAAAACGGAGTCATGTCTCCTAAGAGCACAGCACTTGTAATGTGAGAGAAAACACTTCAGAATGGTGGAAACATCAGCACTAATAAACCAGATTTGTAGAGGGATACCTGAGAACTACAAGGGCTCTTGGACATCACAGAGCTCCAGTAAAAAGAACATCTGTTATATCTGTACTTTATACTGCATCTGTCCCTATAAATGTTACTTGACAGTTTCTTATTTTGACTTCTAACGGGCTTCGAGGGGTTATGGATTACCTGAAGTACTTGCACCAACTCTTAACATTCACTCATTATTTGAGAATGCATGAATGCTGTTCAACAAAACAGGACATTGTGTGTCAGTATCTAGTATCCCTTACTGGAGACAACTTAACTGACTCAAGCACTATTAATCATCTGCAAGATAGAATACAGCTATTTTATTCCAAACAAAGTATTTTTCAGAGTGACTCAAAAGGCAACCTGAAACAAAATCAGTGAAAATGTTCTGGGAAGAATTATAGGCATAGTAAAAATGGAATTCTTAATAAGAAAACCAATGACCACAAAAATCAACCTAATCCAGAACTGTCTCTTTTTAGTACCAATGAAGTAAATTCAAAGAACAGAGATACACTGCTCCAATTCTAACACACAAGGTGACTCTGAAGAACTCAGTTTGACAACAGAAAATTTTATCCAAGTTTTCATCCACAGTGAGACTTCAGAGCAAGAAGAAACCAACACTTTCTGTGCAACAGGTCCAAGTCACAGCTATAAGCAGCTGTGAAATAATGTGCTGGCATCAAGGTCTAAAGCAATGACAATGCCCTCAAAACAGACAAAACCATGCCATCTAATTATGACTCAAATACACAGCTGGCAGAAAAAAATGGACTCCAATTCATTTTGTGACAAACTGCAGGTGATGTTGGTCAAGAACTGCTAAAGACTGTATCACCACTGGGTTCTAAACCACCACCACAGTTTGAAAAAGACACAAAAATGTACCCAATCAATTGCAAATCACAAGCTGCAGAGGAGACACAGTCAGCTCAGAGACACTGCAATGCAACAAGTCACCTTGTGAACAACTGGCAAAGACTGCATTAGCTGCAGGTTCAAGAGACAATATTACTATTTTGATCATACTTCTAAATGGATGTGATAAGATATCCAATTACCTCAACATTTAAAGATTTATCACAGGATAACTGGAGTGCCACAATATATATATAGGACAAGCTTATATTTAGCTGTGCCATGAATTTATTGTAAGCATCTTAAATGCCGACCCATACAGTGAATCAGACATCTTGTCTGGAACTGTACAAATGCAGTAAAACCTCCTGAAACTCCCAATAAGAACCAGTAATCAAAATTTTTTTAAACCACTTTATTCAAACCTGAGCACCTCAATATAAAACTAAACACTGGTGAACTGTCATTTTTCTTGCTAAACCCAGATTACTGCAAATTTAAAATCTGCACAAGTAAGTTTCTATCAGTTCAACATTTAAATAGACTAATTCATCTCTTCTGACACACTTTGTAGATTTCATATAATGAAAATAACTAAAAGAATTAGTGCAATATACTGGACTGATCAAAATAAAATGTACTTTGGAAAACAAAGTTGCAAAGTTCATTACTGACAGACAGCAGTACTTATGTTACAGATACAGGAGCATCATTTATTACTGTTCTAGCCATAAAGGAAGAACTCAGAACCCCCTTTGATTAGAGAGGAAAAAAGTTAGCTTTAAGTAACTGTACATTCTGTATACCTTTAAGCAACTCTTAAATATTACAGAAAGTATTAAACAAATGTAGACTACAATGCAGAGTACCTATTTACAGTACATTAATATCCAAATTTAAAAAGTTGGATGTACATAATCGTTAGTGCACTATTTTTTTTCCTTAGGGGAAAAACAAACTGTAATGGCCAGCAATGATCAGAAACAAGAAAGAAGTCACAGACACCGAGTTTGTTGTGGTTTTACTTGAAGAGCTCTTACAGTTTGTAGAGGACAAAAAAACCCCATATCCTAAGTTGTAGAGTTGAATTTACTGGTCTGTACCCTCTGAACAGATTAGAAATGAAGTTAGACTTGATTCATCACTAATTCATTAAGATAACTAACTGGGTTGATATAATTTACATACAGTGTACCAACTAAAACTCCACTTTCTGGCAAGCATAGAATTCTTAAAATTGTTAATGCAAGTATTATCTGTAATAAAATTATTAACCTATGGAATGTGTAACTAAACAGTGGATACCTGCAGAAACAACTGGTTGCATCAATACTGCAAATAAGTTTAAGTAATTTTTAGACCCTGTTTCTAAGGAGGTTTTAAAGCACAATTGAGAATTATGAAAAGACCCAATTCTATTTATTATAACAGTGATCAGTATTGAGGCTACAGGAACTGGCCAATTAGGTCCACAGAAAGTAGTTCTTCTACACCTCTAATAATAACAACTGATTTTTAAAACCTTTCAACTGAAGGAAGTTTATTCCGCCTCCATCTCTCCTCTACTGCTGAAACATTACAGCCAGTGGTGGATACATGCATGTTAAAATTTTAGGTGAAAAGAAAACTCTGTATCATGAACTTGACTATTATTGTAAGTCTCTTCGCTGTTTGGAAGCTGTACTGGACCAGGTTAAGCACTCCAATTCCATGGTTATTAACAGTTAGGAAGCAGAAGAATATTCAGAACAGTTTAAAGCAATTGATCTTTTAGTTACTACAACATTGACTCTTGGGTGGTTGTGTGGGTTCAGTAAGGTCTACTCCTCTTCCTCTGGCAGAGCTGGCTCCTGCATTCTGTGGTTCATTCTTGGGCAATTTTTTTGCTGTAAGGTGAACAGGAAGTAAGAGTTAAACCTGAGATTTTACTAAGATTAAATCACCTGAGTAAACAGAACAACACATAATAGGCATATCAGTGTACTCATTGGATAATCTGATTTGATTCGGTGCACTGGTAATAAAAGAAGTGAAGACACTTCTTAATGATTAGCTACTTTATGATTTCCAGGAGTAAAATGGCATTGGTAACCTGAGCAGTAAAATTCATCTGCACAGGTGTGCTATGCCAGTAAATGACAGCTCTTGTGGGAATCCACCCACACAGAACAGGCTTTAAGATCAGGATGTTAGTGCAAAAAGATACAGAAACATTGAAAAGGCAGAAAACACAGACAGAAATGGGTCAAATAGTTCCCAGATATGCAACCAGAATAAGTGTTTGCAGACAACATATAAAACGGCCCTCAACACCAGATCAAGCCACTCCTGTTTTTTTTTAAAGCTGTTTCTTCAGTTCTTATCAGTCAATTGACTGGTAATTTCTTTGTTGCCCTTGTAGCTCCAAGGTTCCTCCTCAGTCTTAACACAAAAAATAAGGGTGAAAGCTGTCACCCTTCTGAGCAGTAGCTTCTCCTGGATTTCTCTCCATCAGAAAATTGCTAAGTTCTACACAAAAGGACTTCCATGGGCCTATCTTACCAGGGCCCAACAACCACCCTTGCTCTATAGTTTGGATGAATGGTTTCACTCCAAAGTAATTACTTTGGTCAGTTTTTAAAAGAACTTTTTCTAAAATGAATGAAACCCAGCCAAGAAACTGCAGAGCAGACATCAACATGCTGTAGTACCAGATAACCTCAGGGTGCTGGGCAAAAGGGTGGGCCACAGGGATCCTCTGATATCCCCTCCAAGCTGGGCTGTTCTACAGTTCTGTGGTAAAATCCAAGAATCCACACAGTACTAAGCTGCTGAGCCACTACAAAGGGTCAATGCACCAATAGAAAAATGTCTTCGGAGCAATGTTTTGGATTCTAGAACTGTATCTAGAACTGAATTAGCATTGGGAATTTTTAACTGGGAGTTCTGAATGAGTGCTGCAGCAGTCAATTTAGAAGCAGCTGCAGCTTGCATCCAACAATTTACAATATTAATTTACAGTTAATATGAAGCAAGTACTTCTTATAAAGTGTTGCTGATAATTTAATTTGCATCTGCTGGAAGTTTGAAAAACACCAAAAACTACTACTGCTCTCCTGGTTTGGAAAGCCGAAGATTAAGACCTCTTTAAAAACATTTAATTTAAACATCAATGATGTTTTTTCACAAAAAGCAGGTTAGTGAGGTGCAACAGACAAAACAGATTGAGTGAGGTTATTTGATGCTATACATTACTACTACCCACTAGCAAAGCATCTACTATAATTAAGATAACTACTAAATAGATTAGTGGCCAGCCTAAAAATGAATTCTTTTTCTTCCGCTTTCAGAAGTCTATTAACAATTAAATACAATTTTGGGTATCAATGGAACACAAAAGTTCTTGGTTTATACTTACTACTACAAGCTAGCATCTTTACAGAAATCCCTAAGATTATGTTAAGTTCAGAATATATGAGTAGATCTACTTTTCACATGCAACATCCTTTACTTATAACTTGGACACTGAATTTAAGCACACATTGCCATCTTTGGCACAGCTTTTGGATTTCAGATAGATGCTTAAATAAAATTAAACAAATGAAAGGGAGAAGGGAGTAAGAACACTTCAATACCAAAATAATTTACATGAAAAACAGAGATCTTAGGTTAGGAAGATTGCCATGGTCTGAATCTCATGAAAACCATTCCCTTTAAAGTTCTCATTTTGTTCACAAACTCACCAATTGCCATGAATATTTCATTTACGTTCATAGATGTTTTGGCAGACGTCTCCATGAACAATAGGCTGTTGTCATCTGCATAAGCCTGTGCTTCCTGAAAGTTAAAATAAGAATACATTTCTTTTTTTTTTCTTATGAAGTAAATTCATACAATCATTACACACTGTACTTTAAATTGCTACAAAAAACCAATCTCTACAGCATTTTGAAAGAAAGACAGTTTGTGGAAACACTCATCTGACAAATTTATACACCAGCTATGGAGAAGTTACAATTTCACCAATCAGTTAAACAATTTAAGTGGAATCTTAAAGATCCCTACTAATCTTAAAAATATCCAGGTGGAAAAATCTCAGACAAAACTAAATAATAAATTAAAATATTTATGAAAGAGATAACCCCAATGCAGAACATTAGCTCTGATAGTAAGAACAAATAAGCTTCAAAAGTGCCATCAAATGTCAGCGAGTCCATTATTACCCTGGAAAAAGGCAGTCTGTGAACGATCTTGAATCTTTCAACCACTGAGGCAGATGGATCAGAACAGTTTTATTATCCTGATATAAATTCGCAATTACCGCAAATAAGCAGTAATCAGTAATTTGCCATGTTACCTCCCTTTTCAGTATGAATTTTAATCTGATACACTGCTCTTAAGAACCATACTATTTCTGCCACTTCTTATTAGTCAATTCAGCTGAGAATCTGCAGCTTCTTATGATTATGTAACTGCCTTTGCATTCAATAAGAAATCCATGAAAAAGCTGAACTACAGAACACCTTTGATGATCATAAGAATAATTGACGACTCTCTATAATTAAGTGACACCTGATAGAATTACATAGATCTTATCTGAAACAACACATTAACAAATACTTAGAAATCTAATATTTGATTTGCAATGAGAAAGGCTTGTCAAGCCCACAAGGAGCCCACAAATCCACAGTAGCAAACCTCCCCTACATATGAAAAACATTAAGACTGTAATTGTTCAAAAAATAGCACAGGTAGGTCTACTTTGTTAGTTAAATGTGATTACATTATTGACTGCAGTCATGTATGAAATTTTTGTTAAATACCACCATTTTTCATAAAACACCAAAGCCGCCTGTCAACTGTCACAGAAGTATAAAATTAAAAAACTGGCAGAAAAATACCTAAATCACTGCTAACCTTTCAATTCAACTCTATAGTTACAAAAGGATTCATTACTGTATGCAGCTGTATCTCAAACAGTGACCCCAAACACAGATTAAAAATCATAAATTACTGACTAATAAATACTATCTTAATTCAAATTCAGCCAATCATGAATGGACCAAAACTACCTGCAGGTAGTTTAATTCAGTTTAAAAGCTATTTTCTGATGACTTGATTAAACTTTCTAGAAGATAAAATACACACCAGTGAGAGCACAGCTGTAATCACTAAACCAAAAGAAATACCATGAAAAGCTCAATTAAAATTTCAACACTGCTTCAACAGTACCTAAGCAAGTTAGGCACATCAATCAGCTTTGTATCATATGATAATCAAAATTCTCTGGCTGACAAGCCAGACAGAACAGTTTGCACTGAGTTACTGCTATCTCATACACTGAAAGTCTAGTTACTGGTAATTTTGGGTAGAAGACAGAAAGAGGTCACATCAAAGAACAGATACTCAATTAGCCTTAAAGATACACAAATAAATTAATTATTCCTCAAAGTCAAATTAATTATTCCAAAAAGCCTATTCCTCCACATTACTTGTACAGAAATAGGTTTTTGAGTAGCATGTATAATTTAATTAGTCTCAGTTGACATTTATATTTAACAGCATGACCTCCATAATAACTAGATAGGCTATGCATATAAGCTCCCTGTAGGTTTATTTACTATCTATTCAAACAAAATGCAATTCTTATGAACAAAAATTATGTACATACCTGGAAATCCACAGCTCTTTTGTTAGCTAGATCAGCTTTGTTTCCTGCTAAAGCTATTACAATGTTAGGACTCGCTTGTCGCTGAAGTTCTTTGACCCAATTTTTCGCTCTGGCAAAGGACTCCTGTTAATGATTATAAATGATGCAACTGAGTTTTATCATCCTTTTGTACTCACCTATTATCCCCATCTCTGTTACCTACACTTCAAGCACAAAATGCCAGTGTAAGGCTGCTACCTTAGTCCAAAGGCACACTCCAAATTGCCAACTGAGCTTTTAAAATTAAACATTCCTACCTTAGTTCTCAACTGTGCTTAGCTGGGATAATGCTGAAGTAAATAGGTAGGAAGATCTTTGTGTAGACAGAGTAAGGAAAGAAGTGGTTGAGAGAGAAAACAGGAATTTCAGTTTCTCTGGAAGATTCAAGTGTATGAACAGCTACATTGAGAAGGCCTCAAAATTACTTTTTAATTACTGAGGACTGTTCATTATGGTACATGATTTCTGTGGTTTTTTTGAGAGATTTGGGTTTGAAGTCTAATTTTATCAGAAACTACTGAAGCTTAACTCATCCAAGTTCAAATAAAAAGAAATCTAATAACCTTCAGTTTTAGTCTCAATAGCTTGTGCTGCCTTTCCAATCCTTAATCAAAATTTGCAAAAATACAATATTACAATAATGGCTGCACTCTCAGAAATAAAGGTGCCACCAGCAATGTGATGAGAGTAAAAGCTCAAACTCCATGAACTGATTTAAGGGTGGGTTAGAAACATTTTTACAAGAGGATTTCTCCTCTTCTTTTCCCTCTTTATAATAGAAAAACCACCCCAAAACAACCAACTAACCAAACCAAAACACAACAACAAAAAAAAAACCACCCCAAAACCAAAAAAATAACAACAAACAAAACCCCAACTCTAGAAATAGTCTTTTAGCCAGAAAAGTTTAGACACAAATTAATTGACATTACACAGTGCAGTATGAAATGAGCAATCTAGTCCAGCAGAAGGCATCCCTGCCCATGGCAGGAGTGTTGGACTAGATAACCTTTAAAGGCTTCTTCCCATCCAAACCATTCTATAATTCTACAAAATGATGAACTGATTTACACAAGTCAGTGAGGAAAAAAATACGTAAAGATCAGTGCAAGACTGGTAACGCCCAAATCCCCCTTATGCATCCCCAGTCCAGCACTTACCTCGTTTGTAATGTCGTATACCACTATAGCTGCTTGTGCTCCTCTGTAGTACATGGGTGCTAAACTGTGGTACCGCTCTTGCCCGGCTGTATCCCAAATTTCAAATTTTACTGTTGTATCATCCAGACATACAGTCTGGGTTAGAAAAGCAGCTACAAAAAAGACAGAGGTGCTGAAACCAGAAGTTTGCTTGTATCTCTATATTCATATATAGTTATGCTCACAGAGATGCAAAACATTTATAGCCTACTATTAACATACAACAGGTTTGATGCCATCATTATTTCCTATCTATTCAAACAAAATGCTGACAGCCTGACTCTGATCATCAAAGAGGAGTTATTTAAACAACTGGACTTTCCTCAAGTTAGACATAAGAAAGCAAAAATTGGAAAGAATTCCCTTTTTCATTATAGTGAATCTGAGTAACCATAAGCCTTCTCTTAAAGCTTCTAGATATGGTCTGTTGAAGCAGGATGGATACTAGAGTACCAATAACAGCATCCCATCATGCTATAATCCAAAAGTTCAGACATTTTCAATTCTACATATTTGTATTACTTGATTTGCATCTTAAAACTTTGATTTTCAGCTCCTAACAACTTTGCCTTAGCTAACAGGTCTGGAATAAAGAGGCACTGCTTGTAACTTCCTATTCTCAAAGCAGCTATATTTTTGACTTTGCAAGTGATCTCAAGAATTAATTTCAGCACAATTTCAACAGCCTGCAGTTTCAGGAAAACTTGCAGCCATTGCTACTAGGGCTGAATGCATTACCATAAATAATGGTCTTCCAGTTAGAGAAAATACTAACTCATTCCAAGTTTTTAAACAGTTACTACTAGTAAAATTTTTCCATTCAGATTAAGGTACAATCAGAAGTATTGAGGTGAGTGCCCACACAGCATAGAAAACCATATTAAAAACTAAATGAAGGAAAGCCCACTACTTAGCTGAAGCAGGAGCTCTGATCACTAGGCACACAGATGGTCTGTGACCAATTTAAATCAAATGGCTGAAGAGACACTGATCCGTAACACTTGCATACCTGGGATTTCATCCTGTCCTACATACTTCTGAGACATCATAGTGTATGAATCATTCTAAAACTGCTCCAACCTTCAACTCAACTCATTACAGAAACCAAAGTGAAGCCAATCTTGCTCTGTAAAGGACATTGTAACTAGCATACAGAAGTGTCCCTGTCTCAGCTGTAAGCAGCAGCTGCATGGTACTTAGCTGCTGGCTGGGGTTAAACCGTGACCAGAAGCTGACTCCTTAAGTGGTCAGGTGCTCCTGCTTCAGGGGTATTAGCATCCATCACAGATGAGCAGGCAGGCTGGAGAAGGTAAAAGCTTTGATGTTCCAATGTTAAATCAACATAAATCTCTCTAAATGCTACATATCCGAACACTAGAAAAACAGGCTCCACTTGGCAGCTCCCTAAGCAGCCCAGAACCCAAACAGAGTGGAAAAACACCATACACTCTGCACTAAACTAAGGGGCTTTCTCACCAGAACCAGCTCAATATTGTCTTTCTCCAAGGCAGAGACAAGATGTTAAGCAAGCTGGTTTTCAAGTTCTCACAGACATTATTCTCTTAACAAGAAATGTACCTACTCTGCATAAATGAAGGCATGTACTAGGAAAGAGAATTAAACAAGAGGTCTATTCTTTGCAATCCTCTTGGTTTTGTCAAAAGTAACATTTCAACCACTTTAAAATGACAGTTAATTTCTGCAAAAAAGATAAATTTCTTCTACCTTCCCAAGGCCACAGTGAATTGACAATTAATCATCTGTTAATTATCTGAAAGTCTGTCATCTTTAACAGCCATACTTTTGTCTTAAGCAACTAACAGGCCTTGCTACACTAGTCTGAAGTGGCAAAACCACACCACCACCATCCAACATGTCTGCCTTTCACTGCACTCCCTTTCAGATGTTTTTATCCAGATTCACAATGCACATAAGCCTCTCTTTGTTAAAAGGCCCTTCTGTATACAAAGAAAATTATGCCTTAGGCAACTACAAGCCACAGAGTTAGACAGCTTTCTCTATAGAAAACTTTTCTGAATCCCAACATTGCTGCATGTAACAGCTCTCAGCTGTATTATATAGCATTTCCTTGTTTCTATTCGATATAGAAGAGGCACAAGTTAATACAGATTACACTAAACTTTATATATATAAACTTGAACTTAGGCTCTTGTTTAACCTTTGTTTAGATTTTGATCAGTGTAACAGGGTTTGGGTTATTCCAAACACTAAAACAAGAAAAAAAACTAAACAGAGGTTAAATGAATTTTGAGATCATTGAAATGGAACAATGAATTTTACTTAATTTTAACTGTTTTTCTAAACTAAAGACCTTGGTGATATTGGAAAGTTAATTCACAACCCATCTTTGAGAATGTTCTCTGTATTACCACACAGCTGTTCATCAGAGCATGCAGAAACTTTCATACTAACACCTATCCTCAAGCCATGATAAAATGCACAAAGCCAAAAGTATGCATTAGCAAGATTGCTAAAGTAGAAAATATGTGGTTGTCTATTTATGCTGACAGATAGAAAAAATAAACACATGTAACAGCTAGAAATAGGGCAAAAGAAGTATGCAATGAAATTCAGCTTCCATTTATTTTGTAAGCTTTCCAGCGTTTTTACATTTCAACAACTGTTGGTGTGTGAAGACACATACAGACCACTGAAAGGCCTTCACATAAATATTACAATGGAACAGGCTGACTCATGCAAGCTGCAACAGCAGCTACTGGAGAGTATTTATCAATTCACAAAATCCAAACTTTGTAAAGTCTGTATGCTGTTAGGTAGTTTTAGGATACATTTACATCTATCCGAGCACAAATAACTCCAAAACACAATATAACTTAAGAAATCTGCCAAGGGAAAGAGTGTGATAAAAGCTGTTTAAAGCTAAACAGATTTTTTAAAAATTCTGGTAGCCAGCACCTGTTTTGTTTGAAGTCACAGAATGGAAAAACAGCACAATAAATTCTGTGATTGCTAACACAGAAATATATCCAGAAATGTAGCAAGTTCTCCAAAATCAAAGTCAGAATGCCTAAGTGACAAACCCAAGCTTTATGGAAGATGCAATGCTAAGGTTTTTTTCACAGAAACTAAGCTCATAATTCTTACTAAGCAGTTATTTTATGCATTAAGCATGCAGCACAATTAAAAGAGCCACACACCCGCTTACAAACAAAATGTAACATTTAGTCCAGGTTTCAAAACTATGCAGTTCAAGACACCTTTACTACCTCCGTTTGAAAAGGATGTTTGTGTTTAACTCAGACAGTTATAGTTCTCAATTACTGACACAGGTTTGATCCTTGCTGTCAATGAGCCACTCTAGAAGTGCCATTACATTAAAGGCTTTCAAGGGCATGGACAATATAAACACATAACATGAAACAAATTAACAGGGTAATTTTCTCACCTCCAATTGTACTTTCTTGAAATTCATGAAACTGTCCTTTTACAAAACGAAGCACCAAACTTGATTTGCCAACTGCAGACTCTCCTAAAAGTACTAGTTTAAATTGGCAAATTTTATTTCCAGCATTTGGCCCGTTGGGCCTTGTCGCTCCTCGATTAGCCATGTCCAAATTAGAAAGCAGTCCTTTGTTTCAACAGCTTTTGAAAGCAAGTTCCACTGAGATCTGAATCCTGGTTCTTCTGCCAGTAACAACCTATTTTGTGAAAAGACAGTGGGTACATTAGATTTACAAACCAAGTAAGACAAGTCTCATTCACTAATGCAATGTATTATGTATAACTTCACCTAGTATTTACCAAATTCAACAGTCCAGACTACAAGTACCATCATTTGTAAGTTGTCAACTATAGCCAGAATTATGATACATGAACCAGTTATCTTCTTCAACACCTAGTCTTCCCATCAAAGCTTCAAATTAGCATATTAAAATCCAATTATGCTGCTTTTTCCAAGACCTCAGTCTCCCGTTATTTCTTAACAAATCAGGACTGATGTATAAGACAACAGGTTTAGACTTTCAAATTGTCAGTAGAATAACAATGACAAGCAAGAATAACTTTTCATAATTATGCTATTGCTAACCAATATTCCAAAGTCAGCAATGCTCAAGGATGCTAAAAAACTGAGCAATTTGGGAAAACCCAACACCACAGCAGCTTCTTTGCAAGTGTAGCTCATCAATTCACTTCTATCCCACCTATCAAACACAATTTCCTTACATAAAAGTACAGATCTTCACACGCAAACCATTAATATCCTCTCTAATTAACAACTGTACTGAGAAGCAAAAGTGAAGCCTTCCATATGAAAACCAATTGACCAGTAAGAATTCCAGGCCACTTTGCACAAACTACCAGACAACTACCATACAATGATAAATTTCTATTTCCAATAGTTATACGTGTCCTAGATCAGTATTAACAACAGAGATTTTGGTAAGAACAAGTATGAACAGTGTATCGCTTAGTCTGCTTACTCTTCTTTCCAGCTGCTTAAAATAACCCCACCCACAGTACTTATTCATATAGAAAGGGAGGCCTTTAGACTCTGCTGGTACCACTTCTGACCCTAATATTTATGCTTTTACACACTTAACAGTAGATACAAAACAAAAGACCTCTCAAAATTAGCTCATCATTTTGTCCTGCTCCAGCTGATCATTTATTTGAATTAAGCACACTTTGCAGGGATACAGCTTTTCTAACATCTAGGATGCGAGTTAGGTTAGAGTACATGCTCCTAATGCAAAAAAATGGCTTTAACTCATATGTTGCAAAAAAGTAAGCAAACATATTACTTTCAAATTACTTCCTGTTCTTTATTCCTTGTGATAAAGCAACTACATTTTAAACCAAGCAGTATTCTTTAACCACCTTCCTGTTTCAAACACAGATCAGGCACTTGAGCATTCCAGTTTGCTACAGGCCTAGCTCAGATGCTAAGCCTTCCTTCTCCTTCCTAGCTCTCCCCTTCCCTCAACCCAAGTCCTGAAGAACCTTCTTTCCTGGAAAGCATTCCAGCAGTCTAGCAGAACTCTACCCTTCAGTAAGATACTCCCTTTCAAGCTAATATTCAAGGAATAAATGAGAACAAAAAATCTTAGCATTATTTACAGAAAAATGTAACAGCTGAAAAACAGGTAGTTTATTTCCAATTGTAAACAGAATACAGGTTTTAAAAAATATTTTCAGCATCTTAGACACTTTTATTTGCTCATGGTTCCTCCTTTTCTCATCTCTCTCAAAATAATTTCCTTTCTTTGAGGTAGAATATAATGATTTTGCATTCTGTCCTGAGTTTGCGTTCCATTTCACTATTACATCACACTAAAAAGTACATATTTTAAACATTTCAGTTGTGCAACATAATCTATCAAGCATTACCTTTTAGCTGTATATTCTTAGAAACATGTGAAAGTATTCACAGTGAAAGAATGAAGCAAAAAAGCCCCTGCAAATCCTACCATCGTTCCTATTAACAACCACATTAATTCTATGCTACAACTCTTATTCATTAAACTAATTTTGGTGAAGTATTTCAGAATACGGGAATAGATCCAGTTATTTTAAAAATATCAGACCTTTCATCCTTACACCATAAAACGATTTTGCACTACTAGTGCGTTGGCTCTCAGGCAAGACTCTTCCCCCCTCCATGATGTGGAAATATGCTTCAGAAGTTGTGGAGTGATTTGGATAAAAATGGATCAGTGACAACAGTTAATCTCTCCCTAACTGTACTACAATAGAGAATGCAGCAAGGCATAACCAAAATATAGGTGGTTCAGAATACTGTTAGACATTTGTTTATCTTTTCCTTTGGAAAAATAATGAAGACAATTAAGTTATTTTTGTTTTAAAATGGAAAAAAAACCATCTGTTTGCTGTAGCATTCCAGTGTGTTTGGACAACCATGAAATAATTTAAAACCCTTTAATCTTAATATGTCCCATGTTTTTCCAGACTGCAGCATTCATAAAAACATAAGGACAACATCCAATGACTGTGTGACTTGGTACTCCTGGGAGCAAGTGACTTCCAGATGACACACAACACACAGTGAGGAAATCAAGTCACTGCACAGGTTACTCCCTACGACTGAATTTTTTGCTTGCTGTTTCCCATACTGAGAGCAAAATGAGGTATGAGAAAAGAACATTTAGCTTGCATAATATTTATCAATTTCACCTGAGCATTTATGGCTGGTAGTTATTTCAGATTTTTATCACTCATGAAACAGTAATTACTACCCCTGGCAAAACTACTTCAAAACTACAAAGCTGACACGGGTTGTCAAGAAAAATATCTAGTTTGATTTTTATTGGTGCCCAAGCTACAGAAGCCATAGTTATCAGAGACCCTCAAAGTTTACATTCTTACAGCATCCCTCCCCTGAAATCATTCTAGCCAGTCAGATATCATGTACAAAGATAACCAGCTCTCAAGCTGATAGCAGACCACAGGACCTGACAGGAAGGCCATCTAAGAAACATACTGCAAACCTCATTCATTCAACAGTCACATCAATACATCTAATAAATTAATAATGAATCCTACTAGTCATACCACCCACTTTTCAACAGCTCAGGATAAAAGAATGCAAGACTGAAAACCTGATAGAGCACATCCAGATGATTGTGACATATTAAAAAAGTCACTAACACCTTCTATCAGCATATATGGAAATCATAATCTTTTGAAGTTTCAGATGATGCCAAAACTCTGTAGCTGAAGTTCACAACATGGCAGCAAACTTACACAAAAACAAGAGAAGTACCTGCTTGATGTGAAGAGAAGCAGTACTGCAGTTTGACACAGCCACTGCAGAATGGTTTTGGCCTGGTATTTTCACATCTGTGAGCTGAGCACACAGTGCCTCACAAAGGTTCAGAAGTAGATTTCAATGCTACAGTCCCCCATGCACACTCCAAGTCTCAGGTCACATTAATTCTACTATTTCTTAATTCATCAGTAAAATACAACCCAGGAGGAATAGTACACTCAGTACCCTACACATACACTGCAAACTCAGCTCTGGTGAAAATTTCCTGAGGAAAAAATCCACTGATATGGCTCCTTTTCTCCTCCCCTTCCAATTTTGTATGCAATGTAATCAATATGTTTGGAATATGTAAAGAAAGAAAAGCTGGGTAAGACATTTTCATTCAGCTACACGAAGGCAAGTACACAACTGCTTGACTTGAAATAAGCTCTTAAACCAATACATATATGGGAGTTACAGAAGTGACCTACTAATATAAAAATCTGCTAAAGAAAATACTATAGAAATTTTGTGATGGACGGCTTCACATGGATGGAAATGAGGGAGATTTGCTTACTTTTATCAAGTTTAACATAAAAACTCCACTTTGCAGTCTTGGGCAGTACAAATACATAGGTCACTGCTAATTAGGAACTTTCACTCTTCTCCTGAATATTCCCCCCCATGACAGAGCAGATCCATATCCATGTCTATGCTGAAGTGCCAGAACACAAAGCCTGGAGTATATTATTAGCCAAGTACTCCTGGAAATCCCACCAACTAATTTACTGGATGCTGAGTATTCTCACTCCAGAAGAGAAATTTGTATGCTGTTGGACAGTCTTGAGTTTTATTTATGAAAGGGTCCTAAGTATAACAGATCAAACACAAATCTTATTATGCTTGAGTCTGTGTACAAAATACCAATAGCCCCAGCCAATACCTACAAACTCTCAATTTAATGGCATAATTCAGACATGTAAGCATAAGCACTGGTCTATTTTCAACTACAATACAGCTAATACAGAAGTATCAAAGTAACACTGGTGACAAAAGCCAGCCTACTGAAGAGATTAAGACAGTGAGCACTGTTCCTACAATTAATGTGATTAAGTGTATTATCAAATAGAAAGGCCACACAAAAAAATTCACGATAAATTTAAAACTGGAACATTCCACCACTTTTATATCTCACAGCAAACAACACTGTTTCTTACTAAAACTTTTGTACGCTGCATTAACGGACACAAAGCATACAATGCTGAGGCTACAACTATTATCTACTTTAAATTTCTTCATATTGGAATTTTTGGAACGTTTTAAAAGGCAGTAACTACAAAGGCTTATATATTAGCCACTCCTACTAACTGAAGTTTCCTTCTAGGTTCAGCAGAATTAGTGTGGCACCTTACTGCAGTGTTCAAGACAGTGACAGAGATAACCAGCAAAATGATCATCATATGTAAGCCATATTGAACATAATGGGACTATAAGTTAAACAAGTGAATCAACACAGTTGCTGCAAAAAAATCATAGCCCTACAATTAAAGGTAATAGCCATCTCATAAGCTCATCTGAATGATGAATGGTACCAATTACTTTCAGATAAACTGGTTTATCATACAGGAAATGTAAGTGACGACTACAATACCATTGTCTCTAGCCACCATCTACCTTTTCCTGACATTTCCCATTATGGAAGAACAATACCTACATGCAATCTGTAGGTAAGCATGACTGTAACTCTGAAGAGACACTACAAAACTGGAAAAAAATAAAAAAATCCATGATTTTTACTTTGCCTGAACGTTACATGAAAGAAACTGATTAATTTCTGCTGCTTAAACAGCTGTTTAGCCTCTCATTGCCACCTCCAAGCTCTGAAAGAGATGTAAGGTAGGAAAAAATACTAAAAATGCCGAGAGAACAGCCCTTCATGGCCCTGTTTGGAACATTTTGATAGATCTTACGCAATTCAGGCTCTCCTCTAAAGCATAAAAAGCTTAGGTTTGTTCCTCCACCCTACCCCAGCTTTGTGTCTAGTTCCAATTCTGTGCGATGCAGAAGATATCCAGCATACTAGGCCTGTCGCGATCCCCCCGATGGCGACGCCTTGTCGGGAGCAATTTACTTCCCACCTAGTTCACGGTCCTTCTTCCAGACGCAAGCGAAAGGGAAAGCGAGGGACCCGTCACCCAGCCTCCCCTTCCATATCTCACAAGCACCTCGAGGGGCACAGCCCTCCCGGCCGGCCCCAGGCAGCGATACCGCTCTGCAGGAGCGCCCGCAAGCAGGGGAGGATCCCCGCTCTCCCGGGCCCAGCCCCTCCAACCCCCGCCGCCACCTCCCCTCCCCCGCGGCTCCCTTCCAGGCACAGGAATAAGGGGAAGTGGGAAAACCGGGGGCGCCATTTTGAGCCGGGAAGGGAGAGAGCAGCGTCCCCTCCCCGCACGCCGGGCTGCCCACCTCGCCGCCCGTACCGCGGCACGACGCTCCCGCGGCGCCGGGGGAACGGCCGCCGCCAGGAGCCCGGACAAGGCGCGTCCCGCCGCCGCCGGGACCCCCCCGCGCCGCCACCGCCTCCTCACCTGGCCGGGGTGGGGGAGCCGGGGCGGCGCCGCAGCGATGTCCGTCCGTCGGTCGGGGCTGGCGGGCTCGCCGGGGCAGGGTGGGCGGAGGAGGGGTAAGAGGGGAGGCGGCTCCTCGGTGGGGGCGAGGGGCGGGGGCGCAGCCGTGCCTCACCCAGCCCCGCCGCCGACTTCCGCCGCCGCCTCTGCCCCGACCAAAACACACTCACACACACACACAACACGCACTTCCGCCGCCGCCACGTCACTCCCGCACGCGCCGTGCCCTTCCGGTTCGCCCGCGCCAGTCGTCACGTGGCTCCCTTTCTTTCCCACCTTTTCCCCTCCTTCTTTTGTTCCTGCTCCCTCCCCTCCCTCCCGGCCGCTCCCACCGCGGCCGAGCCACTCTCGGCTGTAGGGTGTTCCCTGTCTCCCGCTTCTTCCCTGCGCCCGGGGGAACAGTCCCTGCGAGCGACCCGCGCGTCTTCCATCTTCCATTTACGGTGGGGATGGTGAGGCACTGGAATGGGTTGCTCAGAGAAATTCCGGATGCCCCATCCCTGACAGTGTTCAAGGCCAGGCTGGGTGGGGCTCCGAGCAACCTGCTGTAGTAGGAGGTGTCCCTGCTCAAGGCAGGGGAGTTGGGAGTGGATGATCTTTAAGGTCCCTCCCACCCTAAACTATTCCGTGATTCTCTGCTAATCCTCTAGGGACTGCATTGCAGCCTGAGGAGGCCTCTGAGGAGCCAGGGGTGGGAGCTGGGCATTGCACACGCAGACAAGTCAGGGTTTAATCCTTTAAAAGAACCAGTTTCAAAGGTATTAGTCAAATGAGTTGAAAGGAGGAACTACATGGGAAAACCTGAATTGCCATCGGGAATTTGCCTTTTTTGAACAGCCACTGATAAAGCCCAGAACAAGTCTCGCTTGCTTCATAGCACAAAGCATGACCTTGCGAGAGAGCAGGATAAAGGCCAGTTGGCCACAGGCTGTAAGTGGGTTGCAGCGGAAACAGAACAATCATGATAAGTGTTTCTTCAGTATAGCGCCTTTAACAAGGTCTAAGAGTTGGCATTTGAAAGAAAGAAACAAGTAAACTGGTAAGACATTTAGTAAGTGTATCAATAATGGTATTTAGTAATTGGTACAATTTAATGAAGATTGTTTGGATACTCCATCACAGGAAATAATCAAGTTGATGTAGTTGCATTCTCAGAATACATTTTTTATTTCAACCACATATATTTAAATGAAGCAAAAATCAAGTTATATAAAGCCTGTGGTCAGTGTTATGCTACTTTCCCCTTCCTTAGTATAGTATATCAATATTTGTACATAATGAAGTGAATGGAGTGAAAAAATATTGGTTTATTAATCTTCATCAGTTCTTCTTTTCCATGCACTTTTCCATTGGTACTAGTTTGCTCTCAGAGGAACAATTTCCCCTTTCTTCTTTATTAAGTTGAAGTTAATCACTTACATAAGTGCTTTGTGAAAGGCCGATATGTAACTTCAAAAAAAGGAAAATAGTCTTTGCATTCACCAGTGATATAGAATGCCACACTAGCTCCAGAGAAACATGTTTGTGTAAGTAAAGTATACAAACTTCTTTGAGCTGTGAGTTTTCCAATTGTAAGAGTTGTCCTTTAAATCATGTAATCCTGCCCTAATACACTGCTTATTTGCCATAACCCTCTGACTGGTCTCAATACGTTCAACTGGATTGCAGGATTTGCTGAGCAAACAGCAGATTCCTGATAACCAAATGTGTTTTACTACACACCTGACAGGCATGCATTGGAGCACCAGACAATAACCAGTCAACCTGGCTGCTGCTCGCTCACTCACTCACTCACTCACTCACTCACTCACCTACCTCCCTGCAGCAAGACAGAGAACATAACAGAAAGAACAAAAGTAGGAGAAGTTGTGGGTTAAGATAAAGACAGTGTAATAGATGAAGGAAAGTGGAAGCAAAAAGGCAATACAGAGGAAATCATTAGCTACCTCCCATAAACAGGCTGGTGTCAGCCAGTCTCCAAGCAGCAGCCAACTTGCAAGACATCTCCTTTGTCTACCTCCATTTTCTATTGCTGAGCATAACGCTGTGTGAGATGGAATATCCCTTTGAACAGTTTGGGTCAGCTGTCCTGGCTGTATTCCACTCCCATCTTTCTGGACCATCAGCAGCATTTCTCCCTAGGTGGGGCTGATGACAAAGTGGGGAAAAAAAGAAAGTCCTCACCCTGTGCAAGCACTGTTCAGCAGTAGCTGAAGTATTGCTGTGTTATCAACAGTAGTTTAATCACAAATCCATAACACAGCACCATTCAGGCTGCTATGAAGAAAATTAACTCTACCTCAGTAAGACACAGTACACAGATGAAAAGTTTTTGTGGAAAAATATTACACCAAATCTTTAGAATTTACACACTTTAGAATTATTTGAACTAAATTCAATTTAGAAATTTAACACGTCATACATGACATTTCATGTTTCACTTAATCTTATCTAATAAAGAACCATACTATTCCATATGTAAGGATCATTCTCTATGCTTCTGATATAAATAAATACTTCATAAAATGGAAATAATCTTTCAGATTATCAGATGTACCTGAAGTTCAAGGCTAAATGGAATTTTTGGTGCAGGAATTCTATTCACATTGTAAAGTTGGTGTTAGGAAGCCTGTTTTACATGCAGGAGGTTCCTGCTGGCTAACTTAACTCTCTGAGTGCAAGGCAGAGCTGCAGCACATCTCTCTTGCTTTGTGAAATGCCCAAATTGTTCACAGCTGGTCAACGCTGACAAAGTGGGACAGCAAACACCGAGGGTTTGCTGTGAATGTGTGAAATAGAGGCACAAGAGAATGTGGCAGTAATCAAATGACCAAGTTCTTGTATTTACTGGTTTTCTGTATTTCAGGCTTGACAGGTCTCTGTGAGTTCTAGTGGTGAAGACAAGTTTCTTCTGTTGTAGTCTGCACAAAAAGATGTTGAAGGAAAGCTCTGAAATCACACAGATAGCCCCTACCAGTGGTCTTGTTTTCATATTTTATTTTTCGTGGTTCATAGATCATATACCAAAAGTGAAACTGCTGGGTGATATTAACAAATTTATGTTAGTGGGTCATGGTTTCACCAGGTGGCATTCCATCTATTTTAGCATGTCTCTGTAGAGTTTTAATATTATGTTCTGCTCAGCCTTTTTGTGTTTAAATCTAATGCTAGATGTGTAGTAATAAGTTGAATTTGACTTTAGAGAATGTGCAGAATCTCTTTATCGTGTTTGAACTCCCCTTTTTTTTTTTTTTTTTTTTTTGCTATAACATTCTTTTTTTCTGTCTCCTATCTCTACTTGTGTACATTTTCTCTGTACCTACCTTGGCTTGGTCGTACCATAACATACAGAAAGTGTGCAGTGCATAGAAAACAGTAATTTCCTATCCATAAATGAACTGAATAAAAAACCATGAAAGCAACCAGGCAGTAACAGCAAAGTGCATCAGCATGGCTGAGGCAATTAAGACATTTCACAACATTCTGAGTGTTTTACACAGAGTTCTCTAGCCTCCACAGACCTTCAGGAATATACAAACTTAGTGCTTTGACTCCAGTCTATGCCAGTACCATAGTCAGAGTGAGAGCTGTGTTGCAGAACATGGGCTGCTTGCGCTTCATAAAGAAAGTAAAATGCAGGGTTTTGGACAGTTTCCATTCCTTTTTAGCCTAAATGAGACAGTAAAAGGCATTAGGTTGTGGGAATTGGATGTCAGAAATTAGTGAAATGTCAAGTACTGTTGAGGAAAAAAAGCGCTGCTGTGGAATGGAAAATTTTCAACTTTTTCCAAATAGTTTTCTCTAGAGATTCTACTTTTGACATAGGAGATGACAAATTCATGCTGAAGTAAAGAAAGTTTTAATCTTTTTTTCCCTAAAGTTGAGTTCAATTAGTTTTTGTTAATTCATCATCTTTAAAATTACAGGTCCTTCCCACTCCACAAATACTCTTTCTGTGGCCAAAATAACTTTCAGTATAAGAAAGAATGGATGTAACACTGGTTCCAGAATGAGAGGAATTATAGGAAAGTAGGTTTCAAATTGATTTATAGGGACCCACGTTTCTGCAAAAAAAGGAAAGAAGCACAGAGAGGCAAAAAAAAAGGAAAGGACTTCTGCTCTACTTGTTTCTGCAATAGGCACTCTTCTTACATGTCCAAGTCCTATTTTTATGCCTTTGACACAACCCACTCCATCGGGGCTGAGTGGATGGTTTCAATTAGCAAGTGTGGCCACCTACTGGGGAAAAATAAATCAGTAATGCACAGAAGGTATAAAAATGATACCACCTTGAGCACAGGTAGAGAGCCATCTAGAAATACAACAAACATTAGGACAAAAATTCCATTTCCTGAATTTTATCCTGGGATAAAAAAAAAACCAGTTTCCTGTGCCATATTATTACCATCTAATTTTTACATTACTGTACTTTGCTCTTCTTCTCTATAAATAGTTCTCCCTTCTGACAACTTCACTAGATAGAAATTTAACCTTACAGATTAATGGATCACAAGGCAAGACACAACCAATCATTTTATTTATTAAACTACCAAAAAATATTGTTTTGTTTTGCAGGAAAACTCTAAACTTCAAGCAACAACAAATATGATTGAAATATGAAAAGAACTGAACACACTGAGACTTTACAAGAGCTTCTTTAGTTCCCAATTGGACATGGATGTTCTATACCAGGGGTGTGGTGCAGCCACGTCTACAGCAGAAAACACATAATGTCTTTTGAAAAGACATATCAGCATTGCCACAGCTAAATCATAGTTGATGCTATACTGATGCTTCTTGCCTGGAGAACACCAAGATACATTTGCTTGTATGTGCTGGAAGTTCATGGATCATGCCACTGACAAGTACTGTTGGTGACTTGGACAGCCAGAGCACATCATTAGACAGCAGTGGCTGCCTGAACCTCTCAGCTTCCTTTTGTAGAAAAGGAATTTAGTTTTAATTTAGCATCATTCATCTAAAGTCCTTACCAAACAAATGTTAGAGCAGAGAATGAAATGGTGACACCTGGTAATGTTTGATTAATTACAAGTAAGGTCTGTATATTTATCTAAAATTGGTTTTGCCATCGAAGGACTATAGAGAATGGAGCAAGATGTGATTAAATTGAGATATTTTGCTGGGAAGAATAGGATGGTTTGCTACATGTCATCTGAGAATAAGTCTTCGTAAGAACTGAGAGTCTGTTAAACAGCGGTGAGACTTGTTCAGTCTTACCCACGCTGCTTTTCTGAAATAATCCACATCTGTTTCTAAAAGGCAAATACAGTGGGTTAGATATACGAGGTGTTGACTCATTTAAGGCAAACAGTGAGAGCACTCACGTGTCTGATACATGGGGTAGTGCTGACGGGCTTCTCTCACCCACCTCCAAGCTATGTGTGGGTGAGCTGCAGTTTTCTCTAGAGGAACTGCCCCAATATTTTAATAGCATGTGACAACACTTGTGAAAGGGGCAGTATTTTTTATTACAGTAATAAAGATTGGAAGTTTGATCAAACTTTTGACCATGTAAGACCTCATTTAAACCTCAAGAGTCAACCTGCCTATCTGAAAGCTGGTAGGTTTTCAAAGATTTAACAGTCGGTCTAAGAAATGTGCGACCTCTGCGGCTAGGCCTTAATTATTTTTCTAGATCATGACATTTACAAAACAGCCCGATGCAATTTATTTCCTGACTTTTCGCGAGGGGTGTGAGATGTAAGGGGGGTGGCGGGTGCTGAGGGCGGTGGAGGGAGGGTGAGCAGAGAAGAGGTGGGCGCTGGTGCGAGGGGATGGCGGAGCGCTGTGAGGGGCAGGATGGACGGCGCTGGTGCGAGGGGATGGCGGAGCGCTGTGAGGGGCAGGATGGACGGCGCTGGTGCGAGGGGATAGCGGAGCGCTGTGAGGGGCAGGACGGGGAGCGCTGGGTGCGAGGGGATGGCGGAGCACTGCGAGGAGCAGGATGGAGGGCGGTGGGTGCGAGGGGATGGCGGAGCGCTGTGAGGGGCAGGACAGGAGGCGGTGGGTGTGAGCGGGATGGCGGAGCGCTGTGAGGGGCAGGACAGGAGGCGGTGGGTGTGAGCGGGATGGCGGAGCGCTGTGAGGGGCAGGACAGGAGGCGGTGGATGTGAGCGGGATGGCGGAGCGCTGTGAGGGGCAGGACAGGAGGCGGTGGATGTGAGCGGGATGGCGGAGCGCTGTGAGGGGCAGGATGGAGGGCGATGGGTGCGAGGGGATGGTGGAGCGCTGTCACCGGCGGCCGCACGGCGCATCTCGCACGAGCGCTGCCTGCGCCGCCGCCGCCGCCGTTACTGAGCGAGGAGAGTAAGCGGTGGCCATGGCGGAGCAGCCACCGCCATGCCCCAAAGAGACGCTCCCCAACGGGACTCCAGAGCTGCCGAATGTGAGTGCCTTCGCCAAAGGAGTCCTGCCGATGCCCCGGAGCCGCGCCCCCGCTTCTGTGCCCCGCTCCTGTGCCTTTCTGGGGCGGAGTCTCGCCGAGGGAAGGGGCTGGAGGAGGGCAGCGTGTGGGTGGGGATGGCGCATCTCCCTGCGAGCCCCTTCTCTCCCAGAAATGAGGGTGGCTCCTTCCCACCCTCATCAAAACAGGGACAATTGGACAACGTCCCGTGCATAGTGCCAGATCCCAGTTTGACTAGTTGTGTGTATTAATACGAGCCTCCTTATACGTTATTTATTTTTTGATTGCATTGTTTAGGCTGGAAAGTTGAGTCCAGCGGGCAACACAGTTGCGAGTTGTCTCAAAGAGACACCCAGGGTGAGTTGGTTTTGTAGAGGCTCCTGTTTTGTTTTTTTTCCTACATCTCTTCACTTTTGAAACTACCGTTTATTTCAATGTTGTTTTTTATCACGTGGAATTTCTAAGACTAGCCGGCAAGATTGGAAAACACTTCTGGCAGTTCATTTTCATTCCACATGTTTTACAAAAGTCACTGTGCTTGCTTAGTTGGGACTAAATATAATTGTTTTAGGCAGTTTTTCCCTCTGGTAATGCAATCGAAGTAATTACTGGAAATTATTATTACTTCTGATGGAGGTTCTTCTTTACAAGGATGCCTGCCAGAACTGGGAATCTCGCTGGCCCTTCCCCATGGCTCTGAAGAGTCAGAGGCTACTGAGACACAAATGGATCCTGTAAATAGCAGGTCTCCATTTAAATAATAATTAAAGAAACCCCAACACTCTAGTTTAAATAATTTCCAAAATTGCTTCATTGATGGTGGAATTGTGAGTCGGGTTAAAGGTTTCTGAAATTTATAATTGTAACATCTAGTTTTCATCAAGAATATGTGAAGTAGCTGTTACCCAAATTAAAAAAAGAAATAAAAATTATGGGAAGTGTTGAAACTTAGCAATGCTAGTTTGATAAAATTTAGTCTGGGTTTTGTTGACCTTATGCTCACAGTATCAGCATCTGCAGGATCATATGTGTGTACTGCAGCCCTAAAGCATCCTCATATTTTGTTCTTATATCTGGAATGACACAAATATCTGGAGTACATTTTCTTTTAATTAATGTTTTGTGAATGTCTGGTGTAAACTTGTTTTTGCTTTGCCTTACATATAGCCTGTTACTCCCACTGCTGTACGAAAGTTTCGAAAGACAACAGATCCAGCTCCTGGTGCTAAAATAATATTCTACGGCAGTGCAGATGATCCCGATGTTGCAACACACCTGACACATGGCATAAAGTCAACCTCCCAATGCAGTGTAAGAATGTGCCTCCTTTACTCTTGTTTAAGAATGAACCTCTTAAGAGTGTTCTTAATAAAAGCAACTGATGTCTTCATAGTCAGGGATAAAGGTGAGTGATTTATACTGCAGCATTTCACAGCTGCTGTGAATTATCTGAGTTCTTAGGTCAAATCATAGGACTTAGCATTATTGAACCTGGAAAATATTTGAAGTTCAGTGACTGTTATCAGTGATGTAACTTTTTGTAGTGACTACTGAATTGTTAATTTAATTTCAAGATTTAAGTTAGTGAACAGTCTTCTACCTACAAATTTTGCTGCTTGCTTTTTTTTTTTTTTTGGTGGGTTACAGAGATAAACCCAGTTGAGTTCTTAGCAAAAGAGCTGTTATTTGCAAATGTGTTTACAGTTTGGTGTAAATCATTCTGTATGCTTTCTTACCTTTGGCTAGAAACTGAGTTTTTTTAGCCAAAAAGTGATGGTTTGGATATATCAGACTATTTTGTGTGTATTCTTTAGAAATTATTTTTGTAATCTGTAATCAAACAACTGATGAGATCATTGGTAGTTTTATCACACAGTTAGTGTTCCTGTCTCTAAAAATGGCAGTTGGGTTACGAAAGTGTATTTTTAGGAAGGAAGTAAGTCCTAGTATTCCAGGATGTTGAGTAGGACATTTATTAGGCATATCCAAAATGAAAGACAACCAGGTTTTGGTATCTTTCCTTAGAAGTTTTTTGTTGAATGGATTGATCTGTACTGGATTAACCTGTACTGTCTGTTGAAGACTTTGCATTATTAATTAAATATTATCTCTAGGAAGGGTTGGAAGTCTAGTCACTTTGCTAAGCATAGGTTTGGATCAATTGTATTTGCTACTAATTTTTTCAGTATTTTTTTATATAATATTTAATGAGAGTCTAATAATAAATCTCTAGAATCTCCATTACTTTGATAGCCTGAAAAAACAAATCACTTTAGTTTTGGTCACATTTTAATTTGACTATAGTTTCTAATATGTGCTAAGAAAAGAAAGACTGCAGTCAGAAAATGTATATATTAAAAAGTGGAAAAATGAGCATAAAAGTAATACTTATTGTGAGACTCAATGGATAAAATTATGTCAGTGTAACCATGGAAGTTTATGAGCAAACTTTTGTTTGTGTGGGTAGTCGTAGTGATGTGTGAATGATCAAAGTTTGTTGGTTTTCCTGCCTCTGGTGTTGTTTGTGATGTCTTCAGGTAGCTTCATTGATAAGTCCAGTTGCTAAAAGTGAATTTCAAGAAAAGATGCAAGATATGAAAGAAGCAATTTACTTCAGTAATCGTGAAGCACCTTTGGGTAAATCACATGATCAATCTTTGAAGTTACCTGAGGGCTTGGATATAATTAAAACTACATTTGGAATTAAAGTCTTCAAAGGTAGGAAAATGTGCTATTAAAACATATTTCCTGTAAATACAAGATAATCTGCAATTTATTATCTAGCACATGCTCTAAGATTCCAACAACTCCATTTTAAGAGAAGAGGTATTAAATAACAACTACTAAAAGGCCTAAAAATTTTTCAGTTTTGATGAAGAAACAAGCAACTGAGAACATATGGTAACTACCAGGACTTTTGGCTCTCTCCTTTCTGTGTTTATAGATTTCCTGCGAGAACTGCAGGGCAGCTGTCAACTTACCTTCCTTTTCCCAACAACTCTAATAGGTCTCATGGAAGAAACTTCCTTGACATGTGTAGCTTTCTTCCATAGACTGGAGGAAATCACATCTGTATTGCCCATGTAGCTTTATTGCAAAAGTTCTGTTCATCTGGGTTTCTGTGATTCTCTCCCTAGTCCCATGTCATTAGGTGAACAATGAATTAGATGTTTATTCATCTATTCATTAGATGAATACAGACTGACTAGCATGTGGTAAGAAGTATCATCCTTCCACAGTATTAGCAACTTCTCTAACAGGTATTGTTTACAATTAAGAATGAATGAAACAAGATATCCATACCCCTTAGCTCCCCCAACCATACTTTCTTTATTTGTTTCCAGATTTAACAGCTGGAGAGCTTGTAAATCCACCAAAAACCTTTGAGGAAGTGGATAAAGAAGCGAGAGAAGGTCATGATTTGTATGTTCTCTCACATGAGGATTATTATGCAGGTAAGGTAAAAGGCTCATAAGAAACCACGTAAAAAATTCCTCTAGGTGTGTTCAGTGCCTACTGTATGCTATTTTTTGAGATATAAACTATTAATTTTAACCACTGTATTAATAAAATAGATATTACTTTTAAAAATTATGTGAAAAAACAGCAAGTGAGAGAGCATGATCTCAGTTTCTAGAACTGTCAATCACTTCAGGATGGGCATTTAAAACAGTGTAAGAACTTCATGAAGGAGTTGGAAGCCTGGTGCTGTTTGAAAAGCAAAATATTTCCAGGAAACTAGAAACTCACAGATGCCCTGGTTGCTTTTTGAGTTTGGCATTGTCTGTGCCACTGAAAGCAATCTCAGATTTGAAGTCACACACTGTGAGCCCAACCCATTCCAGTACTTTTTCCTCTAGTTCTTGTCTTTCTTCAGGATCCAAACAGAATTTCAGAGCAGGCAGACTTTCTGATGAGGAGCTTAGCATTAAGATCTGGTTGTGAAGAATTTCAGGCTGCTGGGTGGCTCTCTGGAATGCAGGTCCCTCAGCCTACAGAATCCTCCAGTGGGACTGTGGGCTGTGCCTGCATTGCTTCAGCTCCTGGGGGCTGTACCTGTGTGATGCGGTCTGCTCAGGGGTGGTTACCCTTTATTTCACAGGTCTGCACAGGAGCAGAGTGACAAATAGAACTCTAAAATTCACTACATTTATTTTTTTTTGCAGCCACTTCGATTTTTCCCAGTTCTATGACTTCCACTTTGGCTGAAAATGTAAATTTTATGTGGAGACTATTACATTGATGTGAAATTATAGTACTTTGTTGTCTCACTGAGAAATTATTCTATAAATAGTATTGGTACAAATTGGCCAAACCTGTAACTTCATTTCTTCTCTTCTCTGCCTTTCTTGGGTGTTTTAGTGAAATTATCCATTGTCTGTTTCTGTCTCTTTTGTTACATCCATCCACCATGGAGAGGCCAAGTCAGAAGCAGAATGACAGAAAAAAAGTCAACTATGTGCCCCACCAATAGTGTAAAAAATGCCATGCTGCCATACAGCCATATGGAGCCCTTATTAGAAAACATGCAGTGAATAATGTTTTTGGAAGTTCTAATTATCATTCTTTTTAAAAGGTGATAGAAAAGACTTTGAAGAAAAAGAATGACTGTTTTTTCTGTGACAAAAAGACATAGCAAGAGTATATCTGAAAATGCAACACGTCAAAAACATTTTTTGCATTTTTTGAAAACAATCAATCAAATAGTACACATTTCTGCTCAAGTGTAGATATTATAAAGCAATGTTTGTTTGACCCTCATCACTTAGGCTACATGATTTAATTTATTCTGTTGGGCTTGTCTTTAATCAGACATAAAAGAACATCCAACTGAAGCAGTTTTTGCTTTTTATTTTGCCTTTTCACTTTTGACAATGAGATTGTTCCTAACTACTCAATAAACGGGGAGAATGCAAATTATTTATCTTTAATTGAACAGATCTGTTGGTTATTTGCCTTTGTTTCTTCATTGTTTTGTCTTAAGAACGAAGATACTGGGTACATTTTTTTCTTCCTTAGGTGTTTTACACAGGTTGAAATGCCTGCTTTTTCTGCAGGGGAATCAGTTAATAGGAAGTATAACTCACACTTTGACAAGTCTTTTGTTTATGGAATGGAAACCCCTCACTATGAAGATGGGCGAAATACAGCCAAGACCTTCAATTGGGTCCTGGACCTGGATTCGTAAGTTGCAATGAGTTAACTAATTAATTATTTAAAAAATTATCAGGAAGAGTGGGTCTTCCTATTTGAAGAAAATTGTATATCTCACAATCCTATCCTTAGCTGTATTGAACTGAATAGAAAATGCAAGATGTGATTTTCAGAACAGTTTATCCAGATAACTTTTACCATACAACAACTCTTGGCATGTCTTATGCATTATGTAAAGCCCTTTGATTTTAAGTAGCAAGATAGTTTAATCACTAAGTTGAAAGGACTTGCTGTTTTCTTTTAATATATAATAATATTTTAAAATAGTATTGAAAAAACATTGAATATTTTAAAAAGTATGTGCAAGAGTTATTTTTGTAATTTGTAGGAAGAGAGCACCACACCTTGTGTCAAAACGAAGTGATGATTTTAAGGAAAAATACCAGCCTCTGGTTGGAAAAGTTTTTGATCCGTAAGTAAGCAAATATACCTTCTGTTACAAATTGATCAAGCACAAAATTCACTCACTTTTGCCATTTCTTCAATATCTTTTTATGTCTTGGATACAAAATATACTTGTGTGCTTGATGCTTCCAGTGCAGCACTCATTTAACAGAAAAAGACCTTCTACCTGCCCTAATTAGGCTGATAAGTACACAAGTTTCTAGTAGAGGCTGTACTGTGTCCATGTAGTGAAGTTAGGTCTTACTATTTAAATGGTCAAGCACTCTTTAAGACATTTTTTCCCCCAGTATTTTGCAATTAGTAAGTTTTGAAAGGACTGACACATATCACCTAATGTTTCGGGATTTGACCATTTTGCTTACTCTCACACTATTTTTGGTCTTCTTTGTTACATCATCTGTAATCTCACTGTATTACTTCCTTGGAAAAGGACATGGAGCTAAATTTTATTACTGAGCAGCATTTACCAATCTCTGTTGAATCATTAGAATGACTGACATTTATGAAGCAATCTGGGACGGTTTGTAATTTTACAGAACAGCGCTTAAGAAGCACCACAGAAGTCAAGGTACAGTGTGGTTAGGATCCAGGTGTGCTGCAGATTTAGGGCTCCTGAATGTATCCAAAGGCTGTCTTTGCAGATGCTCTAGATTTCTGCAAAAACATATCTGAAGGCTCACTAACATGGACTTTGGTAGCAAAAGATAATTTTAAACTCAAGATCCCAAGCCTAGGTTGATGTGGGGAAGTGTTCTCATAAATGCATGTGAGCAGTGAGCACAAATACAAGTCAGTTTCTTCTCTCCCTGTCACTGTGTCCCAGCGTACTGTGAGACAGACTTGGAGCATGAGCGCCATGAAGCAGTGTGATCAGTCAGGGATGGGTTGCAGTGTAGGCTGAAACCCACCACTAATATTACAAGACAGATACAGGCTAAACTTAATCTTATTTAGTGAATTTTATGCTATCCACGTCCTATGTGTGATATGAAAATGATAAAAGAAAAATATACATAGTGGTTTTTAGATTGTGCTATTTCCATTTCTCTGTGTGGGTTTTTGTTTTTTTGTTTTGTGCTTTAGAACAAAGCTCTGATAATCTTTTAAATTCTGATGGGGATTTTTGATTCAGATAAGTGTTTTAATTATTTTATTATTAAAAATAAAATGAGCATTGTATCTTTTTAAAATTAAAAAAGGAAGGAGTTCTTTAATGTCAAAAGAGAAAACTTCAATTTTTGGAAAATAGAACTGAGAAAAGTTTTCCACATGGATATGGGCTTGGTTGCTGGCTTTGGTAGACAAAAAATTGCACATGGAAAGGCAGAGATGTGATTCAATTTTTCCACTTTATCCAAAAGTAGTTTATTTCAGACATTTCAGTTGGAGATTTTGTCTAAATATTCCCATTCTTTGACTACAAGGACTTTTCTTGCATGTTTCTATCATTTTCTTTGGAAAAATGGCATAGAGTGTTTTTCTTTATAATGAGCATAAATGTTCAAAAAGTTAATGTTTGGCTGTGTTATGTTATAAACATTTGGCTGTGTTATGTTACAAACGGTGAATGTTCTAATCAGCTTGTAAAGGGTTGCTTTTCTGGAATGGTAATGTTGAAACAAAGTCCTGATAAACAAATTTCAGGTAAACTATGAGTATCATCCCTGTTATTAATCACTTTTTTTTTTAACAGTAGCTGAGATTTTATTTTGGGTATTAATAAACTGTTTGGCAATTAACAAAAAAATGTTCTTTTTGACAGTATAGCAGATACTATGAATGTTCCCCCAGACCATACATTTGGATTGGCAATCCGTCCAGATGAATATGGTAAGTTCAAGAGCAGAATAAAATCTTACCTTGCTGATGAAACTCTGCTGAAGTAGTAACTGTTGGTTGTATGTACAATTTTCCTAAAATTTTAAGAGGCAAGGTACAAAAATTTGTTGACAATAAATTTTTGAAATGTAAATTTGAGTGGATTTAAAGTTGCTAGTGGGAAAAAAGAAAATGTCAAAAATATAGAAGCTTTAGGTTTGGGATTATCATGCTGGTTTTTCTTTCTTTTTTAAAGCCTTTTGTCCTGGTTTAAGAGGAAGTGAGTTTTTTGGGATGCTGTGATAAAACCAATGGGTGTTCAGATTTGAATATTGGCACCTGGTGTGGCCTCTGAGAACGCAGGGGGTTAAAAGCAGAGAACGGCCAGGGGGAAGCTCTCTTGGGTTCTGGTGGTGAAAGAGGTGAGAGCTCCCCTGCTCCCCTGCCCGGCTGCTGCGGGCTGGGCGGGGAGGGGAAGCCATGCGGCCGGGTGAGGTAGGCCGGGTCTTGGACAGAGAGGGGAGGTGAAGGCCCCTGCAGGATGGAAGGGTGGAGGAACATTGGAGAGTCATCAGGCAGTCTCCCCCCGCGCAGAGAGAGAGAGAGAGAGAGAGAGAGAGAGAGAGAGAGAGAGAGAGAGAGAGAGTTTTTCCTGTGGCACAGAGACTGCATTTATGGGGAGGCAATGGCTCGGAGCAAGAGAGTTCAGTGTTGGTAGGTGACGGAATGCCTGAACAGAGACAACGGGTGAGGAGGGTGGTGGTGCCCTCGATCTTCAGTGAAGGAGAAGATCTCTGTTCTTGAGACCTCTCAGCCCCAGGGGGTGAAATCTGGGGGGGACAGGTGTCCCAAAAGTGAGAGACCATGCTCTTTTTTGAACTGGGCAAAGCACCCTTAAAAGGAAAACCCTAGAAGCAGCTCTGATCCATGTGCAGTGGTGAGAGCACTGGGCATGGAAGGAAGATGTCACGATGGCAAATGTGCTCCATGCGGTGCCACGTGTGACATGGAAACACACAAGTTTCAACTGTGTTTCCTGGTGAAGCCTATGGCACAAGAGGGATTCCTCTCTTCTTCATGAACTGAGAATTGATTATCTGAAGGGTGGTGATGGACTGAGAGTTGGTGATCTGAGGGGTGGTAACTGAATTCAGAATCCAAGGTTTTGTCTTACTGTGATGTATTGGGAATTTGGTGGGGGGAGGAGGAATGTTTGGAAGGTTTTCATCCTGAGTTCTGTGTGTTTCTTTTATATATTGTAAGTTAACAAAGGTTTTTTTTTCCTTTTATTCCTAAGCTGGAGCCTGTTTTGCTCTATTCCGGGTCACATCTCACAGTAGACACCAGGGAGAATGTATTTTCATGGGGGCACTGGCATTGCACCAGTGTCAAACCATGACATGTAACAAAATGGGAAATGGCAGAAAACCCTTATTGACATCAAAGTGACAAACTAAAATGGCTATTTAAATCAATCATGCATATTCCCTCTCAATGATTTCTCAAGCACTTCTCTAAAAAGAGTAAAAATTACAAGTAATAAATAGGAATAATAAGTTTTGAAGGTTGCAAGGAGATAGAAAGCAGAGTACAGCAAAACTTCTTTATTTTCATTATGACAAAATTTTGAAAGCTATTCAACTCAAATAGTCAATGGGATTGACGATGTTTTAGCATTGTGTTTAATAGTTAGGGAATACAGTCAATAATTGGGAAGCAAAAAAATGAAGTGGATCAAAGTCGTACAGTTAATCTGGGCCAGAGAAAGTCTGTTCAAAGAGTGAATAATCTTTTACACGTTTTACTACGTAGTATAATAAAGTTCATGCTATAAACAAGAGCAGAAGGAGCTGAACAAAATGCTTGTACACTGCTGTTAGAGGGGGATTAGGTGAGCTACTCATGTTTGTTACTGTACTGTGAATGAACTTCTTGCACTCCAGAAAGTGGCATTGGTACCTTGGGAATTTGGATGACGATTGTAGCTCAGTGTGCTAAAGTGTTTAAAAATACTGATAGAGTTAGGATACATGGAAAATGGGAACAGTAACATAAAGATATTGCATTGTCTTTCTAGAAACCTGTGATATAATTATCCAAAATACTAAATTTTGGATAGTATATAAGTATATACTTATATCTCGTAAGTATGTGGAACGCGACAGACTGGAAGTGGTAGATCAATAATATATGTTCTTTGTTAATCAATTATCTGGACATTGAGTAAAAACTACTGCTTTTAGAAGCTCTTGGAAGCAGTGGATGGATTTGTGAAGCTGCATTATTACGTTCCATACATTAGGTTCTATGTGTGAGTAGAAAAATAATTATATGAACCATTTGATCTTGCAATGAAGTAGTTGTATCAGCTGTTCAGCAGTGCTGAAAATTAGCATCTTGAAACTGAAATTCTCCTTTTCCTAATGAATGCAAGCTTTTTTTTTTTTTTGGTAAATGTTTGATTACTGTATATGCACAACTAATTGAGGAATTGTTCATTTTTATAGATGTTCATGATCTTCTTCATGTCCGGGTTCCATGTGAGTTCTTCCGTGGGAAGGACAGAGAAAGAGTTATCTTGATTGCAGTTCGAGAAAGTCTGAAGAAAGCTAACTATAGGAATTTTAATGTGTTACTAGAAGCATTAAGACATTTTGATAAGGTTAGTGCTCTGAAAAGGTATAAATGTAAAGGAATGTGTGACATTAGGCACTCCTGTGCTGTAGAGATACAGACAAGAAGAAACACAAGCATAGCAAAGTAAATATGGATGAAGACTGTAACTGTGAAGATAACTTCATAGTTATTGAATGTCTCATCTACTGTGATATGCTATGGAATTAGACACAATAGTATTTGGAGCTTTTCGTAATATTATTTGGAATATCCAGGTTAGAGGGACAAGCAGGATTGGACTTCAAAGTCTGGCATTCCTTTGCAAAGAGTAAACAGTTGGAAGGGGTTATGTTCATATTTTCTTCCAAGCTGTACTTTTTGACTGAGTTGTCAAGCCTCAGAATTTCAGGTATTTTCTTTTTTTCTCTCTGGAAAAAAATTGTAATTGGCATTTCATATGTAACATTAATTGTAATGTATACAGAATGATTGATGTCTTACTTTTAAAGATAGCTTGGCTTTTCCTCAACATTTATGATTAGATTGCTATCTTGTTACAGTAGCCTGTCTCTCACACCTTTGCTCTCAAATCACTGTTTTATTTAAGTTGAAAATTAACATTTTCAACATTTTTGACATTTTTCAGATTTCTAAAATACTTAGGGTTTATTTTTGTATTCAGCAATATTACTCTTCTTGAAATAGTGTGTCTGGTGCTATTTATATATATGTATAAATATATATACATACATGTATAAACACGTGCATGTGTTTCTTTTGGTGAAGTTACTTTATGATGGCTCTTAGAGAATTATAGAATATAACAACTGTTTTGTTTACTTTGTAATAGAATGGTGATGGAATGATACACAAGGAAAAGCTACGAAAGATCTTTTCTCAGCTGAATGTGAATCTGGATGATGAGCTCCTGGAATCCTTATTTGACTGCTGTGATTTGGATAAGGATGGTCTGATTAATTACCGGGACTTTGCGAACTTTCTGAACTGGAAAGATAAAATGGGTGTTAAAGAGTTTGAAGAAAAAATAATTACAAAAGGTAGATTCCTTAATACTGGGAAAATATGGGGGTGATCTAGTTCTTAGGATAGCTGTTGAAAGGACATTGCTGTTGGAAACTAGGTGCTCCTTTAGAAGGGTAGGATTTAGAGACTAATTTAACTACCAGCATCTCAGATACAGATGTGTTTCAGAATCCTGGAGTTCTGTGTTGCATGCTAAGATTGACACTGGGAAGTTTCCTTAGTAATACAGATCAACAGAAAGCAAAATATCACCTAGAAGCATTATCAGGAATGTAGATGAATTATGTTACCTCCTTTACAGTTAGTCAAACAAAGTTTTTTGCCTCTTAGTCTATAATATATTGGTAATCTATCTTGGCTGTCCCATAACTTTTTCCCTTTTGTAGGGAAAAAATTAGATGCCTATCTTCCCAAAGACACAAAGAAAGAGGATGAACCACTGCCAGAACAGAAAGATCTTGAGTTAAAAGAACCAGAAAGCTCAGGAAAGATGCCAAAACCACTTACAAGATCAACAGACCGTGTATATACAAATTATCAAACATCATCTTCTCAGTATAATGCTGTAGTTGGTGGTATCCCAGCATCCTGTAAGTACAGTGGACTGTGCTGCTCACTTGTGAGCATTGTTTAAGACAAAATTAGGAGCAAAGTTAAAAAGTGTTGCTACAGGTTCTACCAATGTAAAATAGCAAATTAATTTATTTAAGCTAAGCTTTTTTTAAGATTAGGAGTTGGAAGGGATGGCCTATTCAACATTGAAATTAATCTACATGTCTTTGAGAAATTATGCTGGTAAATTTGGATATTCTATCCCCCTACGATCATGGTAGGGGGATAGAATATAAGAAAATAAAGGTAGTATAGAAAGTTATCATACCCCTAAAGAGTTGCAGCTGGGTTAATTATTGAAGATTAGGAGCAGGCCTGACTTTAACAGGCCATAGCTGTAGCCAATAAGAAGAGTGTTCTAAAAGAGTGGATTGGTTGGTTGAGGGGAACTGGAGTCAGTTGGCTACTGCAAGAAGAAGAAAGAGTCAGTGCTTGGAGGAGCTGCCTACAAGAAACATCAAGGAGGTATGAAACTCTTACACTAAGGAGACAACACTGTGAAACCTTTGCACTATAATGACAACACCATCACCTAAAATAATTTCAGCTGGGAATACTAAGTAAGTACTAGTATATTACTGCAAGATTCCTTGTTTTCCCGCTTCATGATGTAGCTGAAGCTAGGATTTCTAAAAATGTGAAAAAAGATAAAAGGAAGAAAATTTTATAACTTGTTACTGAACTTATGTCAAGCATCACATTTCTTCTTTTTTCATACAAAATGTTTTCTCCTCCCTGGCGCTATTTATCTGTGCTACCTGTTGATTGATTTTCACAGGTTATCCGTTGTGTGGCGTTCCAAGTATTCGTTCAGATATTCCTGCTCCTCAAATTTGCCGCCTCAGTGACACGACTAATTATGGTGACCAGGGCAGTAGTTTTTCACTTCTGTACCCTTCTGTCTTCAGTCAAAAGGGAGTATATGAAAAACATCTTTTAAAAAAGAGACCAAAGGCAGAGGTATAGTGAATTTCTTCAGAGTATTCTTCCGAGATAATGATTCTGCTAGTCATATGGGAGTGGGAATTCAAGTAAACAGGTTGTAAAATTCATAGTGCAACATTACCATCTTGCTTTACATCCATTCAGCCATCTGAAAAATATGTTCTCTTCACATTCTAAATTGTTCGTAAAGCTGGTAGACGTTAATTTTATTGTGATCCAAGCTATTGGAATTTCTGAGCAAGGTCTCAAGCAACCTGGTTTAATAGTAAAGTTAGCCCTGCTTTGATTATGTGATTGGATAAATGATCTCCAGAGATCTCTTCCAATCTAAGGTATTCCATGAAACGTCTTAAAAAGCCCCACAAGGAGATTTTTAAAGGTGTATACGAATAATTTCTATCACATAGGGGTGTTTAATGGAAAATTTTACCATAAGTGTCTCTCCTCAGACAAACTTGGCAGGTTTTTCTAATGACAAATTCAGCAAACAACTTGAGAGTACATTTTAAGTGCTCTGCTGAGTCACAGTTGTAGGCTCAGGTCTACAAAGGATCTGTATAGTGATGGAGGACATTGGGAGTCACACAGCAATGCTGTGCTGTCTCATAATTCTCAAGACAGAGATGGGACATGAGACTCTAGGGACTTACCTGGGGACTCCATGATTCCTCTGATACATCTGCAGCCTCCTGCTACTCTGTTTTCTCACAGAACAGAATTTCTCTCACATAAATACTAAAATAACTTTGCTGTTTCTTCTTCAGTATTGTTTACCACTTTGTTTTTACATTTGTATACAATTCATAGGGAAAAATATTAAGAGAGAACTTCATTACATGACATACAGTTTATTAGACAATTGTGATGAAATGTGAGATTCCAATCTAAAATGAGAAAGAGGCTGTGGCAACCTCTTCTTCATTACATTAGTGACCTCTACTCATTATATTAAATATTCAGCAGTCATGTTTGAAAGTGGATCTAGAAACTGAATATATATTTCACAAAAAATAGTGTTGCTGGTTGGTGACTGGGGGTAGAAGGCATGGTGTCATGCTCATCAAACATCTTGTTAGAATGTTGTGTACATGAGCTTTTACCACTTTATAATCTATCTCTGAAAGCAGGAAATGAGTGCATGCAGCAAATAGCTAACAGTAAACAGAATTCATACTTTATTGAGAAGCCAATTACATCTGTCAGGCACTAGATAGAGCTGTTCTCTGAAGTTATAACATGTCCTGAGATGTCATACTCTACTGTAGACTATACTAGCTATATATAGAATTCAGTGCAGAACCACCTCTGAGTCTGTCGAAACACCCTATGTTCATGAAATGGGATATTTGGCAATTTTATGATTATTGTTTTGATATGTATAATCAATGTTTCCAAAAATTTCATGGTTAATTCCATGATTATATGATATTATTATTAGATGAAAGCTCAGAGTAATTTAATGCTGGTTTTGTATAGTGTGGTAGGAATGAATGCAAATTCTAACTATGAAATAGTTTTGTGAGGTGACTCATCTTGTTGCAAAAGAACAAAATAGTTATTGGACTTGCTGTTTTCTTCACGAAAATTCTCTCCAGTCTGTTGAAGAGGATAGAAGTTATGTAGTTGAGAAATAGTGTGTAATTTGTATGCAGCATGTTGATCATGGGTGAGAGTGAGTTTTATCCTGTCTGCAGACAGTAGTCTGTGGTTTGGTCAGTGATGATTTTACAGCAGTTGATGAGTCAGGACAGAGCTCTCTCTTAACATAGTGAAGCCAAATTATGAGAACATGTAGTCCTTTATTCTCCCTGCAGTGGTGCCCTGTGAAGGAATATTGCTTTTAGTTTAATTTCTATATTTCACTAGCTTGTTGAAGACAACGGATCAGATCTGGTTTGTTTTACTCATGGGTAGTATGATTGATGTAACTGAAACAACACTTATGCTTAAAGAAACAAAATTCAGTCCCTTTTTTCCTCCTGCAATTTCAGCTTGCAGAAACACTCAGATTTATTGGCTAAGATGAAGCTGAAGATCTGCTGTACTGGGGATCAGGCCTATGTTTATACAGACATATAAAAGACAGTATAATAAGGCTGATTTGACTGCGTTAAAGGTCTTTATCAAAGCATGCATAAAGCCTCCATAGCATAAATATAGCACATGTACACACACATATATGATACAATTGAAGAAGCCAAATGTTTGCTGATACTAACAGAAGCACAGAGTGAATCAATATTCTTCTAAAGTTACCCTCCTCTAATGAGTCAACAGGTCAGTGTAATGAAGCATGCAACAGGAAGCATCCAAGTGAGAAAACATGGAAAAATCCCTTCTGCTGAATTATTTTGGTGTAAAATTATAGCAAGGCTCAAAGTTGATGTGAACCATTTCATTTTAGTCACTTCACCCACTTATCTATACCAGCTGATGACCTTGTGTGTAGTACTGTTGCTGTGAAATGCAGATAATAATAGAATCTGATTTGTGTTGGTAACTGTAGACAGCAAAAATAGAGTGGATAAACAGAACTTTACTTAGGGCTTTTGAAAAACATTTACTTTTGCCTTAGTCTTCTGTATTTGATTTTTGTCCCAGCATTGAAGTAGTGCATCAACATTACTGTATTAATGACAGACAATTTTGTACAGCTTTCATTGCAATAAGATTCAGATTTACTTAAATAGGAACTTCTTTCATTAAGGATGCGGGATGTTGTCTGTAATTTTAACTTAAGAGTGGGAAAATATTCTTTGGCAAATAGAGATTGCTAAATATGTCGAAGCCAGACACTGTAGAGTTTAACAAAATGCTGACTAGAATTACATTAATTGCATTATTTTGTATTATTTTTGTAGATTAAACAAATTCTCCACAATATGGGCATGAATGCTTCAGATGAAAGGTTTGAAGAAATATGGAAGCAAGTGTGTACAAAACATGAGATAAAAGAGCTTTGTGATTGTGAAGAAAGTATGTGGAATATACTGAATAAGATATGTGAATCAGGCATAGAATTCTAGACTCTGATTCTAGTCTCTGGGCACTGCTTTTATTTAACATTAGTCATAATTTTGGTGCTGAATAAAAAAATAAACAACAAATATTTATGTGTATTGTCTTTCTGAGTAGTGGGTTCACCACATATATATGAAACATTGTATTTGGTAGGAACTGGTATCCATGCTTGTAAATGTAGTACCGATATTTACAAATATATCCCATTTTTCATTTTTTAAAATTTATTTTTTCTTTTTTAAATGGAAAAACACTTTTGAAAGTGCTAAAAATAAATGTTTCAGATATTCAAGGCCTGTCAAAGATTATTATCATATCATGGCATTTTCCCTTTCTTCTCATGTTCCATAAGTCTTGTCAACAGAGATCTGGTTGTGGCAAAGTGTTTGAGATGTTTGAATGTTCATGTGAGAAAGTGCTTTACTGTCAAATAGTAAGAAAGGTAAATAGCAGTAGGTGTGGGATCTAAAGTGTTGTCATGAAATAGACTCCATAAAAACCTATAAGTTAAGAAGTGCCAGAAATGAATGTCCAGTTTGTGGTAGAGGCTCCTATTCTTTATGCAACCTTATGACTATTACTTAATAGTATTCAGCTTTCACAATGAGGAAAAAAGATATTGAGAGGTGCTTATGTAATAAGCATTACATTGCTGAGTAGTCAGAAAAGTTTGTGAGGGCTTTCAGAGAGCCAGTTGTTCATTTGTGACCAGTGTGGTTTCTTGGAAAGAGAGAGTCATTAATAGAAAACCCTTAAAGATTATTATGCAAATCTCAATGAATAGATGAAAGGTCCGATAAGAATAAGTAATGGAAAGAAAATAATATGAAAACATGCAACTGTGAGTGGGAATGTTCACTCTTCTGCTACAGTACTGAACTTTGATGTAAACCAGATGGAAATTGTTCACTATTTAACAGTGAGAAATATTACTTCTAGACTTTCAAATTCAAATGAAAGATCCTTGCCCAATGTAATCTTAATATACAGAATTTAAAGAAGGATGCTATTTTGTCACCTATTAGTGTTTTAGTCCTTAGTAAGATTTGGAGAATGCTGCCAGCCAAAAGCGTTACTGAGTTTTACAACGAAAGTAAAGGTTTCTTTTGTTAAATACTAGAAATGCACATGTAATGCCAGCTTAATGTTTTAGTTCCTTCTTCTGTTGTGTTTAAGATTCCTCTTTTGCCTATGTTCTAGGAGCTGGTCATTTACATGTAACTAGCTTGTTACTTGAAATCTGCAAGCCAGAGCCTTTTGTACATATTTTTGTAGCATTAACAGTAGCTGTCTTACATCAAGTAGAAAGCATTTGCTTTCTGGTGTCTCCAAGGACCAGGTGGTAGAAATGTTGCTTGATGAAGGCAACTTCTTTCCTGCTGTGAATGAATGTTCTGCACTGTTGCTGCCTTGCCTCCCCATCCTTCTGGAACTCTCTGCATGCACTCAGAAGAATGCAGGAAGCAGACTGACTGTCCCAAGTGGAACCATGAAAGAAAGATAAATGTACAGCTGATTACAATTGAATTTACAATGTTGGAATTTTACCACCTTCAGCGAAACCCTCTAAAGCTTATTTTCTGCTCATATTATGTGGGAAGGAAGAATCCTTTACACCTTTGTGGCAGCAAACTTTCAAAAGCACTGGAGAGAATTACTTTAGAAAAAACAAAATATTTTTCCTCTTCAGTAGAGATTTTAGATGAAATACTCAAGCTCGTGTCAGGGGAAAATGAAAAAAAACTTCTGGATCTGTGTGTATGTATTTATGTATGTGTATATATATGAGATTTGTTCAGCAGCTTGAAATTCTGTGAGGTTTTTTTTTTGTTCTACCATAAAGTACTCACTTGCACTCCTCTTTCAGTAGAATCCTTTCCTTTGTCAATGGAATTGAATTAATTTTGTTCTTGGTCAGTCTGCTAAATAAGTTCTGAGTTAAGAAGACTGCTAAATCATGGTTTCATTTTTTGTGAGTATATTTGTAATCACAGACTAAAGATTTTCTTTCAGGTTTGGGTTTGAAATTACTCCTCTGAAGCTTGAAAAGATAAATTACTGAAAAGATTTGTAAATTCTGCTTGTAGGTGCTTGTTTTTCATCACCATACTGATTAGGAAGCCCTTGAAAGATTTAATCACTATGACACAGTGGTGTCTCAGGAGCTCCCCAATTCTTTTGCTTTCTTTTGTGAAACAGTTTGTGTACACAGAGCTTTGGTGCAGGATTTTCTGTTTCATGTCTGTTTGACTTCCCAATATGTGAATTCAATGACATGTTTTTATGCTTTAAAGCTGCAAGTTGCGTTCTGTAATTCTTGAGGGTCCCTCAAGACATTCCAAAAGACAAAAAATATAAGCTTTGCTTTTGTCTATATTTCAGTGTGATTCTAGGTATAGAGCTGGTGTAACAAGGACAGCACACTACCTTGCACTGATCCAGGGGCTGTATTCAAGGTGAAGTTTTTGGAAAGAGATGTGAAGACAACTCAAAAGCCATGTGTTCTAAGAGTGAATGTATAAATTTACTGGTTGAGGCAATTTATTCTGTTAACAGTTATATTAAAAAATTACATGTTGACTGATATGATGGACAAAACTAATAAACAACAAATTGTAGCAAAGGTAAATATTTTGTCAAAAATTGATGAGTTGTAGACATTTTGTGTCAAATTTTCTTAATAGAATTTTCATAAAAATAGACACTGGATAAAAGACACAGCACATTCAGATACTTGTGTGTTATTTCTCCATTAATCTCTGTTTCACTGTAATGAGTATTCCAAAGAATAATGTATTTAATAATGATGCATTTTTAATGCAATTGATTGGTTCTGTCAAATGCTCAAACTTCATTTTGGAGCAGATGTATTGGTTTTCAGGAGCTGAGCAGGAGCTCTTCCTATATGCAGAGATAGAGACCAGTGTTTGCTAGTCCCCAAAAGCCATGACAGGGAAACTGACTTTCAATACCTAAAGACACCTCTAAAAGATAAGGTTGAAGATGTGAATGTGTAAAATTACTTTCATTCTGTATTTCTGGCACATTAGAATGTGAATATTAGCATATATAAGAATGTGAATGTACACAGCTAGTATGACTTATTTGGCAGTGACTTGTGCTAAGTAAAACAGATGTTGGACTAGATTTTCTGTTATTATTACTGTTACTATTTCAGTTCTCTAATGAAAATAAAAAATCATATGTGTAGTGACTTTTGTTTGACATGCTGGAAGATCCAGCCCACTGTCTTCCATAGAAATGTATGTACAAATATATGTATGCCTGTCCTTGATATTATTACTAGATAATGTTATTGTATCTGTCTTAAAAAGATATAGTGTTTTTGTTCTGTATATCAAGAACAAAACTGATATACAAATATACAGGTATTGTTTTTCAGTGATTTATCTGATCAAGTAAATTTCCTGGTCCTTGAACTCATTCCTTGAAGTGAATGGCTGTATATAATTATTTGTGTGCTAAATGGAATGCTAATAATCTCTTATACTAAGAAGAGTACTTCAAATGGATGCCTAAGCAAAAAAGGTGCTGGGGGAAAGTGCCTAGAAAGATGGCTCAAGTCTTTGTATTGCCAACAGATGGGAGCAGGTATGATATTTTTGGAATGACTTACCCAGCTTAATTAGTTGATGTTTGTCATTAGGATGCATTTCTTTGGACAGTAGTTATTTGCATTTGACAGTCTGTCACAGACCACCATTTGCCTGAGTGGCTTCACCTTGCTGGATGGCCAGAGTGCTTTTCTGTCAGCTAGGTACAGGTTTAGGTGTGCCAGAGAAACACTAAATGCTACCATGGTTAAATAGTTCCAATAGGATCTTTAGTACTCTTTAATACCCTACTAATTTTGGAGATGTCATCATAGATTATTCAAACCTGTTGGAAAGATTTTGAAATCTTTGATCAGGACTAATCTGCAAGGAGAAAGGTAGTTAAAACAGTTGCTAGTAGGTTCTGATATCCTAAGACAGGTGCTTGCTGATTTCTACCAAATGTGTGTGGCTTCTTTGAGGCCTGGAGGATGTAGAGAACTTGTGCATCCTGGGTCCACATTCTTAGTTCCAAATGTGGAAATTTATATTCCTGGGGACATAGGTATGCACAGCTGTGTTCTGAGATTATACCCTAAGAGATGAAGTGTTAAACTCTGTAATAAAACTAAAGAGTAAATCTGCTCTATTCTGTGTGTTTTCAAAGCAGACTTCTTATTCCAGGGCCTAGACGTAGATGAAAATAGCAAAACTAAGACTTAATCTAAAAGAAAGGAGGTCCTGAGTACCACTGACAAGTTTTAGTCATGGCTTTTGTGAAGGCTCTCTTCCTCTAGTAATAAGGATCATATGTTCTGTGTCCTAAAAAAATTATCCTGTGTGTGGTGTATATTCACTAGATAAGGTTCTACCACACAATCAGATCAAAAGTAGACAGAGAGCTTAAAAACATGTTCTTCTAGAAATAGCTTTCTTATAAGCCTTGACATTTTCTGCAGATTCTAGAAATTGTCAAGTACTTCTTTGAGTCTGGAGTGGTACAAAGGACTAAAATAGGAGTGAAGGCTTTTCAAATGGTACCAGTTAATCACAGGGTGATGATTTTTTTTTTTCAGTAGTTTTCAACAGATTCAAAGACAGACAAACAGAATCCCAAATGACTGCTTTACTAAAAGTGTGTTCCTCAGTGCATGACAAAATGTAGAGTTTTCTGCTTGTGAGCAATGAATATAAAATGAGAATGTAATGAGTATCTGCACAGGGCAGCCCAGGGGTTCTATCTAGCCTAGCATGCCAACTGACAGTGGTCAAAAACATGTTTATGGAGAAGTAGCCCACCAGGGCAAATGCTTCAATGTTTGTTCCAAGCAGTCTCACAGTGCTCCAACTACTTGAGCTTGAAGTGGTTGAAAGGAAGGAAGAACTTTTCTGAGAGGCATTCTTAACATTCAATGATCTTAAACATGTTTCTCTTCATGAGCTTCCCTAGTGCAAACCTTGAAACTTTGGGATGCTCTACCTTCTGCAACATCTTTTGTAATGGATTTCCATAGTTTTAACAATACATTGAACAGAAAACCTAGCTCCTTTGCTTATTTTAAACCTCCTTTCTAAGGTCTTAATATGATGTAAGATGATCAGAAACAACAAACAAATCAATTTCCAAATGCTGTCAGTCATACAGATGTTTATAAACCTTTGTCACATCCTTCCTAAGTCTGGACTGGGGACTGCTTGCTTACCTGCATAGAAATGATTCTTAAGTCTTCTTTTGATAGGTTATCTTTTTCTGAGAGGTTTCTGATTCTGCAGCACATTTTCTGAGGTACCATGAGCATGGCTTTAGAAGGGGCAGACAGGAGCTTTCTCTGTGCTGTCAGTTGATTTCCCCCAGTAACAGTATTGGGAATAATTACTGTATTTCTAACATGGAAGCAGGAGCAGTTTCATAGGAGTGCAGTGATTTTGCACTGAGTCAGAGGTCATTGCTGAGGGCAGCAACCATGTAATATATTGGTGTATGCTTACTGCAAACATAGTTCCCCATGACCTGCTTTGCTCTTATGTACCGAGTCAAGTAGGCTTGATTCTAGGTTGCATGTTGCTTGGAGAACAGAATTTGGTTCCCTTTATACACCTGGACAGTCTACATGATTTCTTTAATAAAATGTTTTGGAGGTGTAGGATGGAAGATGAAACCTAAACTTAAATGGCTTTGCTTTAATAAATACTCTGTTGTTGTCCAGTTGCAGCGGGAATATATACTAGTGCTATATCTGTATTTCTTGGTCTTATTCAGTGGATTTATATCAATAACAAAATATCACTCATACAGTGTTTCGCTTAAAGGACAGTCCAGTTGAAAGCCAAATGTAAATGGATTTCAGACTTCTGATGTTTCAATAAGAATGTCTTTTGAAGCCCTTATTTGCACCAACTTTAGAAGGGAAAGCATTACAAAGAATTTCTGAGAGAAAAAACAAACTGGTGATTAATTACTTCATTTGAACTGTACTTAAATTGCAGTTAAAATAGTAACATGAATAATAGGGATGTAGGATTGGAGGGGTTTTTGGTGTTTTGTTTTGGTTTTATTATTTTTAAAGTCTTCTCCTGTGCTTATTCTACAGGTGGGGAAACAAAGACTCATATTACCATTCTTTTGAGAAGTGCTAGATTCATTTGTATCTGTGCAGCCGTCTACTGAAGACAGTAGGCAATTGTCTCTGTGTACATGCAGGCATATAATTGTCTGTCACAGACCTGGTTTTCTTTTCTAATTTAATCACACAGGTGGCTAAGTCAAGCCTTGTTAAACCGCTGTAAACCCTTATTAAACCACCATCATCAATGATTAATACATCCTTGCTTAAGAGCGTTCACTTCTTAAGTTGCTTTGATGTGAAACCTAATGCCAGTAGCAGAGATAAGATTGGGACCAAAAGCTTAGATATCATGCCAAGTATTTATCTTCTGAATAATAGCTGTTGTTCTTAAAATTGTGTTTGTTTGCCTTGGTTTTGTTGTTGTTTTGTTATTTTGTATTGCTGGAAACAATATCAGTAGCCTGAGTATGTTGTCACAGAAAGTGCTGGTACTTTTTTACTGACTCATTTTATTGCTTCATTTCCCACCATTTATTGTGTTTGTCAGTTTTTCTGTTCAGACAATTTACTTCGGGCTTGTGAGATTGACATCGCTGGAGCACACAGCGTAATGTTTGCAGGTGGTCAGAGATGTGCTAACAATGTTCCAGTGTCATGATTACTGGTCTTATTATTTGAGAACAAAAAGAACTGAGAGATTACTCAGTAAGATTCTGCATAACAAACATTTGTTTGTAAAACTAGGCATGGTTCAGATGAGTGATGAGTGCTTCCCTTTCCACTGCTGCTTCACTAGAGAATTAGAGAAGCAGATTGCTATCCTGGAATGAGCTTTGCATGAATTGAAGATTTTCTGGCCCTGGGGCTTGAAAGATGTCAAGTGTCATGTCCAATTCTCCCTCCAGTTAACAGTTAACAGAATTGGTAGGGAAAACTGACTGTTTGGAATGAAAGGAAAAGAAATTAATGTATTGTATGCTGTTACACATTTTTGTGGGTTATTTCCTTCTTAAATGCAAAACCAAACCAACCAATCAAAAAGGAATGTAGGGAATGTGTGTCTCCTTTTTCATTTTGCTCCACTGAACAAGTGGAAAAAAACACAATAAGAAAAAAAAAATAGGAGAATATTGGGAAATTGGAAATGAGTAATGTATGAAAAGGCCCATTTTTCTTTTCAAGAAAGATGTGCATCAAAAGGAGTTTGCTTGGTTTTGGTTTTTTGGTTTTTTTTTTTTTGGTAAGAAGAACACAAGTATGAAAATACTTTTTGGTCAACTCCATCCATTTCTGCCAAAGAGATGGAATGAGTTTCATGGAAGAAAGCTGTAATTCCCTAAAGGGAAATTCCTGAAAGGACATTGAGCCTTTCATGAAATATAGCAAGGAGTTTGAGAGAAAAACATACTGTAGCTGTCTGTAGAGTGATAGTTGTTCTGCAGTATTAAAAGATGTTTTGAAACATTGAGAGGAATGTTGTGTATTGGATTGTATGACAGCAGTGTGCCAGTACAGTGTGTTCCTGATTCTTTATTTTGAATGACTCTATAAATATAATAATAAATCACCATTCTTCCCTAAGTTGTTAGTCATGCAATAGAAGTACAGTACTTTATTATTCTCTTTAATATCCTTGGAAACTGTAGGAATATTGATAATTATCACTTTATTGAGTGACTGCTGTTGGGGTGATGTAGAAAATATACTTGCCTAAATATTTTGTAGTGTTTCATAGAAGTGGGAGGATATGTTGTATTACTTCAAATCCATTTTCCTGTCAGAATTGTGAGCTGCAACCACTGCATTTCTGACAAGCAACCCGTTTGTTTGAATTTCTAGATGTCATTCACATATTTAATTCCAGGATTCCAGGTTAGTAATGATATTCTGGCAAAGTGGTTTTACCCAGCATTTAATAATCTATTTCATTTTAAACATAAATATTGTGGTAATTGAGGTATGTGTTTGTGAGATAGGGTTGTTGTTGATATTAAGCACCACATCCCTCTGTCTTTCTCCTTAACTGCAGGCAATCTATTGAAGCACCAGCTTTCCTAAAGGTTCCTTCACATTAAGCAGAAGGAAAGATATGAGTTTTGTGGCAGTTGAGTTTCTCAAATATTTTTCTCGCTATTCAAAGACTAAGAGGAGATTTAGAATCTCTTTAAATTAAGCACATGAGCTTGGAGAATGTTTGGGGCTGTTCAGTGTGAGGAAGAGAAGGCTCCAGGAGTACCTAAAAGCAGCTTCCCAGTACTAATGGGGGTCTATAAGAGCTGGAGAGGGACTTTTTACAAGTGCATGGAGTAAAAGGACAAGGAGTGGTGGCTATAAACTGAAAGAGGGTAGGTTTGGATCAGTTGTTGGGAGGAAATTCATTACTGTGAGGGTGTTGGGGCACTGGAACAGATTGCCCAGCAAAGCTGTGGATTCCCCATTGCTGGAAGTGTTTGAGACCAGGCTGGATGAGATTTTGAACAACCTGGTCTAGTGGATGACATCCCTGCCCGTGGCAGGAGGGCTGGGACTGGATTGATGCTCTTTAAGGTCTCTTCCAAGTCAAACTATGTTTCTATGATGTTTCTGGGCTCAGCACTTGATTTACCTTCCTCAGTCCATGGGCTGCATTTGTGCCTTCCATTGCCATGTACGTTATGTTAATGTTTCCATCATGTGGAAGAGAGTATTTTTCCTTAAAATTATTTGTGAGTTTGACCTATGACATTATTAAAAAAAAAAAAAAAAAACAACCCAAAATCTTCTCTTGTAGCACGATGCTGCCCCAGCATCTGCTCTTAGTGACTGATGCGATTTAAATCTATTGACTTATTTCTCGATGGCAGCGAAAGGAGCGGGAGGAAATCCTTGTCCTTGCGAGCTGCTGTTCAGCAGTTTCAGCTTTGTCGTGCGGCAGCGGCCGTGCCAGCGGCAGGCGGCGCTCCAGGATTTCCAGAGCCGCGGCCGGGGAGCGCCGGAGCCGCGGGGATGTGCGGATGCTGCCCGACGGCAGGAATCGCCTACGCCGTGTTCTCCAAAGCCAGCACCGTCACACTGGGTTTCCCTCTCTGCTGAAGCCCGGAGTAAATGCCGCCCCTTCCTCCGCATTGAATTCTAAGGGGTGGGGAGGGGGACGGGACAGTAATTTGGGGATATTAAATATTGCATGCTCACTCTGGTCTGTGTAACCTTCCCTGGGAGAAATGTGCTTCAATAATACTGAAGAATTGTGTAAATAAGTACCTTATCTTGCTTCCTTCCCTGGTATATATCTGTGTAAGTAATCACGGTGGTTTTTGTAGTATATGTATGACAGGATTTCAACATAACAGGTTTATATTTTCAGTCAAGTTCACTAAGTATTAAACCAACACACAAATGTCCAGAATATTTTTGTCTGTTAGGGTTAGCATAGCTACTCCCTGCAGCAGACTGTTCGTAACTCAGAGATCCTCCAGAAACATCGCATTTTGTCATTGATGCAAGCAACAATACGAATGATATAAAAATCTATAAATATATACATTAATATCTATGAAATATAAGTTATGTGAAAAGTTATTTTTCCTTTAATAGTAAGATTTTTATTTGATGTATATAGCAGCCACCGTGAGTGACAATTAGAATGGGAAAAAGGAAAACTCCAGAAAAGAATCTTCAAAAGCAACTGCAGGTTTTATGGTAGTATTGCAATAACAATTTACAATAACCTAATAAACATGGAAAAAGGTTCATTAGTAAGTGCATGTATTAGGGAAATACTTATGTCTTCAGTCTTAATATACAGGGTTTGATTAATCAAAAGACAAAAAATGTGGGTTTTTTTTGGTTTTGTTGTTATTATTTTTTTAAGCATTGATAATTTAAAATACTCTTGGAGTAAAATAATGGAAAAAGTACTTTAAAAAATGCTATTTCTATTTTATTAGTGATGTGACTGGTAACAAACATATTTTGAACTAAGCATTTGGCTGTGTAATAATAAACATGGTGTTTTCAGTAGTGAATCATTCACTGTGTTGCTTGAACACATATTGGTAATGTGGTTTTTTTTTTGATTCTCATATTTTCTCAATGCTAAGCTTACTTTGTGGTAAAATATACTCCAATTTGAAAAGTAATAGGTTCACTCTAAACACCTGGCCCCAAGAACTGTCACATCTTCAGCTCTTGAAATTGAACTATATTAAAACATATCAGTCTTTCTCTGTAGAAAGCAAAATGAAACCAAAACAAATTGAGCTGAAAATCAATGAAATTGTTCCTGTATTTAACAAATCTTGAGAGTATACAATTTCTTTTCTCTTAAATCCTCATCTCACACTCCTTTTTCCAACAAACACCCAGACTCTCAGCCAAAAGATATCTTTCTATAAGGTTACAGAGAGATGGAGAAAGAAAACCCATCTGAGTTTAACAGGAGTTCTTTTACAAAAGTGTTTTTTAAGTACTGGAGATTTAACCTGCTTTTAATTTTTTTTTTTCTGGGACTACTTGAATTACTCTTAAGAAGTCTGGTATTTGAAATTATAGGTTACCAGTGTTTTATAAAACTACAAGCCATTAAAATTCCTCACACAGCAACAAGATATGCTGTCACTCACAGGCAGGAGATGTTACAAGCAAAGCAATATGTCTTGATATTACTTCATCCATAATCTTCCAGTGATTCATACTCTAAATTTGTTAAAGGGATCCTGAATTTAAATTCTGCTTTTAAAGAAGTGACTACAAAGCAATAATAAAATGACAGTTTCGTTTAATGACAGAGGAATTGAACCAACATCTCTACTTGTATATTAATAAATGTTATTAATAATTTCTTGATTAATGTAGGGAAAAAATGAAGTCCTAGTCCTGATGTTGTCAGGTTGCCTGATATTTTAATTTTTTTTCCTTAAAAGTTGGTGAAAATTCTAAAATTTCAGCTGAAAGAGCAAACACAGCTGTAAGTGTATTTGGACTAAGTTTGAATCTACCCTTAGGGTTGAATGGGAATCATGCTTTGCTTGCAAAAGCATATCCTCTCCAGTGCCATCCAGCAAAGCAAAAGATTGCCAGCAAAACATTGTGGCCCTTGCAGAGAAGTGTCCGTGTTAGCAGGAGCTCTTGCCGCCGGCAGTGCTGCAGAAAGTGATGCCAGTGACACACAGGCTGCTGACAGGCTGACACTGTGCATTAGTCTGTGCGCAAATGGTTCATGGTCAGACCAGAGTACAAGTCACTCCAGCCACGTCCCATCCTTTGTTCGGTGAGTGGGCTTGTACCTGGAAGTGAAGGTATTTAATTAAGGGTTATGTACCTGCCCACTGTTTTCTTAGGGTTGTTGAAAATTCAGATGCCTTCCTAAGTATAACTGATTGAGTTAAATGGAACTATTCTCTTGGAACCAGTAAAATGATGCCTTTCACTAATTTTTGCTGGTAATTATTTGCTGCCAAGGTTGTCATCTTTAACTGTAATCTTAGACTCCCAAATTGATGCTAAATTTTAGTTCTTCCCCTTTTCTGTAAACTCTTGATTTCTGACATCTATCCCAAAGCTATGGTCTCAGGATGAAGACTTGTCTTTACAAGTCTTCCCTCTCAAACTACTCTTGTACTTTCACTTTGCTTTCTCTCCTGAGAGCACAAATTTACCAACTTACTAAGGAATTTTCTTCTTCCTTCCTTGAACCTGTCTTGCATCAGAGTCCTTTATGTGGTCCTCAGAAAACATTCTAAAGCCTCTCTCCCCTACTTACTGTGGCTTTTGGACAAAACACGAAGATGAATAAAACATGTCAAAATTTTGGGCTTAAACTGGTTACTTATAATGGAGTAATTAAGTAGTTGAGCTCATGCTTTTGTAGAGGTTGCTGGAGTGACCAAAGCCTCTCTGTCTTGAGTGTGAACTGTAGGACGTGTGAGACCCTCACTGATCTTCCTCTGTGAAAAATGGGTCTGCTTTGTCTAATACTTAAATGTATATTTTGTATGTGTTTTGACAAACAGGAAGTGAATAAGTCAGGCATCTATGCTCAAGAAAATGAGGGAGAAAATTATTATGTTTCAAAATAATTTGTGGTTAGTTTCCCCAACGAAAAAAAATGCCAAAACCATAAAGAAACCTAAGAAACTCAGGGAAAACTGCTGGATTTCTTTGGTTGTTTGTTTCTTCTCCATTGAAATGCTTTAAAGCAACATTTGCTATTGAGATCTCTCCTTTAGGTTTTAACTACCCAGGCACATGAAGCAGCATCAGCAGATGCAGTGGACTAAGATTAATATTAATTCACAGGTGTAAATACTGTAAATTTTGAGGCTAATAAGAAGAAAGTTCTATTTTAATTTCTTTAATACTCATTGTGTTTTACATGTGGCTTCTACAATGCTTTTTTATTTGTTATTTTCCTATCAACTTTTTCTAATTTTATTTTAGAAATCCATGGTAACTAAACTTATGCTCTAGGTGCAATATTTCATGCTGTGTCCGGCCACCCCTTTTTTATTTATGCACCTTATTTACTTTCACTGCTCATCAGAACAACATGCTTTAATTCAAATACAACATGGTTTTGCACTTGAATTACTCATCCACTAAATCCCTAGGTAAGTTGAAATGGTCAGTAAGTCTGTGTTAGTATGATTTCTGTATCCTTAAAGACAAATGTGATCCTTGTATACCTTTGTAATTTTAAATGAGAAACAAAGCTGTATTTTCTGTACTTACATCATTGCTTTAAAGACTGAAGAAAAATAGGTTTATTGATCTATATGGCTAGGCTTGATGTGTGCCTAAGAGGTGAAAAAATCTTTAAAGTAAATAGAGAACTTTTAGTACTTCAAATATACAAAGGTATTGTGGGTTCATGTTCTAGTTACTCAGCTTTCATAAATATGGAATTTTAGAACAAAAATTAACAACAAAGAGAAATCAGTAATTTTCAGCCTGGTTAATAGAAATTATGGTACACTTCTGCTGTTTTACTGCAATCCTACTGAGTCTTCACTAAGACTCAGTTCCCTCATATTCCCCTGCAATCTGTTTTATTCTTTGTGCCAGGTATGTGTGCTTTAATTGCTCTGGGATGGGGTTTTAGTTTAAACAGCCTGCCCTCAGCCAGAAAGAGAATATGGTAATGTCTTTCACATGGGAAGAGTCACAGTATTAAATGTAAATAACATTCAGGTGAGAAGATGAAAACAAGAAAAAGGTTTTCTCTCCCCACAACCCCTTGTTTCTCCTCAATTAGGTGGTTGGGATCTTATTCAGCTGCTGTTGCTTTTATCTCCTAGTCTTGTTCATAGAGGGGGAAAAGGTAGAGAATTCCCCATCTTTGTGGTATGGCAGAACTAGGCTTCTGCTTTTCCTTGGTCTGATGATTTTGTCTTTTTGTGGTGGGCTTCCAGCTAATGCTGCAATGCTTCATGTCACATGGAAGGAAAAGAGGTATGTGATGGTCTTTTTGTTAATTCTTGTGTATCTATGTGGTTTATTTACTTTTGTTCAAGCTGCAGTTCTGTAAACAGAAGTTTTACATCTGACTTTTTTTTTCATTTAAATAAAGGCATTTCAAATTCTTATAGCTGTAAAGAAAAACTTGAAAGGATTACTGCAATATGCTATATGAATACTGTATTGTAGAGCTATTTTCCTACGACTAATTAATGATGCTATAAAATATGCTATGAAATGCATCAAATTCACACACAGGATCACAGAATATTTTGAGTTGGAAGGGTTTTAAAGTTATGCAAACAACCCTTGAAACTGGGACATAGGCCTGGAACTTCAGGTTCAAGGATATATATTTCCTTGTTTCTGCTTTCCCACTGGGACCCAAGAAGTTGCCTTAACAAATGTCAAAACAGACTTCATCAAAATTTATTTCTGTTCTTTCTCCTAAGCAGTTTTGTTTGTTTACTGTCAATGTTTCTGATACTCTCAGCTGCCTATTCTCTGCAACCTCGCACCATAAGTGGCACTACAAAACGCTGCCATCTGGATTTCAGAGGGCCTTCAAAACTGCTGAGTTATAAATCCTCTCCACTTCAGTGCTGTCCAGGTCAAGAACTTGGTTCTGCCTCCAGCAATGCTGGTTATAAACTGGTTGTAAACTATACGAAGCTAAATAATTTAAGGAAGTTGTCAAAAATATGAGAGCAGGGCTAATCCTTAAGTCTAGCTAAGACCAAATGCATGATAAAAGTGGTGCAAAGAGTATGTCTTGATTGGTGCAGAACCAGACAGTGCTGCTGTCCTCAGTGGTGTCCTAGATGAGGAGTTCAGCTGCACAGAATGAGGACACTTTATGATTTTCAGTGTGATCCTGGGAGATAGAGGATGCCCAACAACTCATTATTTAGTGCCTCTGAGCTCGGTGTCTGGTCCCCATATGTTTAGGAGATTTGAGCACTGGTTATTCAGTTTAAGAGAAGGGACTATAATTCTTTAACTGAATGGCTGCCCTGGCTTTTTATAAACTGCTGAAAACATTCATATCAGGAAAACAGTGAATCTGTTATGAATAAATGCAAAATGAACAGAAGGTGCTCAGACATTTTTAGCTGGTAATGATGAGAAATCAGTAAACACATGGATAAAGTGATTGCAGAGCATCCTGTAGATGAGGTTGCAGAAATCCAGCTGACATGTTCCCAAAATATTCCTTATTTATTTTAATTTTTTCCTGTTACACCAGATATTTCTCACCAAGGGTAAATGTTTTAGTTAATGTCACTAATGGCCTTAGGTTTTAAATCCACATTTATGTAATATTTTCCCCTCTTTCTATCTAAAGGAAAAAAAAGTATGAATATTGACCTTCTCTAGATAAGAAAAGTACAGAGGTGTTATTTTTTGTGCCTCCTTCCCCTAAAGAAAGGGGGTGGAAAGGATGAAATTGATTCTAAATACTCTATCTGAAATGCTGCACCTGTTCTTGCAACAAGCTTCCTAAAATGAACTATTGTAGCTATAACTTTTGTATATAGTTATTCTCTCTCAGAAGAAAAAGATTAGGAGCCCTTTTATGTAATTTTGTTTAGTTCTGTTCTCAAGGTTTTGCTATTACTATGGGTTTTTTGATGCTTCAGAGGCAAAGTGATGTCACATTGCTGTGATAAAACGTGTGATTTGACAATTCTTCCCTTGTGCCCTGTGAGGCAGAAGAGAACAGAATGCAAATGCTTATTTGCATTTCATTGCAGGTAGGTGCACAGGAAAGGCAGGCAGCCATTGCTTCCTGCAATCTGCTGCACCTTGCCCATCCAGGAATCATCTCTGTATCCTCCTTGCAGGTTCTGCTGATGTTACTTATGCACAATGGCTCCTCAACCTCCTGACTGTCTTTGTACCCAATTCAATGCCTAGGGGCTGACCCTTATGTTTCAGAAATATTTCCTGCATGAATGATAATGTGAAGAGAACACCGTGACTACTTAATGTTTCCCTAGTACTTTCATATACTTAAGTCCCTTAGAAAATTAACTCTGAGAAAACTAACCAAAGTTTACTCAATGAAAAGAACAAAAGGCACTGCTCTTCTAAAATAGAGACTGTATGGGGATGGGAAGCAGTGTTAATTAATTCACTGCTTAAATAGAATTGTGACCTGTGCTCCTTTTTTTTTCTTTTTTCATTAGATATGTTTTGGATATTCCTGAACTGATATTTACTGAACTTTTAACATTTCTTGAGGTATTTAACCTTTCTTATAGCCTGGAGTCAGAGGTGCAGGTATTGGTTGCCTACATCTCTCTAGACCTTTATTCCCTTAGTGACTTCTAAGGGGTCTCACTGAAGAATGGGTGATAACTTGGGGATTTCATTCTGGGATCTTCTGAACTACAGGTCAGAGTCCAGCTTGCTGAACTATTCATCTTTCTGTAGTAAGAGGGGAATACTGAGAATACAAGTATTGAAACAGTCCTAAAACTAAAGGTCAATGTTTTAAAATTCCTTCTCAGAAAAGAAAATCTACCTGATATTTCAGAGGCGGAAATGGTTGGTGTGTTGGGCGTGCATGGCCAAGCTTTGTAGCTGGAAGGGATACAGGGATAGCTTCTGTGAAAGCTGCCAGAGGCTTCCTTCATGGAACAACTCTGCAGACTAAGGTCAGTGGAGGACAAGGTGCAGAGGGTGCTCCAGGCACTGGAGCTGAGATTCCTCTGCAGGCTGTGGTGCAGCTGTGCCCTTGCAATGCATGGAGGTCAATGGGAGTGCAGAGATCCACCTGGAGCCCATGAGGAGCCCATACTAGAGCAGGTGGATGCCTGAGAGGAGGCTGTGATTCCATGGGAAGGAAGCCCGTGCTGGACCAGGGTCCTGGCAGGGATCTGCAGACCTGGGGAGAGACGAGCCCACAGTTGAACAGGTTTTCTGGAGGGACTGGTGACCCTATGGGGGCCCCATGCTGAAGCAGCCTGTGCCCAAAGAAAGGTCTGCACCCCATGGAAAAGGGATCCATGTTGGAGCAGTTTGTGGGGAGCTGTTGCTGATGAGATGAGCTCACATTGGAGCAGTTCATGGAGAACTGTCTCCCCTAGGAGCGACTCCATGCTGAAGCAGGGGAAAGACTCCATTCCCTGAGCAGTGGGAAAAATAACATAGAATGGATTGACCATAACCCCCATTCCCCATCTCCCTACTATGCTGGAGGGGAGGAGGTAGAACTGGGAAGGAGCAGGGGGTGGGGGAGAATGTGGTTTTAAGGGTTTATTTTACTTCTCATTATCCTGATCGGATGTTGTCAGTACTAAATTCAGTTAATATTCCAAATTCAAGTCTGTTTTGCCTGTGGTGGCATTTGATGGGTGATCTTTTTTGGTCCTTAAGTAATGAATCTTTTGTTTTATTTTCTCTTCTATTCTGCCATGGAGAAGAGTGATAGAGAGGCTTTGGTGGATCTGGCATCCAGCCAGTGTCAGACCACTACAGTTGGAAAAGACCTTTAAGATCAGCAAATCTAGCTGGAAAACTGCTTATCCAAGAGAATAAAGATGCTAGAAATCACAAAGTATTAGTGAGACTGGGATTGTCTGTCTCTAGTTTATATTAACTTTTTCTCTTTCTTTCTTCTAATGTTATCTGTCACTGAGAAATAACTTGTACAAACAGAAACAAATGTAATTTTTGCCAGGGTTTTCAGCAGCCTGTCACAAATTTTGTACAAAAGAAAAAAAAAGCACCTGTGAATAAAGCATGTGCAAGAAATTTGCATTTGCTTAGCGATGCTCTTTTTCAAGACAGAGGAGTGGTGTTGTTTTGGTTCTTGAACACACGATTCACCTGTAGTATTAATGAAATTATTTAAGTTCCTTTAAGAGTTTGGCATTTTAACTTGCCTGTTTAATTCCTCTGGCCAATATGGGATATAGACAAAGTTTGTAAAATTCTCAGACTCTTTTTTTTAATAATATTTTGATGTTCCGCTAAAGTCAAAACACAGACTTAAATTTTATAATAGAAAAAAACAAAAAAGTCTTTCACTGAAAACATTTTGCAATAAGGCAAACCCAAATTAAAATATCCAAATCTAAACAGGAGACAACCTATAGAACAACTTTCAGGGAGCAAAAGGGGACCAAAAAGCTCTTTGGCCACATGTAGCAGCTAGTGGTTTCCAAGCACCATTTTTCTATTAGGCCTCTTGCAAATGTTTCACAGTAAGCATCTGTAGCACTTGTGTTCCTCCAGCAATTCCCATGCCCTCTCCAGTGTAAGAGGAGAAACTTGTGTAGTAGTGACTCCAGTGTTGCACTCAGTGTAAATGGATGTGAACTGTCTAAGACAATATACTGTGGACTGTGACAGCTGGGCTCTGCGTGCTGCTTCTGGTTTTTTGAGTTTTTTTAACTCCTGCTACAAGGGCTGCAACTGCAAGGAGCAAAATACAGAATGAAGAGCTGCAGAGAGCAACACAACAAACTACCACAACCATATTTACCAGCTTGGTGCATCTGTAATATTCATCTTTCTACTATTCAGGAGTAAGGGTAGATGCGTATTAACATATGTCAAACTGAGATATTCACAGGGCTGTGAGGACTTTTCATTCACTATTATTAAAACTTTTCTGAATGTTCACAGAGAAGTTTTACTAAGAACTGCTGTAAAAATTAATATTGGTTGCAATTTTCTTTTATATAAAAGTCTTGCAAGTCTGGAGAATTTCCAGGGAATGGGAAGATCTCATCAGCACTTAAACAAAATAGACAAAATAACCTCGGTAACTGGGATGGTTGCCTGGACACCGCCACTAGACAAGATGATTGAGACTGATATGGGAGGCAATCAGACAGTAATGTTAGCACAGCTAATGCCAATCAGCATGGTGCTATGGAAAGCAGGTTGCCTGTTGTATTTTCTGTTGAGTTGGATTGGAGGTGCTAAGTGAGACAGCCTTTGCTTACATTCATGTGTGAAATGGAGCTTGTATGCAATGTGAATTTATTGAAGCAACATATGTGCTGACAGCAGATATAAAACAGAATTATGTCAATGTATAGAAAAATAAGATGTGGAAGCATCCAGTAATGTGGATATTTTTCATATTAGAGTTTTCAAGTAGGACTTGTTCCTTTAGCTTTAATGGGTATTTTGTTGTGGAAGCATGAAGTCATTGCTGGCTTAAAGGGAGCATCGAGAAAATGTCAAAATCTGGCCCTGTGTGCTCCTGAAATGGACAGTGAAATGGACTTGAAAGCAGTGAGGTTTTGGGATGCAGTGTCTTAGCAATAATAATTACTTAAGAGACTATTTTTGGAGACTAAATACATAAATGTGCTACACTGAAATAGAAGTGTCCAGGTACACCTATAAACACATTTATAAAAGCACCAGTGGCAAGTATTTGATAAAAGTTTCTCCTTATAAAGACATCAACGTGTTATTACTGCATGCAATGTGATTTTAATTTTCCCATTTGTATGGGCATGCAAGTCACAGAACACCAGCAATATTAAGAATGCCTATGTTCATTAGACAGTAATTAGTAGGTAACGCTAAACTCACTCACACCTCTCTCTAGTACCCTTTGTGGGCTAACCCAAGCTGGATGCCCAGAGGCTGACAGATTCCAGAGATCTTGTTTCTAGCAGGCACACAAATATCCCTGTGGCTTTATCTGTTTTGCGCAGCTCCTTGCTGATGCTGGTGTGTGCTGGTGGCCTTGTACAGGTTGGGCTGAGCCTTGTGGCCTGATTTCTCCAGTCATTCTAGATTCATTGAGACCATCAGTCTCTGGAGCTTCTCAGTCTATGGGAGATGGTCACACACTACCTTCCTGCAGAAGCCATGGAAACATGAGTTATTTGTTTTTCAGCGCCTTCAGCTGCACCAGGTGTTTTGTCCCTTTTTGAAAACATAACACTGTTTTCAAGACAATTTCTACTGTTTTTAGAAAGATTCAAAACCAAACACCTCTGCTGCCCAAAGCTTAACTGATGCTTTTCAGAGAAAAAAACCATAAAACAACAGTTTTCTTGTGATTTTTGCTAAACAACAACAAAAAATAATGTATGGTGCTGACAAATTGGAGATCTAATTTATATAGTTACATTTGTGCAAGGAGGTACAAAAGCTTTCAGATATATTGAAGCCATAGTACAGCAATTTTTCCATTTCAGGAAATGAACAAAAATAACTTTGGAGAAAGAAAAGCTGTGTGCTTACTGAAACTATTGACTCGTTCTTTAAGGGAAAACATCTCTGTTATAAGTTACCTGTCAGTCTTTCCATTCTGTGGTTTGTTGGTTTGGGGATTTTTTAATGTTTAAATTTTGCTTCAGATACTCAGTTTCATCTCAAAATTGGGTTTTGAGTGGTTACTAGTTTTAGACTGCCAAATCATGATAATCCATCAAAAGCCATGCGAAAAGGTTGATAGTACCCTAAATGGGACTGCCTGAAACAAATCTCTTCAGATTCTACAGTAGCTGCTTCAAGTAGGAGCAGCTTCCTCAGATCTTTGTGGACTGAGTAAACCAACCCCAAAGGTGATGTCATGACTGTTCATGAAGAGGTTAAGAGGTTAAAGCCTTTTTTAGCAGTTTGAGTTTCTTTGTTCTAAATATATTGTCAGACATAGGGCACTGAAACCCTGGCCAGAAAGAAGAGACCTGTAAGGAGACATATTTATATATATATATATATATATATAAAAATGTATGGTCAAAACAAGAGCTGTAGAAATGGCCCTTGGGGAAAAAAATTCAGAATGTCACTGGGGTAAGTGCTGCCTGGAAAGGTCCTTGGAGTAAGAAAAACTAAATTATAGTATGCCTCTTTTCTCTGAATGTAGAAGAATTTGGACTAGGGTACTTTTTTTTTTTAAGTGAATGTAGGAAATGACTACATAAATATCTTCTTTTTGAGAGTGCTTTGAGGGAGCTAGGAATTATTTCTGAAAACAATAGAAATAAATTTTTGTGTGGCTCTTAAATGAATCAGATATGCCGGAGCTTTTCAAAAATTGTGGAGAAAGGGTGAATGAGGTTGTGTTACATATCTGAATTTATTCATGATATAATGTCCATAAACCTCTTCAACTAAGCATTGATGTTTTAAGCTTTCATAGGGATCAGGGAAATTTAATTATATATTTCTGAGATGTGGAGCCATGCTACAAAAGTGAGCCACAAGAGTCAGCTTAAAATATAGACAGCTTGCAAAAAAAAAAAGTGAACATCACAAGGCATGATTTAACCTAGCTTGAAAATCCTTGCTTTGTTATAGCTTTAAGAAGATGGCAAACTTTAAAGTTAAAAACTGGATTTTACAGAAAATAATTTTTCCCCAGTAAAGCTGATGTGGAAAATTCTGGTATTAATTGTGGTTGGTTTAATGCATCTTTGGTTATTTATAATTACTGTTATTGTTAGCATCTCCAGAAGTATTTGCACATGATATGGTTCATAACAATAAATTGCAGACACCAGTCTTCAGAGCAATGTGAAACCACTTGAACACTTGTAAAGGTTACTACAGCCTGGAGAAGTCGTGGTTGAAGAAAACGATCCCAGGGCCCTTCATTGCCTTGAGAAAGTCTGTGCTCTGTTACCTGGGTCTGTCACCTCTAAAGGAACTGTGGCCTTCAGATGGTAGCAAGAGCTGCTGCAGCATCAGTCGTTGTCTGATGTTTCCACACCCCTTCTGGCCTATTCCAGCAGTAAGAGAGAACACAACCCATCCCAGTGCCAGCTACTGCTGCGACAGAATGACAGCTGGCAGTCACAACCAGGAACAAATGGGAGCTGCTACTTTGTGAGCAGTGGCTCTCTGAGGCAGGCGGGGTGCAGCAGAAGACAGGGCTGCCCTAATATGAAACTTCCTAGAAAATTGACTTATGTCACTTTTCCAAAATTGATCTCTAAAACAAAACAAAAAACCCCAAACCAAACAGCAAACCCTCATTTAAAGGCAAACGTCTGCCTTTATCAACTACTGTAACAAGATTGATTGGTTATATTTTTCTTCTACTGTTCCTTGTAGAAAGTGCCCAACTTTAAGCCTCTGTTCTCCTTTTTCCTGAACTTAACTGTAAACATAAATGATGTTTTACTTGAGAAATGTGGTAGTAATCTGAATAGAATCTTTCATAGAAACTGGTGAACAGGACCATATGTCTTCCTCTAGACAGCTAAGTATTAGATGTTTAATTGAGAAAAATCCCCAGAATATCAGCTGCATTCAACTGCATGTCCAAAAGCAGTCTCTAAAAACCCTCAACATTTAGTATGAAAGTTTTGTTTCCTTTTGTGATTTTATTCTAGCTTTTTTTTTTTAATAAAAAAATCAAAAAGTGGCATAAAGACTGGGAGATTTTGAGTAAGTGATTCATATCTAAATGACACCGAGACAGATTAAATACCTGCAGGAGTTCTTGCAGCTTAGGTTTTACACAAATAGCAGAGGTCAAACTTGTTGGAAGGATAAATGTGAGAGCTCCATGGCAATCACTTAGCTATCACACGGTTATCACTTGTAGTGTCCAGGATGGATTTAACTGCTAAGTGTATGAAGGTAAGGCTCTGTTACCCCCTGTTATCCCACACTGAGAGTGTTAGTCATTCTGGGAAAAGTGGATAGCTTTAGATTTTTGATGAAATGAGGCGGGTGTGGGGACAGCTGTGGTTTGACTGCAGGCACGGAAGCGTTCGTGCACAGCATCGAGCAGGACCAATGAGTAGGGGTGAGGGAAAGGGCCAGATCTATATTCCTCAGTAAATCCATGTCTGCATAAAAGAAATTCTCTGAAATCCTGTGGACTGGAACTGCTGCCAACAGGCAAGAGCTGGTGATTAAAGAAAATAATCCTTGTCTTTTGATGGCTTGTTTAGAATTTGTGCAGACGATGAAGCCGAGCATCAAGTGCACCTAAAAGGCAAAATAGATATTTTCTGTTGGCTGACATTTATTCTTATTTTCTTTCATTAGAATGGCTTTAAACATCCATTTGCTCAGGATTTTGTGTGACATTATGTGTGTGCTTCACATGTCTGTAAAAAGAGAGGTAACCTTTAAATCCATCACTTTTGCACAATATTAACTCAGCAATGTCCTCATAGGGGTAAAGGCTCTGGAACTTGTAAATGAAAGGGTTGTTGAAACTCCATATGCTCTGACTTAATTTCTTCTGCATTGGAATTACATATGTTCCTAGCTTAAACCAGGATTTTCCAGTGGCTTAGAATGCCCTAGCTGATTTTAATAACTCATTGAACTGGGATGTGGATGTATAGCTAAAAATTTAGCGGTATAGTAGACTTTTCCAATTTTTCTTTCCATTGGGACTGTGGCTATTTTCTACCATATTAGATGCTGCTGCTACCTTCCTTGAGGTGACACATTCTGTGTTTAACAAATGGTAGTTAGGTATTGAAAGAATCATTAATTTTTTGTAATTGCTCTTATCATAATTATAACCAGGGTGATTTTTGTCTGCCTTTTGCTCTTTGTAATTTGAAGGTAGCAGTGTGGGGTTAAGGTTCTCAGGCTACTCTTCTCTATAGATGTTAAGAAATCACCACTGGAGATACCCAATTCTACTAAAGAATGCTGCTTCTCTTGCATTGTGCTGTGGTTCAGATCACTGAACCTCTGTTGAGATCCATGCCAGCCAGAAAACATGCAGCCTCCACGATATTATGCTACAAGGCTTGGAGGGACATGAGAGCATCTTTATAACCTGTCAACTGGCTTGGTAGGGAATCGACTTGAAGTAGCAGATTGATTTTATGCAGAGGAAGATGGAAAAAAGTCTGGCTCTCTGTTCTGACATCCTGTACCCCTCAGGTGGGCTGAGTTTGCCCTACTTCATGTTTTGTTTTTCTGTGAGGCTTTGGGAGTGTGGGAGTGTTTGTTGTTGTTGGTTTTTTTTTTTTGTTTTTTTTTTTTTTTTTTAGCATTTCCAGACAACAGTTTTGAATAGGATTTGGCTGTCTCCCAGCTCATGCTGTGTGTGGACAATGTAAAGAACATCCTACTTGCCATTTGAAAGATTTTAATTCTGTTCAGAAAATTTTTCAAGTTAAAAAGTTTCTCTGCAATGACAATGCGTGAAACTCAAGAAAATGGTGGGCACAAACTGTACAGGACTGTTCCTGCATCCTGTTGCTGGTGATCTGAATCCTGCTGCACATCTCAGTGCAAACCGCATTTCAATCTCTTTTCAGGCACTGCAACATAAGCCTCAGCTGTCTCAGTAGGAGTTGAGCCCTGAAAGGACTTTGCCTCCTAAGATCAGGGTCCTGGGGAGCCTATTTGTAGCCAAAGGCTTTCTGCAACAAAGGCAGCTGATCTTTGCAAATGTGCAGTCGGATTTCCCTCCCCTGCCCCTCCTTTTGAGAATGATGATTCTCTACAATTAAAGGTCTTGCTTTCTGGTGTGCTTCAGAGAGCTAATGTTGATTTGTTTGGTTTTGTGTTAGGTTTGTTTGTTTTGTTTGTTTTTTTCCTTGGTTTTGTTTTTAATTCCACCTCCCCCACCCCCAGCTCTTTCCACAGTCTGGAAAATAAAGGAGTAGATGAATCATCATTTCAGCTTTCCAATCCTTGTTTTACCTGTGATTTTTACATCTCCTAATAAGCTGTAGGACTAAATTGTTGAGATTCCTAATAGGAAGACAAGACATTGGAATGACAAAGCAAATCAGTGGTGCTGTCTCTCATGGGGAAGGTTTCACTGACTCTAACTCCCAGAATAAGCATCAGTAATTTTATTGACACTGGCCATCAATAACTTAATTGGATTTAACTGCATACCAGTCAAATCCACTGCTATGTGCTTGCTGTTTTTCATAGTATGTCTTGTTCAAAACAGCATCGTTAGCTGTACAAATTCAATTTATGTTAAATGATATTTCAGCCTTGTGGATAATTGCCTGCAGGAAATATCGAGCAATTTTTTCCCTCTTTCTGTAAGAATGGAGTGGCAGTGTGAGTGCTAATGATTATTTAGAGTGCTTTTATTAAAAAAAGAACAAAAGAAAGAGCACCCACAACCAAATACACTTTCTGACAGCATTCATTAGAATTTAATTGGAATTTTATCAAGATGAATGTGGTTAAGCACTACATTGCACTAAAGGCAAGGGGGAGCTTCCAATGGACTGTGGAACAATACCAAGAATGGATTTGGCATGTTTTCCATATATTTACTTGAGGCTGTTTGAGGCAAGGATACTCAAGAGTTAAAGGCGTGAGTTTAGACAGCATAATGGAGAGAAAAGTATATCTGTGGTCCTTGTGACACTTTACAGAATTCTTAGGTTCCATTTTGCATTTGTTTTCTGAATACACATGTTAATAAATGAGTTCTTTTCTGGAAGGATTTTATAGGCAAGGAAACCTTAGAGCAGCTGTGAAGGGACTGCACATAACCCTGGAGCAGTCATTCTGTACCAAGAAGTGCACTGTAGAGGAAGTGGTCTCCTGAGACTGTGAATCCATGGCAAAACTCCTCTGTGTTTAACCTTTGAAACAAATAATGGTTCCCCACATAGCAATAATATACTCAGGAAAATTTTGATTTACATTCACAACTTTTATTCTAACCTGCAAAGCTGTGGGAGCCTTGTGAGGGGTGTAAGTGACCTAATGAAAGGCTGGAACTGTTTAAACAAAGCAGATCCTGTTCTTGTCAAGCAGTATGGTCTCAAAGTAGGGCACTTGGCTGCAATGCAGAAAAGTTTGGTTTCTTGCCATGCACCAGTTCTGTGATGTTTGGGAAATCTCTCCTTCCTGTATGCTTCATTTATCTTTCTGAAAATTTGTAATGATCTCTCTTGTATGACCCTGAGCTTCACAGCTTAAAATCTAGATAAAACAGGATATAATCTTCAGAAAACCTGCTTACAGGATTTCATGGAACAAGGGACTTTATGCCTGACAGCCTGTTGCTTTGGAGACAGACAGACATGTTCTGTATCCTGCTCAGTTTCTTGACTTAGACGAGTCAAATATTCTTATGGTAAAGAATCAATATGTACATGTTTGAGAAAACCACTCTGATCTAAGGCTTGCAGGCTGTATGGCTTGTCTAAAAAATTATTTTGAATGGGTTTAGACAGTTTCTTTTTCCCTTGTCCTTTTCTGGGACTCTGCTTCTGAAAGATGCATTTTCTGACATCTCCTGAAATTTGATTGCCAATAAGAAGTTAAGCTTTCATTCCAGAGCATCACAAATCCTGATGTTTAGCAAGGCCACCTTCCCTCCTGTCTACCTAACCTTTAAAAGCCCTTGTTGTGCAAGTCCTTTTAACATTGCCTTTAACATCCACTTATTTGAGGAGGTCCCAGGGACACCTTTGGTTCTCCTTCTCCAGCTAAGCCACCTGCTATTCTTTTTTGAGACTGTCTTGTCTTACCTCATTATCTGCAGCCTTCCTGAGCAAATGTTTAGCTAATGAGGCTCTGGCATTGCACAACAAAAAGGGGCTACTTAAGTCTTTTTAAGCAAATGTTCAGGTTTAAGCAACTCCATAAAAAACCTAGTTTTCAGTGGAAGGAAATTCATACCTTTTTGAGGAAAAGAGGATTAAAATATGACACTAAAACAAGTAAAAGTCCTTTGACATTGTGGATGGACTACAGCACCAGAATACTAGAAACATCTACTGTATGATTATTGATAACTTATTTTTGTGCTAGATGCTACATGTGCCAATAAACTTGTAAGCTTTTTAATCACATAAATATTGTCTGGATTACATCTGGAAGAAGGGTAGCAGGATATTGATTCTTAGAGCTTACCTTATTTCCTCAAAAGTAACAACTCATAAGGAAAAACTCTTGCAAAATTCAGATTGTTCTCAGCTGAATTGCTCAGCTACCCTTTAATAGAATAAAGTCTCTGAGTCATGGTTGTCCTTGGGATTGCACTCAGCAGCTGTGTGCATATGTAATAGGTTGAGGAATTCCTCCCTCTTGAAAAGTCAAATTGCTCAATTTTCTCATGAAACAAAATTAGTTCTGTGAGTTTTAAATAAAAAGCAATGAATACACTCATACTGCAGTGGGAGTGTTGTACCCTCCCTTTTAGCCAGTGTTGGAGGACACTCAAGATTAAGAGCAGATCAGCTTGGTTCACAAATTTTTGTTGTCAAAGTCAGAACCCAGACCAAAATGCCAGTTTACTCAGATAAATGGGGACTAAAACCCTGCGTTCTCTCCCTGAATTTGCCAAACATTTAATTAAAAATGAACTAGAGGGAGTTCAACACAGGAATAGCATGTGTTTCATGGCAGGAACATGTGCTGAGCTAGAGAGAGGTTAGTCAATTTCTCAGCTTAATTCTGTGAGTTTTGTAAATGTTGCATGAAAGGATATCAGAAGGCATCTCCACAGCACTGCTATTTCTATTCAACCAAATTATTCCTGAACTGGACTTGACAATTATTCTTGCAAAAACTCTGGATCAGCCATTTGTCATTTGTAATGCATAAACTGTTTTCTAAAGCAGGATGTCTATTCCTAGGCATCCTAATTTACAATCTAAACAGTTCTTTGCTAAGTACTAATGATTGTATAATGTTTTATCACAGTTGAACATGACTTTTTGTACTGACACCACCATGACATTGTGATTGATCAAGTTGGTGAAATTATAATTTTTAAGCTTTTGTAAAGTTTGTACTATTTTTTCAAACTAATCAACTTTTCTCATTTTTTTGAGCTGTCAAAAACACTTGCAACTACAATTGGATCCTTTTTATGATACTAATTTTGTATTTCAGAAAACTACTACTCTTTAATAAGGTCTAAGATTTACTGAAATATAATCCTACTGTAGAATCACACAGAATCAGATATTAATACTTCCTAGTTACATATTACTTGCAAAAATCCACCACTGGAGAAAAGAGAATGCTCTATGCTCTGAAAATGAACAGATTTGTGGTAGTTTAACACAGGTCAGAAATTAAATTTCAAATAAGCCATGTCTCTTTACCTTTGTCCTGCTATTACCAGAAGGAGCAGGGTAGAGACTATGGGTTGAGATAATTTACTGAAAGCAAAACAGCAATGGAGTAAGAGCCACATTCTCTGCCCCCTCTCTGCAACCAGGACAAGCTTGTAATACAGTTTCAGTCTTCTATAGTGGCACAAAATCTCTCAAGCATAAGCCAACATCCCTTTATGTGGTCAGAGTCATAAGCAAGTTTACTGTTATCTCAGTTTTGCATATTCTCTCATCTCCCCTGGTTTAATAATGATTAAAACTGTGTGTTATAAAGCTCTTCACACATCACGTTATACATGGATAGACTCCTATGCGGCAAAGCTACTTGGCACGTAAGAGTAAAAAAAAAAAAAATAGGAAATACCAAATGAAGGCTCTGGGAACTGCACATTCAGTGGTGATATCAAAATAACTATAAAGGGAGACTATCAGAGTAAAGTCTATTTATAGAAAGTATGTGTCAGGAGCACAATGCACTGAATAGAAGAAGAAATCTTTGAGTTAGCAATGTGCACAGTGGCAGATATATATATAGCAGTCTTCTGTGCTCTGCAGAGGTTTTGTGACTTTTTAAAAGTGAATTTATTTTTTGAGAAAGTTGGCATAATAACACCATTAGAAATAAAATTCCTTTGGCTACCTGCAAACAGGGGAAAGTATGAAGAAATGTCATGTTCAAGCTTTCTCTGTTAGTACTTGTTAATCCTTTTTTAAAGGTGCAGTATAACAGATGAAACCTTGTGAGTTTTACACAATCATTTTACAATTCTAGCATTTCAGGGTGCCCATGGAGAATGCATTTGACCCAATGCCCTTCTATTTTCTTGGCTAGTGCCCATGGCTTTGGAGGTGGAACATCTTAGAGCATTTATGTTGGTGACTGAAGCGAACTTTAAATTTGAAGTTTGTGAGTAATGATAATAGTGCTGTGAAGCAAGCATCTAAACAAGAAAAAAGGTGTTAGGGGAATTGTGATGTCTCCAGTTTACCAGGTGTACTCTTGCTTTTGAAGGTATTACAAGGCTTAAAAAAAAGCTAAATTTGACAAGTGTCTCTCTTTCTTCAAAGGCCCTAATAAAAGAAAGAAACAGAGTCACTATGTCCTGTATCTAAAATAACTTGGAGGTATCCCATCCTGAAACATTGCTACAAAAGACTAAGTCTCAAAATATTTTGGTGCATTGACAAAATGACTAAGAGTGATCTAATTGAGGTCTTGGAGTAGCGTATGGTCTGAATATTTCTGCTGCTTTGCCAAACTTCTTCAGTCCCTAACCTGACGGCTGTCACCTACTAGGACCTGGATTATTTCTGAAACATTGTACTATGAAAACAATTGGGTTTGGCTTCAATGAAAAAACAAAACTTTTGCATTTAAAAGAAGCCACAAAGCATTTTTCTTTCACAGTTCTCTCCTCTTATGTGGACTACATCTTTGCATATTGGTTTGGTTACAAAATATAATTCCTAGTTTTTTTTTCTCTCTTTCAGCCAGGTTAGTGCTTATGTCTGTCTTTTTTCTGTATTTGCTTTTAATTACTGCAGTTGCACGAATTAGTCTTAACATTATATTTTTTACTATGCCTATTGTGATAAACTAGTACAGAGCATTGTAGATTAGTGCTCTGCACTGCAGTCAATTTTGCAGTGAGTGGGTTTCAGCAGCAGTAGTACATCTAGAAGATGGCACTGGAGTTGCTTTACAGCTGCAATTGCCAATGAAGTATGAGACTTACCTGTCTGATAATACCTGGATCCAGATTTCATTTCCTGCTTTTCACATCCTTCCCTTCAAAGATGAAGTTTCAGTGTCTGTAGTGCATGAACTGACACACTGTGTGGGAAGTTCTTGATCCAAACAGCAGCCTTTGTTCAAATTAAGCAGCCTTTGTTCAAATTATTAATGAAACTGGTCTTTACCCTACGAATGTAGCAAAGTAGGGGTTCTGACATATTGGAACCCAATATGTTCTTAAATTTTATGTTCAGGATATTCATCAGCAATTGAAGGAATCAAAAGGCTGGTTCTTTGTAGCAAGTTCATTTGGAATGTTTACATTTCCATTGAGGAAAGTTGTTCCTGCACAAGCATTTTCAGACAATCAGGAAAGATTAGTAAGTAGGAGCATTAAGACAGCAGCTAAGAAAGAACAGCCTCTAAAAGCCAGAGGAATAATTGAAAGTGGCTGAATAAAGTTCATTTTCAAGCCTATTGGTGCCCAAGTCATTTGAGATACAGTTTGAAAGGGAGAAAATGTAGCTGAAGAGCTTTAAGTCAAGAGTTTGGGACTGTTAAGAGCCTAGGTGACTTGGGGTGCTGGCAGTGGAGCCCAGAACAAACCACTCAAACTGACTTCCACAAATGCAAGGAAGGCTTGGTCTCCTTGGTTCCTTTTCTATAAACTACAAATATCTAGAATTTGAGAGGACAGTAGAGATGGGTACTTTAAAGTTGGATAATGTAATATTTATATTCTATGAATGCTGTAGTTATAAATATGTAATGTAAACTAGAAATCTGGTAGAAATGGAATGGTAAGTCTGGCCTGGGACTGAATCTCTTGAATATATGAAGTAAAGGAAATCTAGGGCTTCACATTAACCAAACAACTAGAGAACAAAATATTGCAATGAACAGGTGTCCATCTGTTTCACAGAATAATGTGTGGGGGCTGTAGGGAGAAAAGAGAACAATGTGGTTTTGCCAGACACTGAAATTCAGGATTCCTTTCATTCTGGTGTTTCCCCAGGTCCCTTTCAGCTTCAGACTGCTTCTGAACATAAGCAATTCAATTAATTTTTCTGGAATTGACACTCTTCAGTCTTCTGCTTTCAGAGGGAGGTCATTATATGAGGATAAAGGCTACAGTTCAGTTGTCATAAGGGATGCACAGGTTCCCAGGATTCCTTGGTTTTACACAGTTGAGTGAATTGTGCAGGTATTGTGGAAGCATGTTTTGAAGGGAATTTGCATCTCATTGTCATGTGAGTCAACCAAGTAGTAAAACCTGATAAATGGAACCTGAACAGGAAAAGAAAAATTTCTAAGAGCAAGAATTAAACAAAAACTGTCTGGAAATAGGAAACAAACGTAAAGGAGTTTTTGAGAAGCTGATGAAAATGAAACAAAGGAAAGGCGTATAGGAGGAGCAAGCTTTAGGTTAAATTTATCAGATAGTCAGAGAGTGCAGGTAAAGGATCATTACTAAGTAAGCAGGCACAAAGCTTGCCTGACATGATCAGAAGTAACACAGAAAAAGGTATGAAGGGGAAAACAGGTCAATTTAATAATCAGGTACTTTTTACCACTGTCCAAATAGCAGGGAAATACCACTGCAGAATCCTTCACAAAGACCATAATTTGGTATAACTTATAGCAATACTAAATTATATTATTTGAGTACCATTGGTTGTATTTGAATTGTCAGGTCAAAACTGTAAAAACTGTAAAGCATCAGTACTGCTATAGTGTTTATATAGTGTTTATGTTGTTCTCCCACCCACAATGTCATGTCAGATGTCAAGCAGAGCATTTGAAGTCACAAAGGGAAAAGCTCGCATTTTTATCTTCTTCCAACCCTCAGTTATCCTAAATGTTAAATTGTATTACAAAAGGGGTTTTTTGGTATCCATGTGGCAGGAGATTTAAGTGTTGGTCTTGGGCAACAGCCTCAATGAACTGAGACTCTTGGAATGAATAATTTCTTGCCCATGTTAATTTTCCTTGTGTATCATTTGTATGAGCAATGCATCTCTCTCATAAACTGACCTCTTTCTGACTGGGGAATTTAGAGGAAATGCTGGATTGGCAGGATAGGGAACAAGTGAGATAGAGTGGTGGGTAGGAGCCTTGTGTCCTGCTGCTAACAAATGTTTTCTACTGTGTGTTTTTGGCTGTTGTTTGTCCTATCCTTTGTTCTTCCTTTCAGGCCAATGGAGCAGAAGTGAGGGAAAGAAATACATGTGCAGCTCAGAAAATGACATTAAAAATAAAGAGGTTGAAATGAAATAATGTTGAAGTTATCTCCTTTTTTATTTGCTGAACTAATAACTTTTCTTGAGCAAAGTTACTTGAATAACCAATATAAAAGATAGACATGAACACTAAATCTAAGCTCCTATAAAAAACTGAAATGCTTAGTGACTGGGAAATATCTTTTGATTTACCTAGGGGTATTTTACTTCTACAAAATTCCTTGCCTTCTCTGGTTTCCATGGGTGCTGGATTGTTTAACTATTTTGTTTTTGTAGCAAACCTGACTTTTAAACTTCCATAAAGAGGAAATCAAAATTAATTCAAGCTTCCAGGCCTGATACTGTCCACATATTCTCATACAAGCACTATAGTTTATACATATCAAAGCAGTTCAGCTCATAGGTGAAAAAAATCAGATTACAGCTTCAGAGTGTTTTATCACAATATGGAAAACTCATTTTATTGCCATCCCTTTTTTTTTTCCTTAACATTTTTTTAAATTTAATTTTGGGTACTTTTTTATTCCTTTCCCTTGAAGAGAATGTAATAGGTATTTGTCAACTTTTGATGCTGGCATTAGAAAAGCACAGACAACTGCATGTCTATCTCACACCTCCATCTTCATCTGAATAAGACACATTGATTACACTAAAATATTTATCTGTCTCATGTAAAGCACGATAAACTCCCTGGGAATCTGAGCTGTAGGATGTGGTATGAGACATGAGCAGCTATCTGCTCCTTTGCTCTTAAACAGCTTTTTCTCTTCCAGTAAATTGCTAGTTTCATATGGGAAATCTGCTTTAGGTGTTGGATGATGAAATCTCAGGTGTTCAGGTCAGTGAGGATTCATTTTTCTTTTGGCCAATTCACAAGGAAATGTGGATGTATGCATATAGATGAGTCAAATTAGTCTCCTAAAAGACTATTGATGTAAGGTGTGTACAATCCAACCACTATGAATTTGCTGATCCAGGCTAATGTGTTTCACATTTCTCTTTAAATTATGACTTTCTATCATACAATCAGGCAGACAGGAAACATGGTCATTTTGACTGGCGAAATCAAATGGGATTTTTCCTAACTGTGAGTTAGAAAAATTTCTAGTTGTGAATTTCAGTAGATTTTCTGTTTGGATCATATTAAATAGCATGTAGTGATAGCAAGGTAAAAGAATGTCTTAAATGGTTTATTAGTTTGGGAGTTAATTTTGGTTATTTAAAAGTGTGTTCAATCACCCTATTCTCTTTCCTGGTACCTTTAGAAACTGCACCTACTGTGGCCTTCAAACCCTGATGTGGACAGTGACAAAAAACAGATAAAGTTTGTTGGTATTTGTTTGATTTTATGGTTTTGGGGTTATTTTAGAGTGACCACGTAAAAAGTACTGAATTCTGAATAGAGTTGAGATCCCAACTTTCCCCCTAGTGGGCCACACATATGTTGCTTTTATGAGATGGTTGCTGTCAGAAGAGATGGGATGCTCCTAGAGTAGGAGCTGGGTTCCAGCAGAGAATTGTAAAGGTTCCTCTGGAGGACATAGTAGAGACACTGATGGTGGCCTGTGGGTGTTACACCAGCCAGTCAGTACTAGATCTCCCTTTTTGTGACTCTTGTAGGCTTTGCAGTGAGTGAGGGAAAAAGAGATGGATTGGATAGGCATAGGCAGGAAAACTGTCTCCAGTGTTATCACGCAGCATGCCTGGGTCTGCTGCTGACACACCAGACCTTTGATCTCCAGAGTAAGGCTGCTTTGCTTTTCATTCTTATTAGAGCCATTCTTGAGCCTGAATATGGCTCAAATTCTTCTGATCTTACTTGGATAGAAAGAGATTAAATGGCATCCAGGCAAATGGTTTTGTTTTAGAGCCACATGTCTGTGTACTTCAGTATTTAAGCAGGTATTAGCTAAGTATTCTTCCAAAGCCCTGAGACGGTGATGTACAATTTCCTAAATGTGTGCAGTTTTGGGATGTCACAATATTCTGTGTGGTCTGTTCAGCTCTATATGTGCTGGGTGGGAGTGGTACAGATGGAACTAGATAAAGATCTTGCTTTTTATTTTATGGGCTCTTCCATCTGAAACACACAACTTTATTTTTTTCTTCCTGTTTGTGCAAATTATTAAACTACTCTTTGCAAAGTTTGTTGTTTTTTGACTTATGACATGACAGATTCTGTGTGAGTGTGTATTTTTTGTTTCTTTTTTCCTTTCCTGAAATAAAAACCTGCTGTCAGAATTTTATATTCAGAAAAGTAATTTTGTATTTTTTAAGAATATAAACCTTTAGTCTCTTATTTTGTGAATTGTTATGATGGATATATCAAATTCTTTTTGGGGCAAATCTTATATTTCAATGTACATATCAGACTTCAACACAGAGTAAATAATCTGTTTTGATCTGTACTTTATGAGGCTTTTGCCACTAAAAAAATCTAGTTCTGTATATTTTTGGGGGGAAGTTAAAATATTATGTTTTCTGAAATAATACAATGTCTTTCAAGTATTTGCAGTTTTATTGCTAAAGCGTTCAAATAATACTAATGCAAATGGCTCAACAGGATTTATATTTTTAAGCTGCTTCTAAGGTAGACATTGTATCCTTATTAATATTTCAGCCTTGTTTTTACAAAGTTTCTTCTGCATTTTTTCCCTAAGAGGCATAAAATATTATTTTCATACTCTCAAAATATAAAAAAGCACCCCCCTCAAACCCTTTCAATCTTTAGAGTTTATTTTATTTTTAATGTATTTCTTTGAATGCTTCAGAAGATAAAGAATTAAGAATAGAATTTTTCATTGCTAGGATTGTGAAGCTATCCAGCATTTTAACAAAGCAATTGTTAGTGCTTTGGAAAGCTTTTCTTTAATCAGATATTTAATGCTGCAGCAATCAGAAATCAGGATAATAGCGAGTCTTTAGCAGCTTGGAAAATTGGGACAATGGGTATTGTAGTGTGTAGCAGTGGTCCTTAACTGTCTGTCTAACACAGCTAAACACCTATTGAGAGCAAAGGAAGATGTGTTTTTCTCCCATTTTGAAGAGTTTCCATCCTCTATTACTTTTTGATGTAATACATGACAAGAATTTACTTGTTATTGCAATGATGAATATCTTATCTTGCTGTGATGGCTGAAATCTTTCCTATTTAATGGGGTAAAACCTAGAAGGGCTGTGAAAATCACCAAATCCTTTTGTGACTTAGGACCATTTGCCCTTTTTCTTTTAATAACTACATATTGAATGCTCTCTTCAAACTGCTTAGCTATTTAAACTACAGGTTGCAGTCTGACCCTAGAATTTTGCCAGGGAAATTTGATTAAAGTGATTTCTACATTCTCTGATTTATGTAATATCTCCTTTGTTTGTAACTTAGGAAGCAACAGACGACTGCCAAACTTTTTTGCCTTCAGCAAGCACATTACAGAGGATCTTCACTGAAATCATGTACTTTTGTCTGAAGTTTTAACTTTCTATGGCTCTATGAATAGCCACAGAAATAAGATGCCTGTGGCCATGAGGGACATAGTGAATACAGGTCTCTAAGTACTATGAACTGCATAGAAAGGAACAAATTAAAAACATGTTGTTGAAGGAGATACACCACAGAACATCTTATAGCCAAATCAGGACAAGAATTTCTTCGGAGAGCAGTAAATTAATTTTCAAAAGCTTAGTCTAAATAAAACATGAACTTTGGGGACCTAATTTAGATTTTTTACTAGTAGTAAGTAATGGAAAGATTACATTTAATGGAAAGACACATTTAATCAATTTTTGTTTCCAAATTTCTTTCAGGTTTTCTAGTTGTCTCATTTAAAAATGCTGTAAGTAAAAGTGGTGTTAGATTCACTTTTCATTTAGGCTAACAAAAATAACCAAAGAAAAATCCAAATTCTTTTTGGAACTGAAAGTGAATGGAGGAATACACTGCTTATAGACAAGACATTCTGCTCTCTGCTACTGGTTTAAAGATCAACATAGACAAATCTTCCAGCAGTGAAATTTGCTTATGGAGCTCCTGCAAAAATTATAAATTTAATGGCACTAGTTTGTTAAAGGGAAAGAAATCTAACTAATGATCTTGAATGACAAAGAAGAGAATTCAGTTTAATCTTTGCTGCACTTTAAAGACCTGGGCATGATCTACATGTATTGTATCACGTCTCCCTTTTCAACACTGGAACAAGGAAAAACAGTGGAGAACTTCAGACCAGTAACTAAGGAGGGACTTTTTTGCAAGTTTTTAACTTGCTTTGTACCTTTATTGGCACTAGGATAAGTAAAATGTCAGATGCTTTGTAAATGGGAGACAAATATTATCCCAGCTTTGATCCTCCCCTATGGGAATAATTGAGCTTCCTCTGTATGAAGGCTGTCAGTTGTCATGTGGGATATTGGTCAGTCAGAGCAATGTTCTAGTAAAACTAACTGGATCCTGCTGGAACAAGAACTGTAGAGATTACAACAGCAGAATTTTCATATGCTGAATTGATGAATTCCTCTGTCTGAGAGTGGAAACTTGATTGAGTATTTAAGATCCATGTTTTAAATAAAAAGAGGGCTGGCTGACATTGAACTCTTTCAGTTTTGTGTGAAAGTTTTCTTTTGTCAAGCAGAATATCACCTTTTCCTCAATGAGACATTTGAGTCATACTTTGTGTGTTCAACCGAGTAGCTAGGGAAGTACCTATCAAATCACTAACAACGTTATAGGTAAGGTCAAAACCAGTGATTCACATGTTGAACTTAAAAGAAAACATTGAGATGGTAGGAATCTGTCTATTAATGCTGTCTGTATGAACTTTTCAGTAATGGAAACAATTACTTCATCCTAAAACTCTGGCTACTGGAACATGAAACCTGGTGTTTCTCCTTTGTCCACGCTTCTGAAATCTCAGAGTGAACAGCTCCCTTGCCGTACAGTATGCACTAGATTGGGTGGCTCTGTTAAAAAAGAGGTGTGGAAAATGTCTTTATTACCTCTGGGGTGGGTTAGTGACTGTTACACATGAGAACAAATATTTATATGCAGGGTGCAAATTATTAGTGCATATGTGCTGTAAACCACACACAGACAGTGATGCAAAGGATCCTGTGAGTGGGCAGAATGGGTGTCTAAAGTGAGATTATCAGGTGTTCCCTCCTCTGTACTGAGACACCTTCACAACATGCTGTCAAACCTCTGTGACTCCCTTTCCTGAACCAGTTGCAAGCTATCTTGAGCAAGCTTATATGATGCTACTCAAAGTATTGCAATCCTAAAAATCCACAGAAGGAAGGATATTTAGACTAATGTTTTTTAAAGGAATGTCAAGTAAAGAAAATAGTTTCAGTCTGGGTGGACTAAAGAAGAGATTACTGCTCTTTAATGTAAGGTCTCTGAAAGTCAGGCTAGTAAACACATTGTAAGATAACACCAGGACAGCTGGACAGCTGGGTTAGAGCATGAATAAAAAAGACAACCTCTAGATTTGTGCTTAGCTGAATCTAAAGAAAGCTTTAAAAGAAGGAAAAAAAAAAAGTCTTGCATTACTGTGCACATCAATTCTGTCCTTCTTTTGTGCAGGTTTGATGGGCCATAATTGTCTTCCTGGCATTCAAAGTGAATCACATTAATTTTGCTCTTAACTCTTTTGAAATTCAATAGAAAAATATGCAAATTGTTCAGAAGGAAGCATGTAATTCAAAAGAGGTGTTATATACTGGGTTTTTTTTTCCCTAACTGAAAGAACAGAGGCTTCATTGTCTTTTCAGGACTCCTTTATTTATCTTGATAAATAGGAGTCTGTTTCCTCCACAAAATTTGAAATTAATTTTTCCAGCTCCTGATTCTATTCTAGTGTTGGAAGGAAGAAGGGGTTCTTGTCGCTGTTAATATGTAATTGCATACATTCCTCCATGACAAAGTGGGTTGTTCCCTTATGGATTTTCTTAAAAATGAAACCACCCCAGTGATATTAACTAATTTGGTTGGCAACGTAGAGATGAGATTAACTCTGCTCTTAGAGTCTCTTTGTGAATAAACTTGCTACTGTAACTTTGAGATGTCAGGGCTCCAGTGTGAGATCAAGTGCATCTTATGGAAGTAGGGTTTATGGAGAGTCACAGGCATAACAGAAAGATTATAACCCCTGAGCAGTGGGATGGTTTAACAATGCCCCCATAACTAACCATCAGATACATCCTCAGATAATTTCTGACAATTTCTCTCACATATTGTCCCCCAGCAGTCCTGTACCTTCTGTTCAAATGCTGATTCCAAAACCAAATGAGGAATTTCCCCCCTCCCCATTTCGAGCAGGATGGAATATGGATGAGATAAGGAATAGAAAAACACCCTACCAAACAACCCAACTCACAAAACCTTGCCCTGTGCATGAATATTACCTTTGGAGGGGTGTTATGCATCTATTCAAACTCTTTTGTTTAGCTTGATGGCAATGCAAATATTTATTGAAATTCATTGCTTGCTGCTGACCTGCTGTGAGCAGATCAGGCCATACAGAAAGGCACTGGCCTCTCATCCTATGTGAGCTCCTAGAAGTTACTCAGTACTGTATGGACACATTCGCTTTGATTTTCCAGCTTAATTCCAACAGCTGCCTTTGCCAGAATATCTTGTAAGCTGGAAAGAGAGAACAGTCTTACTGCTCCCCACTTCCTGCCAGAGAGTGTCCCCCTGGAACACTTGTGTGTTTTTCTCTTATGAAATGAAGCAAGGAAGGACGGTAAAGATGCAGAAGCACCGTAAATGGCTCTTGATAGTCATTTTAATATCTCAGCTTTGACCTGGGAGCAAGCTATTATCCATCAGCTGTACTGCACTAAGGACAAAATAGAAACAAGAGTTACAGTGGAGAAAACACCTTGTGCCAACTCTCCATCCTGTGGGAACTTCTGTTCCTAAAGCTTTGAGAAGAATGAAGCAATTAATGTCTGAGAGGCTAAAGTGGATATTGCTCATTAAGGTGTACTTCATGAGTATTTCTCCTGTTTGTATTTGTGACTAACATTGGCCCCTGGGGTCTACCTGAGGGATAGTGCTGCTGCTTTAAGCACACTGTAGGGTAATGGCTGCTGTGGATGCCACAGAAGGTGGTAATGAAGGGGAAGGTGGGCGCTGAGTGGGGGAAAGGAAGGAGATGTGGGACAAATTGGCAGTGTGCCTGCTAAATAGGGAGGGAAGCAATAGACATTTCTGCTCAGCAGGTGTGTTTGGTGTACCAAATCCCCCAGGCTGCATCACCTAGAACCTTTTGCTTTAGCCCTGTTCCCACATTTGGAGTTGCTCTCACTTACGAGAAAGGTGTGTCTGGTGTATTTGTGCTCTCGGGGATAGGTGTACCTTTCCGATAAAGTCTGCAAGCGAGGGGCATGTGGGAAATACTGAAAAATTACTGATGCTTCTAAAAGGTTTTTAGCCTTAATGCTCTTTCAGGCTGTTTCTGCTCACACCTGGAGTTCTGGGTTTGGTTGTAGAAAAGGTCTAAGTGTTGTCTTTCCCACCAATTCTCTGAAGATATACAAGAATAACAGGAGGGTTGCAGGGGGGCATATGTAAACTGAACTGACTCAAATTTAGAAACTATTTAAAAGTATTATTTTCGTGCTGTGAAGGGAAGAGAGACAATATAATCTCCACTGACAAAATTGTTTCTGTTTTATCTGGGGAGTGGACAGTGAGCAGTAATACAATGTTGATATCTCTCCAACTTAGGATTCAAAACAAAACATTCCTGCTTAAATCTTTTCTTTATTTGTGTGAGAAGCCTTTGCTGTTTGTGCTGGAATTTTAAATTTACAGTGTATCACTACCTTCAGACTTTGATGCTAACTACAAGTATGTTTCTTTAAGCTTACTGTTGTGTATTCACCCATTTGTATAAATACTTTGAAAAAATAAATTCATTGGCTTGAATCATGTGGTGGCTTGTTGGTTCCTGCATGCTGCACCTATGCACAGGTGTATTTTGAAGTACATTTGTCTGAAAACTTAGATCCTGCAATTTTTCCTTAGCTAAGATTGAAATTTAATGTTTGATACTTCAAGGGATTTTGATTTTGTTTTGTTTCATTTTTTTAAAAGCACAGATAAAGCCCAGGTGTATGTAACAGATACAGTGTATAAAACTCTTTGTAATGTGCAATTATGTTCAGAGTCTTGCAGGTGGTATTTTAAGATGGAAAGGTTTCTGAAAATACATTTCCAAATGTGACCAAGAAGGACAACAGCTTCAACTTTAAAGCTGTAATTCAATGCATGCAAGAGTGCAGAGCAGCAAAGGCAGTTCTCTGGTATCCTTATGGCCATTTTCATGCACATTTTTCTACCACAGCTATTAAAACGGAACAATAACAGTTAGAATGAATGAAAATTGCAAAATTTTATTAAATATGTCAATCAACTTCTGCATTTGGCATCCTGGCTTGTTGCTATCTGTAGAAGGTTTTTACGCACCTGAACAGTTTGTGGAGCTGTGCCATGGTTGCCTTTTTATGTAAGCAGTGTAAAAACTGCAGATTAAGGTCACCTATTGCTTTGGTGAAAGCAAAGAAACCTTGAGTGATGGAAAGGTGGTAGCTTTTACCAGTGAGGAGTGGGGAGATGGGAAAGGATAGAAACACTTCCCAAACTGGGCTATTATTTTTTGGAAAAGCAACACTCTTGTGAATAGGATTTAAAAGCAGGAAGTTCACACCTGATTTAAATGAAAGAGTGGAGTCTTAAACATTTGGCTCCATCCTTTCTTGATGCATCCTTTTTCACTGGCTTTCCCTCTTTGGTCATTCTCATACATTCCTGTTTTCAATAGCCCATCTCAGAAAGGGATTTCCTTTGGCATTCTCCTTTATTAAAATAGAAATCTAAGCTTCTAGGTTTACATAAATTTATTGTCAGCCTCCAGGCTTGTCTTGCTGCACCTGTAGTTCAAAATGATTTGCCATACACTACTAGCAGATTGAGAATACCCTTGTGTTTCATTTTTCTTTTATTATCTGCTGCAATATAGTCTGATAAAGAAATTTTATATTTTCCATGCATAGTAATGGAAGTAAAGGAGGATTTGTCCATTCTCCTGACATGGAGGAAAGTCGGAGAGAGAAGAATGAAAGTGGATAATTGCTTTGGACCCCTGCAGAAACTGAAATTTTATGTCACTCATAAGTACATTCAAGCCCCTAGAAAAGGTACACTTGCTGAAGCTTTGGTATTCTGCAGAATAGCAACATCCAATGCAGGTTTCTCTTTATTTTTCTCCCTTCCAAGTATATCGCTCACATTTGGTCTCTGCTTTGTAAGCAGTGTGAGTCAATGCCACTGCCTATCTGTTGGAATTCTTGCAGTGTTACTGAAAGTCTCTTTACCTGATGGTGCCTTCCCTGGGGAGAACATGAGCTAGAAATAGCAAGAAAAATATATTCTATACCTGAAGCAGTAAATAGGATTTATGTCTCTAAACAGAATGCAAATACATTGAACAGTGCATTGCACAGCAATGCAAATGCCTCACAAGAACTAAAAGAAGTAAAAACCCTCTCTACAGTGTCAGTCTTGTTTTTGCTGTGTTTCACCTGTGGTTTCTGGTTTTAGCTGTGTGTGACGAACCCAAGGTTCAGTTCCTTCCACTTTGAGTGCAGTATTGGTTATCAGGAGGACTTGGAAAGGTCCTTTCCATTTTTCCTTCAAGGGTTCAAGGTTCCAATTCTTTACCTATACAAAATCCCCAGGTTGGTATAATTTAAGCCTAATTTTTACTACCTCCCTTGTTTTATTTGTATGACAGGGAAAGGCCTCTGCCTATCCAGAAAATGTACCTACCAATACCAGAAGATATCTGTACCCTTTTTGTCTAGGTAATTCAGAGAAACCTATTTGCCAGTAATCTCCAGGTGAATTTCCCTGTTTACTGTTGCAGGAGGTGACCTTTTCTGATTTATAGGATCTTCTTTTAAAACAAATTGGACATTTCACTGTTATTGATTTTGCTATTTCAGTCATTCACACACAAAGTACAGAATTTTGGAGCCTAGACATCATGGACTCAGTGCCCCAATGGGTTTTGTTGTGTTCTTTTTCCCTTACTTTCCTCATTACAGCAGGTGGAACTATAACCTGTTGGCTGTCCACCATCTCTATTGATTCTTAGTGGGTTTTAATATATTCTGAGTTAAGTTCTCCTCTGCCGGTGCTCAATACTGAATAAGTTGTTTCTGTACAAATAAAAAAAAAAAAACAAAAAAAACCCCCTTTTCATTCTCCAGCAGTAATGTAACCAGAGGGTCAGCTGAGGAAGATTCCTCTGGACCCCTTCAGGGTGATTTTTCATCTTCATTAAAGGTCATAGGTTTGATTGCTTGAAGAGCTGGGCTTAGGTTTCCTGTCTGACTTTCCCCCAGCCTGGATACACTCCCTTTTCCAATGTTCTTTATTTGGCTGGATGCGCAAGGGAATATCTCCTCTGAAATATCATGCCTGCTAAGTACAGAAAAAGGTCCTGTTTGGATATTTTACATGCATATTCTTAGGTTTTTCTGAACACATTAACATATGTTCCCTGCTCTCTGTGCATGTGTTCTTCTGTCCTGGGGGTCTCTTTGGTGGTCCCTGGTGGCTGGTGACCCCAAAGTCATACCTGATTGACTGGTGAAGTGGTAAAAGCTGGCATAACTTTTGGGTTGGTTGTTTTCCAGTTCTTCCTACAGAATGAGTATTGTGTGGCTCCATAGGCCAGTGGTTTTTGAAGAATAAGCATTGTATTAACCCACCAGGTGCAACTGATTTTTCACCTGGCTGAGGAGTGGAAAAAATATGCTCATAGAGGGGAACTTAAAAAGATGGGTTGGATGTCCCTTATGTATTAACAGTCTGAAAGTAGATTGCTCCCCCTCAACCCTATAACATCCCATGAGTGTGTTTCCTAAACCAGCCTAGTGAATTTAGGTGAATTAATCTCAGTTCTTGAGCAGCTGGATTTATAATGTGATCTTGCAGAGGAATACATAGTCTAGTTTAATAATAAAGAGCTGTCTAAATAGATGACATGGCTTTTACACAATTTTGCTTTTCAGTGCAAGGAAGGCAGTGTCAGATGCTGTGTTCAGGAGCACAGCATGGGTATAACAAACCTGTACCCATACACAGATCTACACCACAGGTGTGACAGCCTTCTCCTAAAATGGCTGCAAGCCTTCCTATTGTTCATCCTGGTCTAAATGCTCTTTTGTCTCTGAAGAGGAAAGGGAGTTGTTTGTACTGTGAGATTTGATGTATCTGACTGAGCCTTGGCTTTTAATTTACACACCTACATAATCCCTGCAGAGAAGGAGGTGCTCTGAATTGTTTTCCTGGGATGCTTATCTTCCTGTATTGACTGAGAGATGAGATGTGGAAAGAAAGGCAATCTTCCCTTATATTTAGTTGCAAAGACATTAATATATCCCCTTCTCTCCCACTACCCATGCTGATGAATCTTGTATTCAAGCAAAGTAATTTCCAGACCTGGAAAAAATATATGAGAAAGCATGTGGTGATTTAAAAGCAAAAAAGAGAGAAATGTCATGGAGAACAGGCAAAATGCCACATGTGTTGGTTGCAGCAGTAAAGCCCATGGAGAGAGCAGTAGGGACTAGAATTAAACAGCTTTGAAAGCCATTTCACTACTGGTGTGTAAGCTGCAAGGTGGAGTGAGAGCCAATTCTCTTATCTCAACAGCATGAGCCTTACAATCAAAGCTGTCTGGGTTTTTAGTCGTCACCTGGACTGGTTTAGTGTTCTCACACAGAAAAGTGTTTGGATTTTCCTCCATGGTTGCATCTGGAGATAAAGATGCTTATGCACATCTCTGATAGCAGGCTCCTCTGCAATGCTCAGATGTGCTTCCAGAGGAATCTTCAGGAATACTTTGCACTCAAGAAAGTGCTTAATTTTTGTTTTGATTCCCACCTCTCACTTTTTAATCTCTACCAAGGCCACTGTTGATCTTCAAATCAAGAGGGATTTTTAGCAGGACTTTTTGCTGGTATGATTGGAAAAAAAAAGCAAAAAAAACCAAAAAATAATTTGTTTCTAGAAATGGAAATCCAGGACCTGTAAAATTTCTTGAAAATGTAAGTATTTCAGTTACACCAGAAAAATTAAGTCTTTAATTGCTTTATTGATTGATATATGTGTGCTTTAGGAGAGCACATAGTATTAGCTCAGTATTACTCTGGAATTTTGTGAAAAACAAAGAACTGACTATCTCAGAAAAGAAAACATAAATGTCTTCTCTCACTCTTTAATATTAATATCAGCCAACAATGGCTTCAGTAAAACTTTCTGATACAGTTAATATAAAAATCAATACTAAGTAATTCAGAGGACAATCAAGCCCATTATAAAAACAAATTACAAATCTCCATGAGATCGCTGATGTCAATGGAACCTGTTGTTGATTTAAAAATTGGGTTAGTTTTGAGCAGCAGGGGTGATGCTGTCAGGATAAAAGCTAGGGTCCACTGTGGTGAAGTGGTAGCATTGAGATTTCAAATAGCTTTTTTCTGTTTGAGAAGAACATATATATTTTTCCTCTGCTCAAGAAAGAGTTGCATCCCTTAAAATCTGGACATTTTTGTAAAGATCACTGTTGTTTATGGGTACTATTTAAAATTCTAAAGATCCTTCAGCTTACTTCTATTAATCTCTGTCTTCCTACAGACTTTTTTCTTTCATGTGGTTGTTTGGGGCCATCTGAAAAACTATTTAAAATGCAACATGAGTAAGGTGCTACCTCTATAATACCAAGGAAATGTCTTTAATTGCCTTTTAGATAAAAGCTAAAGGTCTTGATGTCATTTTTTCACAGGCATCTTATTAGCCTGTGTGACATGTGTGGGAAACTTCTGGCTTGTAACAGTCAATTTGTATTTGTTGAAAACAGTCATGTCAAACCAATCTAACTTCTTCCAGTGGCAAAGTAACTGGCCTTTGCACAGAAAAACAGATGTTGAATATCTTTAGTAAAGCTTTCTTGTTGGTATGCACTATATTTCCACAAGCAAACTAGATTAATATATTTGATTGTAACCAGTAAAAAAGACTTGCAGTAGTCATGGGACAAAAAGACTGGATGAGTAAACAAAGTAGGATGCTTAAGGAATCCATCCTGAAATACAAAGTAGGACACTTAAGGGATCCATCCTGTCAGAAATACAATTCAATGCTTTTATCAGTTACTATGATGACAAAATGGAGGATGCTCCCTTGATTTTAACCAGAAGAGCAACTCTGCAGTTAAGAGTTCACTGAAAAAATCTGGGAGATATTGTGGATCAGAACCTGAACAGAAGCTGACAGTGTCACACAACTATCAGAAGGAAAAAGGCAAATGAAAGGGAAGAGTTGGGAAAAGTGTGAGATTCTGAACATTGGAATGTGGTAGCAAGTTTTGGTTTAGAAGAGAATCATCGTGGAGAACTACTACTAAGAATTACTGTGCTGAGTTTCATCCAGTACAATGTAATATAGGGATAGTCCAGAGCAGGAATGCTAGGAACGCACTGATGTTTTATCCTTGTTTTTACAAAACTGAGGTCACTGGTGGCTAGAACTGACATTTTTCACTCATTCTTCACAGCTGTAAAGTAAGAAAAATTACTTGAATCACAGCAGCCTACAAATTAGTACAGTTAGGCTAAATAACACCGTAATTCAAAATAAATAGAACAATAATTAAAACAATCAAGAGTGTTCACTATCTAATATCCACTTAGGCTTCAGCAGCTCCAGAATTCTGGATTCTGCTGTTTTACTGAACTGAATGTTCAGGATAGAGGGCATAAGTGACTCCACAACATTTATCTCTGTTCCCTACAGGCAGGTTTTAAAGTATCCTAATGATTTTAACTCCAATCCCTGTTAAGTAATGAGCATTGAAGGACTTAGTTTCCCCTTTACCTGCTGTTCCTCCTTCCTTAGGGCTACTGCTTGCCATGAAAACACCCAGACATTTAACTGTGTCACCAAAAAAAATAGTGACTTAGCTTAAAATCTCTGACTTTAAACATCAGGCATTTAGCACACAGGGGAACTTGGGACATGGAAAAATAACCCAAAACAGTGAAAAATAATAGAAGTTATTTGTGGTAACAGCCACTGGGGAATTCAGTGTTTGGGTCAGCAGAAGCCCAGCAGATGGGTCTGTCTGTCACGTGATGAGGGAAGTAAATGAAGTTAAACTTCCCAATGCTCTGTTCTCATCATTCCAATAGCGTGGCTAACCCTCTGAGCTGCTTCTGATGTGAAACTGGAGGATTGGGCAGTCTACCAGCTGGATCAGGGAATCACTTTCACCAGGAATATGACTTTCATTTGTTGCCAAAGAGCAATGAAATTCTTCTTTCTTAACGAGTGCCAGCAGCACTTGAACCTGCGATGGGTAGCAGGTCCACAGGAGAGGATGTGCCAGGATTTCGCCGCTGCTCAGAAAGATGTGAATGATTAAAAAAAAATTTGTTGAGCAGCTTGGTTTTTTGTTTAGTAAACACCAAGCTAGCCAGGCTGTGCAGTACCACAGTTTAGAGTTTAATTGCAGAGGAAACACCATGGGTGTACTGTACCTGCACTAAGGGAAGCAGCAACTAGCAAAGAAGAACAGTTGAGGCAAAGAAAAAATTTCTGGTAAAACAGAATAAGGAAAAGAGATAGCAAGGGACTGGGAGAAATTAAACTCAGAAATAAGCAAGAGGTACTCAATGTTTTTCACCAGATATTCTATGCCCAAGCTTTGGCTTGGCACCTTAAGTATAGGTGGCACTGCATGAGATTCTTGCTTGATGCAGATAAATTAAAGCTGCTTTGCAATTTGGAGTATGTGAAATCTCTCAGCACCTTTTGATACTTCTGAGGGTGGAGATGATGAAAAGTGAAGAACAGTCTTGAGTTCTCATCCCATGCCCTGAAGAAGGGAGCTTGGGCAGCCTTGCTTATGCTGATCTTACATGAATGCCCATCAATGCCCTCAGCTGTTAGGCATCCAGAGCAGCAGAACCTGTCTCCCCAGCTGTCAGACATGCAGGAAGCTGCACTCACCTGTCCAGGTGCCAGGCAGAGGCAATCTTGTGTTAGCAGTGACACGTGAGTTAAAATCTTGCTCTCCTTTGAGGCAGCAGCGACCACTGGGGAGAGACACCTCTTCTCATACTGTCTGAAAACACGTTTGACTTTGCTGGTTCTTTCAGCTCTCATTGCTGGAAGGTCATTATGAAGGAAGAGCATTATCTCCTTCACATTAATGTAATCTATGCTGTCATTGTGTTTACATTCTGTCAGGGCTCGAAGTCCGAATTGTAAGATTGGTTTTTCAAGGTGTCAGATGCATCTGCATCAAAAATGAGTTCCTTGCCTCTGTGTCTTCCTTAGCAAATTAAGAGAGAAGGTAAATAGGTAAAGGTAAAATGTTTTACTTTAGATACTTTATGGTATGAATCTGAGTTGTTATGGGATTTGAGCACAATTTCATGTGTTCCGTTTTCACACACACTCCCCAGGTTGTTTGAGTCTTTGAAGAATTGTGTGTCTGTATGTTTAAACCACTTTTCAGCACCTGGATCCCATTTAGTTAAATTATGTGCATGTTGCTGTTAAGGCTGTCACAGTGTTTTGTGGACCAAGTATAAGTTCAGTCTGTAACTTTTACAATGGGTCTGCCTTCTGGGATTTGTGAATTATAATAATACTTCTTAATTTTTTCCTTTGTTCTTGGTGATGAGGATACAGACACACAATTATTCTTCCATCTGTAGTTATATCATTCAACTTTGTTTTCTCTGTTCAGTGTTATTCTGCCTACTACTCTCAGCATCCCTGCTCCTGCTGGTACAAGCTGTTGTCCCAGTCTGTTCCAGACGTTTAATCTGTGAATCTTGGTGTTTATTCTAAGTCCTCCTTTGCTGCAGAGTCCCTGTGAGTGAGCTGCTATTGCCCTTTCTGCCCTCCCAATCCTCCAGATTAATCCCTTTCACTTCCATATTTCCATCTTTCTGCTCCTGCAAAGTAGATTGTGTTCCTGATACTATGATTTTTTCTGAGTAATTTTATGCTTTTTATCAGTGAACCCCAGCATGGTTCCTGTTGCTTGATTGGATGCCTGTGCTGACCTAGTGTGCAGCAGCAATTTATTTCCCCCTCTTGTATTGCTATTTTTGTTTCTTGCCCTTTTGATCATTGCTAGGTTTGGGGTTTTTTTTGAATCAGCTAATGCTCATTCATATAATTTTCTTCACCTCATCCCTGTCCAATAAACCTGCTATGTTTAATTTGCTCCAACGTTTATTTGGCTCCTTTGGCTGTAAGTGTGCATATACACCTGTTTTATGTTTTCACTTTTTCTCAAATGGCTTTTGCAAATATGGCCAGTTGCAGCCATACTTTAGAGAAGTAAAGCTATCCAGGAAAATTAACTTCTACCCTTTCTGAGAAAACTAAAGCACTGAAATGGGCTCCTCAGGGAAGTGGTCACAACATCAGCCTGTCAGAGTTCAAGAAGCGTTTAGACAACACTCTCTGGCACATGGTGTGATTCTTGGGAGTGGTCCTGTGCAGGGAGAAGAGTTGGATTCATTGATCCTCATGGATCCCTTCCAGCTTAGCAAATTGGGGGATTTGTTGTGATTCTGTTACTGTAGCAGAAGGCGCATTCTAAAGTTTTTCTAATGTATGTCTCAGTTGCCAGTATATATGGAATTTGTGTACAATTGTTGTGAAAAATTATTCAAGTTTAATTATACACAACTATTTAAAAAAATTATGGGTTCTTTACCATATAAAAAAGTAATTTTTTTTCCTCTGAAGGCATGTTCAATTGGCAGACTGGTGTTTCTGTCTTTTTTGCGTGTACCTGACAGCTGCTTTTGACACTCTTGTGCTCTCCTTTATGAGCTTCACAGGCTGCTGTTGAACTCAATTTCCCATACTTAAGTATTCTGCATGACTTTTTTTTTAACTGCTTTTATAATATGAATTTATTTTTAACCCTTTTAATTTTTTCTCCTGTAAAAAATTGCTGGTTGAATGGAATCTCTCTTTTTTGGCTCCATCTTGCCAGAGGTTATTCTACTGAGACTGACAATGGAAATGCATGAAGCAGAAAAGTCTGCAACAGCAAAGAGTGGCTGTAATCCTTTAGTGTCATTCTAGAGGCAATGAGGTCTTTCAGGGGTAAAATAAGTTCACAGTTCAGGCTATAGCTATATATTATGTCTCATCCCTGGGATACATTAAAAAATGACTTCTGTTTGAGTACTGATTTCCTGGCATGGAGAATAGTGTTGGCATGGGTGGCAGCATCTGTTTGGATGACTGTATTTCCAATTTCCAGAGCTCTTCAGAAAAGCTCTGTTACTCTGAGAGCTCCTGCTACAGCAATTCTTATTTTGCTTTGCTCCATCCAAAGGTAATTTTCTTTCTCATCCATTAATTTCAGTAGTGATTTTCTACACCGGAGCTGTAAGATCAGCAGTGGGGTTGTTTTAATTGAATACAGTTGAATGAAATAAAACAAGAGGCAGCAGGGTAAGGCTGTGCAAGGAAAGGACTGTAAATATAGGCCTCTTGCAAATGGAGGTGAGGATGTTTGGCACAGGCTATAATGCTTATGAGGGGCAAACCTTATTTCTGCTACTAGATTTTTCCATTTTCAAATGGTCTGTCGCATACATCTTCCATCTCCTTGTCTGTGTTAACCTCAAATGTAGGTACCTTTCACCCAGAATTTCCCACCAGACATTTCAGGCAAGAGTGTACAACATGTTACCTGTGGGGACATGCTTAATTGTCATTCCCTGCCCAAGTTCTGTTAGGTATTTTCCTCAGCACTGCCTCTGGTGAAACTTTCCTCATTGCTGAAGGTGAGACTGTTCCAGATATTGTGAAATAGCAATTAGGTATTTCCTGTTGTCTGTATAGTCAGAGAATCACAAGGATTCTTTCCATCTGATGTTATGATGTTTTCTGAAACTAGAAATTCACAAAATATGTTCTTCAAAATTATCATGTTGGAGAGAAATAAATTTCATTGAGTGACACTTGCCTAACTCATCTTTGCTATCTTTTGTCAGTGATGGAAAGGCTTGAAACCAAATATAGCTGAAGTTAAGCTCTCTTTCTTTAGAAGAATGAAAGAGATATGATATATTTATATAAAAGAATGGAAATTTATAGTATCTGGCAGTTTGACTTCAGAATCTCTGAGAGAGGTGTTTAAACACTTCCTTGCATGGAAATAATTTTAATCACTGCTGACTACTATGTTTCTTAAATTACCTCTAAATATGTCTACAGCAGTGCAAAACCATGCACATGCTTACAGAGCATTTCTTACACAACCCAAAGGAGAATGGGGGAAGAGATCCAGTTCTGGGTTATCTAAAGAAGGAGGAAGAAAATTTTTTTAGTGCAATACCCCAGAAAAGGAAGAATAAAATTTGATATGAGAAAGTTTTAAAGATTTACATTGAAACTAACTGCAATTTTAATACCCTGTTTTATTCTGATGAGCAGTCATATTGGCACGCGAAAAAAGAAAAAGACATAATAGCATGGGCGAGACTCATGTTTATGACAGCTTCTGAAACTCTCTTCCTGTACCCGGTCAAAATAAAATTTCCATGCTAGGTTGCCCGAGATACATTCACGTACAATATAAATCTGAGATGGAGGGTGCCATAAACATAGTACAAGTTTGGCTTCTGTAGGAGAGAAATACTTTAATCTGTAATGCAAATCTCAAAAGCTGTATAACGAACATAAAGAGCAATATAAGAAAATCATATAACTTAAAATTGCTTTGGAGGAAATTATTTTTAGAATGGTGCAAGTAGGAACAATTTAAAATTACTGCATAGTGTAAAAGATGCTTTTCCATAAGAGTTTAAATTGTGGAATGCTTACATCACAGTTTCTGAGAGCAGAATAGAAAGAAAATCTGTCTAGTGATTCTCTGAAACAGGGATCTTGCCTTTCAGTAACCTTCTTGACCTCCATGGCAGAGATCTGAAGGGACTGATTATTTCAGGGACACCCTATAACACCTATCTCAGTCTCAGACAACTAAGAAGAAACACAATTTTCCATTAACAGAGTGTAAATGAATCAGTCTGTATTATAGCATGCCCTCTAGTAGTTAGCCTGTGAGAGCTTTCCTAAGGTAGTACAAGTAAAAGCAGCATTTTATTTTAAAGTAATCAGCTGTAGTGTGCTTTGTTTTTCTGTAAAGAATAGAAAAAATTATTTACAGCAACTTATCACAATAATAATACTACTACTAATAATATTTCATTCAGAATTCCACATTCCTGCTACCAAGTTATAGGGTAGGATCTAACAGATACCTTGATCACAATACGTCCTTTTCACCTGAATCATCATCTAGCTTCATCTAAGTCTTTGTTGTCACAACAGACATCTTCCACTGCTGATGTATTGTCATCCCCAGCAACTGATTTTGGACATGAGGCTCCACTGGCAGAAGTGCTGGGAAGGGCAGTAACTCTGAGCCAAGCCAGCAGGCTCATAGGCCACTTCCATGAGACTGAGCACAGGCATGTCTTCCACCAGAGCTCTCATCTAGCTGTACCATAAGGATGAGCTCATTTATGCTGGGAATCACAGAGGGAAGAGTGCTTGGAGTATTAAGCAGCAATAAAGACTCTTGATATTTCAGCAGAGGATCTGTTGAAGGAGAGCAACTGTGTGCCACAAGTACCCTGGACAAATTCTTGGTTTTGAGGGAATAATTTTTGTCCTATGCTTTAGTAAGTAAGTTTTCATTTTAAGTCCTGATGCAAGTTATGCTGAGAGTAAAATCAGCAGCATTGACCCATTTGCATGGAAATTTTTTCTGGCTCAGTGAAAGAAGGCAAGGATGCTGAGATATGGCAAATTGTCCCACGCCCTCCCATCGAGAGTACAAGAAGGGCTGTGAAGTTCTCAGGTATTGCCACTAGGTGTTACTCTCTCAAAAAGGAACAGACTGACTGTGTCTTTGGGTAAACCAAAGGAAAATGTGGGAACCTAAGTTGACAAATTACTGCTGGAAACTTTCAGATTAAAAAAAAATTCTAGCTAAATACATGTAATTTGAAAATTAGTCATTTTCAGGATTTTCACTGCACTGTGATCTGGGAGACAAACAGACTGATAATTGAGGGAGAGATGCTATGTAGTTGCAAGGATGAGGATAGGAAGTAGATTTGACTGAAGTGAAGCAGCTCATGGGGTATGGAAGTACCTCTACAGCATGCAGCTCTCAACCCTTTCGACCTATGATTTACAGTTTTTGTGGCTGATACAAAAGGAAGTTAAATGATCTAATGGGGTCTTTAAGTGGTAAACAAAACTCAAGTGAAATCTAAAGACTGATACCTGAACAAAATATATATTGGTGGGTCAACAAAAAATTATGAATATAGAACAATTCTTTTGGCAAATGCAAGGTTGTCTAAAGTCACATTTTTTTTCCTCTTTGCTCTGATGCATACATGGGGAAGAACAGGTTCATGGATAACTGATTTGATGTGGCTGATATACTGCAGCTAATTTTTATTGTGTTGTCTAAGTCCCAACAGTCTAGTTCAAATATTATAGTTCAAATATTTCACTTGCATGTGTGACCTAAAAGATGGTCACATATTTTAGGCAAGTGCATTAAATTATTTTAGGGGGTTGATATTAGTAGTTTGTAATGTCTTTCCAGCAATTTTGGTTTTGGCAAAATAATATTTTACCCTCATCTGTACCAAAAATTAAAGGAACCAAGACCTAGAATATTTTGTCAAAAAGATCATGACTAAACCTATCTGACACCGTTTGTGTTCAGGAACTGATATGTATAAACAAACATTGATTCCATGTCACTGATCTGTTTGAAAGCTGGCTCAACATCTGTTACTGTTTGACAGAGGGGAACAGAATGTACAGATTTTTAAAGCCTTTTAATATGCTTTCATATTTATTTAATGATTGATATTTCATTGCAATTAATAACCTGATAAAATTCTTCATCAGAGGTAGGAGGATGAGAGAAGTTAACAGACAAGCACATCTGCTAGGCTTTTGGAGATCCAAAAAACTTTTTGAATGAGAATCAGACTTGGAACTCCTTTCGAGTTTATTTTCATCCTGAAATCTAGAGAGGATAGTAATGGGCTGAAAGGAAGCACGCTGTATTGCCATGAAATGTGCCCCAGAGGAGACTTTAAAATTGGTCTATCACCAGTTTCATTAGTCAAATGTTTTCACTTGAGAAATAATGGGAAGCTGGCTGTTTTCCTAGCAAGTGAATACCACCATCAATGACACTTCTATGCTTTAAAATATTCCATCTCACAAATGATAGCAATCATGTAGTCATAATCAGAGTGGAGAAAGGCTTCTGAAAATACTGGTTAGAAATTCTGTGAGCAAGAAACACATCAAATATATATATATATATATATGTATATATATATCATTAAATGGCAGAAAAGTGAAATTTTGAAATGAAGAAAGATAATAGTTATCATCTTAAATGCTCAAGTGTTCTATTCAAGACATTTTTGTTTACATTTGAGGTACATTGCCTTTAAATTGGGTATTCAGACTTTAATGCAATTAGATGTTATCCTAAATAAGTTTCGCAGTATTAAAATGTTCTGCAAATGATAAGTAGGTATCCCAGGCTGATGTTAGAAGAACTCAAAACAGAGTGGTACAGTCACTCCACTGCTCTCATCCAGTTTGTAGCTTAGCCTGGCAGCAGCTGGTGGAGCTGGGATTGCAGCTGGAATCATTAGCAGCATTTTGCAGTGTTCCATGGGTGACTGCCTGCTCTGCCTGGGGGCAGGCTGAGATCCACTGCAAGAAGCACACAGCCCAGAGCTCCTACACTTCCCTGTGGAGCCTGCAGCAAAGTTGCTTTCTCTTTTCCAAGCCTAAACTGGCTGAACATGGCTAGATGTTGGCTAAACATCAGGTTCATGTCTCTGAATGGGGCACTTCACAGGGGTACACAGCTGTGTTCTTAGGCAACTGAATTTACAAAACTAGGGATTTAAACTTTGTTCCTCATTTAACTTAGCTAGAACTATAGCAGCCAGTGCTGAAAAAAAACCCGCAAAACCTGAGAGGATAAAGACAGCTGGCAAATATTGAAAAGTACATATGTAAGTAAAAAGAAAATGTTTTTATGATTATGTTTTAGAAAAATCCTTTACTTTGCTATAATATAATGGTATGCAATTTAAGTTGACAAATTAAGCAGTGAAAATTGGAAAAGGCCAAGATTTAGGTTGCATGGGAGCTCTCATGAGTATGCATCATGGCACAATATTTGCTCTCCATAAGTTCTCTCAGTCTCTATTACTCCCAGTATAGTCTGTAGTGGTTTTGAGCTTGAATCATTGAGCAAGCAGCAGAGAGTGAGATCTTCTGGGTTTAATTTCTTTCACAGAACAAATGCAGGGGAAACTGTAAAAGTCTGCACTAGAACAAGTCCAATGTAAAGAGAACTTATTGAGAACACATACACAACAGCCTCTGTTGATCATATGTGAAGTTATTTTTCTAGAATGCTAATAGTTGTAAATGTTTGAATCTGTTTAACTATTATGTGCATTGACTCTGCTTTAAATAATAAAAGTTTTACTCAGTTATGATGAAAAGCTTTCCAATCTGAGAAAGCCATAGAAACATGGCTTATCAATCTTTTTCTGGAAAAGCACAGTGCTTGTTTTATGGTATTTTCCTAAGTTAACAAATACATTCTATTTGAAACACAAACAAGACTTTGAAAATTTTGGCACTGACACAAATTTTTATTAGATCAGTGAAGGAAAATGGGGGTGGATCCTATTACCAAATGATTGAATGGAACTTTTTCAGTAATGATATCCTCAGTATTTCAACCCTTGAGTAAATTTGCTAGTAGAAAAGCTATTTAATCTGTCATTCCCTTCCACAATAAAATTATTTAGTAGAAGACAAATGAATGTTTACTAGATTTTGCAGTCTGTAATGAAGAAAAAACTTAAAATTAAATTGGAATATTTTGATTTCAAAAGCACAAAGAGCTGATGCTAAAAAGTAAAAAACATCTTCCCCAAACATGGCACACATCAATTTAAGTTTAATTAAAATAACAGTATCAATACCATCTTGATAATTGTCAGAATATTGAAGAGTTGTAGGCAGATGCTGGCAATACAGCAGTAAGTATGAATCTTTCCCTGTTGTATCATTTAATTTTTTAATGAAATCACACCGCTTATAGACTCTTCAGGTACGTTCAGGTCCACAGGGTATTGTTAACACACAGCACAGCATAAGCCAACCTGTTTTCTTAGGTGAAATCTATGCAAGTCTAAAAATAACTCTATGAACATATGTGCTACAGTATTTTGAGGTAACCTTTGTTTTCTCACAACTTAATGTAATAAATCAAAGCTGTAGAGCCAAGCACATGCTGCTTCAGCTCCTCTTGCACAGCCATGCATCACTTCTCAGTGCAAAAGGAAACTTCTGATTTATATATCATATAAAATCTGTAGAAAGTACTTATGGTAAGGTTTTAAAAAGAAATAGTATTTGTAAAGTACTTACCTCTTTACAAAACCCACATGGCTGATAGGAGAATAACTTTCTGTTGAACTTTTTTACGACTTTAAGGGCTCTATACTTGTAGATCACCTGCTGGGTGGTTACTAACTGTTCATTATCTTGTGGTTTGTGTTAAATGAGACCAGGGTCTGCTCACCACAAGTCTGTCTCAGAGAAACTTGAATAATACATGGGCCTTTCACATTCTTGTGGGTTTTCTTCACGGTCCAGTACTTAGTGACTGGAGCTGCTTTCATCATCTGAGGAGTAAAGCAAATTGGTATTGAAGATGAAGAAACATTTGCCTATTTTGGCAAGTCTAACGTGTTCTCTCTTCAGTGGAAAAAGTTTGTCAGGTTATCACTCACAATTATTAAATTGGCTCAAGCATTTAAAATGTGAAAGCAAATTGCTTGTGGAAAACCAACTAAGCTTGTGACTCTGACAAAACAAACAGCTGTTGTGCTTGACAATGAAGGGCTGTGGGTGCCAAAGGGAGGCTGCTGCTGATCAGCCAGACAGAAGGACTGAAGGGAAGCAGGAAGACACGAGGAAGCTGATACTAATGTCAGCAGTACAGAGAAACATTAAGGAGGCAAAAGGAAGGGCTGTGTCGGGAAGTGTAATTCATTTGCAAAGTCGACAAAGGCACCACCCATGCCCTCAAAGGCCTCCATCCACCTAATTATTGAGTATTAGCAGCTCTTAGAACAATAATAAGTAGTGCAGGAATGGTCCTTTGGTTTTCTGGTTCGTGTGTCTTGTATCTTGACATGGTGGAACTAAGTAGCAAGGTGGAGTTCAGGTGATTTGTTGTTTCAGCAGGGTTTTGCCTTTTTTTTTAGAACTGCAGTAGGCTCATGCAATGTCTTTTCTTATGACACCATGCCTTTGTCAATTAAAAAAATTCCAAATCTGCAATCTGATATTTGTCTGCAGGTGAGTGAAAGAGCAGTCATGTAATTTAGAGTTATGCCTTTTATCTGATTTTCCTCAAACCAGCTGAATGAGATACTACAAATGCTCTCAAATTCTTGAAGACGGTTCTAAGTGTATTTTTTTTCAAAAAAGGTATTTTTATATTACTGTTACAAATATGATCTGGAGTTAGAAGTATGCTTTATATAGAAAAAACACATGTAGCTAAAAATGCATCAAATTCAGTTTCAGATAAAATAATTGCTGACAGTCTATAAAATTTAAATTAAGGCATGACTTACATTCTTTGTAAAATGATCTGCTTGCAAATTAAAAGTTTGGATTATGATGCACAGAGCAAAACAATGGTATGGAGTCTTTGGTAGAAGACTGATTCAGCAGCTCATTGTGTGGGACTGACATTGTGCAGGTATTTTTGGCTTGTCTTCTATTTAAGTTCTTTTCAATTTTTCTCCACATTGGCCTTCAATTATTCCTAATGTTTATGGAATGTGGTCTTTCATAAGGTAGCAGTCTCAACCTGCATTGTGTGCTGGTTTTCTCTTCCTTAGGGTGGATTCTGAACTCGATGTGTTCCCTGCAGTTGGAGTTTACTGCTAGTCTGAGTGGTGAGGTCAGTGCCATGAGTGCCAGTCCAGAATAAAACATGCTCATTTACATCTGGTTTAATGGGTACACAAAAAGCAGAAATATTATTGTGTGAGGCTGACTTTTTATCTGTCTAACAGCAACTGAAGGGTGTCAGGAGATCAGTCTTTTGCCTTTCCAAGAACTCTGAAGGCTCAGTTTCTTCAATCAAAGTAAAACACTCCATTGGTCCTGGGACAATTTTTTCAGTAAGTCCTGGTCAGTGAGTAAATATTGAAGTTCATGATATAATAAGGAAGGGAAGAAGGGGGAGATTCTTAGATTTATTGCTCACCTGCTGGAAAAGAAGAGTTACTTGAAGGGAGATGAGAGCTAAGTACCCTTGTGCGACCTCTTGGACAGCACTGGTGCTGGTCACAGAGGAGGAAGACAGGCTATCACTGTGGGGACTGCCAAAGTTGGCAGAATTTTTGTCTCCTATCAGAAGGTCACAACGTAGTGGGGTGATGCATTACATACAAATGCCATATGGCACCTCCTGACAATACTGCTGTAGTTAAAAATAACACCTGAATGCCATAAGACTACTGTGGATTTCAAGAATGCGTTTTTTCAATCTATCCTGTTAGCAAATTTTCCATTGCACTTAATCTGACTACATTCATTGAAAGGAGACAAGCTACACTTTTTAAAACATGTTTTCTAAAGTAAGTCACTAGACATTCTTGAATACAAGAGGTAAATAAACAAACACATCTGTTTTAATGTGTCGCTTTACTGCAAATGATGTCAAGAGTAGAAAGAGACAAGGTATTCCACTCAGAGTATTTAATCCCTTTCAAGACAACTTTCTTAGGTTAGCCTTAAATGCACCATGTAAAATGTTAGTGCAAGTAATTCTGCTTTTGTTGTCCATGAATAATTCAGATCTGAGTATCTGCTATGTGTAGTCTGCAAGTTCACAGAAGAATCTTATCTAACTACTCTGACAGTCAATCATTAGAAGCTTTAAGAAAGCATAACATGCTCAAGTACTGTAACTCAGCTGATTGCATTAGCACAGCTCAGAGAGATACATTTGTACTATAAAGATTATTAAGAAAAAGATAGTTATGTGTTATGAAGGTAGGTGTTTTCGAAATACAATTACATCCAGTAAAAAATTGTCATGCAAAAGTCAGTCTTCTCTAAGTTATAGTTGTCTTTGCCTCTGCTGAAACATATGCCTCTTTTGAATGTCTTGCCCTATAAAAACTACTCATCAATAAGTGGTCCTTTAGCAATTATTTAAAAATATTTAGATGCAGCACAAATTGATTGAAAAAGTGTAATCCAAGATTTCTTGGCACACAAAGAAATAGTTGAGTGGACACAGCAGTGAGGTGGTAGGAGCTACTACCACCTGTACTAGTCTCCTAGGCAGTGCTTTTCACCTTTTATGTCTTGTCCTCCTGTTGTCTGCTTGTCATTTTGCTCATGACAGAGATGACCTGCATGTGTGCTGTGGTACATGGCATTGCACACTGGGTCTTGGGACAGGGGAAGTTTTCAATCACGTCCCTGCACTATGAAAGAGTACATTGGCAATAATAAGGGTGCTGGGAGGAGATGGGTGTCATCATGGTTTTCTGGCTTTTTTCTTACCTCTTGTAACAGTCATTTGGGTAATGTGATGACAGAAATAATTTGGCATGTGGGGTAAACATGGGTGGATGGGTTTCTAGGAGAAAGATGTAAAGGGGAAAGAAAACATATACAGAGGGTAAGGTAGGAAGTTATAAAAAAGAGAATGGATAAAAGTCTGTATTTCCCATGGAAGTAAAAATGACCATGAAATTTTAAAGGAAATTGACTTCAAAAATTTTTAATATCTTAACTCCTTATTAAAGATGGGAGAGTTGTCAGGGAAAGCAGTAGCAATTTTGGCGTAGAATTCAAAAGGCAACAAATGTTTTGATTGACTTCAATGACTAGCATCCTAAGCTTTATTTTGAAGGCAACATTGCACATGGCACATTTATGAATGAGTGTTGTCATAATGGCTTTTCTCAGAATGGGGAAGAAGATTTTTGGGCAATTTCCAGACATTTAGAGGTCCTGTGTTCAAGGTGCACCACCAGTCTGGTTGGGTGCTCCCTCAATCCCATTCTGCATTCCAGCCTGCTGCAGTAAGCTCCACTATAGCAGAGTTCACCTTAATATGAAGGTGGAATGCATTTACTTTTCAAACAAATGAAAACCTCAGTCTTTTCAAAAGGTATCAAACAATGCAAGCAGCTTCATGGCCTGAAACCAAGTCTGCCTCTGGTTCTTGGAAGCATTTTCATGTTTGCTGTATCTAAATACTGGTTCAGCCAACAGATTTCAATGTCTCATTTTTGTATGTCACCATAAAAAAGTCTCTTTATGTATGCAGGCCCAAGTTATTCACCTGGTTCTGGTTTCTCTGTATTTGAATTTCTCTGAATAATTTCATAAGGCAGCAAAAGGGTAAGAGGACATCACAACTCAGTTTCTAGGTTTTTTTTTTTAATCACATGCTAGCCTGATATATTTTCTGGATGTTCCTTATTATTACAGAATCAGCTAGATTGGAAAAGACCTTTGAGATCATAAAGTCCAACCTCTGACCAAACACCAATCTGTCAATTATAATGTGATACCAAGTGCTATATCCAGTCTTTTCCTAAACACTTTCAAACACAGTGACTCTACCACTTCCCTGGGCAGCCCATTCCAAAGGCCGACCACACTTTCTGTGAAAAAAAGAAACCTCCTTCTACTGTGCCTTTATGGTTCATGTAGTGATTTTATGTGTTTTTCTTGATAATTGGAATAGATTTTTCAGGAGCAGATTAAGATAAGTAAAATTGTCAGAGGCAATATGCTTTTTCTTCAGAGAGCTTAAGAGAAGTGGTAGACACTCAAATGAGACTTTTTCTTATTCAGGAAGTGAGAGATGATAAGTAGATGTGTTCCTTTTGAAAACCACTCAAAAATGCTTCTGTACAGAGTATTATTACAAAAAAATGTTACAAGTCATTTGCTAGTGATTCATGAGCGAGTTAAACGTGGCTTTGGACATGACTTATTCCTCTTGGTAACATCTACTATTCAAATAAATATTAGACAGCATTTGGGCATAAAAAATGTGGAGGAATAAAAATGGAAACGTGTGAAAGAAATATAGAAATATAATTATATAATAAAACTGTAGTAAGGGTGCGGCAAGAGGGAGGGTACTAAAGAGAGGAAAAGTCATAGAGGAGGTGGTTGTTACTTTTGTTCATTTGTTGAAGTTTATGTGCCTCTCAAGGGACATGACAGAAATGTGCAATTCTTTGAATCTCAGCATTATCCCTCTAGTACAAAAGAAGTAAAGGTTTCTTGTGAAAATGAAAGTTCAGTTGTGTAAATAAAAGTCATGTGGGTGTCGTTCATATTGCAAATGACTCCAGTAATGCATAATGGACATCAGGGACTGGCAGTCTGGAGGCTGTGAAGAGGGTACAGTGCTCATAACATCCTCCAGGAGAGGAACAGACACTGGACACTTGTGCTAGGAAGAGTAAACGCTCATCCTAGAGCTATGATATGTGTGCAAGCTTTCTTCTGCAGTGTTAAAGAGAGGCTGTGAAATGCTACCTGAATTTAACACTGTGTTCATGTCAGGCTGAAAAAGATTTGTCAGTGATGGCTTTATAACTTTAATTAACTTGGTCTTTGTTTACAAACCCCCAAAAAGTTTGAAGTTACTCTACAAACATGATATCACCTGTTTTTGCACTGCATGCACTCACGTAAATCTCTGCATATGCTTTTGATCTATGTATATCAGAGCCATATACCTTGTGGGTGCTGTCATATTTTGAATTATTTGGTATTAAAAAAAATCCGAATATCTAGAAATATATGACCCTGTTAAATATTCTTATTTTATTTCAGGGTTTCTTATCACTCTGTAGGTCTCTAACATTTCTTCCTGTTATCCATATATTGACAGAGACACTCATAACATTTTTGTCTTTCTAGGCACATAGTTGCGTATTTTGACTTTTTTTGCCTTCTTTAATTTTACCTGCTGCTTTCTGTGTGGCAGGGATTGGGTGTTACTAGCATTCAAAATTACATTCAGGAAATGTGCAAATTGTCTGGAGAGCAGTAGAAAGATGTTGCATCCATTTTTTACTGCAATTGAGTAAGATAACGAGGCCACAGTTTTTACCTTGAGTGTCACCAGGAACCTGGGGATGAGGACTGGTACAATATTCATATGGAACATGTAATTATTGAGCATTTCAATGGCTTGTGCAAGCTGTCAGGAGACTGTCTGTTGGTGTTGGTGGCCAGCCTGTTGCTAAACAAATGCAGGATGTGCACGGGTACCAAGGTGGGTTGGGTGTAATCTGGCATGTGAAGTGTTTAGCAATATCTGGGAGATGGTATGGGCTGTTTGGAGGGGGTCTGTCCTGTGAATCCAGACAGCTCCTGCCTGCTTCTGCTTTCCTTGCCAGACTGCTGGGTATCTCTCCCCAGCAAGTTGCTTTTCCTGTCTGTGCTGTAGCTGCTTTGGCAGTTTATGTATCTTCTTTACTAAAAAGGAAGATTTGGTGGTATGCATTGTCACAGACTATGCACTATGCATTTGTGCCTTGCTGTCACAAGGCACTGCTGTGAGCTGTCAAAAATCCCAGAGAATTTTCAACTGTCAAAACCCTTTATAATTTCCCCAGCAGAATATTTTGCTGGGGCCATTCTCTCCATTCCCGTTTTGGGATTTTTGCCTGCTTCTTGCCATTCCCAGCAAATTGTTTGCCATTGTTTTTTAACTCACACACACCCACACACACACACACTCCTCCCAATATTTTACTTACTGTTTCTCATGGGGTTTTCTTTGTTCCTCTCGTCCTTGCAGCAGAAGTGCCTCCCTCCCTGCAGGTTCATTGCTTCTTACCTACTTACCTTTGCTTTTGAAGGATTATCACAATTCACTAAAAATCTTTTGGGTAGGAAGCAAATTAAAATGGCAGGCAAAGAGCACTCAGGTTATAAAAGTTATAAAGATTATAAAGTCCTTTAATCCTGGAAATTGGAATACTCAGCTTTGAATCACAAGACTTGCTCTGTGGGCAAAGGACCCATTGTGTCTGAGTTAACTTAGTGGAAACTGGTCCAGTTGTTAATGGGCTTCCTTAAGGAAGCCTAATTTGGGGGCTGTTTGTTTCCTTCTTGTGAAATGGAGTGTAGAGTGAAATGAAGCTGATGGAAGATAGGTAGGAAGAATAAGAAAGTAGGATGAAATTTCAGCTCCAGCCGGGCCGTCTGTTTTGATTTTGCTTTGAATTTTGTCTTCTTTTTTTCCTAGGCTGGCTTGACTTTTCAGACACTGATTTTAGTCTAATCCTGAATTATTTGTAATTTAAATGTATTTTAGCTATCATTGGCCCCAGAAGTACATAGAAGACAAAATAAAAAAAGAAAAAAAGAAAAGAAACATGCTTTTAGTTCCCTGAAAATGTAAATGCTGGGATGGGGACTATCTCACTTTGAACAAGAACAAATTAATTTTGAAATTTTTGCTGAACTGGAAGTTTGAAAATAGTTGACTTTTAAGTAGATATTCAGTGTTCTGCTTTCAGGCTTTCTACACCTGGTTTTAAAATGAATGGAAAGAAAAGGTTGAAACAGCGAGAAACTTGTCTTAACAGCACAGCTATATGTTAATACAGCACTGGAGTCTTAGAAGTCCTGTTTCCCTTGCTGGAAACTGTTACTTAGTGATTTTACCTGAAGTGGAGCCTACCTCAGACAATTTTAGTTTTCAGTTATAATGACATTCACTTGCTATTCAAGTAACTGCTTTCTCCATGTGATGCTTAGTGATTCCTTAGAGAGTTCAGGGACAGAGGTGAGAGAGGTGAAGTTTTTTATTGTTGTGTGGGTATGGTCAGGGTGAGATCTGGTTCTTTCCTTAGCTGATTATATACTCTGCTGTGACAGTTCAGGCTTCTCAGGGAACTGCACCTGATGACAAAAGCATTGTATAAATAGACAAACAGAAAACTACCTGCAGGTTGGAAATTTGTGCTCCCATCCCTACAGCACATCACTTTAGAAGTGAAAGAAGTGAAATGCAAGGAATTATCAAAAGAAAATAAATTGTTAATAACACATACAGTATTAGAAATTTATCTAAAAACAGTTTTAGAGAATCATGTGAAAAAGCTTTTTCTGGCAGCTTGCTGATTGTATATGTAGAGGAGAGAGAGATTGATTACATATTATAAAGCCTTAATTGGCAGCCATCTGAGTGAAGTATTCTCTTTGAATCTAAGTTCTGTAGAAAATGTCCCTCCCTAGACAATGGATTAATATAATTTTTCAGGTGTCCTCAAAAAGTTGTTGCTTAGAGAGTGAGCTGCTTCTCATCCTGTAATAGATTAGAAGTGCCTGCTCCTGCTTGGACCAGAAGACAATAGGGAAGTGGTATCTGTGGTTTGCAGACTGGCTCTGCCTGCAGAGAGAACCACCCGTCCCTGACCTCCACACACCCAGCCAGCTGAAAGCACTGGCAGAAAGAAAATGGTCTCTTCACAATAGATCAGCAAGGAAGAAGGGGTAGGGGGCTTTTCAGCATTTTATAGTAGTTTCTAATGGAAAAAGAACAGCTCAAACTAATTTTCTGAAGTTTTTCTGATAGAATGAGCATAGCAAAGAAGGATACTTATTTGTTGAGGCAGCATCAATAAAGTACACCTTAGCAAGATACCTGAGAGGTGATGCTCCAAAGCTGGAACTTCTGATCAATGTGAAATATCAGCACCTGGTGTTTTAGTTATATCTGAAGCAAACAAGGGTTTTTTTAAGGTTTTTCAAAATCTTTTCTTATGTAGTTATTTGAAATGCAATTATTTACTAGTGTGTATATGACATCATTTCTGAAACTTCAAAGTTGAGTTCTCAAAGTCCTTGAGATTAGAAATTAGGGTTTAGGGTTCCTTAATATCCATGATCTAAATTTCCAGTGCACCCAGACTTTGTTATCACACAGGTGATACACCTCTGGTATTCTATATTGCAGGGGCTGGAAAAGCATACCTGAAAAGCCCAAAGACTATCAGGCTAATTTTTTGGGACCTATCTTGGTTTTGTTAAACATCAGTGGTAACTTAGATATTTTTAGAAAGCATTTCAGGCTCAGTGATTCTAAATTTTCCAGTTAAATTTGTTTCACCTGAAAATTCCCAGTGTAGCAAGTACGTTTGACAGACCTTCATCATTTATAAGCACATAAAACACATTGCTGTATGTGTATTTAAGTAATTTTTGGCCCTCTAGTTTGAGGGGGCACCTAATTCTGGTGATTTTGAGAGTTGCATATGATTGCTGTTGAGTCACATCAATGCCAATACTAGTTCAGCCTTGCACCCTAAAGAAGAATAAGTAGAAAGCAGAAGAAAGATATCAATTTTTCTCATTATGTGAAGCAGAGGCTGTGTTAGCTTTAATATGGTGGATAAGGATGTTCCATCTTTGATTAGCTGGAGAATATATGGTAATTTTTTTAATTTCTTATGGGCAACAACCAGCTTGAAAGGGAAATATGCCCTGAGGGTACAAAAATGGAGTAACCAAACTTATAGAGAAAAATAGAAAACCCACAGAAATGCTTTTATGAAAACACAGGCTAACAAACTGGAATGTAAATTAAGAACCTGTGTGGAAAAACAAAACAAGGACCCAAGATTAAGTAAACCGTGTCTAGTGGGAAAAATTCTTTCTGAGTAGTTGCAGTCTGATGTACTCTAAACAACCAGACAACTTTATGCAGGCTCTGCATTTCTGTTATTGTCTTCCTTGGGTCATCAGCTGAAAATGAAGGCGTCAGATTTTGGTCTGATTTTTCTTATTGACAGTAAGAAGAGAAGACTTCAGTGCTAAAAACTGAAGTCCTGAGGTTCCTCATTTATTTCAAACAGCTCTTGTATCCATCCCAGCTTCAGGATAATGCCCCAGATTTCTGATGAACCTCACATTTATAGGCTTTTGTAATCCTCTTCCTGTGTGTTGGTGATTCTTTCCCCTCCCTTGCAGCTGGTCTGTCTTTCTTTCTTGTTTTGCAGCTTTTTCTTATTAAATGTTTTCCAGCTGGCAGTGAATCATTATGTGCTACCTTATCTGCTTTCCACTGTTCTGAGGGTTTCTTTATTTATTAATAAGAACAATTGCAAACTGAAATGCATGTCCTTTTCATAGTCATTAGTTGCAAAGTACATTGTTCCAGGCCGCCTTGCACCTCTGTCATAAATAAAGCCTGTAACAGCCACTTAACCCACATACAATGAATATTAAAACCAGCATTCATTTGGCACTGATTTAAAAATAATAGATTTAGACTCTGTGTGGATCAGCAGTTTTAATATTTGGCTGAATCTGAATAGGACAATGAATTCCTTTTATCTTGCAATTAAGCCATTTATTTTATACCAATGTTGCTCACATGACAGAGTTTACACAAGCTAAGGAAACAAAACAAAACAGGCTCAGGAACTCTCCCTGTGGAGAGGAAAAAGGTTATTTCTAAGTCACCACATTCTAGTTTAAACCAAATAGTGGGAAAGCAGAAAGTGAGAACAGGTTCACATCAATATTAAGAATTAAGAGTTCACTCTGGAAAGCTCAGGCTGTATGGGAGTCATACCCTGGCTGAGGAAATACAATAAAGCTGTAGTTAAGAAAAAAAAAAAGATTAATTTCTGCCACTGGCATTTATGACTGAAAAAAACCCTTAAATGTTCTTCCACCCTGCAGAACTTAGCTTAGAGCTGGCAAGGGACCCTAGGAACATTAGGATCTTGTCATAAACTCTCTAGGCTAGACTTGGATGTGTCTGGAAAGTTCAGTGCTGTTATTTGTGTGAGAGAAAGAGAACTGGGAACTGTTTCACTGTTGGAAACTTTAACTTCTTAAATATAGTTTGGAGAACAAATGCCACTAACAGTGGTAGGCAGAACACACATTGGAGAGACAACAGCTTGCAGATTTAATCACCAAATGGTCACTGAAAAAAAACAAGAGGAAGGTCCTGTACCTAGGTCTATTTTGGACTTCTAACCGGGGCATTGTAGAAGGTAACCTTGGACCAACTGACCACATGTAGAGAGTTTAAATTAAATGGAAAATAAAAGTCTGAAATAATGTGCATATGACAATCTGAAGTTAGTTGAACCTAATTGGTTAAGGATATGAGTGCTGAGGAGGCCTTGCTTTTCTTCAAATTAAAGATACAACAAAATACCTAAACTTCCTATTCCTAGAAAAAAAACAGTTTTTTTTAGTGGTAGGTTCCAATTTTAACATCTTCATCCACACAAGAATTTGTGTCTACATCAGCCTATTCAGCATCACCTGGCAAATCAGTCAAACATTGAATTATCCAACTGTCTTAACAATATGGAATTTGTTCAAATGTTTAACTTGAAGTTTGGCTGTAAATAATGGTAAAGGACCTAATTGTTGCTGATGTGGGGAGAGTCTGTTCCCATTCCCAAAGCTGCCAGATTTTTTCCTTACCTTGTTGAGTGTCTCAGTGGATATTAAGTCACATAAAGACTATGCTGAGAGGCAACACTGAATATAGTTATTTCCTTTTTTTCTAAATAAGTTTGTTTAATTTTTATTATAATGTTTCCCAAATTATTGTTGATTTCTGGTTTCAGATAGGGCCTGAGGTCTTCTGACTACTGCTTGCACAATGATTGGGGGAGAAGGTGCAAAAGAAGTGAAAGCACAGGATGTAAAATGCCTCTCAAGGACTTGGCTGCCTGTGGTTGCAAGGTTGACTGTAGCAGCAGTGTGGCTTGCACAGCTGTGCATGCAGAGTCAGCAGATGTGTTGCATATTGCTGGAACACACTGTCTGCCTTCTTGCCCCTGAAAATACTTGACTGAGACAAACTTTATCCTCATGGGTTGGTATTTTTAAGATGTGATTTTTGTCTGATGGCAGGCTAAGGAAAAGGGCTGCTGTGCTGCTCTTGCTGACCTGGGATTGCAGGTGTGAAATAAACCTTATGCAAGGCCTTCAGAGACTTCCTTTTATTCTACCTTGCACACACAAAGAGGCTAATTAATTATCAAACTGGCTGGCATAATTCAAGCACCTGCTCTCAGAAACTTAATAAGTTCAGAAACTGCTGTTGCTATACAGCCCTCACTGCAGACAACTCTCCCATATGTCTTGTTTGTAGGTACTCTATTTTCACAGAGCATGGTCCTGAGAATCCTTTAGCATTTATGCTTGGAAGTATAATCTGCTCTCCTAGGGCTCTGTTTCCTGGTGCAGCTCACACTGCTCCTCCACTGCTGGGCAGCAGGCCAGGTAGGGAGTCCACGCCTGCCTGCTGCCTCCAGGCTGGGCAGAGGGACCCATGGAGGCAGCCAGTTGTTCTGCTCCTGCCTCCCTGCAAGCCATTGTGGGGCCTTGGATAAATTTTTCATGCTCCTTTTTCTCTTTGTGCAACTCCTTTTTTTTTTTTTTTTTGTTAGGTTGAAAGCTCTCTGAACTTTGTATTATCTCCAGATACTGTGGTGAATACAACAGACCCCTGAACTCTTTTAGGTGCTCCTGTTTCTACTGCAATGTGAATAATTGCTAAACTAAGCTCCATATGATGCCATTTATTTTCAAATACAATTTTCTTATTGAAGCAAAGGGCGACCAATGCTTCAAAAGGCTCTGTGCTGTGCTATGGCTCTGGTAAGGATATTGTCAAATGTCCCTGAGAGTTTTTACAATTTGCCTGCTTCATTTTTCTGCTAGTAAGTAGCAGTATAGACAATGGCTTTTGATAACAGCTGGTTGCTTGAAGTCTCTGTTCTCACCAACATTTGAAAGAACACACATTTACATATTGGTATGCACCAGGAACAGGCAGCCTATCACCTTGGATGCCCTATACTTGTTACTGCTGAGAATTCGGTCCTGAAAGAGAGTATTAAGGATTGCATTGGGTCTGCCTGAGGCAGAGCTCCTTTTTGCCTCTCCCAGTTACCATCCTTTCCTCAAAACCCTTATGTTCCTGGGTTTCAGCCCCCAAAACAGTCTAGTGGGGTGACCATCTATGCCAAATGTCTTTCAAAGCTTCTCTGTTTCTCCCCTCTGCGTCTGGACGAGAGGGAGAGAAAACATAATGAAGAGCTCATGGATTGAGATAAGGTCTGAGATCACTCAGCAAATACTGTCAAGGTAAAAGAGACTCAATTTCGGGATATCATTTGAATTTCTTACTATGAAAATCAGAGCAGTGTAATGAGAAGTAAAACCAGATCTTAAAGCATCTTCCCAGCTCTACCTCCTCCCCCTCAGCAGTGCAGGGAAGCAGGGTTATGGTCAGTTCACAACACATTGCTCCTGCTGCTGCTCAGGGTAAGCAATCTTTCCCCTGCTCCATTGTGGGTTCCCTATGGGTGACAGCTCTCCTTGAACTCCTCCAAAGTGAGTCCATCTCACAAGCAATTCTCCATGAACTGCTGTAATGTGGGTCATTTTTCCACAGGGTGCAGTTCCTCAGGCACAGCTGGGTACAACCTGGGTCCCCCAAAGGGTCACAAGTCCTACCAGAAAATCTGCTCCAAAGTGCGCTCCTTTGTCCTTGGGTCCGCAGGTCCCTGCCAAGTGCCCATTGCAATGTGGGTCTCCCCCATAGCTGCAGGTCGATCTCTGCATCCCTGATGACCTCCATGGGCTGCAGGGATCCAGCTGCTTCACCCTGGTCTTCACCACAGGCCTTCAGGGGAACCTCAGCTAGGGTGCCTGGAGCCTTCCACTGACCTTGGTGTCGGCAGAGTTGTTCCTCTTACTTATCCTTACCCTGCTTTTCTTTGGCCACAATTACCTCTACGTAGAATTTTTTTGTTCCTGCTTTTTAAATCTGTTATCAGTGGAATTCCCACCATTTCTGGTTGGCCCAGCCTTGGCCAGTGGCAGGTCCATTCTGGAGCTGGCTGGTATTGGCTCAGCTGGACACGGAGGAAGCTTCTGGCAGTTTCTCACAGAAGCCACCCCTGCAGCCATTGCTACCAAAACCTGGCCATGCAAACCTAATACACATATAATGTTTTACAAAAGACCAAGCAGAAATTTTCTTTTTTTAAAAAAAGCTTTTAATGTTCTTGGAGAGGTGGGGAATAAGGAATTTTTGCCTTCTCTGTGATTGTAGTACAGGTGCCAGTAACTATTTTTATGCTCTATGTATACATTCATCAGAGATTTTCTCTGGCATGATCTATAACACAAACTGGTAATTCTGTATGGGAAAAAATAAGCAGGTGATTGCTTGTCTTTGAACACATTTAAGCTGCTTGACAATCATGACTCAGTAACAATTAAAAATGATGTTATGAGATAGTGTAGCATGCTGAGAATGTATGTGTAGCTGGTGTTGTTCCTGTCCATCCTGGTCACGTCCTTACTTCCCACAATTTCATTGCAAGCAAAGGCACAGAAAAGACTTTTGCTATTTACTTTAGGAAAATTTAAGACTACTGTGGGTGAGATGAAAAATATTTTCTATTAAGTGGTTATCATTTTCCTTTCCTATAAACAAGTATAATGCAAGAAACCTGTTCATTCATTTGCATACTACAGGCTTTAAAATTCTGCTTAGAAGCTATTTGCATGGTTACTGAAATAATGTTGGCATTTTTCTAGTAAGAATACCAGCTGTATTTCTGTGGATCAGTGCTGTGTAGGGGTGGGGAAATGAAATCCAGCAGCACTAGATATATGTGTTAGGCTAAAAAAACCATGTAAGGCAAGTCAGGAAGTAAATGATTGACAACGCTGCCTTTAAAAAGGTATAATTAGTCTGTAATATTGCTGCCTATTGAGGCTTGTGCTTCCAATTTGTCACAGGGTGCTGCAGTTTTTGTCCTGTGTCTGACTGCAGAGTCAAGAAGGAACTGGCGCGTGGGATTTGATTGTTTGTGCATAGGGAAGTTAACACTGCGTGGGTTATTTTTTTAATCTCCTTCTTGAAGGAGGCTTTGCTTTTTTTGAACAGGAAGCAAACTCTTTAAAGTGCCTCATGAAGGCAAACTGCTCCAAATATGTGGATTTTTAGTCACTACAGTTATTTTGTATAGTATTAGGGTGAGAAGATGAACAACATGGTCTATTTAATTCCATGAAGAAGTCAGAGGTAGACTACACTAAAAATAAAGAATAGTTACTATGTAGGCCAGGACAGGGTGAATACATATATGTAACATTACCCAGTATATATGAGATGTGAAATTTAAGCACAGATAAAGCGTGCTTAGACATTTGGAAATTTGCATTGACTGTCCTAAAAGTCCTGATGATTTGTGGATGTTAAATGTGAAGGCCTATGAAATTTTAATTAAAAAAAATTCCTCAATCTATTTGCACATTTCCCTGAGAAGTCTGCTATTGCACTTTGATTTATTTAAAACTTCCACCATTGTTTTCTAAGACCCTGGGGTTCTTCTGCACAAAGGACCCTGAGGCATCACAAGAGTTACAAACAAAATGTTTGGCACCAGGCAAAACTGCAAGTTTATGCAGCTGTTCCTACAGCTGTCATTTATGAGATTGTTAACTCTTGCATCACTTTGCATTTTGAGAGAAATCAATGTGATAGATCAAAGGCATTTGAAAAAGAGAATTAATTCAAATAGTTGTCTGAAGTTGTAGCTCTTTTAGGGACTCTGTCACTTTGCATATGTGAGGTTGGTAACACAGCATCTAGGATAATAAAATTTGAAAACTGAGGAAATACTTCTCAGAAGCCTGTTGGTGGAAGCATTTATTGCATGTCATATTAATCCTGTTGATATTTTATTCTATGGTTAAATACATACTAGCCATTTACAGTTGTAATGCATAATTTGTAAAATTCAGTGTCATTGGAGATAAAGATCTTCACTATTTTTTTTCTACCTTTCCATTTCTTGGTCATGTATAAGACCTTTGGATTTACCACAGCAAAAAAAATCAGTGAGTTCCAGAAGATCTGTGAAGAGAGAACAAATTCAAATGTTAATCTCTTTGAAATAAATGCACAGACTTAAAAGACACCATCAAGGCACAAATGTAAGGATCCATACTAAATTTTAAAATTTAAAATAATTTGAAAGAGGAAGGCATGGTTTTCCTCTTGCACAACTTTTGTGGTACCAAGTTGTGACTGACATGAGTCTTTCAATTCTTAAACATTATTTACTTGGAACTTTGAGAGATTTCTGAAGACTTGGAAATTCAAGTAGCAAGGTACGTAGATAAAATTTTCTTTCCAGTTTCTCTAAATGAAAGGCTCAGATCTGTGGCATTTCTTTGTGATTTTGAAACCAGAAATTTCTGTTTCTTGTCATTGTTGTAGCCACTGAAAATGTATGATAGGAGAAATGAAGAGACCCTGGGAAGAGAATGTCATAAAATACACAGGAGATCAGTGGTTGGTCTGGGAATGATGATGTGATTTTTATGCTCATCTTGAAAGGGGTGAAACCGATTTTGCATGCGGCATTATCTAACAAACCTGCAGCCGTGAATTAATTTTTACTAGTATCTAACTATTTTGACAATTTGCAGATAATGAATGAGATGAGCTTGGATTTCTTGAGATAAACTACTTGATTTTCTGAGTGAAGCAAAGACTCAGTACCATGTAGGCTGCTGGAATTGATGACAGCTGGATAAATTCTTGTTGCTGAGATAGGAGAGTGATCCAGAAAACCAAGCACCAGCCCCTTTACTTTTCTAATTTCTTACTCCACTGCTAAATTACCAGCTATAACCTCATTCTTTTAAGACTGAGGTAAATTGTTAGAAGTGTTCTTCTAGAACATGGGAATGTGACTGTGCACTTTTTGTGGTAGTCCCAGCAGCAGAAAATATCTAAAGTGTATCCCACTGAGAGGCGTGTGAGAACCATGTGCTTTTACGTTAAGGAAAGAAGATGTAGAAAATGTTGAGATCAGTTTGTTTCAACCCAAGGCTTCATTTGTGGAACACAGGACTTTTTTACAAGCCACAGGTAGGTTATTGACGCAGTGTGTTACATAATTGCCTCACAAAGGGAAATGTATTGAAATCTTATGTGCAGACAGCAGATGGACTAATTAGAGTAAGTTATTTGTGGTAGATAACCAGTCAATGGTCAAAGCAAGGTTATCACAAGAGCTGGTTATGATTTGTGAAAAAATGATAAGTATTTGCAGAATTCATGATAAGCTGTGTTTCTTAAATTGAATCTAGTAGGTACCATGGGCACAAGACAAATACATATCTGTAATGATGTATCTGGAGCAGAAGACAGGTACATCATTTCTACTTTGGGTATTTTGATTTGTTTGTTTTCCAGTGAGTCTTTTTCATGTTTTCCATTCTTTTTCCCATTCCCAGTGAAAGCAACTACAGCATTGTGAGAATATAACAGTGCAGGAGATTTTGGTTAAAGTCCAGTGGTTTACTGCCTGAGTCCAGAGACTGAATATGGTGTCCTGTTGCATGACAGAGTTCAGTAACCATTTAGTTTATTAGTGGCAGACTTGGGATGATTCTTAATAGAAAAATTACCAGGAAATAAAAGACATGCTTGAATTTGATGAAGTTAGAAAGAGGATATAAAACTGAATAAATGAGAGAAAAAAAATGGGGAAATAAATAGAGAGGGGAAAAAAATACAGTTACTCTACAAAAGAAGAAATGAACGGTGATGGTAAATGCAAGAAAGGAAGGAAATGTAAAAACTTAGGAAGTAAACTGGTGCAGAATTAGATGAGAAGAACAATCCATAGCAAAAAACGATTTTATTTTTTTATTTTTGTAAAGCTTAATGTAAAAAGGAATAAATTCTGAACTGGATGGTTGGATGTTAGGGTATGGGATGCTTGTATTGATTTTCATACTGAAAGTCTTTTGAAGGTAGCATGTAAATATGACAATGCTTATTGCTTTAATCCCATATATCCTCAATGGCAGCTTTGTGTGTAGAATTACTATGTCCATGGTAATCTTGCTTGGATATTGTTCCATTTCAAAAGTATAAGCTTTCACATTTGTCCCTGTGAATTTTCATTTCACCTTCAAAAGTGAAATTTTTTGCACTGGTTGCAGATACTCTCTGCAAAAGCTGCTTGAGGAATGCTTTTCCTGGGACTTTCATACTATGATGGTGTCAGGGAGTTTGAAATAGTACAACCCTTCAAGACCTTCCTCTTTCTTTCCTTGATTTTGTCCAGGTGTGCTGGTCTTGGCTGGGATTTTCAATTTCCTTCGCACAGCTCTTCATACCAGCTCTTCATAGCAGCTGGTGTGGGGCTGTGGATTGAATTTATGCTGAAACAGGGTGATGAAAGGGTTTTTGGTACTGCTGAGCAAGGCTTACAGAGAGCCAAGGCCTTTTCTATTCCTCTCCTCACCCACTGGCGAGGGGTGCTCAGGAAGGTGGAGGGGACACAGCCAGGACAGCTGACCCCAACTTACCCAAGGGACATTCCATACCATATGGTGCCATGCTGAGCATACTAAAGCTGGAGGAGAGGAGGGCAGGGAGGGACATTTGGAGTGATGGCATTTGTCTCCCCAAGTCACAGTTACGCACGACTGAGTCCTGCTCTCCTGGAGATGGATGAACACCTGCTGCCCACAGGAAGCAGTGAATTCATTCCTTGCTTTGCTTTTTTCGCATGCACAGCTTTTTCTTTCCCTGTTAAACTGTCTTTAGCTCAACCCATGAATTTTCTGGCTTTTACTTTTCCAATTTTGTTGCTTATTCTGACAGGAAGGAAATGAGTGAGTGGTGGCATGGGGCTGGGTGCTGGCTGGGGTTAAACCACAACACTTGGAATGAAGGTGGTGTTCCTGCCTTGTCTGAAGTTCCTTGAGCTTTTCCTTGGAAGGCAGTGCACTCACCGGTGTGATGCCCATCTTGCAGAATTTCTGCAATTCTTGTGTGTTCCTTGAAACTATGGCCAGTACAAACAGTGTTTGCCAGCTTTGTTTGGGATGTGCTTGACAGTTGCAGAAACAAGGAACAACTTAGCACAGATATCCTAGTGCTATTTCTACATAATTACTGCACATGCCTTTTTTTAATTTCATTTGAGAATAAAATGTACAACACTAAAGCTAAGGCTGTGTATACAAAGAGGATTTTTTGTGTTTCCACTGACCTTTTTAAACTTTCATACAAAACTGACACAAAAACTCCAGGACAAAACATCTGGTTCCAATGTCATGACACCAGTGTTTATACTGGAAAATTAAAAAAAACACAATGCCAAAATCTTAATGCATATACATACTGGTTTATATGTCATGAAATGAGAAAGCAAATGCTTCCCCCAGTTTATATGGGCAATGGAAATTGTTAAATGATATTGGGAACTAGGCATGGTGTGTTTGTGCATTCTCAGTGAGTAATTGGAATACAGTAGCCTGAGGAATCAGGATTTGCGGACAGCTGAGCAGGATGTATCAGTGCATCCCAAGGAACTGCACCTTGTGGCGAGGACAGGAGAGGACTGTGGCTGTAGGGTGCTGAGGTGTGGTGGGGTTCCTGCCCTGGGTGTGGGGAGCAGGCAGCCTCCCCCCGCCTCCTGCCCAGTGCTGAAGTGGGGTGGGCGACAGTGGATGGCTGAAGGTGAACCAGGACTGTTTGCAGAAATATCATAGAACTGTACTTGCTACTGTATTTGCTACTATTATTATTTTATTATTTTTTAAAATTTCTGGGATATTCTTTATTTAATCTGTACTTCTCTATTTAACCTTAAACTAAGTAAAAACTGGAATAAAGGGAAAGTAAGAACCCCTGTATACAAACACTCACATTGAGGTGCAGACACACTGGCAAAATTCAGGTAGCCCAAAATGGGAGATGACACTTTATCCCTAATTTGTACCAGTAGGAAAATGGCTGTGGAAGGATGTAGGCTGGGTACAGAGTGTCAGCCTGGGTTTGTATTCACACACAGAGCCAAATGTTAAAATATATTCCGTCTTTGAAGTTTCTATTAAAATCCCACCAAAACAACCTCTTGAGGAAGTTAAACCTAAATCTGTGCTCTGTAAAAATTTTAATTTGATAACCACCGGTTTGCATGAATGAATTGTATTAAATATAACTTAGTTTACTTATCCATTTTAGGACATTTATTTTGGCTTGTAAGTGTGGTTTTTTTTAGAAAGCTTGTTAAAGGATATGTAAATTTGATGCTCACTGCACATCTTTATATATAAAAAATCAAAATTCCAATGCAAATCTGTAGCCTTGGTTGCACTGTAGCAATATGTTTCTAGTACATTAAATACCAGAAAAAGAAAAGTTGGGAGTGCATTAAGTCAGATTCTGGATTAAATAATTCACCAAACCTATAGTATTTCCTTTAAAAAAATTCTGACTAAAAATCAAAGCTAGTTTTCAGAGATGAGACAAAAAGACCAATTAATAAATAACTACTTTAATCTTAATTCTTTGATTCAGACTTATTAAAATTGTAATTTTCTCCTTCAGTATTCCTCAGTTTGCTCATTGGTTTTCATCCCTTTTCATGTTCTTAACCAGATATAAAGCCCCTAAACAGGAATGTATTTAAATGTTGACTTGGTCTTACAAATGACAACGCAATACTAAAACACAAACCAAGAGTACCTAATGTTAGCAGTATAACAACTCACTTTTTAAGTAGTGATACCTTATTATACGATACTACATTCCAGCTCTTTTATTTTTTTAAATAAAATAATACCTTAATTTATTTGTATTCCACCAGAATGAGTACATTCATTGCAAATTGCATGCACATAAAAGGGAAGCCATTTGTAAACTACATGATATCTTAACAATAAATCGTATTTGATCTAATACACGATGGTAGTGCATTTCTCGTTAAAACTGCAAGCTTTTACCAAAATGAAACCAAACTCTTATTCTCTTTATAAATATTTTAAATAATTTTAGGTACATGTTTCATACCAAGTATATAAAAATAGTATTTTTAGATAAATTAGGAGGTTTCATTTACATGACAAATAACGTGCAACATCTAAGCACTCTCTAGCAGCTCTATTTGGTTGATTGTCTAGATGACATGCAGCGAATGTCCTTTGCCTTCACAGAACTGACAAAAAGACCAGCAGGACCCACGATCACCTGAAGCAAACAGTGCCATAGATATTGTTTGGGAACAACAGTCAGACACTCAGGGAAAACCTTTGCTTCGATGAACAAAAGCCACCCACAGTTCTTTGTGCTAGACTTCCAGCTGCTCTGACCCTCAGGGTCTTTGGACTATCACAAAAGTCTGTCAAACAGACAGGTTATATCTGTATTGAAAATGTTTTTTCAACATGCTTCTAGAATCTAGAAATTTTTGTTTTTCCTATAGTATGAACCATTACCTTTTCTTACTTTCTATAAGTCTGAATTTTCATGTTTGTTAGTCTCCATGATAGCCAAAACGGGGATCAAATAAAGCAGTCATGCAGTACTCTCTAAAGTTGAAACTGGCAGCTGTGGAGCATGCTCTGAGTACCACTTCACTGTTTCTCATACATCTATGGCTTGGCAGTCTTTATCTTTAACATCCCTTGTGCTTGTCACAATGTCTATTGGGAAATCTGGAGTCTGTGCAGAAGTTACTCCGGCTGTTCCTTCCAGGTCCCATGATCCTGGCAGGTTCTCAAGGCTTAGTGAGCTGATTGCTCCTTGGCTAAAGCTCCCTTCCTCTGATCTGCTGGGCAGCACTAGGTGCAGTGATGCCTCTGATGAAGAGCATACTGAAGGAGAAAGGGTTGCTGAAATAGACTGAAGAGGAGTCAGGGTAGTGTCTGAATGGGGAGAGGTGCATCTTAAAAATTGCAGATTGTCTTTCTGAATTACCTGATACTGGGAAGGGGAATTTTGAAGGCCTGTTGTATAATAAAGTTCACCATCCATAGAATTTTGCAGGTTGGGTTCAGTCCTTTGGGGACTGCTGCCTACAGAAGACAGATCTGCATTCCAAATGTCACATAGTGTGTTTCCACGACAAAGTTGTGCTTTGGTGCAAGTGAAGTTGCCAGCTTGCATGTGAGAGCAAGGCTGATGTGTAGTCCAAGCCACTCGAGGCTGCAGACTGTCCAGTGTGGGACTTCGAGATAGGCTGTGCACAGCACAGAATCCTGGAGGCTTCTGGGACGTGAGTAGGTTTTCCAGAAGGTGCATCACATTCTTCATATCCTTACGTAATTGTGAGACTTCTTGACTTAAAGATGTCATCTGTTGTGAAAGGGCAAAATATCACAGTATTTATTCATGCACCATGCTTAAAATATGTACACATATCCATCCCTCTTTTCTTTCTAGCAATAGCAACTTTAATCTTTGGCACAGTGTTTCTACACTAAAGAAATGCATTTTGCTAGTGTATATGTGGGAAATATTCCTTCCAGATCTTTAATTTACCTGATTTCAAATTATTTTCTGTATATAAAAAACGGTCATAGGATCAGAACTGAGATGATTTCCAGATGCAGTATGACATCAATATTCTCTTGATCAATTGTTAAATATTTTAAACCACAAAACTTTCTTAGTAAACAATTTCATGCTGATGAATTACATAAAAATGAGTTCTTGAGAAATCTTTTTTAGAAATACATATGAAGTATACTGCTGTCTTTATAGCAAAATAAAAGAAATCCATATTCTAAGTTGCTGGATGCAAATAGTAGTTAAATGAAAATCTTGTGGACTACTACAAAAAAAAAGGGGGGGGAAACCTGAAAACTCTAAAACTCACTTGCTACCTATAATTATTTAAAAAATATAAGATTGTGGAACAGTTTGTTTCCATGCACTTTTGAGTATGCTTGAAAGGTACTACATATAACAGACATTAATCCATTGCATAGATTTATCTGGTGCATGTGCAAAAGGAAGAATCAGATTTTTAATTAGACTTTTTCTCTTAAATGCTGAAACTGCTGATAGCATCCATGTGGTTCCATAAAATACATGAAGTCTTTCCTCAACACTGCTGTTTTGGGTGAGGATCAGATGGGCAAGTTCTGAATCTGTGTTTTAAAGTTGACTGGCATTTTAACATTAATGGGCATATTTTTTATGCCTTTATAAGGATGTTTTGGCAAAGAAAAGTCTAGTTCAAACATAAAAGTAACCCATTCATAATTTCAAAGGGTAGAAAGTAAATTTGTGTCCATGATGGTTATCAATCTCTTTTAGGTCAAAGCACCATCATTATAATGAATATAGAGTTTCTCATAATGATGCTACTCTGTTGAAAAAAGACATGACTGCACATTAATCTTCAAGCTACATGTCAAAAAGAAAATAGCTAATTCAGGGAGCTTTTCTTTAACATCAGTTAGAGACACCACTGATTAGATGACCTTCACAAACTAATTTTCATTGTTCTGTCAGGATAGTTCTGAAGAAATCTGCTGAAATACATTTCAGGCTGAGTTTGATTCTGTTATTACAGGCACAATTATTATAAAGAAATTTGGAGAAGAAAGTAGGAAGTTACAATACAGCTCCTATAGATCTATTTATTTTTCTCTGAGCTGAGAGGTCAAACCCAAATTATTGTTTAATAATTTTATAATGATCACACTGCCTCTGGAGATAAAATCCTTAACGGGAGAAGACTCCTGAGTGGCAGGTGACAGGACCTCTGTCTTTGCACTTCTCTTTCTTTCTGCCTTGTCTAATTGAGTCATGGTAGATAGAAAATACCATGAGATCCTCTTCTGTCAGCAGAGATTAAGCTTTGAATGCCTGGTAACTTCAGTTAATGTGAGCAATTAAAATATGCTGCCAAAATGCTCTGTGAGCAGGCTTCCCACGGGGTCAGAGGAGCCAGTGAGGGTTATTGGTACCATCAGACTGTGAGAAAACACAGTGAGATTTCTGGACAAGTCAACCTCACAAGAACTCCTATGTTCTGTTGGACCCTAGGAGATGGTATTACAAAACCTCCAAAAGCTTTTTTTGGGAAGGATGGGGGAAGATAGCCATGGGTTTTATTGTCTATCTAGATTTACTGGTCATCAGTTCTTTTTAGGATCATCACTGGCCCCTACACCTCATGGATACAGCAATGATTTTCTGTGCATAATTTCCAAACTTGCATCATTTTTCAGGGCTTTCTGCAAATATGCAAATAAAAATGTTGACACTACCTTATGAATATGTACCTTACCTAAACTATGAATGCTGTGTGAAAATATCCGCAATTTTAAAATGTCTTGTTTGGTTTGAGTCTCGTTTTTGTTTTCCATTTCTCATCACTTATGAGCTTTTTAGAAGTTGAATCATCATTTAGCATATTTCTTTTGTCAAATTATTAAGAAAATACAGCAAAAATCAATCCCAGCATCAGCACTTGTGGCAACGCTGAATTTCTGTTCTTTACTACTTGCTCAAGTACCCAGATACTCTGCTTTTGATTTATCAGCTAGCTCATAGAATGTTTCCTTCTCACAAACTTGCTCTTGCACCAACATAGGAATTTAACTGATAAACCCCTATAAAGTAAGCTTTAATCATTTCCAGTAGGATGATAGTCAGAATAGTTATGCCAAACTTAATTCACCACTATCAGTTAGTAAGATTTGTTTGGACCCATTCTGGATGTCACATACACAAAAAAATATGTAGCTTTCAGGATTTTACAATGACAGGATGAAAAGATTAAACCTCCAGTATCTATATTGCGATTAATTATAATATGTCTCTATATTATTGTAGTCCTATACACGCATAGCATACTATTAGTGTTCCTACCAACATTACCCTGTTTATGCTATTATTTTTATACCCTAAAGAGATCCCTGAGCAGATGCAAATTAAAAGGTGTAACGGGGGGGAAAAAATGTTATCAGTACTATTAAAAATTTCACAATGTTTGAGAAAGTGCAAAAGAACAGGGATTAAAAGCCAAAGGAATTTTAAGTCTATGAAAGAGAAATTGAAAGCAGTATGGTTTCTTCTTGAGGAAAAAGGGCTAATTCCTGGCATGCCAGTAAGACTGCACTCTTTTTAGGAGATCACTGATTATTGCTAGGCAAAACAGCTATTGGTACAAATGGTACCTGCTGTGCTAGGCAGACAGCTTTAAAATTATCTCTGAGATCCCAAATATACTTGAAATGCTGCCTTAACACTTCCTAGGACTTGAAAAAGATACTGCAATGTTTCCAGATGTAGAAACTGGGTTTTATACAGATTTAGCTTCAAGTAGCAAGAGGTGCTTCTCAAACTGGTTGAAAGCGATGTGCTGGTGCCTTTTTAGTAGACTATGTTATCAGGAAAGAATATATTCAAAATAGAGGTTAAAATAAAAATTTCAGTAGATGTATTTTGTATTTTAAAATTACTTTGGCAGTTTCAGAAGAAAGAGTATTTTTCTTTACTACCAGTATTAAACTGTTCAGCAGTTTGAGTATTTTGTTCCATGTAGTTAGGTAGGAATGGTGTAATGCTTGTTGCTCGTTTAAATGGCTGAACAAATTTATTTTTCTTCCCATTACATATTCCAATATCTATGTTTTAAAGACAAATTTTAAACTGGAATACCTAGCTATCATCACTGTTCCTGGATAATTCTGAATGTCCTAGGGTGACTTTAATAATCAACCCTAAATTTAAATAATGGATAAAATAAGACTTCTTTTCTGATTAGATGCTGATTAGATTCCTATTTGTACATATTTTTCTCACCCTGTGTTTACTCCCTTTTGAAATTCAAACTTCAGACCCAGATATCTTCCTGCTTTGACTCTTTCTAAAAACCCAAAGAAGTGAAGATGAATATTGGCTTCTTGAGAAATGGAAGCTGTATTTTGGCAGAGTGGAGGAGCTGCCTGGCTTGGGCTGCATATGGCAGCTTCTCTATTCCCTTGCTTGGTTTTTCATTAAGTCAGGGAGATTTTCAGCTAGAAAGAGTTGTCTTTGAAGCTCGGATTAACTAACTGCTGGTATTCTGTTTCTTACTGACTGCACTGGTGAATGAATGAAACAAGAATTGACCAGGGACAGCCTCTTCATTGATCATCTATCAGCAGCTCTGTGGCCATTGGTATTGTGGTGACAGATGTTTCTGATTTAATGGCTTTAGAAACAAAGCTACTTGCAGAAAAAAAAAAATCCAGTGCAGCTAATCTGAGTTCAGATTAAACCTATAGGATTTGTGCAATGATATGATGACTCAGTTTCAGTGACATAAATCCAGGAATCTGGAAGGTTGTGCAATTGGCTTTACCATGTAAGAGTAGGAAATTTGGTTGTCTGATGACTCTCTAGCCAGCTCTTTGGTAGTTCCAGTGACCAGTTTTTCTGGGTAAATTAGGACACCAAGATTATTGCTATTAAACACACAAGGATAAACGAGAGAAGTACAAAGGACTAGAGTATTTAAATATATTCAAGTTAACAGAGGTCCCATGAAATTCAGTCTAGAAAAGGGGTTCCCAAACTGCAGTTTAAATAATAATTTGTGGGAGTGAATTATTTTAATAATAATTCACTGGGAGTGAATCTGGTGGGAAGGGGAGGGGAGGCAGAGCGGTATGAGAGGAAACTTGGTTAGAAGTATAGAGCACCTGTCCTCCAAGGAAAGGCTAAGAGAATTGGGATTTTTCAGCCTGGAAAAGAGAAGGCTTTGAAATAACCTTCTAGTACCTAAAGGGAGGCTACAAGAAAGATGGAGAGGGATCATGTACAAGAGGATGCAGTGACAGGACAAGGGGTAATGGCTTCAAACTGAAAGGCAGTAGATTTAGTTTAAATATTAGGAAGAAATTCTTTACAGTGAGCGTGGTGAGGCACTGGAACAGATTGCACTGGGAGGCTGTGGGTGCCCCATCCCTCAAAGTGTTCAAGGCTGGGTTGGATGAGTCTCTGAGCAACCTGGTCTAGTGGAAGGTGTCCCTGCCCCTGACAGAGGGGTGGAAACTGGATGATCTTTATGGACCCTTCCAACCCAAACCATTTCATGATTCTATGATTGTTGAATGTGGACTCCTGCCTTCAGATTGGCAAAGAATCAGGATGGTGTCAGCATAATGGTGGCAATAAGAAAATCAGGTTTGGAAATTACTGCTTCAAGGAATTAAAAATTACCAGAGACAAACTGACTGACTAGCTATTGATTGAGAAAAAATGGAGGATTGTGGAAATCCCAGGTGGCTGGGAGAAGAGAAGCTGGCAATGTGTACTGATGAAAGGAAACCTGAGGTAGTATATATGATGTTGGGCAAAAATATTAAGCATACAATTTCTGTAAGCATCTAAATGAATAGTTAAAAGAAGACAGGCAACATTATGGTTCTTAAGAATAAACCATAGCAAAACTATAATTCTCTTCTTTAACTGAAGAGCTGTTTTAAAATATAAAAAGAAACTTTAGATGTAATATTTATCTTGTCAGAAGACTTCTAAGATGTTACTGTCCATCTGACATTCTTCTAGAACTACAAGAAAATATGAGGGGGACATAATCATCATAAGCTGCATTCTTACATGATTGGAATGATTTATGACCAATAGCTTGCTGTCATCCATGGACACTTTAAGATATTCTTTTCAGCATCCTGTCCAGATCTGTTTTTATTTAATGTTTATTTTCAATGCCTAAATGGAATTCATGTTCACTTTTAAATATCAGTAATATGAAATTCAAGAAAGATAAATCTTAAACATTACATCTGAAAAGAAAATGTCAGAGGCATAATTATGAAGTTCTGCCTATGCAGAGTATTATAGAAAATAGTCTATGGAGGTCTGCTAAATGACACTTTGTCGGCATTAATCATACTCCCAGGATCCATAAACAACATATCTTCTTTAATTGAACTCTACAAGGGTTTTTTTTCCACAAGGAATTACTAAGGCTGCTTGACATTGTGTACTTTGTCAGTGACTTCCAAGATGAAACCAAAGACAATTCAAAAGAAAATTATGTCAGTGAAAAGCTTTTAGCAAATTTAATGGGCAAAAAAAGTCAAAAGAAATTTGGTTTGCTGAGATTTGCTGGAATAGCGTGTTTCCAGAATAAATTGACTTTAGAAGGAGAACACCAATCAACTTTTTCTTACGCTCTTCTAGGCAAAAACGAAAAAAACTGTGAACTTATGAACTTGCATACCCACAGGCATTCACATTTAGATGTTGGGAAAATAGATGTTATGAGTACAGAAACATTTTGAAATGCCTGTTAGATATTAACTGGACGTCATCATCTGTCATGGTAATAATATTTTTTATTCAAATTTGAAGTCAGTTTTTGGTGTCCAGTTGATTTGTATACTGCATGGCTGCCTCTTGGTTAATTCCTTTGTCTCAGGTGCCTTTCTACCAAGGAAAAGTGCCAGGGGCACACCACAGCATATGGGACTTATACCATGTAGGTGCAGTGTGTTCTGGTTAATATAAAAATCTAAGCTTCAGAGCATCAACTATTTTTGTTACATTCATCAGCCAATGCCTATTAAACTAACACTAAAAGAAGAAAAAGGTTAGCTGGAAAGGCTTCTCTACAGCTATCAAAGTATGAGAGTAGAGAGACAAAACAACAAGCTTCTTTGGAAACATGAATGTCAGTGCTAAAAGAGATGTATTTTTAAAAATCTCAGTAGGCAAAGTGAATTTAGTCTGCACGTAATGTTTAGAAAGCTTTTATTTCTTCATACAAATGATATTTGGTTTTATGTTTTTGCTTTAATGTGAAATTTACATGGCTAAAATCCAAAATGGGTAGATTACATTTAATAGTTTTTATCATCTATAAATGTCATTAGTTCACTTTTTGCCACATTTTTCTTGATTGAAGGATGTTTTACAAACCAAATCACTGGGATAGCCTTGCTGCAAAGTAATTTCTCTTGTGTGCTGATAGAGTTATGAACTTGTTAAGAAGAGCATGTATTTAATTACTCTAAGTCAAGCGAGTTCATTATATGAGCTCTCAAGTCGCAAATTGAACTTTAACAATATATCCCCTATGTAAAACTAGAAGCCTGACTGGCTTCACCAAATTTTCTTTTGTGGCCTTGATTATCATTTGCATATATTTTTAATATTAAAAATGCATTTTTTTCCAGTACTGAGAGGAGAATAGGATTGATTTTTGTCAGCTGGAATTGAAATACATTTTAAAATAATATATGCATAAAATTTATGATTTGGAAAATAAACATATTTGTTTAGGATTGTTCTTTTTGTTAGTTGAAAGTTAAATAGCCCTGTGAACATATTTTCTCTGTTCTGCATACATGCCAGATTGCTTATTTTAAGTACTTGCTTTTAAAAAAACCTAAAATTAAAAATAGCTGAATTTCCACTAAGTGCTCCAATGTGGAGCTAAATAGAAGGCAATTATCTAGCTCAAAACCTGACCCTATTCATATTTCCTCATGTTTGTTTGTTTTTCAGTTGAATGGGAGAAACGTGAGTACTGTGCTCATTATACTGTTTTAGTACTGTAATTGTGGGATCTACTAATGTGGTAAGACATTAAGACATGGAATCAGCCCCCAGATTTCTGAAGCTGAGAGAGGCTGCACTGAAGCTGGGTTGCATATGAAGAAACCAGGGGACATGACAAAGCAGCTTGAGTTTGTCTTCATGCACTGTATGAGATGGCCTTTTTATCTGAGCTCAGAATCATGTACCTGTGTTTTTGAATGGAGAATATGTACTTGTAATTAGGGGGGGGAAATATGGCTAAATATTGGGTATTTTTCTTATTTTAACTGATCTGTTTTAAATAATTCAGGTTTGGTTTTTCAAACTGAATCAAGATATTTCTCTGCCCTTTTCATGCAGTGGCTTTCAAATGATAGAGAGTTAAAAGCCTTAAAGGATACAGGCAATGGGACAGTGATAGGCAAGTGCTTTAATCTAAATGTCTTGTCTGTCTGTATACCTCAGAAAATCTGCTTAGTGGTTTCCTATTTTTACTTTGTGGGCTCCTTAGTAGTTATCTATGATTGCATCAGATAAGTGGTTGCTTCTGAAAATATGATAAATGTCCAGATACACTCATTTGATCAGTCTTTGCAGACAAATGCGTTGGAAAGACCAGGTCATGTGTAGAGATCTCTGCAAAGGAAGGACACAGTCTTGTAAGGCAGAATACTCTTCCTGAATTCTTGCTCTGCTTAGTTTGTAGGAGGTCTTTGAATCAAGCTTTCCCCAGCTCAGAAAATGTACAATGCTGGTAAATATTGAGTAACCTAATCTTGAAACTATTGCTTAAAAAACTGTGTTTTTACCAGAACAAGAACCTGAACCCCTAGCTCTCACCTGCTATATACTGAAGTTACTGAACTGTAATGAATATCATGCCTGCCTTATTCAGTAATTATTTATTCTAAGAGGAAGGGACAAACATGGTAGGAGATAAAGTCATCCTGTTCCAGTCTACCTTGCAATACTGAACTGGGAGGAAATTCCTGTATCAGCTTGAATGCTCAATGAGCAGTGAAGTTAGGTGAGGAAGTGAAGAAGGTGGTTAACTGGCTGAGCAGCCAAACCATGGAGCTGTATAACAGCAATTAGGGGTGTGTTCAAGTTTGTCCCACATCCACTGTGCTGACTCTGGAGATTACTCTCCTTAGAGGAAGTCTGTGCATCCATTACTACTAAAGTTAACAAATCTGAGAAGTGAAACAAGGCACTGACTTCTGTTACTCTCTTAGGTAAATGAAATGGCCTTTGGATTATGTAGTGAATGCCATATACCTAAAATACTGCCAAGAGCTCAGTTGTATTTCTAAAATAGGTATAGCTAATTTTGTAGAATTTTCTCTGGGGTAACATTTGCTTGCTTTGCTAACAAGAGACTGTATTAAAAGTCTGAATGGATAGACACATGTCTTTTACCCCCCATGAATAGCTGAAATGTTTCTAAGCTAACTAGTGAACTGTTGTAATACAATTGCCTTTCATGAAAGCAGTTATTTTTGCATTCATTCATTGATTTCTGATCTCCACTGGAAAATGTATTAATGACAGTGTTTACTGCTGCTGGCTACTTCTGACCTGTTTTCTCATGTTTTCTTTACCAGGAGGAGACTGTATGTCTTTAATAGCTTTGTTTCTGACTCTGCTGGTATTTTAACTACTGCTAGTAGTCTGCTGCAGTAACAGTGCTAACCCATTACTGGTCATCATCAAATGATCGAATGATGAAAACACTGGGTCTAAAAGAATTCTATACTTTATACAACAACAAAAAACTTCAAGCAGCAGCTACTGTGGATCAGCAAGGCTACTCAGAAGCTCCTTTGGGTAAGCACCAACTCTGTACTATCACTTCAGAAACTCCAGCTGGGTATGTTTGAGTACATGTAGAATATGCAATTAAGCAGCCATTCAGTCATGCATTTTTTCCAATGTAAATTTTGATCCATGGGAGAACTTGGAGGATACCCATCCATCTCTGGGATTTGAGCCCAGAATATTACCTATGAAATCTAAACCTGGTCCTATCGCCTGTGTTATGTTAATGTGAATGAACAAGTTGCATAACATTTTGTTCAGATAGTATTATTAGGGTGAAATTAAAATTGCATGTGGAGAGAAACGACCTTCAACGTGTGGAGGCTTTTTTTCTTTTTTTGATTAACATATTGCCCTGCTCCAAGATTTATTTATTTATCACTTTTCACCAGAAAAGCAATGAGAAGCCCAGAACTGTTCCAGTTGAAATGTTTGTTTAATCCACAAAATGCTTGCCTTGGAACATCTGTCACCGTGATATATTTTCCAACTGCCTCTTGTGGATAGCCATATAATACATCCTCCTATTTTAAAAATGACTGTCCTCAAAAGGGATGAATCAAAATGACTTGTGTGTTTCAAAAGCATTACATAGGAAATATAATTTTCTATCATGATGGTGGTGCCAATGAACATCTCAAAGGTTTTTTTTTTTTTAGTTCTTTGACCAAATCCTATAAAAACCCTTAGTTTTTTAAAACCCATAGTCAATGGGGAATGAGACTTTTTTCTGAACTCCACTGTTTGACATACAAATGAGATGATGCATCCATAGTAACTAACTAACCATGCATGCGGTCTTAGCTCAGGATATTTAAGTTATCTAATCAACTTAAGCTGACTCAGGATGAAGGAGGTTTATAAGCTCAATACTTTGTAAGTGGGAAATAATAGCTAGATAAAATATACACAATAAAGAAGAAAAAAAAAAGCCTGGACATTTCTGGTAACTAAAGAGCGCAGGGAAGAAGTGAAACTGTGTAGTGGGACTTATTTAAATGTTTCCTCATGTGGAAGTATAAGGAACTGTCTCCAATCTTTTCACATTGAAAGACATAGTAGTATGGGAGCAGATTTTAGTCTTGCAGTACCACTGTGAAGTTAGTCTGATGCTTTAATATTGTTAGCTAAAGTACTGCCAGGGCTGTGTAAATGAAACAATTTAGCTACAGAACATCTCCTTAGGGTTGGATTGATAGTTGATTACAGGCTTGAAGTTATTAAAAGGGAGGAATAGAAAGTGTCACTGAACACTATTGGCCCTGCATTCCTCAGGTTGTATTGCTTGAGCAGGAAGGGATGGAATTCTCTTTCATCCTAAGAACAACACAGGTAAAGTGATTTGAATCATTTTATGTAAATTTGAATGTGAATGGATTTGCGCATGTCTTTCAAAGAAATTCTGTAAAAGCACAACACACGTCATGACAAGAAAATATGGGAGAAAGAACTTGGGGAAATAATGAGAGGAATGAGACAAATAGGGGCTTACCCAGAAGAGACTAAATCCTAAGAAAGCCAGATACAGTAACCTCATTCGGGTTTTAGCCCTAGCATGTGACACAAACTTTTATGTAGGTTTCATGTAGAAAATTATTCTGAGAATAAGTTAAAAGCCCTAAACTTCCCTACATGTAGGAACCCCATCCAGTTTTCTAAACTCATTTATAACACATTTATCATATTCCTGAGTTTTCTCCAGCATTCCTTGAATCATTTTTAATATCCTTCAACCCCCACAAAATCTTGTTACCTCATTATTAAGCCTGCTGATCTGCTGTTTGGTCTCTTCTGCTTTGATAACGAGCACAGCAGCACCAATTTCAGCCTCTGAAAAGAATTCAAATTCATGTAAATGACAAGAGTATAATCACTTAGAAATGATCATATTGTTCTTGCACTACACCAATCCTTTAAATTTAAACCTGTTTTACAGTTGGCTAGAATGAAAATTAAACCATATGTTTAATGTTAATTTTATAATGCTTGAGAGAAGTGCAATTAATAAAGTCCATAGTGCTCTCTTCACTCTGGACCTGAAAAAATGAAGATGACAACCCTGGTCCATCCATGTGACACTCAGCTCAACACTTTTTAAAAATCATAAATATGACTAAACTTCAATTATTATTTTCCTGCTTGGCTTTAAGAGAAACAAGATATGTCCTAGTTGCCCCCATGATAAAGGTACTTAGCTATATGGGAGCTGTTTACTTCTAAAAGAGTGTTGGAAACAGTCCCTCTGTCTCTTTTTTTAAATCTTTTTCCCCCCTATCTTGACAAGTTGCATTGCTTTGTGGTGCTATTTCACCAACCTTTTCAGGGTGTAGGCCTGAAACTCCTTGTAAGTAAAGGTTTTCACTCTTTTAAAAATCTATTTGGTTCCATACCCTTCCACTTCTCTAAGTTTTTTAAAAAATGTTAAGAGCCAGGTTTACATATGGCTATTAATTAATTGGGTAAGTTTTTGTTTGGTTGTTTTGGTGGTTTTTGTTTTGTTTTCTTCTTATTTATGGCTTGTATTTTTTTTCAATTTGGTATTAGAATGTTTTTATGTTCAATTTTGTCCTTGTGTTTAGCACCTTCCATGACCAAAGGTTTCAGAGCATGAGGCAGATTGTACAATTCTGGTAAAGCATAATGCATGAAAAACCAGTTCCTTCCACAAACTGTTTTATCATGACTCTCTGTTAGCAGAAAAACAACAAATTGTATTTTTTTACAATGGTGGCACTGAAATGGTACTGAGAGTACAAATATGTGTTTAATCAATTTATGCCACTAGTGAGGATGAAAGAAATAAAGGGGAACAAAAAGCAGTTATGAAAATTGTTTTTCCTAAAAAGTGATTTTCCCAGGCAATGCTCACCTCCAGTTGTAGGAGATAACCTGGATTCCTGATCCTGATTTCTGACCAGCCTGAGCTGATCAGAGCTGAAGTCAAAGGTTTGACTTTCTTCATTATGGTTTCCATCCTCAATCCCATCAACAATTCTGTTGAGAAAAATTGGAGTAATGGAGCAGTTTCATAAACATCATGTCCATAATATGGTTGTAAAAATTACTCCTAAAGGGCACATTTTTAAACAATGGTAATTTTTTCACAACATAAAGTTTAGAGAAAAGCACAACCTATTATATTGGCATAACTTCTTGTGAGTTACTAAAAATGAAAATTACTGATAATGGAAGCAATGTGAGGCCAAGTGTAATTAACTGAGGTTTCAAAATTTTAATGAATTTACTTTCACAGTATATTCTGGGTCCAATCCAAAACTACATGGACAATATTTTGCTTTTCATATCTACAGTAATCTGTTGCAATTCTTCTGCACAACCTAAAGAGGCTTCACTATGCTCTTGTGAAGCTAAAATCTCCTTGCCCATAGTCAGGGTCTTAGATTTACTTAGGCAGAGCCTAAGCCTGAATGTAATATATTTATGAAAACATCTCTGTAAACTTCAGTCATAAGTATCATTTCCATGCAAATAGTTATTCTAAATTTCTTTAAAATGAGCTAGTTCAGACAGGGAAATCTTGTTTGCAAATTTCATACAGGAAGATGCTCAGACCAGCCTCCAGTGTACCAGTTACATTAATAATGGTATTAGATCTGACTGTTAGAAAAGGTATTTTTGCCAGTTATTTCTACCCATGCATAGCAGTTATCTCTAATTTGTAGTGTCAAGAAAGGCAAAGGAAAATAAAATAGGAGCAGTATTTTATACAATAATCGATTTCTGCATTCAAAGAATAGAAAACAGGTATTGGAGGAATTAATACACAGTATTAAAAATATGTATAATTATGACTATTTTCTGCTGTCAGCTAAAATAAATTGTGCTATAAAGAGAACTATATTAAAGTCAATAAAAGAGAATCATACAACTGCCAGTTGTTGACTGATATGAAGCATCAATTTCTTGTTTTGTCCAGGAACAAGCTTCATATTCTGTCTTACAGCAGACAGATGATGTAATACTAATCTGGAAGGGCTGAGATAGAAAACTCTTAGCCTCTCAGTCATTTGGGATAAATTTGTGATGATGGACACTTTTCATCTAATAAAGATTTTTTTTATACTTTTCATCTAATAAAGATATTTTCAGGAAAGCTTCTTGACTGGAAATGCTTGGAGAAAAAGAGCAAACAACACAGAGATATCTGTGATGTATCGGGCTTGAAAGACCCATGTAACTCAGACCTCTGTATGAATACCATGTGTGCTTATCTTTTTTGGCTCTTCCTGTGGGTTTAGATCTCCATGTCATGTCTGTGTTCATGATGCCAGTTGGATGTTACTAGACTTGACTCTAATCTTAATCAACCTCTGGTAGAAGAGGAGACTCAAATGTGGTGCTTGAGCAGCCCTGGCCTATACTGCTATCTGCAGCTGAAAACCAGAATGATTACTTTGTTTGAAATTTGCTATATAACCTTTTTAATGTCATTTGGCCTCACTGCTTCAAAAGGCAAATTTTAAACACCAGTATCACTTTTGTAGAGGTTTCTAATTATATAAAATGTTAACATTTTAACTGCCTTTAAAGCACACAGTAGAAAGCTTACTCAGATGTGACCTGGAATTTATAGATGCTACATTCTTTATAGTGTTTTAAGATTCAGACTAAAAGGAAATTATATTAGCACAAATACCTTGTTAGGAGTGCCAGGCTTCTATGTGGAAAATATATAATGTGCAATATGCTTATTCATATACAAAGATCTGGCCTGGGGAACTGCATAACCTAGTAAATTGAAAACATGAGGGGACAAAGGTAATTGGTAAGCCTCACCCCTCTCTGAATCAGCTATTGTACAGCCCTGAATTCTCTCTTGAAGACAGAAAACTCCACTCTTAGAAGCCAAAAAAAAAGTCAGAAAAGATTAACATGTGACCTCTTCTATCCAGTTGCTTAGGGCTAGTGTGCACTCCTCTGTGCGGGTCTAAGGAGATTCAATTACATAAAACCTCCTCCTAGGGCTGCCTTTATTATCACTTACATTTTCTTCCTTTTGGTGCTTTTCCACTTCATAGGCAGAACCCAAAAAGCAATTGGGAAGACCAGGGCTCTATTCTAGAAACTGCGAATCTAGCTTCTCTTCCTTGCACCAAGAGCTCTTTAAAAACTTGACCCAGTCTCTGGGCTTTATTGCTTTCACTGTGGGGTACAAAGACAGAACCTGAAGCACCTGTAAAGAATTCTAATTAGTTTCCTTAGGAAATATCCACAGCAGAAGTTTCTTAAGAAACTGTGGTTATACACCTCAGAGCAGCACTGACTGGATATTTCAATCAGAGTCTTGTCTTTCCCTTGCCTTCCTTGGCCAACATTTACCAAATGTAAATGACAATTTTAAATAAGGTCTTATCAATTTTAATTAGGGTCTTATTTTCTCCTTAATGCTTACAAGGAAACACTTAAGACTATTTTTTAAAGTGGTATTAACTTGTCAGTTTAAATATTCTAATAATATAAACTCCTTCTAGGACATAACATGAAAGTGTTTTGTCTGGAAAAAAAAAGATCGAAAAACATATATCTTGGTCCAGTTTTCCAGCCTAATAACAGGATTAGCCTACAATTATAAAATTATGAATGGAAACAGGAAATAATATATTCAAACATACATTTTCATATTTCCTTTTGCAGCCTTAGGTGCCAACGTCTGGCTGCATAAGTTCAGAGCAATAATGAGCAAGACTATATTTCAGCAGAAAATATAAAAAGTAGTTTCTCCCTGAATTACCACTTATTTTGTGAATGATAATGACCTTTACTTATAGCTGACTGAACCAAAATCCTATGAGATCTAGAAAAACAAATGAGAAAATATCACATAGTGCTATGGTTTTGTTGGCATAGCGGTGTTCTGTCAAAGGTTGGACCCGATCTTGGAGGTATTTTCCAACCTAAATGATTCTGTGATTTCTATGATTTTATGAAAAAATTAATTGCTTTGTATCCGGGTACTAGTTGAAACTTGTCTGTACTATTAAAATATATGATGAGGGGGAAAGGGTTCTATGTAATCTTCCATGTCATTTTTATAATTGCATGTCTAGGGACTTGTGCTTTGACAGAGTTAAACAGATATTTTTCAAGCTGTGGGTATTTCACATTTGCAATGGCAAGTTCCTGAAACTTCCACTCTGCCTCTAATGAATACAGGAAGTGCTTGAACATGTAAACCACTTCAATTTATAGGAGACAAAGCTTGAACTGGAAGATGAACTACTGCATCTCCTTGTATGTATGCTTGTCATTTCCCTAAAGAACTGGTATTAAAACTAGGATTGCACTGCAGCAATTTAGCAGCAGGTTACATAAATCACTTGTAAGTAACGTACAAATTAAAAAATGGAAATGTTTTAAATTTTACACTAGTAATACCTCAATAAACTGTCATACAATGCTTCTTTGTGTTAAAAGACACAGCAAAACAGATTTGCTAAACTCTGTATTTAAAGTCTGTATGACTTCCATTATCAGATTTCCTGTCTCCAATGAAAAAAACCCTCTAAATATTTTCAAAAATTGCTTAGCAATTGTTTTCCATTATAGTTCTGTACTCCAGTAGCTTTTTTGTATTTTCTTGGCTATGCTATAATTTCATTCATTTGCTTTCTAAATTTTTCTACTTCTGATGGACTCAGAATGTTTCATAGTGTTATTGGGGAAATGAATATTATAGACAAAATGATACCACATAAGGCCAGACTATTTAAATAGACATTTTTGCAGTTGCTTGCCTTTTTTAGTGCCCTTTTTGTGGGTAAAAATACTTTAGTTTGCAATAAACTTCTAAAGCCATAACATTCTGCATAGTGTGCAATGGTTCCTACAATAATGTGGGATTGAACAGAAGTATAAACTATTAAAGAATGACTCTTATAGTGACAAAATCGTGGTATTTTTAATAGGAGTCAGACGATAGATAGGCAAATGATCATTCATAACTATTACCTTGGGCTCAGATCTGGTGGGCCGCTGGCAGTCAGTGCTGACAGGTACAATTTAAGGTTTTTGTCCTTCCTTTTGGAGTAGTAATGGATCTCTGTTTCATGTTTGGCTCGTGAGGGGTTTGAACTGCAAGCACGGATGGGGGAATGGAAGGGTACAGTTCCTGAGGCCAGCTGCTTCAAGTTTCTCCCTAGGTGGCTTTTGCTGCTTGCACTCTTCTTCTGCTGAGAGCTATTTGTGCTTCGTGTATCAATTGGTGAAAGGGTGCTGCTTTCTTCTTCTCCCTCCTCTTCCTCATCTTCATCTTCCACAATTGAAGGGAGTCTCTTCTTTATATTTCCATTTCCCTTGAGCTCTGTCTAAAATAACAAATAATACGTAGTAGTGTAAAATTCAGAGCCTGATATTGCAGAAACCCATTTTTTCTGCTGTTCATTCTGGAACAAACCCAGACCTAACACAGCTTTCTTTTCTCATTAAAGAGAGCTCTTTTGGAACTTATCCATACCTTCAGCTATGGCTGTATGTGCAAATATAAGAAAAATACAAATTAAAAAAGGTCACTCCTGACGCGGTCAGCAAACCCACTGCAATATGTTTTCTTACCAAGAAAGAGTACACAACTAGTTCTTACAAGCCATTTGCCATATGTACACTTGAGAAGATTAGTTTTGTTTAGCTGAGGCATTATTTCTTGAATGTTATGCTACCAGAATCTTGGTGGTCCACAGAAGAGATATGAGGCTGGTTATTCAAATAATACCACTTTTTCACATGGAACCTTTTATAATGTATAAATGGCATTTACATCAGTTAGCTGAAGCCCAGTGGTCTCTGTGTCCTTCTAAATTTTTGTAACTGAAGTAATTGCTGGGATGGTAGACAGACTTTTCAGTTCACTCCAACTCCTGTTAATGCACCAGTAGTGTGATGGTTTCAGCTTCAGAGCTGAGTCATCAGAAAGCAGAGATATGTCTGGTTTTGAAAAAAAATGCAATTTAGATGCTTGATGTTGGAATCATGGAAATTTAGAGCCAACATAGACCTGTGCTCTATAATTTATATACTGATTACAGCAGAATGTAGGAGATCACCGGTTTTTTTGGAGTAACAAAGTATGCTGATCATGAGTGCCGACACGTGCCAACATAGACAAGATCAGACCTTAACTCAGAAATTGTTCCATTTATTCCCATGGTACAATTTTCTGTATTGTTAGTAGATGAATGGCCTAAGGCAGACTCAGGTTCTAGGTCAAATTAACAAATCAAATGCAACTTCATGGTTTCAAAGGGAGTTGTTGTTTTTAATTTTTTTTTTTTTTTACAGGCTAGTCCTCTTAATCAAGCTTGATTAAGGCACTGCTAGCTTTATATAGAAAACCTCAGATGACCCTGCATAGTCAGAAATCCCACATTCAGGCCAAGTGAGAATACAGGCTGGGTGAAAATACAGATTTGGGGAATTTATCCAAATATTCTAAGCCCCTCTTAGCATCTGTCCAAATGTTCTGCAGCATAGGTTTAATTCTGTTACAACACACTTTGGTTGAATGTATGCTTTTCTCTTGGTGTGTGTTTACAGATTTAGTAGTGTCTTAATTTGAGGTATATATGAAGAGGTAAGAATTCCAAGTTTTGACAGAAGGCATGTCTTTAAAAAATAGAAAAGCCTTGTTGTCAACTGTAGTAGTCATTCAAAGGCTGTCATGATGATTAAATTGTACAGGACCTGGCACTGATACTGCCTATACTCTACAGAGAACGAGTGTTACCCATATTCAAAACTTTGGCTTGGGTAGCCATGTATCTAGAATGTAGTTGCTATAAGAGGATATTCAAATTTAGTACCTGGGAGAAAAGATCATAAGCTGTTACTCATAAAATGGGCAGAACTATCTGCAGGATGCTATTTAAATTCTCATTCTGAAAAAATTGAAGTCTGTTTTCAAGAAGGAAAGGAAGGAGTTTGTTCTGGTTATAATTATGTGCACGTTCAAAGTGAAGCTTGGCATAATTAAAATGTGATCAACATACCTGGGATAGTGTAGGCTTGTTGGATAATTTTGATATTACCTGCAAAAAACAAACCAAAAGGTAGGAAGTATGTACATCTGTACAGTTTGGATTCCAACGGGATACAAACATCTAAACCAGAACATTTATGTACAAGAAAAGACACTCATGATATTAAATAAAATGGTGTATTAAATTAAATGGTGACATAACACTGAACTAAGGATAATCCTTGCAAACAGGTGCTGTGAGAGTAAAAAAAAGTTGTTTCATCTTAAATAAAAAGCAAGTTAATGAAAAATAAATTATTTTACTTTAATAAAAAGTAGATCAAGACTCCAAACCTGCAATTAAATCTAGATGTATGAAAGCATGGCTGGTAGATTTCAGTGCTGGTTTGGTGGAAGTGCAGGAGCAAGTGCTCTACTTTGGCCATGCTTAACTTTAGCTCCTGTGCCAGCCTAGTCTGTATGTGAAGATGAACTAAGTATCTCCAGCATCTTTGAGGAATTTTCAAAAGCAGTGGAGGTACTGAAGCAAGTAGGAGTAAGGTAGCCTTGAGGGAGAGTGGTCTAACCTATTCAAGGCCCTATATTTTCCTGTCTTGAATTACACAGAAAGTAAAACAAAACAAAAGGAAAAAGCAAAAATGATGCAACTTCAAGAGTAACTACTTCTAATAAAATCCACTGGAACTGCTGAATAATATCTGTTGTGAAAATTCTGCTGTTTGTTTGAATGGCCACATCTTGACTGTGGGCAAGTCTCTGGCTGCCTATATACTGTATTTATATGAATATTTCAGTCTGCCAGGTAAAATTTTGAGAGATTTTTTTCAGCTTTCCTAAACCCACATATCAAGGCAAAAAGTGCTGTAACCCATCAGTCAATTTATTTTTCTCCAAACAAAGGTAGAAGTTAGGCATTTCTGAAAGTCATTTGAATGTCTCTGTTTGACAAGTGTCTTCAGAACACCTAAATTTTCAAATTTAGGCACAGATTTGAAAATAATAATTGTGTGTAGTTTTATAATTTTTTATTTTGTTCCAAGTCTTTCAGGTTAACCTAAAAACTGTTTTGTACTGAGGGTACTAGTAGTGGTATAATATACAAATACAGAATATTCTAAGTTTTTGTAAGCAGAAATCCTACTCCACAACAGCCAAGCAAGTAGCAGGTGTATCATTAAATGTAGAAATACTAATAACTGCCTAATAGAACAACTGCAATAATGAGGCTATGTAAACAAAATAACTGCTGTGTTCTTACTGAGTTAGATAGAGTACTAGGTGATATTAGCAGAGAATGAGATGTCAGATACTGAAGTCTCATAAGTGGCATTTTAATCTATGCCAACTGAAAAATCAGTATCTTCAAGATTCAGGATGAGAGGAAACTAGAAATGTGCTAAAATATTAATGTCAGAATTAGGAAGTACTACTGGCCTTCTTTGCACATATGTTTAAAATATTAGTTTAAAGTTGTGCCCAGAATTTTGGGACATCAGTTTGCTTGGCTTCTAGGCACAGCAGGAATGTTAAATAGCAGCCTTAATTAAAATTCCAGGCAAATCCAAAATATTAGCAGCTTCACAAAAAACATCTCAGAAAGTACGCATTTTCCTGCTGAAGGTTTTAGAAGTGAATTGTCACTTGTAATTTGTAAAGTGGGTGAAGATTTCTCTCACTTTTTGTTTTAATGTTGCTGTTTTTCCCTCCTAAATACTTGTTAATCCTGACTGTACATCTTGAAAACACAGACAAAGAAATCATTATGTGGGTTTTAAGCTGCATGACCGGTTGCTAGCATTGTGCCCTTGCTTCTGGACCTCCCTGCTGCTGCTCAGCACAGGAGCCACAGCCACCCATCCATCCCTCTCTGCTCTGCGTCACCCTGCCTTGGTCACTGCAGCAGGGGGAAGCTGGCTGCACAGCAAATGGGGTTAGTGGCAGCACTTGGTTGCCTTGTGACCTTCCCAAGAGAAGGGTAAAGGAATTTTTGAAGGCAGGTTGCTTTTTGCAAGGAGAGGAGGGAGTGTTCTCAGGAGGCCGTGTAGCAGAAAAGAAGAGTAAGTACAAACATGGAGCCCATGATGTGAGAAGCTGCTTATCAGACTTCTCCTGCTCCCCCAAACAACCTCCTTTAATCCACTGGGGACTATTCATTTTAAAATATCAATATTTTCAGACTGAAACTATGGAACAATAAACTATGGACCTATAAGCTATCTTTCCTATAGCACAAAATCCACAGTAAAGAGCCTTGTAATTGCTTCTGTATAAATGCACAGCAACCGTACTCATTCCCTGTCCTGCACACACAAGAGGGGCCTGGGCTTTATGGCTTAGTAGCTGAAAGCTGGCAAAGAAACTAATCTGTGCCCAGAGAGAATTCTCAAGGATTTTGCTTCTAAACTTGTTCCAGCACCTCCTCTCTGTCTCTCCCTCCAGTCTCAAAGAGAAAAGATGAAAAAGAACTTGGACAAAGCCAGTCAAAGTGCAGTAAATTAGAAGTCCTCATTATGCACACAGCTTTATCTTTGTAAAAATGTAGTATCAGAGTAAATAATTAGGAGGTGGTGCCCTAGTTTCTAGGACACTAAAACCTTTTATTTAGGGCAACACACTAGTGAAGTCTTCTATAAAATGCTCTATTTTTTCCTTATGCCAAGAGTGTGCCAAATACCTCATATGCCTGCCTTTTAAATGAAGTACAACTCTTAAAGGATAAGGGCTGCTGAAAGAAAAAACACAGATATTTAACTTACTATGCATTGAGAGAAAACCAGAAAGATTGATGTTTGCATGAGTAATGTGAAATACAGTCAAAGAGCCTAAGTAAAGTATGATTTCAGCCGTGGTTTCTCTTTATGTCCTGTGAAACCAGCTACAAAATTTAATTTTACAAGCCAAAACTATAATAGATCATGCACCAAAAGCAGACTCATATAAAATTCTTTCATGTATGGAATCACAAATCTAGAATCTTCCAATTATTTAATATCTTAATACACAGAATTTAAAAATTCAGTAATCCTTAACTTGCTTTATTAGAAGCACAAAAAGAATATTTCTCCATCTGAAAACACTAGTGGTTTGCTGTTGGAAGACAGTGGTCTGAACATTTTTTCAGTATCAAGAGGCAGTAGTCATTCATAAAGAATCGCTACCAGGAACCGGCACCAGCTCAGGTAATTAGCTGTACAACGATTCAAGATGAATTCCAATGATAAAACCCGACAGAGAAAAATACAGAGACACAGCTAAATTGGAGGCTAATGCATTATATGTCCAGTCAGTAAGTTTGCATGCTGGGGCTCAATAGAATGTTACCAGTGTTTGCTTGTCTGATTCTTGTTGCCTTCACAAGAAGCAGGAATAAAAATACAAACATAATTTCACTTATTTTCTTGTAATCTTTGGTACTAAAACACATGAATAATTCTTTATATTGAGGACTCAAAAGGATAAAATACATTTTCAGGAAAGGATTTGAAATCAAACGGGAGTATTAATATTCTTAGTCAGCATCTAGAAATGGGAAAAGCCCATTTAGTAGCACTGGCAGGGTGGGCAAAAACCCCAAGAATGCACACCAGATGTTCTATTCTTTGAATATTTACTGTATGGTAATGGAAAATATACAAGTACATAACAGGAGATTATTGTACTGCTGCAAATCTTAATGCCTCACATGTGCTCTGGCCTCAGTTTTCTGTAATTAGGAAATTTTTAATGAAATATCACAAGTCCTCTAAATCACAAAAGACTCAATCACTCACAAAGAGCTTGTTAGATAATTGTTTTATACTGAGCAATTTGCCATCCCCACCCCCTTTGTGTTTTTTCTTGGGTTTTTTTTTTTCCTTTTTAAGACTTTCTATTATTCATTGACTTGTTTCTGTATTTTCTCAGGGTTATTCTTATCTCTCTTCCTCACTTAATGGACAGATAAAGAAAGAGTATTTTGTGGAAGCAGGTGTTTTCAGCATTCTCTGATGCTTCTTCCAATGCAGACTACATTGAATTGGCAGCAAAAGTTGAACACAGATCTGTCACAGGTGTTTTGTCCTAGGGAGACAGTAATTGTGAGTTGCCATGAGCTCTGCAATCTCCTGTTAAGTTGCTGTCCTGAGTGTTTTGTTTCTTTGTAATTAACTTGTGAAATTGGTACAAATGTTCTGTAACTGACTGCTTGTGGCTGGCTCTGGATAGTTTGGATGGTTTTTGTTTTTTTTTGCAATTGAATAGTTTCTTGGTTACAAAATTCTCACATGAGCTTTTATATTTGTTGTTAAAGTTTACTTTTCCTATATTTCTTTAAAACCTGCATGTTAACGTCACTGCATTCATTATTTTTCTTTAAATTATACTTTAATTATTTCATTAGCAATACAGGACGTATTGCATTTCTTGTTAGAAAGATTATACAGAAAGCAAAAACTAATATTTCTGCCACTTGTGCCACATGTAGAATAAATAAATGGGAAATGTGGATGGTATAATTTTTTACCTCTATATGCTTACATCCCCTTTCTGCACCCCAAAGCAGGAGAACAAATTAGGGTCTCAGCTGCTCTGAAAATGCATCTTTCACAGTAAATCTGTAGCTCTGTAGCAGTAAGAATTAAAAAAAAAAAAAAGAAAAAAAAAGAAAAAAGAACAGTCTATCAATAAGATGAAAAGAAAACAAAAGAAGGAATTGTTAAAACAGACAATAGACCTGGCACTGACTGTACTGTCTGGCAGGTTGTATTTTTGGAAAAGCCTTCAGATTACTGCAGAAAAAAGATATGGTTGAGAAAGCTTGTTAATACTCCTACAGTTTGATTACAGTCAAGTAAAGACTTACATAATAGAAACTAAAATAAAGGCTAACACCTTCCAAAGCAATAAAACTTGTATGCTTAACTTCAAGCAGCTCCAAAGTTTAAACAGGCTCATCAATATTTGCATGATTGGCCCTGGACTGGTATTCTGTTAGACTCCTCAATTCAAGGCTGTAGATGCAGTGAAGGAGTTGTGTTTTATTGTTAGCTTTATCTTTAAATAAAACTTCATACTAGTATTTTTGTAAGTTTGTATATCTAACTTCAGAGAGTGTCTTGAAAAGAGTAGAGGGGGACAATGAAGTGGATATTTCAGAATATTCTCCAGTTAAATTTATTACTGCCAATTGCCTATTTGTACATATTCCCAAAGTTGGCCAGGTGTTTTGTTAGCACTCACAGCACAAATGAGTGGATGAGTGCTAGCAAGTGCTTTCCTGAGGATTGCAGTATATCCATGGAGAATTTTTAAGAAAATTGCTTGAATTCTTTGAATTAGCATGACATAAAAAGAAACACAGTAATAGAAATCCAATATCAGTTTTGGACAATGATGGAATGAACACTGAGCATAGTGTGATTAGCAATGGACTCTGCCTCTGAACACTTACTATCTATGCAGTGCTGGACTATATATACAGTATATGTGTATAAAATGTATGTATATATTTATTATCACAATCATGTTATTATTTGCTGCATCATTGAATGTTTTCAGTGATGTGGTAAACAATAACATGGTTATAATAATATAATGTAATTTATGTCTTGGGTATCAAATCTATTTTCAGCATAACTGTATTTGCACTTATGTAGGCAGGTTTTGTAGCTCTGGTTTTACTGGGTGGAAGTATAGATGATTAAAAAGAAAAATATGCAGATATTTTTGATATAAAAAGCTTTGGCTGAATTTGTACATAAATTTTTGTTTTTATATGCTTTCATATCTTTGAGCAGAGTTGTTGGCCTAGATGACCTTTCAGAGGTCCTTTCCAAGCTCTGCTATTCTACTGCTCTGTTATGTTTAAAAAAAAAGTTGCATTAAAAACAATACCAGCTCAAAATTAAGAACACACACTTGTATCAATGTAAAATGCCAGTTTGATACACAGCTTGCACAGATTATAGACAGTTTTCTCAAAGACCACCCTACATTTAGTTTTACACATTTCAGTGTATCCTGAGCTTATAAGGACTCTGCAAGTCTCGTAGAAACGTCACCACATAAGCCACTCTGACATGAACATTAGATATGAGGATAGCCTGTGCCCTCAGAACTAATGTTTTTATAGAAGACATTGTGGTACTATCATTTTCTTCATTAATTAGTCCTACATTAGCCAGAATAATAAAAGGACAAGTTATTGTAAAAGAGCTTCTAAATTTAAGGTCCCCAATGAATCAGTGCTTTATCAACACAAAATAAAAGGAATAATAACATAAAAAACATTAAAATGAATCCACTTTCCAAATTGATGTAATTTAAAGTTTAGCTATATTAGGATTAATTCTATTTTCCGTTTTTCACAGTGTAGAGACAAAGATAATATTAATATTGTAAAAGTAATATTATCATGTTCCCTAAGGCACTCTGAGACATATTGGAAAAAAGTTATCCCCTAGCATGCCTGTCTAATTAAAATAGAAATATGGTTAGATTTCAAGGCAATACTCTGAAAGCCAGGAGCTTTTCCTGTCTAAAATTCTGTTTGACACAGTGTTTTATACCCTCCTCATACAACAATCTAGAAACATCAATAAGCTGCTTTGCTAGCCTGGATTTTTTTCAATGTGTTACCCTCGGGTAAAGCTTTATAATCTGATGCAGAATGTAATAATCCCAGGAAGTGAAATGAATGGGACTGGAGAGTGCTCAAAAAGAATCAAAAGCTAAAATTAGAAGTAAAATTCATCACTTATTTAAACATGTTCATTCTAGTTAATATAAAATTCTTTTGTATTTGTCAAGAAAGTGTTAAGGTCTACTTGTGAAAATCTTTTAATAAATAATGCAAAGCTTTTAATTAATAATATAAAGCTCATAATTCCTGTCTCTTAATCCATTCACAAAAGTAAAAGAGTTGGAATTTGGGGATGAGTCACATATACCTTACATAGTCCCAGACTAATGTAAATAGGTTAATTTACTCCTGTCCTCTTTGTCCTTTTCCATATCTTCTGTGATTCACCTTACAGTGAATAAGCCACTTGTTTTAGGTGTAAAATGGGAAAGACTTCTAAAAATCCAGAAACAAATGAAAAAAATATTAATGGAAAAGATTTCATAACTGCTCAAATAAGTTGTGATGGGATGAATCTTCTAACTGGAAAATGACCACAAATCAGCAGAATAAATTACTAGAGACAAAACCAGACAGTGTAGGTGTCTGTGTCCTTATTTTCAAAAACATTAGAATGACTGAAGGCTACAGAAATGAAAGAGGAGATTATTAGTGAAAAAAGATTCTTCGGGTAAAGATATTAGGAAAGAAAATAAAAAGGCTAACCAAGTCTATCTTTTTTGAATTACATGTTTCCTTGTTGCCTTATTTCGCAGCAGCATACCATATTGAAGAATATATTAGAAACACAGCAGTGAGGTGATTGTCTTGAGAGATACTGGGGGGAAGAGATGGCTCAGAGGCACCACACACCAGGCTCACCAGTAACTGCTAGAAAAAAAGCTTTATGAGCTACCAGACTAGAAAAAAAGGCATCAGACTGGCCTACACTATAGCTTCAGGTCAGCTTTGCTCCCACAGTAAATGAGAAAGTTAATTGTCAGGGTGAGGGTCTGGAGGAAGGACTAACTGTAACCCTGCACAGGGAGGAGGCTATTACGGCAGATTTCCTTGTTTGAAACTAGCATCCAACTTAATAGCCAAAGATCCACCAAAACATAATGTCATGAAAACAAGTAGGAGACCTGTGGAATAACTTACAGAGAGCTACTGGTCAGAGCTCATTCCCAAAGTATATTGCATCCATTTAATAATAAAAATGAAGTGTAGAACAGGTGAATGAACTGCTTTGATTTTGTTTGTTTTTTGCCAGTGCTCACACCCATGTACAGCTGCATGACTTGTTCCATAGGAATAAAGAAGCTGAGCTCATTGTGTGAGTGCTGCCTTGTTCAGCAATAGAGTAACTTCTTTTTTTTTTTGTGAAGAGGAAGAGAGAGAGGGAAGAAGGAAAAAAATCCAGTTTGTCCCAGAAGTATAAATGAAAAATCTGAGTAGCTTGTAAGATGTGAGAGCCCTGAGTTATATTTGACGGCAACCCTAATTGGAGAGTAGTCCACGCACAGAGGCAGGTAAGAGACCTACTCCAATGAACATAACAGGAATCAAAGTTAATTATATGTTACCAGTTTTAAAATTTAGTTTTTGACAGTATGAGGAGCACCTTCATTCCTACACTATAATCACTGAGAAGTTGAGAAGTTTATAGACTCCACTTCATATCAAGAGGAGTAACTTCATACACTTACACAAGAGGTGTAAAGGAAAAATTAATATATGGTGTCTTTTGGGCAGAAGCAGTGGCTGTTCAGCCATCAGTCACTTAGGGCTTCTACCAGAACAACTAGAGCAAAGGGAACCGTGTGCATGTGGAGGAAAGAGAAAGACGATAAACAGTTGGTTCACAGCTTAAAAATTATTTTAGTTGTTTGTTGGGTTTTGCATTTTGAATAATCATACAGATAAAATACTAGACTTCCATTACTTTAGGTGATTTATTCAATTTTATATTCTATTTGTTGTAATAATTGCATAAAAACACAAAACCTGACAATGATTGGTCTCTTATTCCGCAAGATTTATACTTACTGACAATAAACACCAGCGAGTTACACCTGCAATAATAATACATGATCCTCCACCAGACAAGCTACTGACAAAGATGGGTGCTTAATATGCTCTAATCATATTTAAAAACTAGAAGTTTTCCTCAAATTTATCCAGCCCTACTGTTAAAAACGAACTGATTGACTTTTTTAAAGTAAACCACTTCATTTTACATAGCTGCTGGGTGGTGTGAAAAAACCATCTCCTCTATTAAAAAGTTGTTTGGAATTATTTGGGAAATGTTCTGTGAAAATTACTTATTATTAAAAATATTTTGCAGCTTGTGATTGTCCTACACGTGTGCAGGAAGAACCGGGATCTAGGCTGGAGTAGAGGAATAGTGATTAAGTATGGCAGTGCAGTAAGAGCTGATTTGGGAATTTATTTTTTCAATGCATGACTTTTATTATAAACATGCAGGTAATGCCCAAGAAATAAGTTGGTTTGTTTTTTGTTTGGGGTTTTTTTTTTTTTTTTACTTTGGAAGTTAAACACATCAATAAGTGTGGCATTCACATTCTTTGAACAGAGAGACATAATTCCCTTTCAGGGGTTTTTCCTGGAGAAGCACAGAGACAAGAAGAGAAAAACAATTCTTATCTCTACTTGCTGCTCCTGTTGCTTTTGCACATGTGGAATGTGTTAGGAAGATTGTTTACCTGAAGTTATTTGTCAGCTGGATTCTGCTCGGGATTATCTTTTTCCTTGGCCAATTGGAAAAAGCTGTGTCCTGACTGTCGGGAGACAGTCACGAGTTTTCTTTAGTATTCTTTGTAGTATAGTCATAGTATGGTATAATGCAATATAATATAGATTAATTAAGCAATTGTTCAGCCTTCTGAATCAATGGTGTCAGATGCCAATCATTCCCTGCGTTGGGGGCACCCTGCTTGTCGATAAATAAGTAATTATGTGACTGTTTCTGTCAGGTTTTCTTATCTCATAAAACTTGCCAAAGTTAAAAAAACTTTAAAAAAATTTTTTTTTAATGTTTATAGAGTAGCAGATATGATAAGTTGTTTGCTTCTTTAAAGTGAAATACTATTTTCTATGCGGACAGTGCATTAAAAAAATCTGAAATTTCTCACTACTTTCAATGCTGATTCATAATAGATAATGAAATATATAATAGAAATTGTTGTTGCTAGATTGGAAAATAGCATTCAAAAATTCAGATTACCTATAGTAGAAATCTAGATCTAGAAAATGCATGACTAAAAAGGCAAGAATGAATTCCTGTCAAATATGTAATCTACTAGCTGAAAACCAAACAGTGGCAAGGCAGGATTTAATCTCAATTTTGTGCTTGCATTCAAAATATTTTTTGCTATTTATTTTCTGACTTCAAGGGCAATGCCAACAGTTAGAAGAAAGAAAGATAAAAGTCTTCAAATAAGCAGCTAAAATGACATGGAGAAGAATTACTCATATACTTTTAAAATACTTAAGGCTTAGCTGGAATGAACCAGAAACCTCATATTTTAGATTAGAATTTGTAGACATTTTTCTTCTCAAGCTGTGCCCTCTATTGTAAGCTCCAGAGCTTAGAGCTGCTTTCACCTTTACAAACAATTGATTTGGTCAGTTGTCAGATTTTCCAATAGAAAATGAGGCGCATCTCTTGGAATTTCTTAGATATTGCTAATAATGACTTGAGCTTTATTATATTAAAAATTCCTCACAACTCAGTCATTAAAATTTAATAAATTCTAAACACCAGCCTATTCAAAGGACAAGAATTAATCCCTATTTGTAAGATAATGCTTTCCAGAGGGAAGATGGGTGCAGATTCTTTGTTTTATTGCTTCTTGGTTGCTAGATTGCCTTTTAAAATGTATTTGTCTATTTATTTATTTTATTATCAAGGAGCCTGGCTACAGTGCACTAAGACTCCATGTTCCCTACTGGAGAAGGAATCTACCACATTTTCGTGAAACCTTGTCCTTATGTTTCATTTACACTGCGATGCACTGACACAATCAACCCTTCCTTGTGTTTCACAAACGGAGTGTTTTCATTTTAGAGAACAGCTTCCTCTTTGGGGAGAGTGGAAGGAAAAGCTTTTCTAGGAGCCAGAACACTACTTTTAAGCCTACAAAAGGAAAAGTAGATTCTTTTTAGTTGCAAGGCCTATCTACAAACAGAGATTTTTAGCTCTTCAGGACTGTAACTTTTTGAAAATGACTCACATCAATACAGCCTTAGTGAGACAAAGATTGTGCCTGCATGTGCCTTGTCTCCTCTGGGACTGAATTATAGCATGATGGTATAGGTGTTAAGGAGGCTTCTTGTTCCTTTTATGAGTGTGACTCTAACGAGCCTTTTTTTTTTAATATGAAAAATGTTGTCTACATTGTAAATTCTTTTGCGTGTATATAAGAAATAATCAGAAACAATAAACTCTCCCGAAGCCTAAAAAGATATTGTCCAAACATTGACTTATTCTGAGTTCTTCATAGAATATTGATAGGATAATCAGAATTATGAACAGCTGCTGCTACTCTCTAAATGCATCAAATAACGCATTTTCAGGGATGGTGGATAACAAAATAATTTCAAGTTTCTGCCATATTAATGTATGGGTATAGATGTACCCACATACCTTTTAAGAACCTTCTTCTGAGTGCTCAGTTTTATCAAATCAGATATGGGATACTCTCACTGCCTAATACATACGAAATCTGTAATTCATAGTGAAAAATTATACAGATAGGGTGAGGCATGTGTCAAAATCTGTGTCACTCAGCTAACTATTCCTTACTATGACAACATAGTCACAAACCTAGATAAATTGGTTGAAATGGTTGAATTGTTTTAATGTCAACTCCAGCTACCAGAAAAATTAGTATTTTTTAACTGTCCCTAATATTTTAATACATTTAAAACCACAGTTATTGGTTTACTGATCAAAAGGGAGCAAGGAAAGCAAGGGACAGAATACACAAAATCAACAAAAAGTCTCTTCTCTTAGTTCATATCTTGCTGTGATGAAAATGTATAAAAAGATGGCAAAGTAGCACTGCCAGAGTGGCTGAACACACATTAATGGTTTTAATGATGAATCACTTAGTAATTCCTGGTTTAAGAGTTATCATGAGGAACCATTCAAATGCTCTCTGATTTTACATCTGTTTCTCTACCTTTTTCTCATTAGAGCTTGAAATAGTTGTCTGCTCCTATACTCAAAATCTGGACTTTCCTCCCAAGATTGCTAAACAGCTCTTTCAATCGGTCTCTAACCGGACAGCTACAGCTTCTACTTGTTACTGGGAGAGCTGGTTGCATCTCCTCATTTTACTGGAAAGAGACACAACTGTAGAAGTCCTCGAGCCTTTTCCACAGTCGTACCTTACTCAGAGTTTAGTGCCGGTGAACCACATCTTTGTATATCCTCTTAGACTTGCAAATGAACGAAGAAAACAAATTTAAAATATTTTCTTTTTGTGTTTGTGTAGGTAGAGAAGATATGTAATCTTCCAAGTATCCAAATTTGATACTTCAAGAGAAGGACACTACAGATGACTTCTGACCCCTTTTTTTGTCCATGTTCTTCTAATTAAGTTCAAATCATCGATTCAATTTTAATCAGAGCAATGAGGAAAGGGGATAGTGAACAACCAGGAAAAAAATTCTTATTCATTCTCAGGTTTTTAATGCTGGCTTACAGTTTTTATAAATCTTCAACCTACAGTAGATATTGTGGACTTTGACTGAAAATGCAATAACATTTTAGGTCAAGACTGAAAGCTCACAAGTCATAGTGAGAAAATTCATGTTATTTCACCCTGCAGTTCACCTGACCCTATATACTGCTGGTGATTCATTTTAAGTATTAAATTCACATTCAGCTACAGATTTACAGTCATTTAAAGCATCCAAGAAAAAAAGACTGAGAAACAGACTTATTCAAATGAGGAGATTTACTGTTTAACTATGGAAAAGATCTTCAAACCCAAAAAGCCCATAAAGAAATCACAGATATTCTCAAAAGTAAAATCTCCCTATATTAGGGAGAGGGAATTCAGATACAGTGGCCTAGATGACAAGCTCTCCCATAACACCATTCCTAAGTCCTGTATTAAAAAAAAACAACAAAAAGAAGCAAGAAGCCATATTAACACACCCACAAACTTATATCTGAAAACTTCTTACTTTTCTCTGAGAGTAACCGTCATATAATTCCAATTTTTTCTGTTTGCAAGGATATTCCAGCTGAAGCAAAGACAGGATATTTTCCTGCTGAAGCAAAGTGAGTGGTTGACCAGGAACACGTGCTACTGACATAGATATCTGTCCTCAATTTTTTAACCCTGTTTTTGTGGTAGTACAATTTTTGGCTGCCTTATTTATGCTGTTTATCCTTACTGGTAAGTAAAACAGTTGGAATAGAAATGAGATGTTCCATTGCAAGAGAAATAGAAGCTGAGGGGATAGTTAAGCAGAGGATGAGGCAAAAGTGACAATCATAATCTGTCATGGATTCTGTTTGTCTGCCTGTGACACTGGATGCTAGTCCATGTCAGGATATTTTTTCCTTTAATTTTAAGGTAACAGATCATACCATGAAAATATGGCATAGATCAAAAATGCTCTAAAAATTTTCTACTTTAAAGCAGAAAAGTTACTTGGATGTGTCCCACATTACTTTAAATCCCTCATAGAGCCTGAGAAACACTCACCTTCAAGGCTGTGGTAGGCTTGCTCTCAGCAGAGAGTCTCTACATCACCCAGCTGACTTTAATTGGGAAGAGTTGTCCCTGAATTTATAAAACCTGAATGCAGCTGAGAGCGTGACCCCCAGATTTGTCACCATACAGAAAAGCATGAAGCAACACATTGAGGGGATCCATCAAGTTCCATGACAAAACTGTAGTGGGGAATGAAATAATCTTCAAACCCTATCTTTGCATGGAGTTTTACTCCTTTTCAGATCAAACATTCCTCCCTGAGGGAAAAGTATTAAACAAACTGATCGCCAGGCTCTCAGAACAGCTGTGTAGTCCCAGCTGCTGTTTTCAGCAGCAGGAAGTTTGGAGACATTTCAAGAGACAAACAAATGAGATACCCTGGTTATTTTCCTCTCCAGAAGTACACACTTATATATGGGCTCCTTTCTGCTGCAGTGGTTTAATAGAGTGTTGCTGTGGAAACACTGGCACCAAAGTGAACCTAATAGGAAGCTATGTAGAAAAATCAGAACATATATCAAACTCATTGGGGTTTTGCACTGAAAAGTACTTTGGTGCACTCTTCCTTAGCATTATATTTGTCCCCTGTTTTGAGAGTGTCCTAGTGAAAATTCATGTTTTTCCAATGTTACTTCTCTCTGTGTTAGAAGAACAAAACAGAACAAACACCTGAACTGTTAAACACCAAATTGAAAGTTTAGCTATAATTGTCTTTGAGCATTCATGTGATAAAGTCAGAAAAAGAGAGATGTCATAAAAGCTTTTCACTATTAAAATCTGAATATACATATTTTCTCTATAATGATGAAAGTAATCATATAATCAGTGAAAGTACTTTGGTGAGTCTGTACTGAAGCCTTTCAGGAGTGCTTTATCTGGAATTTCTTCTTGTTTTGTATTTGCTTGGGGTTTTTGTTTGTTTTGCCTTTTTTTTTTCCAAAATAAAGTACTCGTTTAAGCGGAAAAAGCACATTTTAATTGCAGTGTATGAGAAACAACTGTTTTTCATTTTCAGTATGTGTGATATTCTTTACTAAAAGTGATAACCAATGATGTATGAAATAAGTGTTCATTAGGCTGGCACATGAGCTTCTAGAAAAGGTATGGCTAAAACCCTTTATTTGGACACATAGCTTACATAACTATGACTTATTTTTAGACATAAACAAAAAATATTAAAAAACCAAAGAACTTTATCTCATGGATGATGTTATGGAAAATGAGAAGCAGTGAGGTTGTCAGATATTTATGATCTGACCAACTGATAAAAATTAATGTAGGTAATATCTGAATTATCAAACAAATGGAATCAGCGGTTCCTTTAACACAATTTACATATTATGTCTTTACTGTGGCAAAATTATAAGAAATTACTGAGGTATGTGAAACACCTGAAAGATTACAATAACTGCAGAGACCTTTAAAGATACTTACATCACTTTCATGGCCTTCTCTTAGATTGTAAGTGAGATCATGCTGGATGTCTTCAACAAACTTGTGAGCATACTCTGGGTACAGGTCGAGCACTTCAAAGAGACCTTTGAGTATAATACATTGGAGGTCACAGTATGTCAGAGCTTTAACATCTGCGTTTGTTTTAATAACTTGATCCCTAATGGATAGGTTTGCTCCAATTAAATCTCCTTTACCTGAAAGAGAATACAAAGATAATTATCTTCAAAGCATAAATTCTTTACTTTTTTGAATCATAAAGCTGTTTAATATAATTGCTATACCTGAACCTGAAATCCCATTATTATTAATGCCTTGTTTAATTAATATTATGTTAAAGGATCATAGACTAATTTTTTTTCCTCTTTTTGCAGGTGTAAACTTATACACAATTAATTGGAGGTACAAAAACTAATTTCCAGACAGGTTACTGGCTGATTTAAGGGAGCAATAAATTAAATATATATAAAATGAAGATTTACACCAGTGACTAATAACAGGTGCAATTATTTTTCAAAACAGATGTTGTCAGGTGTTTTTGTGAGTGTCTTAAAATGTGCAGGTGTTAAGGTAGCATTTTAACATTTCTCAGTCAAGAAGAAAAAATTGCTTAATAAAGAATTCTTGCACCTTTTTTTTTTTTTTTTCATTTATGGGCAAGACTGCCTTAGAACACTGGCTGTATTCAAAACCTAAATTGACCATATGTTGAGAAGAACAAATATTTTATAGTTAAAATATTCCATAAATATCTGATCTGAGGTATAAATTCCAAAGTGCAGTCATTGAACCAGAGGTTTTCCCCAAAAGTTAAAGCAGATGGTCTTCGTTAAAGACTTGGACAGTGTGATGGAGTGCATTCTCAGCAAGTCATGGACGATACCAGACTGGGGGAATTGGTTGATGATACTGAAGGACAAAGTTGCCATTTAGGAGGACCTCAATGAAAGATAAAATGGCTGCTAGGAATGAATCATGAAGTTCAACAAAACCAAATGCCAAGTCCTCTACCTGGGATGAAAACCCTCCCTAGAGTAGTATGGACTGGGAACTGACCAGCTGGGCAGCAGCTCTGCAGGAAAGCCCTGGGGGTCCTTGTGGACAAGCTGAACATGAGCCAACAATGCGTCCTTGCAGCAAAGGAGTTCAAGGACCTCCTGTGCAGCATTGGCAAGAGTGGAGCCAGCAAGTCCCAGGAAATGACTATTTTCCTCTGTATTTGTCATGCCTCATCTGGAGCACTGTGTCCAGTTTTGGACTTCCCAGTAGAAGACATAATATTGACATATTAGAGTGAGTCAAAAAGAAGCTATGAAGAATCAGGGACTAAGGAATATAATTTATGAGAAAAGGCTGAAAAACCAGGCTATTGCTCCATCTTACAAAGAAAAGGCAAAGGAAGGATATTATTGCTCTCTTCAAGAGCCCAGCAGAAAACTGTAGAGAAAACAGTTAAACTTCTCTTCAGAGTGCACAGGGCAACAAGATGTACTGGGCACAGGGTATAATAAATTAAATTCTCATTATAGATCAGGAAATGAAAGTCAGGAAACGGTGGAATAGCCAACCCAAAGAGGCTGTGGAATTGTGAGCATCCTTGGAGATGTTCAAAACTTGCCTGGACATAGTCGATACGACTGAGATAAATTTGCCCTGCTTTAAGCAGGTGTAAGCTGGGTAGCTTCAGAATATCTGAAGATCCTTTCAACCTTACATCATTCTGTGATGAATAAATAATAATTTAAGACTGTCACATTGGAAAATCCACCCACCATGTGATTCCAACTGTGTATTACACAGGAAATGGTCAGCTTGCAAAGTTAAACTAATCAGTTAACCATCCTTGAACTTTCTTAAATAGGATAGTTTCACACTATAATATATCATTTTTAGTACCTTAAAATATTTTTTTTTCTTATTTATGTGGAGCTTGAACAACTTTCTCAACGGTACATGTCATAAACTCAAGGTCCCTACCTTGAGGGATTTTCTCTTATGATAGGAATATACATATATTAATGTACTTTGGTGTCTCTTAGAAATCTCAGTTAGTATAAATGAGAACTAGAATGAGATTAGGTCAGTCTGGGAAAGAGAAATTTGATGGGTAAGGATACCATCTGTCTTTGCTCAACACAACATGTATTGCTACATAATAAAATACAGCAGAAAGCAAAGCAGTTATACACTTTTACATTTTACTGTAAATATCAACAATTCTTTAGATTTCTTCCATTCTATTAAGCAAAGGGCTGTCAGTGTTAATTTATTGCTTGTTGTTTGGATATTTTGTATTGATGGACAAGGGAAAGAATTTTTCAAATATACCAAAACTGATCCTTAAACATCTTAATTAGAAACTTTTTAGATATATGAACAGTATTAGTATCCATACTTCATAAACATTTTGAAAAAATGTTAAATTTTTATTGGATTGTAGTTAAAATGTTGAAGTAATTTCAGGCTTAAAGATACTAAAATTGGTCTGCTAGTGCTAATATATGTTTATTTTTCAAATGAAAATCATGCAGCAAAGGCTGTAGGTAGTAACCTGAAGTTTCATGTAGAATTAATGAAGTGATTAACTGATTCTACCTTGAATGTCAACATTTGTTACATAACAGAATAATTTCAGCTATTCTTAGTAGCTCTTTACTTTTTTCTTTAATTGGATAATAAGCTTATATATACATGTTTCTCACAGACACATCTGTTTTTCGATAAATCAGGGACATGTAGTCAAAGTTATAAATGTTCTCATTATGGATATTTTTCAAATACCTTATGCCCAATATTTTCCACAAATCAAAGATATATGCTCAAACAGTACATAACTCATATTAAAACATATTTTATCATAAAATATATCCTAACCATCATTATTAGAGATAAAATAATAGTCTCTAGAGGAGGCAAAGATGTATTTAATGAGAGCATTTCACTGAGTTGTTGCTGCACTGCTTGTTAGTGAGAATGGTTCAGTAAACAAAACCTAATCCACTAGAATTAGAATCAGGACAGAATTCTAAAATATTTTGGGGACTGCAAGTAACTCAGCATTGTTAGGGAAAAAAACTGCTGTCTTGAATTTACATGACATCAGCAACACAATTACCCATAGGGACCTATATGTTTGATGCATTCACCTTCTGCTGGTGTTAATTAGGTTTAAATGACGAAGCTCCCATTCACTGTAACAAAAGATTATTTTTCTGTTATGTTTATGTTTTTTGCATTATGATTTCATTAACTTCTCTCAGAAATCCTCTAATCTCTTTCTTGTTGTTTTGATTGTCACCATTACACAATGATGCTTTAATTAACACTTTCAGAAGTGCCTGAAGATAGAATCCTTAAAGAAATATCAGAGTTCCAATGGAACTACCTCTTGAACTCTTGCTGACTTTTAGCTTTCTTATTTTAAGTCATATTTTATACCTCTGATCTATGTGATCCAATGAAATCAAGAGATTCTTAAACTTCCTAAAAACAAACAAGAGATGGAGTGATGTGGTCTGTCAATCTAACGGAATCAAAGAGTTCTGAAACAAATAGGACCTGTATCACATTTATATATTCTAAAAAAGACCAATGAAATTCATTTTAGTAAAATTAAGGAAATTCAATTACAGAAGACCAGAAGCTTCCATTATCAATGGTCTAGCGTAATCCCACAAAACAGGAAGGAAAGCAAAAACGGAAATGTTCTTTTTAACTCTGTTTTATAAGAATATTAAAAGTTATTAGAAAGAAGACATTTAAGTCTAAACAGATATTAAAATCATAATAAAATAGTTTTATTCTTTTAGAGTGAAATTTTATACTTTATTTTGCCAAAGAACTTCATAAACATTAACTGAGACAGGTCTAATCATTCTTTAGCTGAAGATAAAGAGAATTTCTTCAGTAGGACTTAGATTGAGGCAAATCACAGAAATTATAGGTAGAGATGCTTAAACCTCAATGAGTAAAAACAGTCATCTTGCAAACAGCAACTAAAAATTTATTAGAGTAGAATTTCTGGCCTTTCTCAGTTCCAATATACTCAGATAACTGCATACAGCATCAGTTAGCATAAAGTAGCTTGGGGGAGCAGAGCCAACAATGCTTGTTTTTCACCACATGGCTTTTCTGCAAGGGGTGTTCATAAACAAGTGCCAAAGAATGAAAAAGTAGGCTCTTATTTCTTTCTTTGACTTGGGAGCATTAGTGGGAGCATTGCCTGGACACTAATTTTCATGAAAGATTTAGGCACTGATAATCAATGTTCTTTGAGCTGTCAATACCACCACCAAATATAGCAGAAAGCAGCAAGCTGTGTCAAAAGCTTGCAAGTACCTGTTTATATGAAAAGAAGAGAGAATAAGTATAAGGAAATCAGAAGTGAAATACTGCACAGCTAACAATCTGGCAATGGAAGGCTCTTTAGGTCAAAATATAAGGAAGTTCAAACTAAAAACAAAAGAAAAAATAGGAGTGTACATAGTATAGGTATTGCAGATTAAAACTAAACAAATTCTTTCTCATCAGACAATTAGGACACACTTAACCACCAGTTAGTAGTGAAGGTTCTCCTGCACTGGGGGACAATTCTTACTCTGAGTCTACGATTGTCAACGTACCAAGGATTGCCAGCACAGTGCTGTCCTTCAGGACTTCCATGGAACCTGAGCACACAAAGTAGATCGCTTGCAGGGCATCTCCCTGCCGTAGGAGGTATTCCCCAGGAGCACAGAAGGAGGTTTTGATGTGCAGAGACAGAGACCTGAGGCAACCACGACTGGCACACTCGAAAAGGGAAAGCTGCAAAATCTCCTTGTTCAAGTGCATGGTGATGTCTGAACGCAGCTCGTCTGGGAAGTCTTTTAAAAGCTGTCCAAAAGAAGAAAAAACAAAGATGAAAAAGAGAAAATTTGTAAAATTATTTGTTTCCACTTTTGCAGAAGTGGCCTGATTTAGTGGTGTGGCACTGTTATACTGTTGCAAATACTTCCCTCTGATTTTTATTATCCCCTTGATGAGATGTGGTATTTTAAGAAATTTTAACACGACAAATTCCAGGAAAAACATGATTAAATAAGTGCCTTTTTACTATTAAAAAAAAATATCCCCAAAAGCCTCACCAAAAAAACCCCAAAAAAACTCAGGAAAAAGGTCAGCAATACTGTTTGTACAAATTCTCTCTAATGCACTATTTAATTTCATCCAAGTTCTTCTCTCTGATAGAACACAGTAGGCTGCTCAGGTACACCATTGTACACAGTGACATAGGCAATGAAAACAGAGAATTCTATAAAATTCATCAATATGCAATATTCCTTCTTCTATAGTAAAACCACTGCAACAGGAATAACTAATAAAAACCCCTGCCTTAAATGTGTTTTTTTTTCTTGTTGTTATTTTTATTTTTTAATAATGTAAATGGACACTGAAGGAGGGGTGGGAAAGGAATGGAGACAAGTTGCACATTCAATGGAAGAACCTATGGAAACTAAAAGACCATGAGGTCTCACTTTTTCCTTCCAAGCTGCAAATCCACAAATACAGAGGTTTTTTTGTAGTTTGAGGGGATGTGGCATCTGAACAGTGCAATCAGTCAATGCTTGACCAGGTGGGCTCAGACAAGGTGCTTTATCCATAGGAGGGAAATAATGAAAAGACTGATGGTCTCTCCAGGAGCTGTGGTTGTAGTACAGCAGTCACTCACTTTCAGTGTGACTAAGGTACAGAAAGTACAAAAGCTGAAGATCATTAACCACATCTAGGAAAGCTTTGACATCTAAGTAATTTTTGTACCTTTGTAAATCTTACTAAGCTCCTTCTGTTGCTAAGATGCTGTTGAAAATCCCATTCTATGTGCTGTGCACAGCACAAAAAGAATTTATCAGGAAAAGAATGTTCCAAACCCCAAATCTTTCTGCTTATTTCCACATTATCTTTAGAGACCACTGAGTTTTATAACACAGATAACAAGAAACCTAAAGGGAGTGCTCCATTCAAATAACACTCCAGCAGAGAGAAGCCATTATTTCTCCTGCAGTACAGTAACACATAACCTGGATAAGTAATTTAAAACAAGCAAGCACAGACACCACCAGAAATCTGTCTCTTGATTTCACTCTCAAGTTACACTGTGCAATATTTAAAAAGGTAGCGATATAAATAATATAAAAATTCAGCCTAAATAATTTGTTTACAGTATTGGAATAAATAAGATGAAGGAGGAAGGAAAGGGCATCCAAGCCCTTCCTTGAAAAAGGACCTAAAATCCCCATGTAGATATTTTGTTTACTGAAAGATAGAAATGCTCATTATAGCATTTCTGCTGGCATCATCTAAAAGGTTTCTGATGAATGCCTCTTCAGCATCTGAGAATCACAGAGGACTGAATTTTTCTACATTATTTGATGTTTTAAACCTGTTTTTTCAATTGTGTATCCTCTTCCTGGGATAATCGAGGTTTATTTTTAGGCATGATTTTCTTTGCTATGTAACTTCACACAAAACACAGCATTACAAAAGAAAAATTACTCCCATCCTTGCCTCATAGTCATACTTCATAGTCAGAACAATTAAATACAAATACCCCCTAGTTTGGTTACCTCATTGGAATCAATTCCATTATTGACAGACCACGTGGTTTGGAAATATTCAAGCATCCTTTGCTTTAGCTGCTGTGGCAGGTGATGGACCCGTATAAAGTCCTTCAAATCCTTGGTTCTTGTGTGATAAAGGGACCACCTGGAGTACATCCTCTGAATTATGGCAGTCACATTGCCAAACACCAAGGCATGCATCAGAGCTAGGAAGCATAGAAATGACATGCAATGTGGAGTGATTTGTTGATCAATAAAACTTAACAAAGAACATAAACAGCATCTTCACAGAGTGAAAATTTCCTGATCTAGAGATATAGCAAAGCTTTTGAATATAAAACTCCTTGAGTAATGGTATATTAATACTGTGATATTAATATGATTATTCATTTCTGGTGTTTGAGACGCTACAAGTCACTGTCATGGGACAGGGTAGAACAACTTATTCTATCTAGTCAGGGTATCTAACAAAAGAATTAAATCAAATTAAGTCCATAGTCTAAGAGAAAAGGAAAACAGAGCACAGAATCATAGAATCATAAAATGATTTATGTTGGAAAGCACTTTAAAGATCGTTTAGTTCCAATCACCCTGCCATGGGCAGGGATGCCTTTCACTAGACCAGGTTGCTCAAAGCCTCATCCAACCCAGCCTTGGACAAAGCCAGGGATGGGGCATCCACAACTTCCCTGAGCAGCATCTTCCTGAGCCTCACCACCCTCATAGTAAAGAATTTCTCCCAATATCTAATCTAAACCTACTCTCGGTTTGAACAGTTCCCACTTGTGCTGTCACTACAGGCCTTTGCAAAAAGCACAAGAAAGAACACAAGTAGGTAGGTATGCTCAGAAAATAATGAAATACTAGTAATCAGTATGGAAACTAGACTCAAATGGTCAGTTGGAAACTACACAGAATGTAATTGATTTCAGAGAACGCAATCACTAATGGAGACCATGTGTAGAGGAATGAGGGTGTAAATAACATTTAAGAATGTATCGTATTCTGGGTGCAATATTTTAAAAACTCAGAAAACAACCCCATTGTAAAGCAGAAATTCAGGCTAAAAGAAATATTCAAAGAGACAGCCTGATTTTCTTATGCTGTTTGACAGGATCAGTTGTGGTTAAAATCGTACTGACATCCTGGAGTTTGTCTGCAATTAGTGATTGGCTTGGGAATAAAAAGACCAGAAAAAAAAAAGAAGAAATATTTACAAATATAGGTCATCTGTGTTTGTCTGTGCAGAAACGGGTTTGTTGGAAAAACCATGGCAAAATTGTCTGTCATGTGATATTGATCTGATGTATAGAACATACACATCTACAAATTGTTGATTTAAAAAATTACTAAAAATCTTGATTATTTCTCTAAAGAGACATCTGTCTTTATGGTGCTTGAAAGAAAGCAGACAGACTTCTCAGAATGACTAAGGAATTGGTTTATAAATGAGACAAGTTGTTGACCTTGTATATCACTTTACAGAAGTTCAATGTGAGTGAGAAGAGACAAGGGAGAACAGGAAGAGGAAAGGATGCACTTTTAAATAGTAGAAATAGAAAATTCTGTAGTTTGGAGTGTTAGAAAACTTTTACAGACTGAGAAAAATGCAAAGGAGCTAGTAACAATATCTGTGTCCTTATTGTGAAGGGAGTGCAGAAAATAGATGAAGAAATGCAGTGTAGAAATAGCAGAGAAAAAAAAGGATTATGGATGTAGTAAGAATAGTAAGCCTAACTGGAAATTTATTTCTAAAAATATCTATTTCAACCAGGTGTTGCTCATGATGGTGCAGTGAATTGCTAAGTCATTAATGTCAGAAGCTAGAGCAACAGAATGTGAGGGACTGGTATAATATTAGATACAGGATATTGTATTAGAAATATGACAGCTAGGTCTGAAACAATTCAGCCAGACACAGATAAACAGGTTAAAGAAATAGTGCAACCTCTTTAAGGATGCAATAATCAATTTAAAAAGGGGGTGGGATAAAGCGTTAGGTGGTGTATGAATGCAAATCTAAGACTCACATGCGATGTAAGTCCCTCATAAGACTCCCAGGTTAGGAGCTGGACAGTGGAGAGATCTCAGTGATGTTATTATAGGCACAAATATCATCTAGAATTTTATTATTGTGGTAGAATCTGTCTTTGCCTATATACATTGGAAGGCAGCTGCTTCTTATAATGACAAGCTATTCTTGGCTGTGACAGGCATTAGAATTCTTTATCAAATAATCATACACTTACCCTACTTTCTGTAACAAAACCTATTACACCTCTGTCTAAACCCAAGTAGGACAAGTTCAAAACTTCTAGGAACTATATTTCAAGCAGTGGCCTTTATTTTAATAGGTACTTTAAATCACAGTTTGCTTAGGGAACAGAGGAACACCTCTGATCCCATAGAGGACTGGAGCTACTAGAATGGGCCTCCAACCTCTTAAATACAAAAATACACATTATTTGCTGAAAGAACAGGGAGAGTATAAGACAGAATATGGTGTGATCACCTGCTGGAGGGCAGATCTGATCAATAATTTAGATGCTGGGTGTCCTAGGAATTCTGGTTACATTTTAATAAGTAAATTTCCTTTCCAACTTCAAGAAGACTTACTGTATTGAACAAGATCTTTTATCTTCAGAATATGACTTGTTAAAAATTTAAATTTCAAATTTATGCAAAATAAAAATTTATGTGAAGAGGCCAGTAAATACAAAAAAAGGTATTCTTTATGCAATTTATTTGTTAAGTTTACACTTTTTTTTCTGTCTTCAACTTTTTCAAGGTTTAAGTAAATTTAGTTCATTTTTTTTCAGTTTTTAGTGTCATGCATTAAAGAGATACAGCAAAAACTACTGATAAACTAACTCACCTTATCCATTACACCTGAAATTTCATTAACTAATGGCTTGGTCAAAAAGTCTGAAAACTGACATCAATTTTTCTTAGAACATCACTTTAGGAATTTTAAAATTAAATATCAGCCAAAAATATACACTAAAATAGGTTTTAAGAAATGATAAAGCATAATGTCCCTAAGCATACAGATTAGCACCTTAGTCCTAACAGAGTTTTCTAAGGCATGCTCACCAATCTTCACAATATCATTCTACCTATTTCATGTTTCCTTGAGTTTCCTCAAAAGTATCTAAAACATAATTCCTCAAGAAAATAGCTGCAGATCAGCCTGCTCTGCTTTTTTTACCTGGAAATATCTTGTTCACTGGACCCTTGCAGATATAAATCCATTTTCCCACCTGCTTGCCTTTAAGTAACTGGACCTTTCAGTCATCAGTTCCCTCTTACTCCACTCACCTAACTAGTTCTTCCCAATTTATTAAATATACAAGCATATTACCAGAAATAAAGGTGAAATTTTGTTATAACTGGGCTAAATAAATGTATAGGATACTTCTATATTCTACTTTATTGTATTTATGAAAGCTCTGCCATATTAAAGTGAATTAAATATTCATCACTGCCTTATACAGAAGATCTCTTGATTTCTTGATAGAAATGAAAACTCCTTCCTTCATTACAACACATTTTATGTAGTGAAAGCCCCAAAGAACAGAGACCACAGTGTATTTTAAAACTATAATTATATGCAACCACCAAAAGAAATTCATAAACTGCTCGTAGTTTTTTGACATTGTGAAAACCAAAATGATTTCATTCTTGGATGATTCATTATATTATTGCCTCTCATTTTCAGGACTAAGGAAAAGGAAAACAATTAATTGAAAAATTATTTTACCACTTAATGCTGCAGATATATAGCTTACAGGTTATTTGTTGTGTTCTCTGACTTTCAAGTGTCAAATTTCCAATTTCTTGTTGCCAGAAGAATTTATTGTGCAAAGCTGACACCCAGGGCTTTACTGACTAGCCCTGGAGAAACACCTACTAGTATTTCCAGAACAGCTAAGCCAGCAGAAAGAAAAAGGGAGGACAGAGTACTCTAGCAGTGACTTGCTTTTACCCTTCATCACCAGTGTGACATCTTTGAGTTGTATAATGTACACATCATGAAATAGCACATCAGATTTTTTGTGGGAGGAAGATGAATGTATAGACAAAGCTTCTGGTACTTTCTCTAAAGGACTTGGCTTACAAAACTCTGCTTATTGCACCCAGGTGCCTCAGCAGAAGGAAAGGGACCACGAATGAGCACGTGGCTTACTCCAACATGTAGAACCAGGTAATCAGCATAAATAAAAATGTTACAAAGAGCTCCAAATACGACAAAAAAATTGCATTCTGATTCAATTCTGAATCAAATGTTTATCAATGATAATTGAACAGTAGTTTTAAAATTTTTTATGCTAAGGCTCACCAAACAGTCTTCTGGCTCTGTCCTGTCTCTCCTGGTCTGGTCCTTCAGATGAGGATACACACCAGCTCACAGACACTGTCCTGTGGGCTGCACACCTGCCCTCATCACCATTCCCAGGGCTGCTGTGGGGATGGAGCTGCAGCTGGTGTGCACATCATACCTGGCTGTCTGGAAAAGTGTCTGCCACAAGTGACTGGAATCCTCAACACTTGGCTGGGCCACTTCCTCTGTTAATAATGTGAACTTGTATTTCAGTGGGCAACATCATCTTTCATCACGATAAGTGAACAAAAGGTTAGAAATATATCTGCCTGAGAGAGTTTATCTAGTGTAAACCAAAGTTGTTTCCTTCTTTTGCCATTTTGAATTAATTTTATTAAGCTTTCCACTGCGTTTGTTTGTAGTTTCTTTAAAGGAACTTAGCAAAATTTCAGCTGTCATTTGACTTTTTCCAACTCCTTGAAAAGGTTTTAAATGGCATTTAATTGTACCTACCCCCAATCAGCATTGTGCAAATGGAGAAGATCTTTTCAGCATCAGTATTGGCTGAAACATTTCCAAAGCCAACACTGGTGAGGCTGCTGAGAGTGAAATACAGGGCAGCTATATAGGCACTTCTGATTGAGGGGCCTCCAAGTGTATTATTCTCATAATAGGGAGATTCAATTCGTTTTCCTAGCTCATGAAGCCAACCTGCAAATCAAAGCATAAAAAGAGTTACTTTTTTAGTAATACTGACACCACCATGAAAACTTTACATTATACTAAAAAAACAGTTCTAGAAACCCCCACAAATCTACTTAAAAAACATTACATTCCTCACTCCAAGAATAAAAAGACCATTAAAATGTGGGAATTTATGCAGCACATTAAGTATTGTGTTTCTGGGATATTTATTTTTATGTGCAATTTTTTTGATAAGAATTGTATTTCTGCATTGAAAACAAGTGGTTTTGAATTGCATATTACAGGTCTAATTATATAATTTATAAAATCCATTAAGTCACTAAAAAAAACCCAACATCTTCACCTAATAACACTGCAGCAACAATGCAACATCATTTGATTCTTTCCATTAATTAATGCTTGGAAAGCTTTTTGACATTCTAAGACTAAATCATTATAATAGTAATTACATATTCAGAGCTTTTCACATGTTTCTTTTTACAGTAGAAAAGACTCAAAGAACTAAACATAACTTACAAACCAGAATTAATTTTCAAAACATGCTTCAGTAAGTATTTTCTAAATTGTTCATTAAATCTTTCCTTTCATTTTGATAAACGGGTCTATGTGTGCCAGAGAAAGCAGAATTAGCTACTGCCTCCAATATTTGAAAAAAACCAACAAAACAACCCCAAAGCAAAAATGCAGGAAAAAATATCCAGCTGGAAAACACAACCTGAATGAATTGCATAAACACAATGCTTCGCAAAAATCAAGACTGGGGAAAAAAGAAGGACAAAAATCTATTTGTGTGCCCAGTTTTGCCTGTTAAACAGCTTGCTTGGGAGATTGGGAATCTTCCTTGGGTATACAGGAAGAACTGCCAAAACAAAATAATCCTGACAGAGTTTTATTTTTAGAAAAGTTCTTTGGGGGTCCCCCTTTGTTAGATGGGACCTGACAGACTGAATCACCTCCTAAATATTATTCTCTCTCCACTTCAGTCAGCATCCGTTAATTCAGTCAGAATCCACGGATTCATGCATTCAATTAATCCAAATATGAACTGGGGGAAATCCCTTTGCACAGAATGTCTGTAAAAGCAGGGGGTAGATTTAGAGTATCTGTCCCCAGCACTTCCAATTAAGTTGGGAAAAAAGTCTGTAGGAATTTAGCACCTAGAGAAGACAATGAAAGCAATCTGCATTGTCATACAATGGCAGTACTGAGTAGGATGTTTAACCTTGCCGACAGACAGGAAAACATATGAAAATCTCCTTGATTTTGCCTGGATAGATAGTATTGATCAAGTGGGCCTATTTTATATTTATGGCTCCCAAATATTTAAAATGAAAATAGAGCAAAATGGGAAAAAGAAAAAAAGAAGCCTAGATGAGTCAATACCTGTACTCTGTGCACTACTGTTTTTCTGAGATTACACTACATTTCCCCAACAGTAGCATGGTCCTTTGTATGGCAGATTGAATTCCTATATTTCTATAGTAGGGAATGTAACCACAAACATTAAGGAGCACAGAATAAAAACCTAAGAAAATCTCTGGCAGAGAGAGGACAAAGTTAAAAAAGTCTATCTAAGCCTAACGTAAAGTAATACAATCATAAAGTCCAAGATCAGCTCAAGTTTGTTTCAGTTGCAAAACTGAAACAAATAAGTTATTTTAAAGAACTGTAACTGATATGCCTCTTAGGAGAAAATCTCCTGCCTCAGAGTGTTCTAAAATCCACTGATTCTCAGCCTGTGTATTTCCATTTTGCTCACTTTTCATGCATTTCCAGGGCCATCCAGGAAAGGTGGATGACTGCATTCTTTAACTGAGAGATATACGTGAATTGGTTTCTCCTTTACTACTCACTTTATGTTCAAGGTTTTCATCCAACCCTATTGAAACATTATTGCTCCTAAAAGATTCATACTACTAGTAAAAGTGAGGTACAAAGATATGTATCTATATTGTGTCAATCAGTAGAAGTCTATAATATTTCTACAAAAATTCTACTACCAAAATGCCAATATAATAATTTTACAATTTCTAGCAAACACTTCTGGCCAAGATACCAGTATTTGAGATGAGCTTAGTATCCAGTGTCTAGTTCTGTGGTATAACTGAAGGTCAGACAAATCATCCCCTTAGTAGGTTATATGGCTTATACTGAGCTAAAACAGCAGTAGTTAGCAATGATTAGCATTTCTTAATGATTGCTAAAATAATGCCCACAATGTAAAGAAAAGCTATAAAGTAAATGTATTTAGAGATTTAGACTTGGAATAGAAAATGTATTTCTGAAAGGGAAAACCGCAAACATATATTTCTCTGACTTGTAGATAAGACCATGTTTACAGCTTCTCATTTCTATTTTGGCTGGCAGAGATTATCCTAATCAGGAACTTCTGAAAAAATTAGATAAAGTGGTGTTCCAGACAAAGTATATAAAATGCTGCAATACCTTCCAGATCAACTGTACTTCTATATTTGTTGATAGCACTGCATTTTATTTTTTTTTTCAGTTTCAGGGTAGAGGCAAGATACAGTTGGGTGTAAATACTTTCATCAGCCAATGGAAATAGTCATGAGGTAGCACCACTGACTAATGTATTTTCCTCTTCAGTTCCTGTAAGTAACAGCTCTCAGCAGATTCTCTGGCAAGCTTGAGTAATTAATTTCTGCCCTCAGGGAAGAAGAGAAAAATAAATATACCTTGTAGTCAGAGGGAGCTTCCTAGAATCTAGCATTATGAATCGTGTCTAGTTCAGAACTAGCATTGTCTAGGCACAGCTCTCTGACTTTGAAAACATTTTAAAGCACCAATTAGCATAATTAAGAGGAAGGCTTTTCAAAGGGAAAAAGAGCACTTAAGTAATCAGGTCCCATTGGAAAAGTCAATAGGAATTGGATACCCAGCTCCATTAGGCTACTTTGAAAATTGCTGTAAGAATCTGTATTGAGTTTCATTTACTTTTATCTGGGAAGTGCTCAAGTATCAGCAGAAGCCTAAAAAAAGCTTTTAAACCTCCATAGATGACATACTTTTTAACTGGATGTAAATCACATTATTTCATTTACTAGACATCCAGAAAATCAGTCCTTCTCCTGGCTTGGTGCTTTCTCTGCCTTGGCTATGTACAATACTCCCTATAATTTGGAGCTTCATTCTATACTACTACTTAGGTTTTCCTTTTATGCCAGACACTTAACATACCAAAATACTGTCTGGTACTTCAAAAACTTAGAAATTAGTTGCATTTTCTAATGCATTAATTAACTACAGCACTAATACCCCAGGTCTCTGGTTTATTCTGCACTACAGTGTCAAGAAGAGTAAAAATGGATAAGGAGTGCCTCTGAGAGCATCCCTGAATGTCTGAAAGCAATAGCAGTGATGATGCTGAAAAAAGTATGAGACAAAGACCTAGCTTCTCTCAGCTATGATTCCACATCAAATTTAGGGATTTCAAGTATTCCTATGGGAAATATGAAGGTAGAAAAGCCTATCTGCTCTCACATAGCCACTTTTTTTGATGTCTAAACAGTATTTCAACCTCATCCAGGGCCAGACAATACCTGTCCCTTTCATGTTAGTGAGGGGAGACAGTAAGCAATTCCAATAGTAGAAAAAGACAAAAGGTAGTGAGAAATGCTGGAATTAACTAAAGGACACTGAGGATTGTATTTAGTGAGGATTATATGTAAGGAGTACGTCTAAGGCTGTTTTTTTTTTTCTGACTAAACTGAAAAGAAATATTAATAGAAAAATGTCCTGAACTGTAGCATATGCAGCCTTTTGATATGAACAGATTTTAAGTTTCAATACAGAAGTCACTATCCTATGACTACTAATGTGTGTTGCAGTGAAGAGTTTAGTGCCATTAAAGAGAAGATAAAAACTGTACAAGAGAAATTAGATCCTTCATCACTGGAATGCATTTTTAAATGAAAATCACTGTGTAGCCTGAGAGCTGTGCTGGTTCCTACTGCAGTAGTCCCTGATCACTGCTGATAGCTCCTAATTTCAGATCTAGAGCTGTAGGTTTGCACAGCAAAGCACACCACCCTTTCATCACTTAGCAGCAAATAAACATCTGCAAATAAACATCTCATATTTCCATTTTAAATGGGGAAAAATGGTCCAAGTTTCTATTGATCTCAATGAACCAAGATTCTCGGTTGTATCCATCTCTATATTTCTTTGTGTTAACCCCCACACATATATATAATAAACCTTAAGGCAGAACAGTTGTGAAGAGAGACCAAGTAGGTGAATTTCCTTCTTTTTAGGTAAAAGCACCTGGGATTACAGTTTCTGTGATTTTAGATGTCCAAATCACTTCCCTCAGCTGTCTGTGTGGCTTCTTCAGAATGAATCATAGCTAAAGGTCATTTGAAGAGGGAGTCCAGAGATAATATTGTATTTCAGATGAGATCTTTTAGAACAGCATAATGAATATATTTTACCATATCAAACCCTAATTATCATTCATTAGACATTAAAACAGTAGCTTCATTTTTAAGATTGCTTCCAAAAAATTTTGCACAATTACTCTCTAGATGTTGCTGACTGATGTAATATATTCAGAATCTAAAGGTGTACAAGATGAAATCATTTTACTTCTTGTGTGTATGACTAAATTATTGAATAATCATTGCCTCTGTTCTCATGGTGATTACTCAGATTCTTCACAACAGCTTCAAAGTTTTTTATCCCTGTCTAGCCAAAATTTTTCAGACATGTGCAACTTTTCCCTGCTAAAACATTTGTAGTTTTTCCCAGACTATTAATAGACCAAACAGCACCATTCCTACTATTTCACCCTGTGGAATATTGCTGTTACTCTTTCATTGTCACATAACCTGATCATCTGTTTACATGTTTGATTTATACTGGAGCTTTGCCTGTCATGTTAAGGGAGGCTCCCAGGTACCAGAGCAGATGGTTTTAGAATTAAAGAACCCCAGAGATGACAAGAGCAATCATACCACTGCTTCTGGAGGACAGTAAATGTGCCAGATCTTACTGGACTGGGTCAATAGGAAAAACAGGAATCAGGATTTTCTTTCACAAAAATTAGGAAAAAAATACCCCCCCCCACCCATAAACGTTTCCCCTTCCCTCCCCCCAAAAGAACCTACCAAACAAGACACAGTCCTGAACTTGTGACACAGTTGCAGGCTCTGAGAGTGTGAAAACACAGCTCCAACTGTGCTTAAATGTGCAGAATTGCACACTAGTAAAATACAGGACATGAATTTATACTCTTTTCAAAATGAAGACAATAAATAAGTCATGTCTGTGTAAGAGGAAACCAGAAGTGTGTCTATGTGATATGTCAACAAGTACAGGGTACAAAGGAACAGTTCTGGCCAAGAGGATTATATTTTAAGAAAATTAGCTGGTATTCAAGATAAGTAAGAAGTTAATTAGCAATGCATGAAATTTAAACCAGAGTGATTTTGATATTATTATAACAGACATAATCATAATGGCTGCAGGACAATCAGGAACAATTAGCATTAATCTAGTTCCCTTGATCTTTATTCTGCTAACACACTTTCCTGCAAAGAGTGGACACCTAAAATGAGAAAGAAAACAAATATGATAAAGACAATAACATATTTTTCAAGTACCAAGACTGCTTAAAAATGTTAAAGTAAGTGTCAAAATAATTTATTCTAAATACCTCTTATTTTAGCTTTGAAAAATATGGTCCTTATCAGAGCATATTCTTTATTATGATGAATTTATTGTTTTTTTTCCTTAAACTAGAAAGACATAGCATGGCTATGAATGAGAACTGGAAGTGTTACAGAAGTAAAGGAACACCTACTGCAGTATTCAAATTTTGTGGAGGGAAATTTTTGCCATGGCATAAAAAAGAAACAGGTTTAACTGGGCCTATATGAAACATAATTTTATCTCAACTGCCTGTGAATGAAGTCCTTGTGGTAGAGGTGCTCTCAAGGCTGCCCTGTGTGACTCCAGGAGCAGAGCCCAGACACCAGCTGTGCTGACTTGGAATTGCCATGTGTGCAGCAAGGATGGGGATTAGGGCTTTGGGTCAATGCAAGGCAGGGGTATCTGCCCTCCACACATCATAGCATTGTCTTTCTCTTACCTTTGAAACCCATTTACTGTATACTTTTAAATCTAGTTTATGTCTATTTTAGCATTTTCCCCCATTTTTCTATGTTAAGGTCATAATCCCTTGCAAATTTCTGGTGCATTGGTTGCATCAGCTAACCTGGGTAATGAAGGGCTATATTAAATTTGTACAAGCAGACTATACTTAACCTGTGGCTGAGCAGATTTTCAAGTGCCAGAGTGTGAGACATGTGGATATTACTTTGATGGAAACTACACAAGATTTTCTACAGACAAATATGGAAGTCTATATACATTTACTTGATGAATGTGCACGTTACAGACAATAAGAAAAGAAAAAAAAAAGCAAACACCTCAAAACCCCCTTTAATATGTAATCAAAGAGGAGAAAAATAACCCCTTTTGCATCAAGTGCTCCATGCCTCTTTCTATTCAGCAGATAAAGTCTTCAGAGGGGAGAGGACATTTTATAAGATTTCATGCTTCAGATCTCAGATATTCACCTCTTTAAAGTCTAACCCATAAACAAAACTCGAGTCATCTCTCATGTAAGTTCTATATATATATGTCACTTAAACATCCCAGTGAAAATATTAACAGCATATTTTTGGGAAGATTGCAAACGATGGAACCTACAAAAATGGAATATTTTAAAGTTACAAGTAAAATACCTGAGAATTTCAAAGCCACATCATTCTCAGAAACAAACTATGATGAGACATCTCTCCAGAATTACAGATCCACCAGTAGCAACTCGGAGGATCCTTGTCATATTAGAATTCAGGTGAACACCTGAATGGATAGATTCAATAAATATGCCATTTGATTTCCATTGCAGAGGAACTGGATAGGATTTTTATTATATCTCTTCCCAAATTAGCACATGAAGAGAGAGATGGTCATGAGCCAAAATGCAAGGCACAAACACACTCCTAGTAAAGCTGACAATTCAGACCCTTGCATCTACTTTTTCTTTCTTAAATTTTTTTTTTAATGGATGAAATTAAAAAATCAGGGTTTGAGCATGTATCAGATGAAACTGTAATCTTCTGCCAGACTTTGGGAATTCTACCACTGATTTTTGAGTATCTGTAGCATCATCCAGAGAAAGCTTGAACTTGGACATAATGTAGTCAGAAGAGAAAAACAATGATAAATATTAAAGGTTCCTGTATTGCTCATGAGGCTTGGACATTCATGATACACAAACCTCTGCAATCAAAGGCAGGTGGGTGACATGAATACCTTTATATCTTGTTTCATTTTGAATGCCTACCTTACCCTTTGCAGGTGCAATAATCTGGAGGAGACTAAATCATCCCCAAGATCCTTAGGGAAAGTTTTGACTATCTAGAGACATACATTGAGACAGATTTTTAAAAATACTTTCAAAACCCATAGTGCTTTCCAAGCTAAATGTGTACTCCTTGTTGTGTTAGAGCATTTTTAGATACAAGCTTAACCTCTGTCAGGTCTACCAAAAGTTAATTTGAGTTGAAAGATGAATTCTTTTATAAGACTAACGAATACTCTTTGTAAATAAATTGGCTGTTGTATTTCTACTTGAATGTGCACTTAGAAGGTAGCATTAAAAAAAAATTACATTTTGCTGAGCTTCAACTCATCTAACTTGACAAAGTCATAACAAGATATTGACCCATTGCTTTCCCTGAAAATGAAACTTTCATGGTGAAATAAATACTCAATGAACTAGTCATTTTCAGTGGGAAGAGGAGCTCAATCAAGGAATTAAAAAAGGAAAAAAATATCTGAGATCTAATTGCAATGTTCCTTATAATAAGAAAAACACAGCTGAGCCCAGAGAAGTGCTGAAAACCTGAAAATTAGGTCTGAATTAGCTGATAAAATTCAACTCTGAATTGCAAGTACCACTACTTAGAACAAAAAAGTAGCGTTTCTCTTTTCTCATGGTAAAATTGATGCCAACTTCAAGATATGCACAAAACTTCCTTGTAGGAAGTAATTTCTTGTCATTGCCAAGGTGTGGTCTGTTAAACAATTTACATTTCCATTTTGGGAAGCCATAAATGCAAGGAGAGGTACCTCCTATGGGAAGCTTGCAATCCACCCCAGTGAAGGCACCATAAGATTTGTAATGCAAAAAGCCTCTGGTTGATCAGTCTTGGGCATATTCATGGCTTAAAAATGGTAGAACAGAAGGCCTGATATTAAATATTTACAATGATACCATTTTATTAGAAAACAATGTTGGAAAGCTATATTTTAAAATATTTAGTTTAATTTAGCAACAAGTTAGAACAGTGTGGAGTTTGGCATATCTTCCACCTAATGCAAAATGCTACATAAACACTCTACAAAACACAGTCCACACGAATTACCAACAGCTTCACACATTTCATGCCCTGCACATTTCTAGACAGAATCTAAGTATAGTTGATGCATTAAATCTTAAAATTTCTAGATGATGTCCTATCTTCTTTTGTCTGCAAAAGAAAGTTTTGCACTTTTACTTTTTCTCCTACTGTGAGAAATCCCTGAGGAAGAGCCCAGATAAAGTTTCCCAGTCAGAGCCCTAGATGCTTCTTTGGTAGATAATTCATGTGAATTAGCTGTTTACATTTCTTCTTCACCATGTGGCAAAATATTTTCTTTCCAGTGAAGTTACTTCATGCCTACAAGTAGAGCTTATTCTGGTGAGAGAAGAAAGAAAGGAATGGTACTGGGGGGAGATATCCCTTTGGGCAGAGCTTCAAGACAGTGTCCAAAAAGCCAGCAAATGCTCTGCAGGAACACAGAGGTTATCACCTCCATAAGGCTCTGGGTGAGTTGTCCCCCTCACCCCTACACTGCCTTGCTGCCTCACAAGGCTGCAGATTGCATCTCTGGGACATGCAGCTGGTATTCTGTAAGTGGCTAAACAAATCAGGCAGAGCTGTTCCTCACATTTATGAGGAAGACTCCAATATACCTCTGTACCGGTCTCACAGTGTAATGTAATAAAGATTCCCCTTACAGTAGAGATACATTTATTCCAAGGTAGAAACCTGTCTATATTACATGTAAGAGCTATGTATAAGGATTTTAAGAGCTGACTCAGCAGACCTGAAAGGAACATATTCCTCTTGATATTTTATGACAGTTCTCTAAACATTTAGACTTACTGTTGCAAAGAAGCTCCAGTGTGCATGGTCAGTGCACCTGCATTCCTGCAGAACTAGGTCATAACTTCCTTCAGCCTCATTTGTCAAAGAGTCATTTAGAAAAGGAATGTTCTTGAAACTCTTGTCTGTGATAAGCTAGTACAGCTCTTCTCAACAGTAATTTGTTAGATGACTGTGTTTGAAAATGTGGGAAGTTTAAATCCCTCTTGCTTTTGCAAGTCAGCTGTTTACTCTCTTCCCCACACCACTGAATCACAGAATCAACTAGATTGGAAAAGATCTTTGGACCATCGGGTCCAAAGAAAGGACAAGATGCAGAAATTTTCAATATCAACTTTCTGCAATAGTAGAAGGCAATACATGCAAAGCACTTAATATAGTAACTATTTTTATTAGAAGTTTTATTTTTTTACTATAAATAGTTTACAACAGCTCCAATGCTATTAGCATATTTGGAGTGAAGAAAAACACTTTTTAATTTTTTGAAAATTATCTTGCTTTGTTCTCCCCAGTATGTTTTCCTAGGGTTCTTACACTAAAAACAAAATAGTAGCATAAGTAAATTGACTACTTTTTTTGGTAAAATAGTATAATGTTAATTTAATCTTTAGATTACAGGCAAATCATGCAAATCTAAACATATAGATAATTTGAGAAATAAAATTGTAAGGCCATATCAGAAGTATGTAAATATGTGAATATCATCTTCTTAAAGGAAATGCTCACAGTCTCACTGCAGAAAGAGTTTCAGTATTTAACATTACTGCTCCTTAGGCAATCTGACTGTTACTGTCCTTTTCCAGGCTATTAAATGCCTTGCAGCTAAGTTTGGAATTAGACACATTTGTGCTGGTCATCCATTCAGTGCAAAGAGCACGTCCATTTATGCCCTCTCTGCTTCCCTGTGCTCCATCAGTCTGTACCCATCTGTTAGAGCTTTTCTGATCTTATATTTAGACTGTAATATCCTCTTGGGCAAGAGCAGCCTTTTTATCCTGTGTTAATTCAGCAATGGAGACAAGAGGGCCTTGACCCATAAGTAGCATCCCAGGTGTTCCTGCAATAATATTGATGGTAATGAGGGGTTTTTTTAATGGTGTCAGCTAAAGAGTTAGAAACCTGTTTTGCAGCTCTATGTGTTTGGAGTCCAAATCATGCCAGAAAGGTTTTGAGCTACTGCAGGCAGGCTATTCGTATCTTTTTAAAGGAATAAGAACTCTCCTCCACAAGCAATAGACATGACTTTAAAATGAAATACTTAGTATCAAAATATGCCAAAATCTCCCACACAACACAGACTTGTAGAATGTAAGTTTTAAAGTTGCTAGCAAAGCTTTGTATCTAAGTGTGCGTGGCATGGCATAGTTGGTAAATTAATCTCGCCTCTACACTGCTGCTCAGGTCTCACCATCAGAGAAATACAAAATAAAGTCTTTCAGTTCTTATGACTATTTCTCAGTCCTAAGAGTTAATATATTAAAGTTCTTACTCAGAATCTGCAAATAAATTCTCATGGAAGCAATGACAGTGGTAATCAACATCTTAAAATCTTTGTAAAAAAAGTATTGTTTATTTGCAAGAGCAAGATATCAAGAGGACTATAGTTCTTTAGAAAATCAGTGTAATTTTCTACACATATTTTATATTTTCATTCTGTCTAACTGTCAGCAGTCTGCAAGAGTAGAACTGTTTACTTCCAGACTCTGCTTTTTAAATCTGAGTAATGCAAGAAGCGGTCCCTGGCAGGTGATACTTTCCCCTCCCCTGCCGTCTTTCCCACTCCAGAAATCAAGCCAACTCTCAGCACCTACTACCTGTCCAAATGCAGTCTCCCAATTTGGCAAAACAGGGGCAGAAGCCTTAAAGCAGGGGCAGAAGCCTCAGCACAAAAACCGCTTCCTTCTGTAGGTCTAACTGCAAAGGAAAGGTTAATTGCTGAATTGCAATAAAACCATGCTAATTTCCATCTGAATGGCCTGCACATGATCACACAGGAGATGGTAATGACAGTATGGAGTTCAGTTTGGGTCAGCATAGACTGCTGCAGCCTACCTGACATCCATTTCTCCTTGTCTTCTTTATTGCTGACATCCATCCTGGTTAGATAACAGCTAAGTGTGCTAACCCTTGCTACAATCCTCTCCTTGCTTGCTCCATAGATTTTACAGCATTGTCTAAACATTCTCCTTTGTGTTCTTATCTAAGGAGCCACTGTGTTGTACAGGGACCTGCCTCTGACAGGCAGCCCTATGATAAATGGTATTAGCACTTTATTTGCTCTTGCTTTGTCTTGTGTTTTTTATTCCTTGATTCTAGAACATAAGCAACATTTTTCAATTCTTTTTTTTTTTCATAATGTGCCAATTGAATCAAGGAAGTTTAGATCCAAACATATCTGGCTTTTGTGAGGGGGAGATCAACAAATCAACAACAGGGGATCTTTTACTCTGGATTATAGCTAAAGATGACAAAAAAAACCCCATGAATTTGCAGTGTAGTAAGGGCTTGATGTAAAGAAAGAGTAAAAAGTTAAGAAGAAAGGTGGTGTCTTAATGGAAAAGTACGCTCGATTTTTAAAGCTGATGCAGTTCTGAAATAATACATCTATGTCTGCAGACATGACAGGTCTTTTTGAAGCGTGTGACATAAGGGAATCCTAAGCATTAGCATTTTTATCTCCAGCTCTCTTGAAGCTGACAATGAAAAACAATTTAAAATAATTAGGTATAATTTCTTTTACAGAATGTGTCTTGTGAAAAACTTTACATGCTGCAGAATTCATTGACATACTCTCAGAGCTTCACATTGGCTTCTTTGACTGAAAGTAAGTACTAGGTAACTTTAAGCACTGTCACCTGAAAGGACAAAAGGAACAGAAATATTGTACAGGATGTAGGAAAATGGAAGAGAGACTGGAAAGGAAAGACTCTTGAATAATTTCTTCATTTCTGTACAGAAATGATTTTCTATTCTGGCAGCAGAAAACCCTTCTTTTATCAAGCACCTGCTCTGGTAAAGGGCAGAGAAAAAAAGGATAAATAAATAGAAAATAGGAATATATGCAAAGGACATCTCTACATTAAAAATTTAAGGCATGTGCTACAAAAGAAAAGGAAAGCTATTTTCATCTTTATGGGATGTCTTTGGAATGCAACATGGCTTTCCAGCACCCTAGGATCTCTACTTAGAGATGTGATGGGCTGAGAGGCAGTCCAATCTCCTATTGAAGCAGCTGCTGGAAAGATTTCAAAATATATAGCAAAGGCTTTGTGGGTTTAAACTAGATTGAAAAGTTACAGTTTGAACAGCCAAGCCATGAGCTTTAAAACAGAAGTAGGAATTTCTGAGTCCTAACAGAACTTCCTATAACACCAATGTGTGAGACACTAATGCTTTAGCAAATTGTACAGAGCTCTCAGAGCAGGGTAGTGTAACCCTAGTACAAGGTACCCAGTCAAGGTTTTCAGGACTTGGATGGAACAAGCTGTGTTTGACCCAATTTACTGCCTGTGATGGTCCTGGTTCAACCATCTAACTGGTTTAAATAAACCCCAGAGGTTCTCTGCAGCCAAGAGATCTACAGCTCCAAGTACAGTTAAGGGTTAAAGACTCTGATGTAACTTCAAATTGATTGAACAGAGCTTCTATGCACAATATTTTCAACTTGCAATTAATTATACTCTCTGGTGTTCCCATTACAGAAGCCATGTGGAAAATCCTGGCATTATTTTACCCCTTGGGACCACCCCCTCTTCTGGGGTGTTTACTAGGCAGATTTTTCCCCTACATGTGGCACTGAGAATTTCTGTCATGGTTGCAGAAATTGGTCCAGATACAGCTTTTCCACTGAGATAAAAACTGCTTTCTAGAATTAATAAATGATACCCAGGTAATCTGTGGTTCAATGCAGCAGGACACTTTGTCAAATCTCAGGGGCTTTGTCTGCATGCCAGATTTTTACCTTTGACTTTAAAACTGTCCAAAATTTTTTTATTAGTTACAAGATCTTGGAAATGTATTAATAATGATGTTAAAAATTCACACTCCATTTAATAAGCTACTTTCATGCCTGCTTTTTTTCTGGGCTACAAATCCAATAGGGTGTCTCAGTCCTGGGCTATTTGGTGATTGCTAAAATGGTTCAATCAGAAGGCAAAATATGGTGTGTAAAGGAAAATACAGTTTAATCAAGGAACTAAGCCTATAGGAAAGAACATCAGGGAAGACTCACTAAGGCCCAGAGCAGCTAAAATACAAATTGATGTTAATCTAAATGCAAAGGGAATGCTTCAGTTCAGCTCAATAAATGATATTTTAGTTTCACACACCTGCACCTCAAAAAACACTGGTTTGGGTTTAGAAATAGAAAATGAATAATTTCCACAAACTTATTTCTATGAATATTTTAAAATATAAATTTATAAGCCCTTCCAAAACCTTAATTTCTAAATGTAGGTCTTTACCATGTGCAGACAGGTTTCCACACATACTTCCCAGATATGCTTTGGTGATTACAGTTTTGCACATGAAACTCCCTTGCAGCAGTGAAATTTCTCTCTGTCCAATCTAACCGACTGACAGACACAGAAAATACTATGTGCCTCTGCTTTAATTGTGCAAAAATAATGAATAGCTATGTTTATCTGCAAATAGGATTTCTTCAAAAGCCAGATGAACTTTCTCTCATTTCTACCTTATTCAAAAGTCTAACTCAATTAGAGGAAAAAAAAAAATTATTTCATTAATATTTCACACCCCAAGCTTCTCCAAATTTGGCCTTATACATAGTATTTTACATAAAAAGTTATTTTCACCATTCAGGTAAGATATCCAGCAAACTTTAAATAAAGATTTTTGGGTTGTTTTGAAATACATAGTACATTAATTCTAATTTGTTCATGATTTTAATGATTCTATTTATATTTGTCCTAACTAGGCTAGATATTGTGAACCTCAAAGAATTAATGGAGAATTTACACATTGCGTGTACAGTAAAAGCATTACTTTCACAGAGGACTAAAACTTTTAAGGATTAAAACCAGCAATAAAATTATTTAAAAGCATTCCGATGTTAGATATTCTCCTGGGATTAAAATTTTCTGTTTGAACTGCTTTAGAGTGTTTCAGAATTTTGGTATATCCTTGTCTTTTTCAAAGTATGTGCCATGTAATAAATACTGTTTGGGGTCATTCGTAAGATGAGTACTTTGAAAAGTTTCATAGCTTCAAAGTGATCAACTTGTTTTGGTTGTCTACTTTATTCCTATTATTATTTTGTATGACACTCCAGGGGCTAATTATTTTCTATAATGCTGAAATAATAAAATATATATTATATAAATATATATTTAAATATATATATTATATATATTTTAAAATATATATATATTTCTATAATGCTGAAATAAGAAACCACGCAAACTAGTTGGCTGAGTCTCTCAGATATTGATACCCCAAATACTTCACAAGAGTGGTAACCATCAACCATTTCCTTCAAATAATAATTAGCAGTGAATTTTCAGCCTTGCTTCCTACAAAAAAAACCACCAAAAAACTAGACAAGTGCGTATACAGATATTTCTTTTCCCCACAAAAATGGACCTTCAAGACAAGTACCCCAGGTCAAGAGAGCATTAAAATTGATTTTACTAAATTGAAGATACCAGCACTCATGCATGACATAAATATATTTTAAAACTTTTTTTCTTAAAGATGCAACTTCAAAACCAGAAAGAACCATAGTTCTAGAGGAATAGATCGTGTTATTACTAATGACTAAAAATGAAGAAAACCCATAATTGAAGCAGATTGGAAAAGAAATTAAAAGTCAAACATTCAGGTAGAGAGATGACAGACTGAAGTGAACAATTGATCGCTGCTAGGGAACGAGCTAGCACTATAATAATTTATACACTATAATATCTGTGCAGTGCTGTGCAGTGTAGTCAGCATGATGTTCTTTCTTGTTCTGCACAAAGATTCATAAATCTACACATGTCACTTCTAACCTGATGGATGTGTGTTTGGAGCAGTGAAACCAGACCAATATTTTACAGTAGAACACAGTTCTCTTGGCTGAGATCCTTGGAAATTTACAAGTTCTCTTTCTGGCAGTGAGGAGAATTCACTTAGTTCCTACAGTGCCACGAAACAAACGGAACTGATGTTCCCACTAAAGCAGACCAGGGCATGCTGGGCACCTGTGCTGAGCCTTGCCATCTGCCAGACAGCTCAAGAGCAGGGGCCAGCTGCAGCCTTTCCCAAGGCTCCAGTTGGAGCTCATTAGAACCAGCTCTTCACAAGCTGAACATTTGTTGGAATTACTGGAAGCTGTTTTGATGTAGGTCCAGGCTCAAGCTCCAGAAGGTAGGTCTGGAATACAGAAGTAGGTACACGTACCTGCATGCCCCAAACATTCCCATCATCTGGGTCCAAAACCTCTTCATTCCTTAGCACAACACTTTTATCATGTAGCTTCTGTTAGCTGATTTTCCTGACAGTCCTAACATCTGGAGATTTGTGATCACACAAAATCTCAGTTTTCATTTTTTTTTTTGGAACTAAGTTCCTGGTTGCCAACATTGCTAAGGATGTGTTGCAAACATGAGTCTCAGAGGGTTCAAAAGCAGACTGGTAATCACATATTTTAAAAAATATCATTATTTTTCTTACTTTTAAAATGTTTTTTGAATGCTTAAATTTAGTAAAAAGTGCTCATGTCACATTCAAAACCAATTTTTTAATTCTTTAGCAGAAGGAAATATTGTACAGGGACAAAGCTGGCATGATCTAAGATCATTAATAGTGGAGATAATTCATATATTAAAAAAAAAATAAACACCACCTCTATCTCAACTTTCACACCAAGTCTTCTGTGACATCTATCCATTTAAGTAATTTTGCTTTGCATAAAATACCTTCATATTTACCTGCTTCTGCAGTACATTCTGAGACTTACTATAATATGAAAACACCAGGAGTTAAAAGTTAATTATTGCTTTGAAAAATTACGTGTTGTATTGATGGATAATGGAAAAAACGGCACTGATTTTTCCAATATGATTTCTACTGTTATTTACCTAATGGTTATGCTGGGTCTAAGAATGCCAGGAACTTGTTGGTTCATTAACATACAATATTTGTGGAAGAACTAGCAGATGCACACATACCTAAAAATAATCTTTCTTCTGAAAAGAGGATAGCCTGAGTTTTAACCGGAACAAATACACCAATGCCACAAGTATCTATTGTGAAGGATAAGTTTAAATCTGTACCTTCAGAATTCCTGGTAAAATTGCTCAGAACCTTGTGAAAACTAAAACCAACTGCCTCCAGTTTCTTAGCATAAACTAGGAAAAAGCTTCCTGGCACTAAAACTGTAGAAAATCAAGAGAATTACAGGTAAATGTCTCTCTTAATGGGTATTCCAGCTTGATGCTGGAATTTCAACATTCTGACAAGAGTGAAGCTACCTGGGGACCACCAAGGATTTGGGCAGAATTTAGGAACCTGAACTCGCGGTTTTAACCTAAAGTTTGCATCTAGGATGTAGGACACCTGCATTTTGGAAAACCTATTTCAGCCAACTTCTGCACTGGGCCAGAAGCATCACAATCTTTAGATGTTTAAGATACTTGGAGATTCTCTCATATCTGCACCAAGTGGAGATCTTTCAGTCACCTTGTCCCTCCATTTAAATTTACTGAAGAACTCAGTGGGGAAGGTAGTATTTTGAATTAAGGCTGTTCACTTCAGTCCAACATGGACACATAACACCTGAATGAAAGACCCCGAAGGCGCAGTCTTATTTTCAGCCTTTCCTACTCAGGTACTGAGCACCTCTTCCTGTACCTTGCCACTGACAGCTAATTGTGAGTGTTCACTGGGAGTCAGCATCCAAGTCCTTTTAAAGGCTCTGACTGCAAGAGTGTGATAAACAAAGTGTGTGTGGGAAGTTTTATATTGCAGAGTGTGTGGTCCAGTCACAACTGAGCTCTTGTTTTCAAAAGTGCTGTACAATAAAAAACTAATAGAAAATGAGTAAAAACCTGAGATGAAAATTGAGGTATTCAACTGAAATAAAGACTTAAACAGCTGGAGAACAATGCCCTTTACAGGACTAATTTTAAAGCTTATTCCAAAGAAAACATTTATTAACTATAAAAAACACAGGTTATTTTTTTACTGTATTTTGCATTGATAACAACCCCATCCATAGCCAGAATTTGTGTTGCTGTAGGAATAATAAAAAGTTGCAGCTAAATTTCTGGTGTACAGGAAGGAATGTTTTTTTGAGATCGTGGCACAAATTATACTTGACAGTTTTGATTATGTAAGGGAGCCAGCATCCTGACTCTTGGCCCTCTCCTAATCTCCTCGCTAGACTCAAGACAGCTGGGTTTCAACAGCCCACATGGTTCTCACAGAATGAATGCCTTCAGCCACAGGAAATATTTTCAATATTATCTGTTTCCTCTAGAGTCAGGTAGAAAAATAATTTTCTCATGTTTAATAAGATCTTTGAAGTGTATAGCATATAGGTCAGTATATATTAATACAAAAAAGCAATCAGCAAATAAAGAGCCCATGCCTAAATCTGATGCCAATTAAACTATGGAAATGGGAGCCAATGGAACTGGATTGTTAGTATCAGCCAAGAACCTAAACACTGTGTCAGCGAACAGAAAATTTATCTTTTTACAAGTTGGTGGGGATCATGTCATGTCCCCTGAGACATCTGTTTCACCAATGAAAACAAATGAGGGGAACAAGGTGAAATGTAACAGAGAGGGACCTGAAAATGCCAAAAGGGAAAAGCAGGGCAGGAACTGTACCACTGTCACCAGTGGGTGGGAATGATGTGTCCAGGAATTGTGGTTTTATCAGACATTAGAGTCAAAATGCTGCACATGGAACAACTCTTTCCTAAGATGGGAAAACTTGCTGAGGTAAAGGTTTCCAGCATCTTCCAAATAATGTAATCAGCTAAATCTAGCAGTACAAGAGCTAAGAAGAGATCCAGTTTTTAACACTATGTCCCAATGCCCCCATGTCAGGACAGTTCATCAGTAATAGACCCAGACATTTCACCTTTCTCACTGTACAACCACGTGGCTAAATTTGTGAATGTAACCACGTTTTTAAATTGTTTGCCATGGGAATGTTGCCTGAATAAGGACAAAATTGAAATAAAGGCTCACAATTAGGTCCAGGAAGAACAAAGCAAATGCCATTTTCTGTTCTGGGTATTTTCATAGGAACAATGTTATCACTCCCATTGCCCCAATTCAAATGCAAATTAAGCACCACAGTTGTCTAAATTAGCTAGAGAAATAGATACACGAAGCAAATGCTGCTAGATCTGGGCCATGATGCATATCTGATGGCACAGCAAGGTTCAAAGTATTATGTTAACAGTACTGCAGCTTTAAAATGTTTGCTTTAAGTGTTAGCAAACCTCAGTCTTGAAATCTGTGCTACAGGTTGTCTGAGGAAACACTAAATGGAGTAAGTAAAAGCTAATAGCTTTTTTCTCCCTCTGCCTCTACCCCCCAAAAAATAGAAGCAAACATAAAAAGCAAATTAATCTTCTTTTCATTCCAGACATAATTTTCCTTTCTTAGAACAAACCCATTCCTATATTTCAGCTATTCCATACATTGCAGCATCCATACTCATGGTGCCATACTGTTTTCAAGTGGACATCACCTGAGATATTCCAATGAAGAATAAAAAAATAGAATTTCCAAGGCAGAGACACATTTCCTTTAATTTAAAAAAAGTATAGGAATTATAATTTTTATGGTATTTTTTAACATTTGCCATTAGAAAGCCTCTAAAAGGCTGAAATAAACTCTGTGTATGATGCATTGATGGACATTTGAGTCTCCAGTTCTGGTATATAGAAATTAAAAGTTAAAAAATTAAAACCTTGAAGTTCAAGAGTAGGGATCATATTCTTCTGCTTTGCCTGCAGTAAGAAATCTCTTTTACATGCTCTTCAAAACAGCACAAATTTTTCAGTTGAGGTCTTCCTTTAGGAGAGCAGAATATCCTCATTGCCTTACAGTAATACTACCTTAATTATACTCCAAGCAAGATTTCTCCTGTGTACATTATTTGCTTATGATTTATTATGATGTCCAGACCTCATTTTACTTTGCTTAATCACTCATACTCTAAATTACAACTACTATTCTCCCTTCAAATTATCCCCAGTGTGGATGCTATGAGGTGTAGTGAACTTGTCATTTGAAGTTTTCTTAAATGACCAAGAAAGGTTGGCTACATATAATCACCAGAATAGGAAAAGGTACACAGAGGACCAAGACTTAATTTCATTGTGTTTCATCAGCAAGTAGTTTGCATGTGGAGAGCAGGAGAATGTACTGATTGAAAAAATTACATAATCTAAATTTTTGTGCTCATATATGTGACACATAAGCTTAACCAGAAATTTTGTCAGTGCTGGAGTGGTCCTTCCAAAACAACACCTTCATGACAGATATCTGGAATTTTATCAGCTCTTTTCTTTCAACCAGTATCTAATATTTTAGCATTTTAAACCTTTAACATTTTAAAACCATTTCATTTTAAAAAAAACCCCACCAAACAAGCACGAAAATCCAAACAAATCCCCAAAGCTATAAATTATTTAACTTAGCTCTAGAACTAATATCTGTAGAAACATTACAGGAGTCATTGCAGTATCATTTTTATTATAAATTTATAGCATCTAAATATTTTAGAGACCATCCACAAAGGTGGTGGAACAGCCTTCCAGGCAAAAATGCAAACTCATACCTTTAGGAAAGAAAAACCCTAGAAGAATGCCTACCCATCTGTAAGCCCAATAGAAAAGCCCTTTTTCCATGTAGAAGGTGAAAGTCTGAGAGCGTGCACCACTAAGTGCTTTGGCCTGTCCAATGTGGAAATGCACTACCTACAGCTGTGCAGGGAATGTCCCTGATTGTCACAGGTTGAGGTAAGTTGGTGGTGAGGGGCTGTTAAGGAGCACTTCCAGCCTGGGAAGCCCACTGGAAGATGGTCAGTTTGTGACAACCCAGATACAACCGCCTGCACTGAGACATAAACGGGATTTCTGTCTCTGTTCCAGTTAAACTGGGATTGGTTCTAGTGAGGTTGTTGGGACATTTGGTTATTACTGCTCTTGCCCAAGAAAGGACAAAACTGATGGGTGAAGGTTAATGTTTTCATAGTAATATATGCCAAGAGCCCCATGAGGAGCGTTTTCTGAATGTGGCCTTGCCTCAGGGAAAAGGGAGCATGGGGAGTGTGGCCAACAGCCCTACCCAGGGAGCAAGGATGCAGCCCACCATCATCATTTGGACTGCAATGAATGCTTTGAAAGCAGCTATTGTTTGTGGCCTACATAAGCTGACAAAGTGCCTTCAGAGCTGCTTCTCACCAGAGAGACATTATTATCATTATTATTATTATCTGGATTTGTTCCTCTGTTTGCAGTATTTGACCAATTTTTGCACAGTGGGCTTTCTTTGTATATTCTCCCCTAGAGCTGCAGTCTTTTCTGTCAGAAGTTTGCTCTCTATAAGGAGTTCAGCAGCAGGTCACACACCTGGTTTACAAATGAAAAGACAAATCAACAATCTACTTAGAAGAATAAGAAGACTCCACAAGTCTTTAAGTAACCTATTGAAAAACTAGAAACCATATTTCCTGAACTTTCTTCTTTTTCTCTTCCTGACCCAGCATCCTCACTTCTCTGAGGTTAAGCACTTTTATATGATTGTTATTTTTCCCTCATAATTATCATAATTAGGTGATATTTAGACAGATGATAATGGGGGTAAGAAAAACCATCTAAAGAATCTAAAGGAGATAAAAATAGGGCAATCTGCAGTTTGAATGCATATCACTGAGCTTTTGGTCACAGGTGTTTGCATTATTTTCCCCACACCAATTATTTTTTCTCTTGGGGAACTGTTTCACCTTTAGGTAAACTTTGTTTATGGAAGATGTTTCATTACAAAAAATGAGAAGCTTGAAAGCTGAAGAGTTGATGTAGAACATGCAGATCACAATGAAGGCTGGGATAGAAACTAAAGATTGGACCAAAACTGAGCATTCCATTGATGAATATGATAAACATTGATAAACATCTGCTCTGAAAAATCTGAGCCTGCAGATCTCCTAAACAGTAATTTCAAAGGCAGTTTTTAACTTGAAGACATTTCAGGGCCTATCTGTTTCAATGCATAGGAAGAAATAATCTGCACACTTGAGGGAATGTTTTGGCTGATGAATTTTCCTAATTTGCAAAACCAGGATGAGTTGTCTAATCTATTCTTCTACGCAGTCTGTCTTGTCATTTCCTATACAGATCCTGAATTTTCCCAACTTTGAATCACTCTTAAAAATCTAAAATTATCTTGTATTTTTTCCGACTGATTTTTATTTTAACCCTCTTCTTCAGATTGATCAGAAATTCAGAGACTGCCAGTCTCTTCCTTGTCTGTACAAACAGCACTAAATAATGGTAGAAGATTGAGCAAAACCCGAAATGTTGAGTGAGTTATATAAGCATTTTTATATATTTACACATATTTATGGATATATACTTGTGCTTGTATATGTCCATGCAGGAAGGCAGAACTTACCTATGTCCCAAGTAAGGGGGTTGTTCTGCTCCATCTCCCTTTTCCCTATGACATACCAGATGCAGGCCATCCAGTGAGCAAGCAAGGCAAACATGGACATGAGGAGCGTGAGGACGATTGTGCTGTGCTGGGAGTAGCGATCCAGCTTCTGCAGGAGGCGCAGCAGCCGCAGGAGCCGCACGGTTTTCAGAAGGTGGACAAGGGAAACCTGGGAGAACGGGGAGAGAAAACCACTAGTCAGCACCCAAGCAGCTTGGCAGCAGCTTACTTCTATCGCACAGTTCTCTTGTTTCAAGAAAGGAAATTCTAAAGCTCTATGGAATGTTGCCCACTCTTCATGCAGCTGCCCATCTGACTGGACTAAATCTTAAGACAGCAGAGAACAGCAAAGAAGATGTTAAAAAAAAGTGTGAAATTTTGATGTGTAAATACACAATTACTATTTCTGATATAAACCAAGAAAACTTGAAATACTAGGAGATCTTTCATGTTATCTTTTTTTCATGCAGTTTTCCTCCAGATTAATCTTAAAAATTTGTTTTTGTGAAAAATTGATTCTTCCCAGCTCTAGAAGAGAAACACAATTGTCAAACTGACCAAAGATCATTTGATTGCAATATGAAACCACAAAATAAGTATCTCCAGGCACACAATGATTTTCAGCTTCAGCTAACAGCAGTCCTAATTTAACTGTGTATGAGATGAAACCAGCCTATAATTTTGCATGGAAAAAAATTTTGCATGGAAGAGGCAATAACAAATATCAGATATTGTGCAGAGCAATAAAGCAGGGAAGTTAGAGAAGGCACAGATTTTTTTCTTGAGATTTAACCCTGTGTTAAATCACACACCCTGTGGTTCCTGGTTAACAAGGACCTGGGCATATTTTACTGCTCTGCACTAAGTAGTAGTCCAAAAAAGCTTTCATTAAAACTTCTATTACTGCTTCTTAAATTCCTTAACTAAAATATTTTTGCCTTTCAAGTTTATGTGGCAAAAGCAGCACCTAATCTGCTCAGCACCCTAAGTATACAGTAGTTTATGAGGTTTATGGCTCTGGCTTTAGAGGAGTTCCAGCATAAAGCAAACAGTCTCTGGATGACCCCAACCCTTCCAGAGCATCCTGCAACTGACATCCATACCATATTGTGCACAGCCCACAGTTTTGCTGTGAATGTACTTGGCTTGTGCTTCAGCTGTTGGGCAAACAGAGTTAGCAAACTATATACAGATTAGGATCCAAACAGTTTCAATGTATTCGTCTAAGATTAAATAGCCATAATTTTTACTAACAGTAAACTTTTTTTTTTGCTTCCTCCATTAATGAGACAGTAGGATTAAGGCCTGCTTGATACAGGATACCCACATCAGCTGGAAAAGTAACATCAGACTTGATGTGTCTTGCCACAGCATTCCCAGAGCACAGTAAAGAGCTCTCCCAAAAGCAAGTCTAAAAACACAGCTCAATCAATATCCTTTTGCTTTTGCTAATCCAGAATATCCTGATGCTGAGCCTTTCTGTTACCAAAGATAACAATCTGAAATCTAAATTTTATTGGTGTGCATTCACCAACAGCTAGATCTGAGGTGACTGACATATTTTGTAACATCAGGTGTTTTTGATTTTTTCAAAGATTTAACAACTCATTGATTATATTCCACTCTCAGGAATTAAGTATGTGAGAAACCTGTAAAGAAGAAAATAAGGAATCTACAAGCATTTTTTTTTTTTTTGCTACTACAGTTTTGGTAGTGCATAAGTAATTCTCCCATGAGCCTCTTCAAAGGGCAATATTTGCAGCCCATTATTTAATGTGTTTTTTTTTTTCTCAAGAACCTTTACATTTTTTTCATGTACATAGAAAGGAAAAAAACAAAATCAACAAAAAATATGGCATTTTTCAGAAAATATTGTTAAAATAAGGTCTGACATTTGAACACACAAATATTTACAAGGTCGTTTCTTGCACTTCATTTCTATGTCATTCTCCATCTACAGTGCCAGAGAATTAGTTATGTCTGTGGCCTTAAGCCCAAGAATATCTGCAAATCTAGGGCAGAAGGCTGCAAAATACTTGAAGTAATTGCCGGGTTTATCTTATTACAACCATATAGCTTTAATTTATAGTTATTCTTTAACTGCCATGAAACTGTACCAATCGCCTCTGTTTCAGTGGTAATTAATTTCACAAAGTCTCCTTTTCTTCTCTCTCATCAGCTTGTTTGAATCAAACATGGTTCTGTTGCACTTATAACATAAATGCACTTAAACATAAATTCATGACTGTCTCTTCAAGGTGTAGCAGTAACATACAAACATTTGTATAGTGTCTATTTATGTAATGATTGTATATGTGCTATGGCCTACACATTGGAGCCTTCATCTTCCCATGGGAGCCTATGTTGTAAAACATCACAATTAAATAATGATAGCTTTGGTGAAATTATTTCATTCTTTTTTTAAGATTCCTACAAACAAGAAATTGCAAAAGGACTGTTATAATTCTGTGTGTCCTGCCAGTTATCAGTCTTCCCTAAATTCTGACCATTTTTGTTAAGCTACAAAGACATGAATCATATATCATAATATTCTTTTAAATGTGGAAGCAGGTTTCACTTTAAGGCCTAAGGACTGCCCCATTTCAAAATAATTTCTTCATAAAATTGAACACAGATGTAATTAATCATGTATTATTGCACTGAATTTTCTCATTAGTCATGCCAAATGCTCCTCTGGTATTGTGCCCAATATGTCATTGAAAGATCTAAAATGCCAGCAGGCAGCTTCTTTTTCTATGTCACAAATTTAGGAAGACAAAATAAGGAGTCAGCACTCATACTTGTGCCACGAAAGATTTTTCTTTGCCCACAGATATAAAATCATCAAAATTTTCCATTTTGTTAATCGTTTCAGACTATCTGGGTTAACCTTTTTCTGTCAAAAGGACAGGGACAGAATTTTATTTGAGACTAACACAAACTCAATCAGCATAGTCCTGAGAACTACTGACAACAAATAAAGTTGCTACAAACCAATGATGAAGTTCTCTGCTTGGAAGAATCATCTCCTACACAAAAAATGAATTAATGAAGAAATGGGATATACATTTTAAGAAATGACTGGTGGGAAAGATTTTAATTTTTTGTTCACCTGGTTATTTGCTTTGCCTCAAATAATGATACTATTGCCCTAAAACCATTGATAGCTACTCAAAAAGGAGTAATTCAATCATTATAACTAGGGCTTAATGGCCTGGTTTTTATGGCAACATTTGAAAACACATTTCCCTATATTAAGAGAACCTTTATGTCAGATGAACAAAGGGATGGAAGGAGCTTGGCAGGCACTGAGGATAGGCAGGAATGTGCCTGTGGTCTCAGATCTCCCAAGAGTCCCTGATTTTAATGTTAGGGCAGAATCCAGGTAAGGTGTAAAGGCAGTAGAGCCAACTCATACAGTTTAACTTTTGTTTCTTTCAAAATATATACAAAACCAGCAAACGACTCCGCAGCATTTACACGCACTCTGGCTCCATCAATCTCCAGCTGGGGTGTGACATATCTGTGCCATACATAGACAGGTATGTATGGCACTATACCTATGGCTTGCAGAATTTAGAGCGTCCCTAAAGGTTTGGCCCTTGTGCCGGGGCCTGAGCAGCAAAGGGGTGAGTTGCTCCCTGATGCCCCTTCTCACCGTTCTGTTGAGGCAACATCTGAAAGTCGATGAAGTGAAAATTTGAGAACAGACATGAGGAAAGGGCTTATTAAATCATGAAGTCTGGAAACAGTGTAGTGTGATTAACACCTCCCCCTGTTTTGAGACAGCTGATAAGTCATTGTTATCTTGAGGTTTATATTAACAGTTGCCAAGTCTTGTCACGACAGGAGATATGATACAGTAAGGCACTGTGTTCCCATCAAGGAATCATACAGAGGTCTCATTAAGGGAAAAAGCTTAAAAGTACGACAGGAGATGTGTATTAATCATATTATGGCAGCATTTTTAATAACGTGACATTTTAATTGAAAAAATAATCATTGGATAGTACTTTCTTTTCCAGAATTAAGTACAGAAATCTTATCAGTCCTTCCACTGGGGACAAAAATTCGTTTTCAAGTTTTTTTAATTTTTTCTTTGACTGCAAAAGTAAACATGGTTAACTTAATGAAAGTCATTAATAGAAATTAAGCCGACATTATTATGCTGGCTGTTTGGTTGGAGTGCAAGGGATAAACTGAGATAGTAATGTGTTGAAATAGATTACCCACTTCTTATAAGGAAACAGTCAGGTTCTAAAAAGCATCTTCACTAGCATTAGATTGATGGTTCTTTATGTAATGAATGACATGAAAAGGGAGTTCATTGAAGGAAATGATACTAAATTATAAAATCAAGCATGACACCTTGTATGGGACTCTTCCTGGCTAGTTCTTTTCTGTGTTTGTTGGGGTGTTTTTTGGTATGTGTTTATTCTATCATCTCTGTACTTGTCTGTAACTCACTTGTAATGAAATTGAGATTGACTGCATCTGTTTATGAAAGATCAAAGTTATGGGAATTGGAAAGTGGATAGCTGATAATCTTAGTTTTTTATGACAAAAATCCACAAAAACAAGTTTTCAAAAACTAAACTTGTTGATTCAGAGGGTGCATTTCTGGGGGGGGGATTATTTGCTTGTTTGCTTATTGCAATTTTCCTTTGTAGATCCCTACTCTACAAAATCCAATAGGGCTAGCAGAATAAAAACCTTTGTCTTAGCATAAGTACACAAATATAATCCATCATGATTGTGACATCACCTAATTTTAGAACAAACATTTTCAAAGCAGATTAAGCTTTTTGTCATTACATTCCTAAAAAAAAAAGAGTTTAAACCAAAGTCAAAGTGACAATTGTAAACAATACATGTTAGAACATACAAAAAATTGGTAGTCATGCTGTAATTTTTTTCATGAAAATTCCCACAGGTAAAGAGAAAGAGGATTCCTGACTAAATAAACATGCTGATCATAATAATGATTTACTTTACCACAGTAAAAGTGTATGAGTCTTGAAAGATTAAGGGCTGAATTTATGCACCATAAGAGAGCAAAAGTCATAGCAAACTGTATTTGAGTAAAGTAATTAGACATGAAGCTAACATAGATGCAACTGTTTACAAAGTAAAGACAATTGAATTAAAAATTGGTAGATCCAGGGTGAAAATATACCACAAAGCTGTAAAAGACACGTAGGTATTTTAGTTAATTCAGTTTCAGTCTCCAGATCTGGGGAAAAAAGCCCCACATCAATGAACCCCTCTTGAAAAAAGAGAACAATTGAGAAGGCAAGTTAGTACTTACCACAGTGACGTTGAAAGCATAAAGAAGATCAAAAGGAAGTGCAGCAATTAAGTCAATGATAAACCACGTAGTCACATAGTGGATACAAATAGATCTTGCTTCAAATATCACTTGGCCAGACTTGCTGACATATGTTGTTCGGAAATTTAAAATAATATCTGCTTGACAAAGAATGAACAGAATCAGAGACAGTGATTTCTTAATTCCTGGGCATGGCACCAGGAATTCAGAATAATGCTGTTTGGTTTTCTTCTGCATCATAAATACCAGATGAATATTCTAATACAGAAGCAAAAAAACATGGTAGTAAGAGATGTACATACACAGAGTTAAACCAATGAATGCATTATTCTTTTCAAGGAGTAAACAAAATGTCTAAAACATTTATCACTCCCTGATTTAAAAGGGTGTTTGAATTAAAAACCAACATCCACACACATTGATCTTTAAACTGTACAAATATTACTATTTTGCTGAATGAAAAAAAAATGATATTATTTTTGTTCATAAAATTTACTCACTTTTTTTTAAATAAAAATCATTAATTATTTTATTTTAAAATGTGATTTAAGCTCTTTTAGTGATAGCTACTTATTTCAGATGATGAATGTCATCCTCAAGGATAACCATTTTTTTAGCAACTGAAAAATGCTGAACACACTTGAATAAAAGGTTTTTTGGGCTATGGTGGAGAATCACAAAAGTGATATGAATTGCTTGGTGACTTGTGTATTTTGTATGCTTCCATCTAACATTCCAGGATGCGTGTCTTTCAGTATGAGATGTACTTTTGACGCGTCTTGCCAAAACACATTAGCACTCGAAAAAAACCTCAGGTCTTGACAACAAAGTCTCAATTATTTTCATGTCCTACAAGACAAAGACTATAATCTTTCCTCAAGCTATGCACCCTGTTTCTACTAATATTATTGAGAACTACTCATGTAACTTTTACAGAGTCAGAAAAGAATGCAGCCAACCATTAAGGCTGGTGTTTTACAGCAAGATAGCTTTAGGGGAATAAAAGAGATTGATTTGCATTTCTCCCTAAAAGTTCTTTAGGTAGGCTACACTAAGACAATCTTTTTCCTCCCCACTGGGGCCAAAAGAGAACAAGAGAGAGGTTCAGCACACAGAGAAAATCATGCTGGATCACTCCTTTGGGGTATCAGAAAAGATTCATTTAGGATAAATTTTGATCAAATCCCAAGTTCTAATGCTCTGGGTCTGCAGAATAATAATTTGCCAGGTTTCACTAGTAGAAAATTTTTATGCTGTCTTCTGCAGCTGGAATCTAGACAGCCTGCTATGATTATTTGTCGTACTGGTTAACCTGTACTTTGCTCGCAATAAACCTATACTATTTCCAACAGTTTGACCTTGGCTTCTACCTCCCTTTGACCTAGTAGAGTCAATTAATGAAATTCCTAAATTAATGAAATCTTTGATGAATTTCTCAGTTTTTGGGCACAGAATCAATTGATTCTGCATTTTTTTTTTTTAGGATTTAGTGCAAAACCATAACACAAAGTGACCTAGACACACATTGGCAGATATCTGGTTCATGGACTGAGGTCTTGCAGGTTATAACTGGTTCGTGGTTTAAGAATATTTTCCTTCAACCAGGTCCTCAGGCTGAAGAGAACATATAAGTGAAATCAGAGATATAATGATTTAGATTACCTCATGAAGTAGTCTCATTCCTGCATTCTTAAAGCTACAAAAATGTTATGAAATTTTCATAATACAGCTAAGATGGGAATATAGCATAATTTCACATGGTTTATAATGAGCAAGGCAGTGAGTTTAACTCCACAGGTGCTTTTTGGAGACAGTTGGTTACCAGCCACATTTCAAGATCAGTATGGCAACAGCGGTCACATACAGAACACCTTCATGAAGATTTGTTTCATAGAGAGAAGAAAGATAAAGATATTTGCACCACTAGTATTTTGAAACTGCTCATTGTCATTTGTGTCACAAACTCCAAGGTGTAGTTATCAAAGTCAGAAAAAGTATTTGCTTATTTATTGCCCATTAGTGTCTGTGAAACCACTAAAACTTTAACAGAAAAGGAGATAAATTCTTGCTTTAAATATAAGTACATCCAGTACACCAAAGGCTTATCAATGTGCATATGCAATTCACTGTTCAAGATTGAAGAGATTAGAGGTTTTTCTGCACTGCACACTTTTCTGCCATCCTATCAAGGCAATTTAGGGCAACAGCCTCAGATAATAGCTATATTCCAAAAAAAACCCAAAAACATAGGAAATCTTAAGTGCTTCTTTCTGCATCCAGTTTATTAGATATAAGTCCAGAGTGTGGGAAGTAAGAGAGACCCATCTTGTATTACTTAGCAACTTTCTGAGCTATACTTGGGTATAAACAGTTTCTTCATCTGAGCAATCTTATTTACAGCTTAACTGCTGTGCTAAAGTACTTACTGAGATATCTGTAAGGGAAAACACAAGAAAAGAACTCCTGAGGCCAGAAACTTCTAAGAGCACAACAAAATCTTTAACACAAATTTAGAAATGACCGTATCTTCTGAGAGATTGCATTATTTCTAGGAATTATATATTCCACATTTTTGGGGGGATTTCTGTTAAGAAAGTGAAGATTTTTTAAAAATAAATGTTTTCTTATCACTAATAATTTGTTTACTAATGTAAAAATAGAAAATAGCAATGCATTATTTAATGTTTTAGGAATTATTTGTTAATCTTATTGTGCAGCAGCTTCTACGAACTGATGACAATTGAAAGAACAATCTGAAATTCAACATAAACATCAATAATGTAAAGCTTTGGAGATTCCAGATAACTTAAGAGCTTCAAAACTAATGGTTTTCTCTAGTGTTGAGTTTGTTCCAAATGCTCTCAGATGAAGTGAATTTTAATAATTTCCTACAACATGAAGGGCAACAATTTTAAGTTTGCACCTGTAAACAAGGCAAAAGGGACATTTGTCTCTGAGCTGATTCTTAAATCATATATGAAGTGACTCCAATATATTTGGATAATTAGTGGGTTAAAATTTTTCTACAAGAGATACATCTCAATATCTTTAAGTATGCTTAAAGATATTCACAAAGATGTTAAAGGGTAAAGAAATTCACACTATCTTTTCACACTATCTTTAAGTATGCTCTAACAACAACTTCTGTCTGTGCAAACTTCATATTTAAAGCTGTGTTTGATTGTTTCAAGCTGGGACAAAGACTGCAATATCTCTTCTGCTTTAGCACCTCTCACCAAACATCAATAACAAAGATTATGACTAAAGAAAAAAGAAATCTGAATTTATTTTATTTCAATTTTTTAAAATTTGAAATAGGAAAGGACCATTTTAACTGGTCTTGTGAGCCACACATCATATGCTCAGGAAAGCAAAACAGAGCATTTAAATAATGTCTCTGACATGAAAAATATCATTACAAAGTTGCCTAAAACTAAAGCAGGAGGAACAGCAGAAAATATCAAACTGCTTAACTCATTACACCTGTCTTGAAGCACAGCGCACGATATCTAAAATACCATATTTTTCTTGATGTAGAGAGGGAAAAAAGAGTGAAACATCTTCCTTTGGAAAAATTTGAGTTCTTATTTTGTTACATAATTCAATTTCAGTTCAATTCTGAAAAAAAGTCAGGATTCAAGAAAATTAAAGCTCAGTATAGAGTCTAGACTACCCTATTGACTTTAAGAAAAGTCCTTAAATAATGTTTAACCACATGGCCTTTTCCACAGGACTTATACTATGTTCAACACACACGCACATTGTGTTAACAAACACCAATGTGTCCTAAGCCAGCCACGATCTCCTCCTTCCCCACTCATTTCTGCACTCACTGCTGTGTGTGAACCTTGAACAAAGAGGGTCAGCCTTCCAAGTAGCGAGGGGCATTTTTTGTCTGCTGAACACAAAGGTAAATTTGACCTGAAAGCACTCAACAGGAAGGAGCTAAGATCTCCAATTTCAGAGGCTTGGAACTAGGAATCACATCACCCTTGCACACTGTCTAGGAAAATGGGCTTCTGCTCCACACACCTTCTGATCACAGTTCCCTGCTGATGCAATTACTTTCCACTTTTTGAGTCCTGTTCTTCTGAGTCCCCTTTCTCTGTACCCTGCAGATTGATCACCTTTCCGTACCAACCCAATACAACACAGACATGAAGCCCCTTCAGGCACTAAGTCCTTAAGATGCCTGCAGAGATAATAAACAGTGAATTTGTGAAACCATGACTGTGATTTTTCTCCTGGTTGGATCCCATGGCAAATTAGCTCCATCTGCATAGATTCTCTCAGTCTTTTATTTCCACTACTGGTGGACGCACATCCCTTAAAAAAAAATCTTGTACTAAACGTGATATCTCTAAAACTCATGCAAAGATATATTGAAAGATTATAGACAATGCATTTTTATATAAAAAAAAACCAACAGCTTTTTCAGCCATGAAACGAATTTAAAATTGTAATCTATATACAGTTGTAGTTCCTGATTTATTTATATATTTTACTCCCATTAAGCTCTTACACATTATTCACACCAATAAACACCAGAACACAGGGACCATTATCCCCCAAATATCTTCCAAGTTTGTAATTATCATGTCTACATGGGTCTTTGGTATTTTCATTCTAAATACATGATAAATTCCAATAACATTCCAATAACATGATATAACTGGAAAGCTCTTAACACTTATTTCCTTATTTGAGCATTCTAATGGCTTTTACACGCCTATTGGTGACTATTTTTTTTTCACAAGCTTCCAGTGTGACATCCACACCCTAGCAATGCTCGATTCCTGAGAAAGGGCAACTTATTTCATAGCTAGGCATAAAAAAGCTGGGAAATCTAAGCAAGCTCATAAGGTTTTAAAACTGGTGACCTCTTTTGGATTAAAGCTCTGCATGACATGCTATATCCTTGACTGAGTTGCCTCTTTCTAGATTTCTACTATGCAACACATTCACATACAGACACATTTACGCGGTGAATAGTAGGAAAACACCAATTGAAGCTGGTGTTCAACAAAGGGAAAAAACCATTATGTTAAAAAAATTATGTTAATAAATGGAAGTTCTACTTAGGGTGCAATGCAGATTAGTTTCCTAAATGATATAAATGGAACAAAAGCCACAAACTGATAGTCATCAAGCTAACCTATTAATCATTAAGATGTTTTCTTTTCCCTTGTAAAATTTTAAAAGTGCAATATGTGTTTTGTGGAATCTCAATTTCTAATCCCTGTTAAAAAAATAGTTATCTGGAGGCCAGCTGAACCACTTTATCCATAAACAGGATTATTTTACCTGAAGCAGCTAATTTCCCTATGACAACATTTTTTTCTCTCTTTAGGCTTGATTGTTTAAAAATAAATCCTGCTGGGATTAAACATATGATCAAGTTATAGCAGAATAACATTTCAGGATTAGGCAGGTGATTCAATAACTGCCCATGACATAGTCTTAAATTTCAGAAAATGCAATGTAATATACCTCAGTTTAACCGTCTTTCACTGGGAGCTAAATGAGATTAAAAACCCTGTGCCTTTAGGGCAAGTGGCATACATATAAGCAGTGATGTTTTGTTAGACTGCAGCCATTCAAACCTGTATTGAAAACTAGACGATTTAGGTATGTTAAGCCCACTGATTTTCAGAGAAGACAGTTTTCTACATTATCTCCCTCTTCTAGATGGTATGACTGACTCATCTCTAATTTCTTGTATTTTTTTTTCACTTTCCTTTAAGTGATTTTACATTGGTTGTCCTTAGCTAGTAATACTGTCCCCAAAGTCCAGGCTCTTTCATGTATCTGATTGTTTTAGCAAATTTTATTTAATGATACAAGGATAATGATATTAGAATCTGGCCAGAGAGCTTTTAAGAAAGTTTCCAGGAAATGTTTGTGCCATATTGTTTGAAGAACAATTTATCTGTCCCTATATAAACTCCTATTTTTTTATTTTACTGCTGAGATAAACATTCCTAGTAAATTGCCTAGGAAAAATTTATTCAAATGGAAGTGTGATTTTTCAGTTCAATATCTTCCTTGCAGACATTTATAACCACAATTAGCTTGTTGATTTTCTTTCATAGGCTGACATGATCAGGTGAGGGAGTTGGAATTGGGTTTATGTAGGAAAAGAAAGCAATGGTCATCTTATACCATTGTGTAAGAGCTTGAGCCACTATGAAATCAAATAAAGCTTAAAAGAAAAAAAAGGCACAGCAAAGGTTAAGTGCCAATAAACTAAGTATTAAAATGTAGAAAGTTTAGGTAATAGTTATATAAAATATAATAAAATACATATTATATAAATAATATAATCAAAATAATGTCTTATTAAAAGCCTATTGAAGCTGGTGGAGGAACAGTATTTTTTTCTTCTTTTTTAGGAAGTTATATCAAACGGTGAACAGATATTAAGTAACAACCAATATAAACTATAGAAAATTTGTAATGAAAACCTAAACCTGTTTGAGCAAGAGAAAGAAATCACTGGTGCCCATGATGAAGGAAAAATACAGTTTTAGGAAAGAAACACTAATAGCAAACTTGAGTTCCTTTGTAAATAGTAAGGATAATGATAAATAGTTTCATGTCATTACAAGAAAAGCTAATAATAATCTCACAGAAAATCAGATGTGTTCAATACATCTTATATACTTCTTATCTAATTTTGGAATGAAGCAGCAAAGCAAGGTTGTGTCACATCAGACGATAAATTACAATCCAGTGTGCCCAAAGTAAGAGTCAGGAGGTAGCAATAGTTTAAAAACCAAACACTTAACGAGATGTCACTTCTGCAGGTTGATGAAAAAAAACCTCTAAAAATAGAAATATGTGGTTTACAAGCCATAAGTAAATAGAGTTACGGATTCTTTAAGGTCTTTGAAGAAGAGTTGATGACCTTCAGGAAAACATGCTTTATCCAAATACAGTTTCTTTAATACATGGCTTAAATATGACAGCTTCTATTTAAGACTCAACTAGATGGTAAAAATTTCTAGTTCTTGCCAGAATCTTTGAGAACTGGAAGATCATACAAAACTACATATAACTGAAGTCTCAGGTGCATTGTGTTGATGAGTAAGTGAGAAAGAAGAAGTTGGACCAAATTATATACCACTGGAACTTGAAGAAATTAAGTATCCCAAGATAACGATGTCTAGATCCTAATGGACTTGGTATATAAAATGGAATATCAAGATCCATCATTGTACCACCAGGATAGGGTTTTGTTAAGTAGGAAAATTTGTTCTCTTCCACTGCTTAAACAGAAAAAAAAAATCATCTCATTGAGGAGCACTATCATTCAAGAAAATTATGGAAAAGGATTAGAATTAGTCCTTAAGCAACTGTACATTTAAAAACGTAAAATATGGCTATCAAGTATACCTCTCCCTCCTATTTTCCTTTGGGTGCAACCCCAAATATCATTTTCTCCTGGTCACTAGCACTTGAGAATATTGTGCAAACAACCCCATTTAGTTTGTGTGGGCAGTCAGAATCTGAAAAACACACTTAAGAGCCACATTACACCTCCATTGAAAGCAGCTCTTTTTTAGAAGTCTTGTGGCTTTAGCTGGATGACTAGAGTTCAGATGAACAGCAGGAACATGGTTAAAAACTACAAATTCTTAAAATCTTTACCACAATTCACATGATATTATGTAACATGACGGACTTCTGAATGAGAGATTTCTGCTAGCATGGAGTAACTATAATTCAGAGTTTTTGCTGTTAAAGTCACAATTGAATACACTGAGCTGTTTTACCAGGCAAACTTCTCCAGTGAGAAGAGTTTATTTACCATTTGACACCAAGTTGCTTATCACTGAGGAGTACATGAGGAGTGGCACAGTCCCTGTCCTAAGGCTGTGCTATGATGTATGTTCTAAGCCTTGAATCATTCAAGTTTGTCAAGTAAACAACATTTTCAGTGATATTAGTGGAAGAAAATTCATTTTTGGGTGTGATGGATCACAGCAGCACTGACTCCCAAAATTCATCTGTAACTGACAGTCTGATTTGCTCTTCCTTACTATTTGTTCTTACAGTGGAAAGTAATGTGATATTGAAGTTACATCCAAGTGGAAATACTGTTTTTCTTGGGTAAATTACCCATTAGTATATATAAAAAAAGAAATCTGAAGGCATCTCCTGAGTGGGTATTTTTATAACAAAAGTCACTCCCTCCAGAAGGACGTGGTCAGTAATATAATGCACTAACATGATATGTTCTATCAAACTCCATACTTTGGCTGCTGTAGACATCAATGATCAGCAGCCCAATGTCAAGAGAGGGGGGTCATTTCTTTTACCTGCTTCTTTGATTTTTAGCCTTTGAGGTTTGTCCTTTTTAGTTGCTTTCTTTGACTATGAGGGTGCCTAACTGTGATTAGCTAATCTCAGTCCCATAGTAGCTGGCACACCAGAAAATCATCACATATCATGACCATTATAATAACACACTAAACTGGAAAGACTTTTTTTCTTATATACTATGCTGTATCTTTTGAAAACAGACTCAATCCCTGAACATATTGAATAGCTAAAATATGTTTTATTGACTTTTCTACAAAGAAAGACTTTGGAGTCTTGAAAGAAAAGCAAAAGACTTGAAATATTTCTGAAAAATGAACTGTTAGCTCTGCTTTGAAAAGAAGCTAGTAGATGTGACTGCAGAAGTGTGAAAATTTCTTCATGGGCAATTTTCTAAATAGAACCTGCAGAAATATAGCAGAAAGAAGTAATTCCAAAGAGTGGAGAAACATCAATCACATAATATAGCTTTTCACTAAATTCACCCTATGTAAAGACATGGGTGTTGGGTATTTCATGAACAGATTTTCCTTCACACAAATATTGCAGCAAACAAAGCAGAGATCAAATAAGTAAAATATTCAGTGGGAAGTGGCATAATTGCTTCATTCATTTCCAATTTTTGACCAGTTCCAAGGGAAAACCTGAAATATTTTTCTCAGACTTACTCCATGCAGTTTGACAGCAATTTACATAGATAATAGCCATAAATCATACCAAAAATAGGGAAAAAAAGACCACATGCTAATTCACAAAAAGTGTGGTAAACTATTAAGCATCAAATAATTTCCATGGAAATTACCTAGATTAGATTACCTAGAAAAGATTTAAAGACTTTAATCTTATTGAAAAATACAATATTGTATTATCACTGTTGTACAGGATAGTAAATGAAAAATACAACTTTTGTCTGATTGTAGCTCTAATAAAGAGGAGTTAGTAGAGGCAATACAAGTAGAATTTTCAGGGTTCCTCCATTACCATAACACTTACCTGCATCTACCTGACGATACAGAATACTTCAATGGAATAATCACTTGTGGCTTGCACTTTTCTCCTTTAGGTCAAGGTTGATGTTTTTGTGCTTGGAAACAGCATCTTGTGTGCAGACAAGCATCTCTTGTCCTTACAAGTATCCAAGGAAGGTTATTGGAAAGATTTTTAACATTATAGTGGTCTTGCCTACCTGACTTTGATGTTTTGAGGGAGAATCTTTAAGAAACTTACTACTGTTTTTCAGCATAAATATTTTGCACTGTTTTTTCACATTACTAGGCAATCCATAGAGCATGAACATTTTCTTATGACCTTCTCTTTCAAATATTAGGTGTATCAACAATGTGACTCTCTCTGTTTACATGCTCTGTTCATATGCATTCATGATGAGACCATTTGTTGCTTAGAAATAAATTCCCAGAGATAATTTCAAACCACTCCCTTGGTCCTTTCCTGAATTTTAAACTATTATAACCTGAAACCACGCCTTCAAAATTTAAAGATACTGCTATTTCCTTTCAAATGCAGAAGTTTTCTTAGATGTGTCCCCCAGACACAGAAATTGTTGATGAAATGACCTTCTGTGCACTTGCAAAGATAGGAAATGATAATCATTATAATAATGAATAAGAAGATGAAAGAAAAAAGAAAACAAGCCTTCCATTTTAAAGCGATCTAATAAAATTTATAGCATTTAATACTTTCTTATCTTATTCCGATGAATTTCATTCAACATCTTATTTTCAGTACAATATGTATACTTGAATTACTGTGTAAGTCATGAATGATTATATTAATTTCTACAAGGTTTATGCCATAGTTTTAAATCTCTACATATTAAACATGTGAGATTCAAGGACTTCATATGGTTTAAAACAGTTTTTGAAAGATTTTGAGTCATTTACATTTGTGATAGATAGTAATGGCGACACAAGTCCCCTTAGTCTACAGTCCACGCAAATCAGAGCTTTAGCACTGTTAAACATACTGCTTTAAAAACATAAATTGCTGATAAAGCACTTTGTTAAATAAAATGTAGTGGGACAGAGAGAAATATACATACAAATAGAGGAAATCTTAGTGTAAATCAATTTTTTCTCTTGAAATTGTAAACCACAGATCAAGTCTTGAGATGCCAGTATGTGTGTGGAGAGTGGAGGAAGGGATGGGTATAGGTTTTTTTCCCCCACAGGTGGCAAAGTAATATATTGCAGGAAATCACTTAAAATAACTCTCCAGTCTGTTCATAAAAAGTATAATTTTATAGCCATAATTAGTATCCAGTCTTTGTCTCCATTACAAACTAAATGATCCACAAATAGAAAATTGAGCTCTTCTCTCTATAGTTATTCTTCTCTCTATAGTTATTCCACCTTAGATACAAAATACTCAAACCATTTTATTCTTATTCAGCAAATAATGCATTACCATTACCCAGAAAGCCTATGCATATTTTCACTGAACCATTGCACTGATCTCAACTCCTTTTGAAGGTCTCCTATTCAAATAGTCCTGTGAGTAGACAATAAAGTACTGATAATTTTTCAGATATTATTGCTTTCTTCAATCAAGATGTTCAATAAATTTAAAAACAAACAAAATGGATAAAGAAAGGCAATATCTGAAAACTGGAATGAAACTGTTGCAGAAATTAAAAACACTGCACTGGATAGTTATGGAAGAGAAACATTAAACAATTGGAAGGTTATTATTAATTAAATTGAATTAACTTGGTGAGATGTTCTCCTGCCTTTTTTTCCCCAGAAGACAGAAAACTTAAAAAATATTATTGAAAAGTAACCAAGATCCATTATGCTTCTTAGAAGTATTGATATTCAGGCTCCCAGACATACCTATCTAGAAATGAAAAACTCAGCTACTGTCTATGCAAATACAGGAGCATAAACTTTGAAGAAAATAGTGCAATAAAGCAAGAAATAGCCCTCACCAGATAAAATACTTCTTAGGCTATTTTTAATGAGATTTTAAAATACACTAAAGCTAACAAGATTTCTTTTCTGCACCTCTTTATGTTTTTTGAATACATAAGACAACATAAAAATCCTAAAACTAAACTAATTCTACTTTATCTTTGGTTAGAGGAAGCAAAAGATTTATTTACAGGAGAATGTTAGAGAAGGTTTGCACACATAACAAAGGGAAACAGATAATGGAAGTACACTCAAATACAACATCACACAAGTTATCACAGGAAACATCAAGTGAAAAATGTAGTTTCATATGAGAAGCCCTAATTATGTTCTCCCTTCATCCTCTTCCCTGACAATGTCACAAAATGGGCTGTTATTATTGTTTATCTCTGTCTTTGTTTTAGAGAACTTTAAAGGCTAAAGCAGTTACACCTCTAGTTAGATGCTTTTCTCATAAATAATTTAATTCATATCAATGCTCTTACTTGTATCACCCCAAGTCAGAAGAACACTTTCATATGTATTTTTATCATGCTTAAGCACAGGCTGACACACATCACTGAAACACAGATTAAGCTGAGTTGGAAGGACCCGCCAGGATCATCAGGTCCAGTTCCTGGCCATCCACAGAACCATCTCCGGGAGTCACACCATATGCCCAAGAATATACTCAGTCTTGGGTAACACAGCTAAAAACCAAAACCTTGTCAAGTCCAAATGAGTGCTTATGCAAACCATGCTCATAAAAGGGATATTGCTCCATCTTCTCACAAATATGAATAAAATCAAAGTAGATAGACTCTATTTCTTCAATCCATGACTATTTTGTGATACCTCAATCCATGACTACAAAGCTGTAATACAGCTGAAGATCCTATATCAGACAGATCTCCCCACTGCATTTCTGTGGCAGCAGCATCATAAGAAGAATTTCTCTCAACATTTCTCATTGACATTTCTCAGAGCACATAGATAATCCATCAAAGATGTAACAGATGCCTGGAAACTTATGCTTAAATTTAGGTATGTTGTCAATCTTACTACTTTCAATAGAGTTATACGTGTTCTGAGACACATTAATTCAACATTTTAACAGACAAGGGACCTTTGAGAGATGATCATAAATATACTATTTTCTTTAAATTCACTGCAGGGATTTAAATGCAGTATTACAATGTCCTGAAAATACTCCATAAACCTTTCCTCAGAGCTGGAGATTTAAATCAGATAATAACTCTAGAAAAAGAAAATTATTCTGGGGAAAATTGAGCTGTTATTCAAACTCTGGGGGAGGAATATCGGTATCTTACAGTACGGTGTTTCTGGTTACCAGTAACATGATTAATCAAAGTCTCTTCTAGTGCTCCATGCACATTTCTTTGAATGCATCTAGTTACAGCCATAATGTGATTTCCCGGACTACAGATACAGACCTAAAAATCTAACTAGAAAATATGAAGTAAAATTTACAGAAAATCTTCTTTGCTTTATTTTTCTTACTCAGCTATTCTATTGGTCTTTGCTTTTGACTTACTGATAGAAAGACTCCATATTTCCAGCAAAATATATAACCAGAAAAGTAACACTGAGCATTTCACCACCTTTCATGTTTTGAATGAATACTACATCAGATAAATCAGTTAGATAAAGATTATACTCTGTTGTGCTTATATTCAAATAAACACATTTATAACACAAATCAGTTATTTATACCATTATCAAAATATTATAATCCTGAGTCTACTCTTTTTATATAGTCACCCAGGTACATCAGTGGGTCTATTTGATTTAGTATTCTTAAAGTAACATTAACCTGTGACTGATTAGAGTCACAACCTCACTCTTTTTACACAAGACATCAAGGATGATCCTTGATGATCGGCATTGCAGAATGCAAGCTTCTTACTGCAGTGCTTGAGAATCTTTGAATGTGAATTGTTTGAATTAATGTGAAAGAGTCCACCAAGATCTAATAGTGAACATAAAATAGACATTTAGACCTTAAGTCTAATGACAAAACAATGACCAAAGGAGGAAACAAATATTTATTCATCATAATATCTGATTCTTCCATCAGCCATATCGCCTACCAGTCTTACTGTCTACAATAAAGCTGACAGAGAAAAGGAATAAACTTATCAAAAATTTTATAAGAAAATATCCTGAGTTGTTTTTAAGTGTTTATGGTGTTTCAATTTTCTTTAGTTCTGGAGAAGATTGTAATGTTGCTTTTAATGTTTGAGCTAAGCTGTATTTTTTCACAAAAAAATAAGGAAGATTAAAATGGAAAGAAGCTTCAAACCTGAAAATTATTTTCTTGGTTTTTTTGTTCTCTTTCTGTCTTAGGTTGTAAATGCAAGATGTGGCCAGGGGTGTGTATCCTATTGCCATCTGTCAGAACCAAGTGAGGCAGATTTTTTTTAATCTCTTCCACAACCAACCCTCCCTCCAGGCAGATGTTTTCTGTTAACGGGCCATTGAGTCTCACTGCATGACTGATGAAATTACATCATCCCATTATGAGAAGTTCCACCCAGAGGGAGGAGCCAAGCATTCCTACCTGGATATAATTTGAGATTTAGAACACCACAGTCAGCCTTTTCCACTGGATTCCCAGAGGAAGACCAGGCCCATCTACACCACCAATGGACCATCAGAGGAAAACTACAGCCTTCTACAGGATCACTGCTTCAACAAAACCATGCCTATCACTCCAGGAGGACTGAAGCCACTGTTTAAAGGGACTGCTGCCAACACCCTGACCAACAGGGCGTCAGTTCATATTCTAACTCTGTCAATGTTGTTTTGTATTACTGCATTTTAACTTTTAGTTTTATTTTTCCTTTTATTTTTCCTAATAAATAGGAAAAATAAAAGTTTTTCCTACTCTCATATCTTTACCTGAGAGCCCCTTAATTACAAAATTATAATTCGGAGGGAGGGAGTTTCCATTTCCCATTTCAATAGAGACTCCTGCCTTCATTAGCAGACACCTGTCTTTTCAAACCAAGACACTTTCTCTCTCAGAACCCATCTGAACCCTTTTCATGTTCAAGAAAGACATCCCCAACTTGGCTTATTTCTTAGAAATGATAGCTTCTCCACCTGCAAGTCGCAACAGATCTGAGCTCCGGTTTGTCCGTGTGACAACACTGAGTGATATTACAACAGTAAAATCTTGGGGAAAAATCTGTTTGACTCTATTCAGGGATTCTTTTCAATCTTCAGAAATAAATTGAAAAAATATACCACCAAAAAAACCCAAAACATTTCTTTGGTACAAAGACATTATTAAATATGACCTTGTCTCCTTTTTGATTCTTAAGAGATATAAGAATTAAATGGATCACAGAAATAAAAAGTTTAGAGAATGGATCAGATGACAGACTCAAACCTCTCAAATTCCATCCCAGTTATCATATAATATAGCAATATAGTATATATAGTAATATAGCATTTTGATATTGTACATGTGTGTTATTGCAATATGAGTTTAAATTTTACATTGATATTTAAACAAATCTATTCAGCTTGTAGTCCATGACTTTTCTAAGTGTGAAATAAAAAAATTAGCCACAGATTGAGAACAAAACTGTAGCAATTCTAGGGCACATCCCTATACTGGGAAGGTTTGAGTCATCCCCAAGATGAAACAAGGGGTTTCAATCTTCCTTGAAATCAAAAGTCCCTTTAGAGTAACAGCAGGACTACCCAAATCAATCTAAAGTTAAAAAAAAATAAAAAAGTGTGATCTAAAGTTCAGATAAAATATCAAGACATACAGCTAAAATTGATTTTCTTTAAAGTCATGAAAGGGATGATTATTTCCTTTTCTAAAATATTATTAATTCTGTGAAAATCCTAAATGTCAGAAAAGAGATCCCAAACAACAATCCCCAAACAAATCTTACCGATGATAAAGAGAATTTCCACTGCAATGTCACTGACAGTTGTGCTTCGAGTTGTAGACAGCTCATCATGGCCAATAAAGGAAACATTGTAAGGTACAGTCACAGCAACATAAAACGTTGCCAGTAAAATAAGCCAGTCCCAGCCAGCTTTAAAAGTGCTAAAATGCAGCAATATGAATTTGGATTTTTTTGCATCTGAAACTTTGTATTCTGGAAATGCTGGTTTATCTACGAAAACATTCTGAAAAAGAGAGAAAAAAGTTAAATGAGACAAAACAATTATTTGATTACACAGAAGCATTTCTTGCAATGGAGTCCTTAAGTAGTTGATGTTTTTGTAAAAAAACATAATAATAACATGTGCAGGCAAGAACAAATGTTACTTTTTTTCTAACCTAGACCTCGCATTCATTTATACAGATGTTCATGGAATAACTTTTGTGAATGTTGAGGCAGAAAGAAGACTAATAAATTACAGATTAAATGGAGTAATAGGGGACTGCATCTGGCAAACTGTTTCTTCTTCTGTTGAACTAATTCTCACTGCAGAGAATATTATTCTACAGGATAGATAGATGAGATCTTTGTATACACAAAGACATAGTACTTTAAATAGGAACATATGGAATGAAGTAACTGATATTGAAAAAAGCATCCCTTACACAGAGCTGTGAGGAGGTTCTTTCAGACTATCTCTAGCCTGGTCCTAGGAACTGAACAGCTCCAGTACTGGGAGCACCTCTCTTGGTTTAATTTCATCTGCAGAAATCCAGTTCATGTGAATGAAAGCACAATTAGTAGGAATAACTTTTTTGTTTTCTTTAAAATTGCACTCCTGATCTAAATCAAAATATTAATCTACCATAATATGGCTCCAGAACTGACTACCTTTCTTATTAGACTAACTTTGTCTTGAGTCTGTGTTTTACCGCTGTTTTATGCAATCAGTATTTCAGTGTTAAACTGTAGAAATTCTTAGTTTTCACCTTTCATAGCTTTAACAAAAAACACCTACCCTACCCAAAAAGCAGCATGTAGGACATGACCTGTCTTGCATTAATTACTGACAAAATTCTTGCTCACTGTTACTGTGCTCCTGGTTAATGCTGTTCCAGTAACAAAGAGCCTCCCAAAACAATATTGTGCATTCAGCAAGCTAAGATTACTTCTGATCTTGAAGTTATTCACTATGAAATTAAAAAGACAAAACCTGCATGACTGTAGACTTAACTACACCTGCCTTCTCCGTCACAGCCTTTCTCTTTGTGTTTCCTTTGAAATACTGATGTCATTGCCTTCTCTATTCTTGGTTCTTATTAATGAATTTAAGCAGTTGAATTCTCACTGTTCTTAGAGTCAGCCCATTTTTAATCATGGAAAAGAAAGCATTCCTCATATTATTTCCAATTCATAGCTCCAAAAATCCATGTACTAAAGCTAGTAAATTAGTCTCAGAATAAATGTTTTAACATGGTAAAATAACATCTGCACTAGTATTTTGCCAGTACAGGTAAGGCATCAAACACTATTTTAGAGTCTGTTCCTAAATAATATTATCATATTACTATACAATGAAAATATCCCTGGAAGACCTGGTCATATTTTGCAGGACTTTTATTATGCTTCTTCAATATGAAACACCTGTAACTTTTAACAAAATTTAATAATTTTTCAATATTTAATCTTTTTTCAACATTTAAGATTTAAATTCAATGGAGAAGTGGCTGTATGCCCTATGACATATATAGCAGTTGTGTATTTTTATGCCCTTAATCTATACCAAATCTTTTTTAACTTTTAATTTGTACTGCACAAAGCAGGAGAGTTATTTTTTCTCATTAATATTTCTTTAGAAGTCATTCTGCTGCTATATTTTTGGTTTTTCTGTGGCTTGATTTAGTGTTAGCAACATTCACAGCATGTTTTGAACTTATTATTTATAGTTATGGGGGGAATACAGAATTAATTTGAAGACAGAAACATTACTACTTCAGTTAGGAAATTAAAAGATAAATATCACAGCATAAAGTTGGAGAAATTCACATGAAAACTTGCCTAAATTATGTGTGACCTTTTGGAGGTTAACAGCATTAAGAGTTGCAGATAGAGGACCTTGAGTCTCTTTTTTTTTCTTTTTTTTCCTTTTTTTTTTTTGAAAATAGTAGTAATTGAGACGACAAGGTAAATTGGAACCTAAAATTCTGAGAGCCCGTGGAATCTAAATTTTCTGAGAAATTTTATAATGTGGCTTTCATGGCATTAAATGTCTATTTACAGTATGAGTAAATGCACTATCTTGCTATATGGTAGCAAACACCACAGTAGGCAGAAATATGCTTCAGTGAGAAATATTCTAATCCTTGTTGCTGTAAAATTCTGATCAGGATATATCTCAAGTACTCTTTGACCTTTTACAGCACTTTTAAATTTTTTTTTAAATCAGTGCAAAAGTTACTTCTTTTTCTTTTCTTTTCTTTTCTTTTTTTTTTTTTTTTTTTCTGGGGGGGTGTAGGGGAAGAAAAGAGTTTCACCTACATTATTAATTTTTAATTTGTTCTTCTCTCGTCTTTGTAGATGTCCAGAGATGTGATAAAGGACAGCTCTACTCCGTCTGCGTGCCGACTCAAAATGTGATCCTGCTCTTCCTCTTCCTTTCCATTTTTCTGCAGAACAGAAGTGAGAGTGCATTAAAGATCAGGAAATAACACTTTAACCTTTGGGACCTGAACTACTGACATTTCAGACATTGGTAGAAATGTAAATATTATGCACACCTTTTCTTTTGCTTAATCTTTTGCAGCAAAGAAACAAACCTCCCCTCTCCTGAAGGGCAAATAAAAACCACTGTAAAGTTTTAATTTTCAAATGCCTTCACACAACTCAGAAGCAAGTAATTGCAACATTTGATTTCACAGATAATATAAATGTACTTTCTACTGTTTCAGACCAGAGGGAAGGATGTCTAGATATAACCACAGAAAATATCCTTGAGGTGATTCTACTCTCTCTCTCACTTCACAGAAAGAAAAAAAAAAACCTTTTAATTTTAAAAAACAGAGAGTCTGACTTGTACAAGGCTTCCATTATGTCAGAATATGCTAATTTGTAAGCTTGCTCATTAGTAATAACCAATTCTTACATTCATGTGTTTAGATTCCTTTTCCCACCACATGGCCACTGGCAAAATCACATGACATATTCCTTGGTGACATGAAACCCATTAAGAGTAAAGACTGAACATTATTTTGGAAAGGTTTGTGGTTTTTACCTCCATTCAAATGTCTGTAATTGTCAATCATGGGAACAAATTTTGTTCTTGCTTATAAAGCAGTAAATTCAAAGTAATTCCAGTCACTCTGATGGAATTACAGTGAATTGATGCCAGAGTAAATGAAAGCAGACTTTTTGTGATGTGTCAGGATTAAGAAAAAAGAAATTATGGGACTAAAGGAAGAAGCCGTCTGTCAAGGAGGTTTAATTAAAGTCAATTGAATGCATACAAATTAAGGGGGAAAAAATTAACAAAACACAAAACTAATTAGCAGAGCCAGAATTTTGAAGCAAGCAAAATAGCTACATCTTGAAACCTGCCTAGAGAAGCAAGAAAGATTTGTATTATAGGAGACTGATGTATTTTTGGCTTAACAGCACAAAACCATACATAACAAAATGTGTAGGAAGGAAAATTTTCCAAACTTCTCAGTAAAAAGTTTTCATGTAATTCATGCAAAAGCACTCTCTAGTTGAGGATTTTTTTTAACTTGTCAGTAAAGAGAAGGGAGAAAAAGAAAAGTAAAAAAACAAGAAGGGAAAATCTCTGTACTGCGAAGCCGAGCCACTACTCAAAAGTTGAAGGGGGCAGATGGAGAAGCCTCAAACTTTTCCATCTCCAACACACATTGGTATCAGCTACAATGAAGAAACCTAGAACAAAAAAATCATTATTTCGGAAAAGACCCAAATAAATTAATGTTTTTTTTTTTTTTAAATAATCTCTCAATCATCAAACCACTTACACAACTAAATTTTGAGTCTTCTTAACTTCTGGGTAAGAACAAAATGCTTATCTCTTTCTCTGAGGAAAAATGAATTTAAGTCAATTGAATTGGGTCTCCACTGTAGAACTGTTCAGCTATAGCAGCCTGGTTTTGTCATATGATTTTGAAATTCTCTTTAAAATTATTTCTATGCCTCTCTTTTTTCCTTTTCTCAACCTAAACTGCCATGTTGTATGAGACCACCCAGTTCAATCTACTGCATCCAAAAGAAGTCTATAAAATAGGCTTCAGATCTGCTAGGAGGCAGGTGGTGAAAACACTTTTCTTGAGCTTCTGGTCAGCAATGTTTTTGAGATGCTTTAGCTACAGGCTTCATCCTCAAGCTGTACCCTATCTAATACCTGTCCTTGTCCTAAGCCTATAGAGCCTGAGGCAGTCCATGCTGGCAGATAAAACAGCCTTGGTGATGTGATCTTTTGTGAGACCCACACCGAGCTGTGTTCAGAAGGCAAGCCTGGTACCTTCAGGTGGAGTTTCCTTGAATTCTTTGAATATTCCCAGCAATATGAGGCCTTCCAATGTGGCAGTGGATCTCCCTACCTCTGGTCAGTCTTGGAAGTCTTCTTTTTACTTTGGCTAGATCACCCATGACATTTTTAATTATTCTTTTAACGTATCCTTTCAGTAGCTATGTGCAGAACATCATGCAGCTTTCAAGCCATGGATACACGTTTGCCTGGTACAATGGTGTAATATTGCCTTCAGATTTTTTCTCTGTAACTCCTAACCTCAGATGTGCCTTTCTGTCCTATGCTGAGCACTGATCTGAAAGCTGTCCACAATTCCATCTCTTTCCAGAATGCCATGAGGCTATGGAAACAGTCAAAGTACTCATATTCAGTTACTGTTTCCTTTTTCCCCCATATATTTACTGACAGTTCCACTCTCTATCCACTCCTTAAATGAGGACTTGGTCCTTGTAAGGTTTTAAATTTTATGTGCCAGCAGCCTGGTAATTTTTGGCTTTACAAAGATTCCATCTCTCCTACCTAGGTTCAGAATTTCAGTCCCTAAGGATATCATACTCACTAACCTGCTCAGGCTGTGGGACTTGATATGGCACTTAAAATCATATCAATTGCATATTTTCACAGCAAGTGACTTCCATCACATGCTGATTACACTATAAGCAAAGGATTAATTAACTCTTTGTTAATATTGGGGGTCACTCAACTCCTAGAGACAGAAAAGCATACATCAATAAGGAAAGCATTGCATTAATTATGGAGTAGTAATTTTCTTACTAACCAGAAGTGGCAAAAAAGGTTTTATAGTTGTTATTAGAAGTGAAAAAAAATTAATTTATTGTAAACATAAGACGTCATCAGAGCACATGTCAGCAGCTTATAAACAAGTGAATGACATTAGTGAATTCTCTTGCTTTCTGGTCTCCCAATGCCTTCAGGAAAGAAATCAATCCTGAGCCTTGGTAAACTACATTGCTCAGGTGTGTATCTACATGTGTGTGATGATTTTCTGTAACTTCTCTCTTTTCTTGTCATACTTAGTTTACAGCTCACTATTCTGGAAGAGACCGCTCATTTTTTATAAACTTCCATCTGTTTCTCTATGATTCTTTGAAAATTTAGGTTCCTGACAGACTTGATTTTTTATTTTTTTCCATGGCTGATCTCAGAAAAAAAGATCCAAGAATAAAATAAAGGATAAACAAAAAGTCACTTTAATAAAACTGGCTTATTTTTGCCCCATGCTTAAAATCAAAAGGATTTCTCATCTCCTCAAAAACAGTGAGAAATCTTGTTCTAGAAAAATCCCAGATTTTGGGATCTATTTCCTGGTGCTTCTACACACTGTGTAATGGTAACCCCCCCCCCCCCACCAAGATAGCTCTTAAAAAGGATGCTTGCAATTTAGTCTTATCTGCCCTTTATCAGAAAAGTAGTAATACATTTTTTAACTCTTACTGCTGTCCTTTTGGTTGTTCTTTCAAATGAACATAGATATAGTGCTACAACCATCAGACACGAAAATAACAAAATATTTTCTAAGAAAAGAAAATAACAGAACACCTCTTTGATAAGCTTAACATTAGCCTCCTAACAGTTTGAGACTTCTTACAATCTTGTGAGGGAAGATTGCAGCAAAAGAAAGCACATCCAGACACAAATGTCTTTGTAATTCTTGTCTTTTCTTGTATTTTTATAAGAACTTGAGGCTTCAATCATCCATTTAAGGTTAATAGAAAGAGGAGGCATAACTCTTTTCTTGTCCCTTTGGAAAAAACAAAAGATCCACTTCTTAGGTATAAATCAGAAATATGAACCCTGACAACTTTTCACAAGCTTTCATAGGTATGTGCTGCCCTAGCAGTGCAGAAGAACTGGAAAGTCAGCTTTACTGACTAAATTGACACTAAATGTATGTCTGCTCTCCTTTTAAGCAGTTCATTGAATCCTAGAATAATTTAGGTTGGAAAGATCCTTAGGATCATCAATTCGCAATCACTAATTGTGAACTCCACCACTAAACCATGTCCCCAAGTGCCACTCTGATGCATCTTTCAAATACTTTCAGGTGTGGTGACTCAACCACTTCCCTAGGCAGCCTGTTCCAAGCTTGATAACACTTTTGGTGAAGAATTATTTCCTAAAATCAGAATAGTCCGAGCATAGCATTAGATAGAGTCCAGAATTCTTTATGATTTATAATGATCTCATTCTCCAAGAAAAGTGTGACACATTGATAGAATCATAGAATCATGGAATGGTTTGGGTTGGAAGAGACCTTCAAGATCACCTAGTTCCCACCTTCCTGCCATGGGCAGGGACACCTCCTACTAGACTTGGTTGCTCAAAGCTCCATCAAACCTGCCCTTGGACACTTGCAGGAATGGTACATTCACCACTTCTCTGTTCCAGTTCTCAGCTGTTCCAGCGCCTCCCCACTCTCTTAGTGAAGACTAAATAACCCTGATATGACCCAGAAGCACTATGCTCACTCCATAGCAGACAACCTGTGTCATGAGAGACCGTGAAATGTATTTTTTTCCAAATACCAAAATGAACTAACCTGCTCTGGCCAGAAATTTTGCACTTTATTTACAAAAAAGTTTCAGCCTTGGTAGTTTTTCCTCATTCTTCATAGAATTCACTTGTATCCCTTCGAAAGAACTACTTTCACTTTTCTCATTCATGCATTAATTAAAACCACTACCTACAGTTCCCTCTGGTGTGATACACACCAAACATACTCTTGTATGGAAACATCTCCCAATCTGATCATGGGTCATAACCCATGATTTTGTACTGAAAATTTTCAATACAAGCGTGCATGGACATAAAATAGAAAATTAAGATCTTGCATTTCATTCATATGACACAGGAAAATCCAAGAGATTTGCCTGTGTTTACCTAAAACATGGAAAATGAATAAAAGAAACCTACACCTCTCAAATTTAACCCAGAACACAATATCCTGGTAGTATGGCAATGAAATAGAGGGATGATGTAAAGTAGCCTGGGAGTGTAGTTATGGAAGCACATGCACAACGCAGTAACTTTATTCAGAGATGGTATTTCTACCAACAACCAGTGTGACAGGGTTATCCTAAAGGCTGTGAAGCTGCAGACCTGCGTCTCTAAGCAGTATTTCTGCAGTACAGTGGCCAAGGAAAGACAAGTTCACCACTAGGGACAGGACCATGACTCTTTACTGCTTTTTTCTATTTTCACAAGAATTTTAGCTCCTTACCCAAATTAAATTCCAGCCCCAACTATTTGATTGCCACAGCTGCCCTGTTTGCTTGGCAGGTGGGGCTGTTAGGCTTAGGGTAAGATTGATTCAAGCACATTGACTATCCTCTTCAAAGAGTGAAAATGTGACCATCTCAAGTCATGATGTGTAACCGTGACTGACAAAACTAGGAAAAGTAGTATAGACATAGATCTCTTTAAATACTTTGCTCAAAGAGTCCTGAAGAAAAACAGTGAGTTCCAGATTTACATGGACTCTATAGTGGGTGTTCTCTGTGAAAATTCTAAATTTTAGGTTTCTTTAGCAGTGTGGTGTACACCTTTATAAATATATTCCATAAAATAATGAGATTGCTTCATTTTAGCTATTTTGAGAGCTAAGCCAACAGTATGAGGAATAAAAAGATAACATTTTTATTTTACTAGCATTTTACTCAAAGGACTAGGTAAGTTGGCATAGTAGATAAGAACTTTTCATTTATTTCATTGTTTACAAAATTGAAGTCAATCATGAGATGAAACAGCAAGTAATGCCAACTCCTACCTAAGAAAATTTATCATAGAAATAGCATCATTTTGAGTGTGTAAACTAGATTTGAACAGTAACACCAACAACAGAGTAGAACAGGACAAATGGACTCCATTGCCAAAAGGTATCCAGATACAGACGAACTTGAAGAAATCCATGATGCTGCTCCATGCACACACTGGAAGGAACACTGTGAACATGCATAGTAACCAGGTTAATGCTGTGATTTTTAATGCTGGTTGGACTCTTCCCTGCTCAAAACACAGTGGTATATTGTTGTACCTGTGTGATCTCTCCTGCTGCTCTATTCTGAAATCAGGCAGGGAAATAAACCTCCCCCGTTACCTTTCCTGTGTACATCTTTATGCTGTCACAACCACACAGCCCAGTCACACAGAGAGATGTTTTTACTTGGAATATCTTACAAGAACTGAATTGTTCCCTTTTGAACCTGGGTTCAGTGAAAGAATTTGCTAAAGAATTTGTCCATCATTTATTCATCTTACAACTCTATTTATAAAAGGCTTCCTGTAAGAAATGCAATAAAGTTCTTTTTGTCCTTTTAGCACATGTCTTGGGAAACCCTCACCACTTGCATCGTAAGGTAAGGAATACCACAACAGAAAGTGCGATCTTTAAATAGGCCACCACGAATAACCCATGTGCAGTAAAATATATACAATGATGTCTACAGGAAACACAATGGTTTAAAAACATATACGGTTTGACGCAAAACACATTTCATAGGCAGTCCTCAAGAAAAGCAAACCACCAAGGAAATTCTGAAGGACACAACTGGTGTAAAGCAACTCTGAATGAACACAAAAAACCTCTAAAACCAGATTATATGGAAAGCTTGTTTAATTTTTTTCTAGGCTTTAAAAAAATCTAGAAAAACTTTCAGTTATTATTCAGGGGACAGCAAACCAGCAGTCGCCAACAAATAGAAAACTGATAAAAGTCTTTGGTGTTAATGACAGAATAAAAGCACTACCATGGGCAAGAGGCTGCAGGAGTTCTGTTGGTTGTATGACACATTCTCACTGTCAACAACAACCAAATCAACTTCTGATCAGGCTAGCCTCTAGTTGCTTTTTAAATTCTGTTAACTGATTAACTGATTCAATAAGATGTACCTAACACACATACCAGCTATACTCTGTAAACATTATTACAGAACATTTTTTAAAGGGGCAAATTTTACACAGAATCAATGGTATGATTATCATAATTTTAGTACTATGCCTTCAGAGAAAATTCACTTTGAACAGAAAGAGAAAAGAAGCAATTTTATACATTCCTATTAATGTTTTTATGAATTAGAAAGACCTTCAAACAGCTTATGAGATAAAAATCCTTAACCACATTTTGGTCTGCTGATTCTTCCACTGTGAAGAAAAAAAAGGTGTGAGGAAAGAGACACACAAAGCCAAAAGAAAGATTATTTCTCCTCTTCCATTTTGGTGGTTGATGGTAGTATACAACTAAATAAGTAAACAAATTTTCCTTTTTAGATGCCGGTATTTGGGTCTATCTTATAAAAATCATAAAAATAATTAGGGAAAAAATTTCAAAAGACATAACTTTTTTCAACAGATTCCAATAGGCTGAGTTTCAGAAGAAGAGAACTCTGAAAGTGAATTACTTTAAACTATTTTCTCATTTATTAATACTACTGCCAAGAGTTACAGAACTTTGGTAATGAAGTAAAATATTCCAGCTCAAAAATAGCTATTTCATAATTCTGTAAAAATAGTTTATTTGCCAGTTTTCTACTGTTACTACTCTAGAATTGTCTCACAAATTGTAAAATTGTCATTTTTATTATGTCATCAAATTTGAGACATGTCTATTGATTCAACTGAAGTGAGTGGTCATGTAATGTTCTTACAGAATAAAATGTAGCGTTGGATTTACAGCTGGGTCACCACTCACTTCCAGCTGTTTTTAGTGACTGTTTTTTTCCAGGAATAGTTTGCATTTCCCCCAGAAAATTCCCACAAAGCTCATGGGACAATGATATGCTCATGTATCATTATGAACAAAAATGTAACTGGAATAATAAAGAGAATATTTGAAATATTTTTCAAGAACCCCTAGAACTGAAATAATGCCAACTATTTAAGTCACCAAGAAACTTCTCATTCTCTTCAGTAAGTGTTAATATCTCTTCCTCTGCAAGTGTGTAATATTTAAGGACACAATCATGGAACGCGAGGGTTTTCTCTTTTCCTTTAATTCCATAAAATTTAATAATGTATTTAATCTATTGATATTTTTTCCTCCTTTTTTATATTCAGAAAAAGATTATAATATTTCAAAGTCTTTAATTGCAAAAATAATTTTAAAAAAATTTGCACAGATGATGATGATGTTAAAGTACACCTTGTTTACTCAAGTGAAAACAGTAACATGTACCTGAAAATTTTCTATCTTGTAATGAAAGCATGTCTTTTGAGAATGAAGACTTGCGTTCTTAATAGATTTATGAAAAATATAGAATCAGATAAGTCCCCCATAACAATGTTTAGTGATCAATGTAACTTGCCCTGAGTTAAAACAGCAGGGGGAGGGCGAATAGATTTTTTAAAAAATAGTTTTTAACTTAAGAAATATATAAGTTCAAAATCCTATGATGTCTGTGTATATGTTCCATGTGGTCATTTGAAGACCCAGAAAGTATCTCTGATCATCCCTCAAGGAATTATATGCTCAGACTCAGAGTGACTGGCTCTAAGCCCAGCCTGTTTTACAATTATAAGTACAAAATTTAGGAGGGATAGCTGTAAATCCATGTGTAAGAGATCTTACCTGCTGTGTCTTTACAGGACCTCAGAATTGCTCTGAGGAGCTGCAGCATGAACTACATGCCCTATAACTGTAATTACAGTTAAATTTTGCAAATGGCCTAAGGCCTTCTAAATGTGTTTCTAAACATAAACTACACATGAAATATGCTTTCTAATCATCATGGTCCCTTAATAAAATGTAAGATAACAGGCTGTGTCTAGGCCAGTAAAAATCTTTAACGATATTTCTCCCTTTTCAGATATTTTTTTCCCACAGAAATAAGAAAGATTGTAAATTATATAAGAAAGTTGTAAACTGTCTGACTCGTTAAAAAATCACCTACCACACACACACAACTTTGAAAAGTGCTTCAGCAACATATGTACTGAAGATATTCCCCATTTTTTTCCATGCTTTTCTTTTCTATCTTACATGGCTGAGTTTTCAAACTTTAAAAGGAATGTCTGAAGATACTTTTCAACAATCTGCCAGCAAAGTGAAAAAGAGAAACCTAAACAAACAACTTCTCCCTTCTCCCCCACCTTGATAACTTTGTTTTCTAGGGAAAATCTGGAAGCAATGGCATAAATTTATCTAGGAAATGGTGAGTATGAACTTTTTGGTTGCTAATGTATATATTCTCTCAACCTTCCAGAATATCCCAGAATAGTCTGCTGCTCTGCATTTGCTCAAGAATCAGACTGTGCTTGTCGTTTTTCTCATTTACATTCTATATATATCACAAAGGACACTTTTCCCTCAGCTCCAGAACATGCCCTGTGCCTCTCTGGGAGCTGCTGGAATGGAACTGCCACTTGCATTTAACACTCGGTGCAAGGCTAAAGCAAGAGCTACAAAGATTGATATGTCTCCAAAGATTCAAGGCTCAAATAAAACTTATTTGCTTGGATAAGAAGGTGAAAAGGTGAGAGGGAGAGCATCTACATGCTCACAAATGCCAAAAGGAACAGGGAGAGAAAGGCAGCTCTATTTTTGTCCGCTAATTATTTAAACTATAGTCCACAGACCAGGAGGAAAGGAATTTCTCTTTAGTGATGGCAGAAGAGTTTCAGACCCTTCTTACTTTGATGGTGAGCCAGGAGCAAAATCATTCTAGGTGGGATGTAACTGAGTCATTGCAGAATAAAGGTTTCCTCAATATGTTCTTCCTTTGGGCAGTGGGAATATTGGGGCAAAACTCTGCTTCTATCCCATCTCCTCCATTGATTGAACTGCATGGTGCTTGTGCATCCTGAAACAATTTTAACTGCTTTGGTTATTGTAAGTCTAGGTGACTGTATGGTTGTGTTCCCCATCCCAACATACTGCCTCCTGACAGGCATAAGAAGCTTTAAAATGAAAAATTGTCTCCTGAATATTCCCTGCAGTAGCTTGAGCAATCATGAAGTAGCTGAGACAGTAATTAAGCAGAATAAATCAAAGTGCACATTGCAGAATTTCTTACAAGAGACCAGCACTGCTCCAAATAGACATTTTCAACATAAAAAATCTGGAATGTAGAATGTTTGGCACATGGTATTTCACTTCTGGCACGCTGAATAGAACTCTAACTCCTCCCTCCAACAAATGATGCATAATCAAAATAAATATGTCTCCTCAGAAATTCATATGGACGTAAGGATTACTAAGAAGCCAGAAAAAGCCAGACAGTTGAACCATAACATGCAGCTTAGTTTAATCTGTTGTGGCAGAAGGTGTAGTCCAACTTTTAATTCACATTATTTCAAGACTGAAGGCGTCTTTACCAACAGGCAGACCAACCTAAAACATGAAATTCTGTTTAAGAAAAAGCTTTTTTGTTTTTTTTTTTTTTGCTTTGTGGAGAGTCAAACACTGCCCAGATAAGTTGTGGAGTTTCTATCCTTCATGCTATTGAGCACATATCTGTATGTGTTCCTGGGCAATCCATTCAATCTGACCCTGCTTTGAGAAGGGGACATTGTACTATATAATCTCCAGACATTCACACCTCAAATATTGTGGGGTTCTGTTGTTACTATATATTACACACATTTTTTATAATAATTCTGGAATAAAGTTGAGAAAATATCTCCTAAAATAATTGCTTTCAAAAAAGAGTTTAAATTTTTCATAATAAAAAAACAAAACAAAACAAAACAAAACAAAAGTAAATAGATTACCAATATCTTTGTGAAATGAGTCAAATTAATCAGAGGAATTTTAGCAGTGACTCTAGCAGTGGAACCCTGCATCTATGTAATCTAAATTATTCCAGGTTAGCACACAGATTTGAGGTCTAAAAATAGTCACAGAATAATTTAATTTCCTATTTTCCTACCTGGATTCCTGTATTTCCACTAAATTCCTGCATATCTTCTAGTCCATATGCAGAAATGAAGAAGCACTGACCCAGTTATGTTTCACTAGAGTCCAGATTTGGAGAATAGAATTTTCAGTTTAATCACTTTTCCTCCAAAAGGACAATGGAACTTCAAACCAAAAAGTAGCTCATTGTAACTTAGGATGTTAAAACAAAATTCCATAAATCCACTTAAGAAACAGTTTATTAAAAAAAAAGCAAACAAACCATTTCCTGTATATTGAAAAGACCATCAATTTGCTTAAAGTGCACAATTTTAGGAAAAAAAGGTGGCAAGTTACTTTTCAACAGCAAAATGATTACAGATATTATTAAGCAGCTGGAAAGCAGAGCATATTTCTACAGTAAACTTACAGGTAGGGCAAACATGTATTGTTGAAGGCAAATTAGCAAAACTGAAAAACTGAAGCCTTTAAGGATATCATCAAATTGACTTAAAAACCAAACCCAAACCAAACCAAAGAAGTGTGAAAGTTGCTGACTTTCACAGGAGTTCTTAAAGACTGTCAAACTTCTCAGGCATGTGTTTTTCCATTTTTTTTATGTGAAAGTCTTAGAACAAAGTCTGCTTCTCCCATTGGTTGATACAACTCTTTTCACTGGAAACTTTTATAGAGAGAAGAAAAGCAGGAAAAAGCCCTGTTAAATTTGTATTTAGAATGACACATTCAAAAGAAAAGGTCACAGACGACATCTGACATTTGGGCTGGGTAAAAGAAAATAAGGTAAAAAGGTGGACTTTTGCAAGGCACATTGGCACAAAGGAGCAACTGACGTTGTGTGAACAGATGAGATAAAATTGATAAGAAAATGTCTGCAGAAAATCAGACAGCATTGGCTCCCGAGATTTGCAAAAGTAAATACACAATGCACAAGAAGAAAGAGGCCATAAAATCAGAAGATAAAGTTCAGGAAGGTGTCATTGTAAAAGTACAAGGAGAACAAGACTTTACAGAAGAAACAGGTGAAATCAAAAGTAGGAAAGACCTGAGGAAATAGGGATCTGGAGAAGGCTTTTGGAAGCACAACCAGTGAAAGTGTGCTACCACAAAGTGTTGGTGGGATGTCAAAGGGGCAGATTTAAGAGAAAAGGAACATGAAAGGATTTTATTAGATAAGTTTTCTAAGGAGTTTAGACATTAAAATGAGATAGAATATAACTATTAATGACCCATAAAATTATAAAAGTCAGTAGTCAGTTCTGGGCAGAAAACAGAAGAGAGCAACTGAAACAAAAACATTGCCAAAGGGGCCTTGCATGGGCAGGATACTTCACACTGAAAATGTTTTTGTCTAGGTTCTCCTTCCATACACAGTCTAACCTCAAGAGATATGCTAAAAAGGCAATAGAAAACTGTGCATGATGGCAATTACCTTGAAGCAATAGTTCAGTTTCAACTACAAGTTTAAAAATTATTTGATTTTTGAAAGGGCAGATTCAGTAATCTTTGAAAAAGTAAATCAATCTGTAAGCATTAAAAAGGTTTTTTCATACATCCAAAAAAAAACTCAACAAACTCAAGCTTTTTTTAACACAAGGTGCATCGTACATTCCTGATAGTAATTGTGGTCTAAGTAAAGAAGCACCAATTACTTCTAGAAGTTAAACATTCTGAAATTTCAGGTACTGAATGAGTTGCACAGATTGTACTTGGATTTCTTTTTTGAAAATAATGAGATGATATTCACCACTGGATGATTAGTAAATCACTCTGCTGGGAAGAATTTTAATGTTATTAAAAAAGACCTGGTATACCTCTACATTTATTTTTATGTATTCAAGTGGATATACACAACATTAAAATGCTGAACTTAAAAAGAAAATTTGAGTAAATGGTTAAATCCTGTTTGTTTTCTCATTCTAGTTAATAAAATCCAATAATTGCCAAGGCCCCACACTAAGTGCTATTTTCTGCTTCCATGATGCTAATAACAGAAAATTATTGTCATGGTTTTAAAATTATTATGAAGCGACAGAACAACCAAGTTTCAGGATGATACTCCAAGGAATAAATACATCATGGAAGAAAGCCAAGTGTCCATATTTATTCTTGTGGCAATTGAATGGGCATTTGCTGGTGTGGTGTAGCCCTGCACAAGTGCATTCCTGTGTCAGCACTCAGCAGAGTTGTACTAATTTGTAAACATGCTACAGGAAACAGGAGTTAAAATCTGCTTAGATATATAATTTGATATGAAACCACATCAAAGACCATCTTAATCCATCCTAAAATAAGCACGCAGCTACAAAATGTTTATCAGATAAACAATAGCTGTCATTTTGCAAGTAATCAGCAACATACTTATTTCAAGTCATCCCTGGACTAAATGTGATTTCTCACTGAGTCTATCCTGAAAATTTGCATCACTTGTAAGTAAAGCACTAACCTTTAGAGCACAGATGTTCTGACAATCTCTCTCCAACATAGTTCCATGTATCAGGTTTTAAGAAATTACTTTCCTAAAACTTTTATAAGAGTAAGCTTTTCAGAGGCTTAAGGAGAAACAAGATAAAATACTTTTCATACTTTTATTTTTTTACTTCAAGGGATAGCAATTGGTTGAAATTGAATGTAAGGAAAAGCAGTAAAATGTACTTGTTTACTACTTCAAAACCATTTTTCAGTCTTCCAGCTTTGAAACTTTCAAATATATTCATTGCAAAAAGTGAAGGATGAAAAATTCCTCCCCCAGAAAACCTTCTAATATTCAGAGCTTGAAAATAACGTAAAAGGTGAAATTATTTGTCCAAACATACACAAGTGGCAGACATCGTAAGCATAAGTATTAATCAGCACAAGAAAGCATAATATTTTACAGTTTAAAGTACTAAAATTTCATAATAGAATACTGAATCACACACCTCTGTAACTGAAATATAACTTTTTTGTTGATAAATGAACATTTAAAACCTAAAAATGTTTAATAATAATTGTTCCCCTACTTTAAAAAATCCATGAGGAGTAAATGTGTTCTAAGGGCCGTAGCTATGTAGTTTTTGACTTATGCAGAGATCAATGACTATCAGGGGATGAAAAACTTAAATAGGTCCCAGAGTAGTACCAGGTTGGAAAATTCAACACCAATGGTGTTTTAAAGAATTCTGAGACCCACTCTTGGTGTCTACAGATGAACTCCTTCTAAGCAGTTCCTTAGAGACTGAAAAATTACAAAACTAAAGACTTGGTCCACTATACCTTTATAAAATACAAGTTTAGAATAAGTTCACTGCCTTTGATGTACAACTCACTGCACACAGCATAACCTTCATTCCCCTACACTGATTTTGTTTTGTGTTACCAAAATTTAGCAAACCTTATTTACACTATACAGTCAAAATTATTTTATGGCAGTTGTGAGCTATTACCATAAGACAATTTTCCAAATTCATGAAACAGAATCTTTGCAGTGTTTCCTCTCAGAAGCAAACAAAAGAGAGAAATTATTTCTTATACTATTGGATAATTCTGATGATATAATAAGTCTTACAACTTAAAGTGTAATGAAAATGAGATGACACAAGAAAATATATGCTTACCAATAGGCAAAATAATTTCTAAAGCTCTTTTAAATTCTGCTTATTGGAAAAAATGAAAAAACACATTCATTTACTCTCAGCCATGCTGAAATCAGATTCATAGATGGAACTTTTGTAAAGGTCCAAATCTTCTCCAAAATACCAAAATATACTTCTGTAAATCCAGAAAGTAAATACATTAAATCATGGTACATAAAAGTAATTTTAATTTTTAGGAAAAAATACTCTGTCTCCTAAATTCTATGTTTACAGAACCTGCAGCAGGATGTAAATAATAAAAAACCCAAACAGATTATTTAGCATTCCATGACATACATTAATTTCTTCTTTGGAAAAAACTAGGAGGTCTCTATATTGAATAGTGTATGTGTGAGAGGATGTTCATGCAGGTGTAATTCTTAAAAACATATAAATGTTGGTTCTTATCAATTTTTTTGCAATTCTCACAAACCTTCCTTTTTGTCTTCTGCGGCAATCTTCGCTTTTGTGTCTGTTATGTCTTTGAAAGAGGCCAGAAAGAGTACGACATCTCCTTTTTCATTCTTTATAGGAACAATATCCAGTAAGCACCAGAATGAAGACCCTGCAAGGATAAAGAATGAATTTAATTCAAACAGCTGTCTTTTAGCAGAGAGAGGGGGGAAAAAAAGTGAACTGCTTATTTAGGAGGTCAGTAGTCACGGAATCACAGATGTTCAGCTCCTGTAAATCACTTTGCATCACTGGTTGAAGCTCTGTAATACTGCTTTCTCCAGACACAAGACATTAATTTAAATGCAAAATTTATCTACAGGGATCATTAATAGTGTTTAATGAAGCTGCTTACTCCTCTGAAACCATGCTTTCCTTTGAACTCTACACTGATGTTATTTCCTGGAATAGCTTTTTCTTTGTTAACTTGGCATCTGAAGAATTCATGTCTGCTATAGAATCATTCTACCTTAATCATCTGACTTGATACTCATTAAAACCTCTTGACAGAAGACCTGCTAGTCAGAGCATCATTTCACTAATACAAAGACATTTAAATTAATCAGATATCAGACTTAGAATAGATACAAACTCGTTGCACAGACAGTGAAATATATACCACACATCATCTCTAAAATTAATGTCAGCTTTACTGTCATAATATTCACCTTTTTAAGACTGAATTTGGGCAAAACTGAGTTTGACAATGTTTTTAATTATTGTCAACTTTTCTCTGTCCACACCTGCTACATAATGATGCAGTTTATAATAAATTCTTACTCTTTGCAAAGATATGTTGTTCAATTCCAATGAAACAATTCATAAGTTTTCTATCAACACCACTTGGAAGAAGAAAATATTTAATGCCAGGATGCAAGCATCCTAGATCCCACTCCCATCCATTCTGGGGTAACTCAGCCCAGGACCAGACTTTTGTCTCTTTCAGGTTTTAGATAGCAATGCTAACTACTTCCACCCACCATCAGCCCACAAATATTATTTATAAGAGATATAAGTGTTACTAGAGAGTTTAAAATTTCTGTACATCTTTATGCTTCCACAATCTGCTGCTTCACAATGTCCTATTTTTAGTGTTCATTTACAAACAAAAGTCTACTTAAATTCAGAAAAAAAAAAAAACAGGACTGGTTCCCTGCCCCAGCTGACTACAGCCAAATGATCAGCTGAGCTTTGGAGGGCTCCTTGGGCACAGCAAGCAGACCAGCCACTTCCTGCTGTGCTGTCTTCTGAAGTTTCCAGTCTTGAAAAATAACTGGGCACAGGAAGATCACAGGTAAGTTTTATAATTTAGATTTTCAAGTGGAAGTTCCCTGGTTACCTTTTGAACACTGTAGATGAGCATGATAGGTGAAAGAGCAGCTTTTCTTTTGAAGCACCACATCAGTTAAAGGTAAAAAAATTTGCTTCAAAGGAAATTCATCTGGCCTTCTGTGCCCCGATCAAACTTTCCAAGAGTCACACAGGCACCTTTGAGACTAACATTACTAGTTCAGCAATCTGGTAGAATTTCCACTTAAGGTATTTAAAAAAAGGGACATGGAGAAATTGGAACAAGAGAAAAGAAAGCTGGAGGACAGAAAAACCTGTGGAAAGAAGCAGACTTGCTTTGTATTGGGTTTAAATATTCTTATTTTGAAGACAAAGCAAGGAAAGCTTCGCTTTTAAAAGAAGGTAAAACATATCAGAATCAGAAGCAAGGCATTTCTATTGTTCTTTCTCCTACTTTGATTCTCCATTCTCCTTTTTTTTTTTACGGATTTGACGCTATTAAAAATTCTGGGGAAAACTGCTCAGTAGCATTACTGTCAGAAATGTTTTAGATAGTCACACTGTCCCAATCTGAAGTGGTCCATTCAAGGAGAAGAAGCATTAAGAAACTTTACTGCCTAAAAATAGAAACCTAAGTCTTTACAAAATACCATCATAACTTCTAAACTGGCCATACTCCTACTGGCAAAATTACTTTCTACCCAGTTGCATTCTACCAGTAGTTTCAGTGGGCAAGAAGTCTTTCTCAACTCCTTCTTCTAAACACCACCAAGAGGGCTAATGGTCTTTTCTTGCTCTTTTCAATTGTTACATGTCTTTTCTACACACACACACACACACACACACACACACACACACATACATATGCATTAGCCATTAAGACCTGAAAGAAAGTTGCAGGCATCAGGCATTTCAAACAAACCTAACTCAGTTACAGTAACATTGTCTGAAATCGTAATTTGTAGGTTTAAGGGAGTTATTACAACATAGTTAATCATTAGAGACAAATCTATTTAATATCTAATGGTTTAATGCATTGTCTCTTTTGTATAACCAAAATACAGTTTAATTCTTTAGAGGTTTGTTAGTCACCAGTGTTCACTAGTCACTGAAATTGTCCCACATCCTGTCATCATTTAGTTTCTCTCAATCATATTTTATTTTTTTTTCTTTTCTCATTCTCCTTCTCTGTAGATATATCTGAAAATATTTTGACTAAGCAAAGCAAATGTATAAAATATGGTGTGTGCCACTAAAGGAAACACAGATCCAATACATGCACAGGCTACTTCTCTCCTGAAGAGTTCCAGGCTAATACCCGGTGTGGTGGGCTGTCAGTTCTGGCTGTATTTACGCACTGAATCTTTAGAAGTTCTAAATCTGAGCTGGTGGGTTTGGTGGGTTTTTTTCTGTGTTTTAATTTTATTTGTTTTTTTCTGCCTTTTCTCTGAAAGGAGCAAATGAATATGGAGTTGTTTTCAGACTGGGTGAGATGATCTGTTTTAGGTCAGGACTAGGTCAATATAATGTTGCATTCTGTCAAGAACAGAAGAGCTCTCTCTCTTTCACTATTGAGGAGCATCCTTGGAAAAATAAACCGCAATGCAATCTGTTACATAGCTTTTACTGAAATCCAGCATCACATAATTCTATAAACCAAAAGCAGAACTTTCTTCACATCAAAAAAAAGTAGTGCCCTATTTTGTTATGGTTCTTTTGAATGCACTCGTCTGTGAGACAGAAATTCCTTCCCTGCTTCAGATGATGCATACAAAGGTTTTCTGTATTGTCAAGAGTTGCCTATCAAAGAAATTTCTTTTGGAGGTTTATTTATATACAGACTATTTTTATTGCTTCAAGCCACCACTCTTGGAGAAAGAGTCTAATCTTTCTCTTGCATTATGAAGGGTGAAAATATATTTTAATATCCTCAAGGCTTATATAAGCACATCACAGGGAAGGAGAAAAGAAACCAAATGAAGCATAATCTTATCACAAGGCAATTTGGCTATAGTCCACCTTTTATATATACAAAAAAAAGAGAATGCTTTATGGTCACTCTCTCAACCACCCTTTCTACCTTTCCTCATTTTGACAGCTAGAAGTCTGTCCTCAGACTGAAATCAAAATAAGGGTCAACAGACCACAGCATTTAAAAGGGAGATTTTATACAAAACTCTGTCATTAGAATGCCAGTAGCCTTCAAAACCAAGCACTCTTTTCACTAGAAAATAAAGCTTGCTTGAACCATGGGACAGACTGAGACCATTAGCTCTGTTGATGAGCTGTGTGCACTCACCGTATGATAAAAGGTAATCTGCAGTCATGCCCACCCCAGACAGAGCCCAATGAAATACTCAGAACAGAAATATCTTTGGTGGATATTTGGGTATTGCAGAGGTTTCATAATAAAGATATGATGTGGGATGCTCGTCTGCAAAGTTTATGTAATTCTTTAACAAAATAAATAAACTCTACACCCATCTTGTTAAAATTTTACTTCATACTTTTTAAGCGATACAAATATCGCTTTCCAATAAATACTTGGAATGAGTGCTACTCGTGCTACCCATCTTGTTAAAATTTTACTTCATACTTTTTAAGCGATACAAATATCACTTTCCAATAAATACTTGGAATGAGTGCTACTCGTGCCAAGCTATGGCTTCCTTTTGCTCTTGACAGTCTGGGAGTAGTTTTGTCCAGGAAGAAAAGCTTAAGGCTTCCTTTTACTTTTTGGCTGGTGTGGTTATATCCATTTCCAGACCCTCAATTTCTCAGGACTTTTCTTGCCACACTGCTTTCCAGAGGGACACTGAGCCACTTTATGCTGTTCCTTCTTGGAGCATTCACGGGTCAGAAATAAGAAACACAAAATTTTTTGTGATCTATCTCCACTTCTTGTGGCATAAGGAAGAGGGATCAAGCTCCTTTGAGAAGCTCTGAATCTACACATAACACACCAAATTAACCAAATGTAATGGTTCCTAGACTAAGAGCCGAAGTATCTAAAGAAAAAAAAGAAAGTTTAAATGGTTTGCATACTAAATATAAAAGTCTTGTGGCACAAAACAATAGCTCTTCAAGGAATAGTTATATATATTCATAAGAGGGCAGAATTAGGCTTCACAAGCCATCATAAATCTGGAATATTTCTTTTTGTTTAAGTAGGTTGCTTAGTAAACTAAATGCTCTTGTAGGGAGATGTAAATCAAGCCTTAAAGAAAACTATTTAAACACATCACCCTATTTCAGGGGATTCATGTAGAAGACAAAGATCAAAATATTTTCATGTAGATACTGTAATAACTTGTCAACAAGATTGATGCTAAATACTCAGCATTACAATCCTCAGTGTCTCATTGGTGGTTAATAATTATTAGCAAAATAAACCTGCATCATAACACCAGAGATATCTGAGCCTGATCATTTCCACTTTTCCACCACAGAAAGTGTGCACTTCAAGACTGGCAGGCTGGGATGCCAGACTTTGTCCGAGGAAACCAAACTCTCTCTTTCATCAGCTTACCCAAAAGTTCCCAGCCTCACTGATAACACTTCATTTTGAAAGTTAAGTGGTTTTGACAAATGTCAACATTTTGTTGAGGAGAGAAAAGTGCAAAGAAAAATGTTTAAAAAATTGCAACTGGACTGAACAGGAAAGGAAATGAGCAAGAAAACTATAGCTATACATTCTTTCTCTTTTGTAAATATCATAACTTTGAAAATTATCAATTAAAACAGCTAATGAAAAGTTCTGCTGCTTTAAGCAAATTATCACCTCATTCTTCTCCATTATCACTGCAAAAATCAAATGTATAAGTTAAAATCTATAAATTCTTTTTCTTGAATTCTGCTACTGAAGGTTCCAGCTTATCTGCTACACCTAGTGCCATTCTTTGATCAGAAAAAATTACAAAATTAAGAGCTCATGTGGGCTATGATGAAACTGACTTACATGGGAACAGGTTGTTGATTTAGATTTTCATACAAGTGGCAAAGAAGACTCAAGAACTTGTTTCCCCTACTTCTGTGTGACCATCAGATAACACTTGTATCCTGAAAGTCTCCTTACAAGTTTTAACAATCAATGTAATCTATACCAAAATGGATTTGTAATCCATTGATGCATCCAAAATGGATCCATTCCAAAATTTATTTACATCTCAAAGCAGAATATAGTTGTGTCCCAAGAATTTGGTACATGAAGATGATAGTAAGATACTGTAATAACAAAGCAAAAATTGTATTTCAGTATGAATAAGTAGGGAATTAATAATCCTGTGGAGTTGATTTAAAACTTGTTAAAAATAGCTCCCCAATCTTCTATTTTCCCTATGGAGTACCATGTGCAATTATTCTAATCTATTACATCTCATCAGAGATACACAAATCCATCCCTTCATGTCTTCCCAGCCTTTTCTGTGCCCGGCTTCAACCTGTGCTCTGTCCCTTCTGCTGCCAGGTAATCCAGTGTCTTGTATGTCTCATACTGTCCAGCATGTCCAACTTTCTCTGCCATCTCTGCCATGATGGAGAGACGAAAAGAGGGAAAAGATGCCCTAAGAGAAGACCCTTTTCAACACAGCAATATCCTATCCTTGCCTCTCCTGCAAACTGCCAATGATAGGCAGAGAGAAGCTTAATTCACAACCCCAAATTTTCTGTATGTCACTTTTTGGACACAGACTGTCAGTGTTATGGCAGCTCCTCGTTTGAGTGCATGTCTTTTCCAGCCTTAGTGGAACAATGCATGCAACAGCTAGTTCAGTCTCCAGTGAATGTTTTATACAACTGATTTATGAACTCCAGCACATCTACATTTCAGCTTTGTTTATTCAGCTTTCTGGTCTTTCCTTGTATAGCACCACTATCTTCCCTAGTTAATAAAACCATTTCAAAATCCTCTAGTTACCCTGAGTTTCCTTGAACAAAAGCAGAGAACTAAGCAATGCCTTTTAATGCCATGTGAGATGCATTATCCTTAAGTGTACCACTTTCTTTTTGTCCACCCTAATTTCCTTTTCCTATCTCCATCCAGATTAGAAAAGAAAATGACATTTAGGGAGATAAGTACTTCCCTGATGTAATACATTTACTGGGTTGCAGTTATGACAATTAGCAAAACACACAGGATTATCTAAAAACTAAGTTAAGTCAGTGAGATGCATTCTGTTTAAATGCAAAGAGCTTCAGGGCAGACTCATAAACATTATCAGTTTGCAACTTACTTTTCCTCCCCCTCCAATGATAATTACTTTGTCACAGTTATATTAGTACAGGGCATTCAGCATTTGTCAACTAACTCCTGAGAAAATACTAATTGAGACAATACACTTATATAAACAAATATACAACATCTATGGCTAAAATGAAAAATAACCCAACCAAACAAAAGCAACAGAATAAACAAAAGAGAGTTTCTTCAATAACTTAATACAGGCTGCTTCAGAAACAGTCAGGCTCAATCCTTCCTAATTGAAGTAATGAAGTAAAGTTTAGTCTTTACTTCATTGCTTTCACTCAAGCAATTTCCAAATAAACCAAATTTTCTTTCCATTGAATATTGTAGTTTTGAAATCTATTGTTAAAACTGTGTTTATAACCTATGATCCTTATTCCTTTTGGACTTTCAGGGTCAACAGGTAGCTATAAACACAGCAGTAAATATGATTTCTCAGCCTACTGAGGGATGCACTCCTGAAAAGAAGGCAAGAATTTTTTTTAAAACAAGATGATCATATACAATATGTATGTCTAGATATATATTCGTATATATATTCATATGTATTATATATTCGTATATATATTCAATATGTATGTCTAGATATATATTCGTATATATATTCATATATTCATTATATATTAATAAAATGTATTTATTATTCAGAAATTTCACCTTATATTTTCACATCTGAAGGAGTTAAAGCACACATTCACCTAAACATAAACTTGTTTTCAAATTACATTATTTTGCTTTTAAGCTCATTATTCTATTATCTGAAAAGAGAGACTTCAAAGATAATGTGAAATTGACTGCAATCAAAAAACCCAGCAATCTCCAAACAGACCACTACACCTGTGAAAAAAAATTCACATTTTCAGTTTCAAAAAACAAGCGATAATTATATAAACTCAAATATCTGCAAAATAATTTTGTGATTCTCACTTTGTTGTCTTTAGCAGTGGCAGCCCCTAGAAACAGAAGTCTGGAATCTGCAGAATGGGAGATCTCCCAGCACTGGAAGAGGTGCTGGCTGTAACCTTGTGCTTATTCATAAAGATTTCTAAAGGCATGACATGGAGAAAAAGGGGATTCTACTGGTTACTCATGCACTTACATTGAAAGGCTACATTTTAGAAACTGATCAAGTTATTCTACACTTCTTCTCCCACACGGTTTGGTCAGAAAATATTTTGCTTTATAATCCTTGTGTATAATCCTTGTTTTATTTGTTCATATTATTCAGAAGTTTTCAGCAAGTTTAGAGGTTTTCTGTTGAGGCTGCGATTCAAGAACTTGAACCTGTACTTCACATGCAGTACTTGGGCACCTTTCTGGAAGGAGGGGGCTAAAGCTGGGGCCTGAGATGGAGCTGAGTCATGGATCTGAACTGATAATCCCACCCTGTCAGGTCCAAGGGTTTTGTACAGAAGGGTTTTGAAACACACACTGAGCAATTATGTAACGTGGTAGAGAGGATTAATCTTCCCAATTCACCACTTGAGTCCATGTGAGCACATGCTGTAAACAGTCTCTGAGCCTGTCCAATGAAATTATAGTAACCCCACCAGTTGGAAAGCAGCAGGTTTTAAGCTTCTCGTAATTTAACTGCTCTATGAAATCAAACTGCTTTTGCAATTTCCTACCCAAATCAGTGGGAGGGTTCAGTAGACAGTGCTAACATGAGCCTCCTATCACCTTCCAAAACTTATGGAGCTAAAGCAAGAAACCATCACGGTGGTCAGCACAGGGGGGGGCAAATAGTCTGCATCATAATCCAGAATATGGATTTAGGGATCAGGGACAAAATAAGGAAATGCCAGCCAAAGAGAGGCATATGGTCATTGGGAGAAATGACACTTTGAACTTTCTTTATCCAAAGAACAGCCTAACTCTTGGTGAAGCACAGGCACCCAAGTCAGCTTTTAGCCAAAGCTTGATTTAAATCTCATAAAAAAAAATAAAAGGCAGCAGACTCAGTGTGGCCATAAAATTGTGAGAAAAAATTTGAATAGAAAGGTGACTAGTCTGATGTCTTATGAACATCCTACTCCAAATTTAATACCAATATCTCTTACTAGAAATGGCTGCATAAAAAGTAGCACAATGTCTTTTAAAAACTAAAAAAAAAAATAGCATCCAGCAGTACCAACAGCCATTCATGCCAGGTGCAGCTGGAAGCCCAGGGTGCCTGTGTGGAAACAGGTTAGCAGTGGAGGGCAACAAGTTGTAGCAATATAACAAGGAACAGGAAAATTTCACACAGATTTATTTACATATCAATGTGGTTCTAGAAGAACAAGTCTTTTCTCAGTGAATTATGCTTTTAATACATCGTGCTGCTGCTGAAAGGAGCTATTAGCCAATATCACTGTGAATGCATCAGAGCGACGTATCAGCACTGTCAGTGAGCTGCAGCCTTGTTGATGTCTCATTAAATTCTAGAAAAAGACCTCCGATGGTTTAGATCACATTGTACACAGGGGATTTTGCTGCCTTTTTTTTCTTTTGGCTTATAACTGAAATTCATCCCCATGCTTTGTCTTCTTTAAGGCTTTTGCTGACCACTTCACTGAGGCCTCTGTAAAGTTTCAGCCAGGGCACTACAGAGGAGCACAAGCCTGCTCTGTCTTCCTCTTCTGCTGCAGAAGCTGGGACTGTCTCTAAAACATCAAAACATTTCAGAGGTACACATTACCTTTCATCAGAAGCCATGGGTCAAGCAAATGAAGGATTTGGAGAGAAAAGGAGACAAAAGTTCCCTATTCTGTGAAACAGAGGAAATTAAGGACATGTCCTCTGTCTATATTATATACTGCTTTTTAAAGAGGAAGACTTCCCAAAAATCAGTGAAATTTTCTAATGATTAATGAGTTATATGAAAGGGAGAAATGAAAAAGAACAAGAAAACAGAAGAAAAAAAGAAAAAAAAAGAAAAAAGAAGAGAGAAAGGAGAAAGCAAAATAAAAAAAGAAAATATTCTTTTATAAAGTTACAAATTGTTTTTTATGGCTCAGGTAATTGCAATTAGATATTACCTTCAGATTAATTTTTCAGTGTTGCTTGCTTTTTTTTATTTCCTCCTCCTGTATTTTGTACTATAATTTAGCAAATGTGAGCAAGACAACCACAAAAGCTTTTTAGCTTTCTTATTTTTAGATGAGGTTTTCAAGGCAGAGAAGCAGTGGTGCAGCAGTGAGGCCACATTGCTACAAACTGCTCTGTCAAGCAACTTGTCAAGGGGCTTTCTCTACATTAGTAAGTAGAAAATTGTCACTAAAAACTAGTAGAAAGCAGTCACAAGAAAATTTGGGTCTCTGTACAGAATTTTTTTTACAGTCAGAAAATTCTAATAAATGCCTCTTTTCTTAATGCTGGGCTTACCTTCCAAAAGATATGGTGTATTTCAGGAGTTTGTTAAAGAAGGCAGATACTTTCTGGAGAGAAGCCTGAGGAAAATCCAATTTTCTTTCATTTCAAAAGAAATTAATTTCTCTTCAATTTCTTCATAATTCTTCTACGATTTTAAATAACATTGAATTCTTTATCTAAAAAAAACCCCATTTTCTGTTTTCTTAATGCAAGGAATGCATTAAATATATATGGTGTTGTGTAGCCTTTGCTATTCTCTAGCCAAGTTATTCAACCACAAACATGGCAGAGGCAATGGATGGTGTCTCATGGCCTGAGCCTTATTTCATTTACCTGTGGCTGTCATTGCTGACTTCAAACAGCTTTTTGCCAAATTAATCCAGGAGCTCCTTTCTCTAATCATACTCTGCCCATCTGAAATACCTTAATCCCAACCTTACAGATATGGATACAGCCTTACCAAAACAGATATTCTCATGCAATGATGAGAAGAGATAAAATACTTTCATTTAATCTTACTGACTTGTAATAAATGAAGAAATAAATACTGAAATTGAATACATTGTATCTTCCTCACCTTACAATTTACTTACCAAACCTTTAGGGACCAAGAACATGCCTAAGACATAAACCAGAAAGTGTTTAAATCAGTGTACACATAGAAGCTGACAAAATGTCCCTTGAGTCCTGGTTAAGTGTCACAGACAAAGTAAACTCTGCTTGCAACCAAGTCCTGAGGCACCTTGTAAAGACAGTCCCAGCAACACCTGCTTGCTCCAGTCCTCTGACAGTAGGGGGTTTTTAACTGTGCACAAAGGCTTGTGCAAACAGCCCTTTTACTGGGGTGCACAGATATGATGGCCACCACAGTGGAGTCTCACAAATGTCCATAAATCACAAGAGGCCACTGCTGATTACATTGTGTTTCACACAACTTAGACATACACAGAAAGGGGCCAATTTCCTTTCAGTGAAGGAAGGCTGTGGAATTATTGCATGTTTTAAAAGGTTGTATGTAAGCACAGACCACTTTTCAAACACTACAAACCTAATTTTGATACAAAGGAAGTAAACCTGATGGGGTCATAGGGGACCCAAGCTGTGACCTTCTCAGCAACTGAAGATGGAGAGCTTAGACTGGACTAAGTCACTGATTATAGGGCTTATTGTAGCATTATCTCAGGCTGTAATAGAAAAGGAAAAACACCCACATAGCTACTTAATTGTATGTCAGTTTGAGGAAATGTAAAGACCTCATTTAACTACCTGTACTTGCTATTGACAAATTTCAGAAGAGGTCTGACAGGGAGAAAAATAAGGGTTTATTTAAATATAATTCCACAGCGTAGTGTCCAACTGCTTTTAGATTGTTCTAAACAAGAGATCTGGGAGTGAACATTTTTCTCACAACTCACTTGAATTCCAAAAGGTTAATTTGCATTTCCATTATCATAATTGACAACTTAATTTATTGCAGATGTTTTAAAGAAAATGTAGAAATAGTAACAGAAAAAAAAAGTTAAAAAATCAGCTCCTAAGCAATATAATTTTAAAACTTTCTGAAGAAGGCAACAATCATAAAATCCTTGTCTTTTAATAGTCATCTTTTCTGATTGTCTTCAAGAAACTAATATAGCTCTGTCAAAGAAAAAGCAAGAAACTTTCTGAGGAACCAAAATAAATACTGAAACTATGATGAAAAGTATATTTTGAGTTGAATTTTCAAAAGACATCTCTCTCTGAAGCTGCTGTATCTGCTGCCATGGTTCTAATATGGCTCTGTTGCTAGCATGGCAGAAAATGCTCAGGATGAGGAGTTACAACCAGTTTATCTTATTCTAAGAATTCATTAAAATTCCCAAATGAGAACACACATAGAAAAGTTTCTTATCTACTTCTTGTGGTCTCAGGAGATTGGTCAGAGCACAACTGCTTAAGATCATTTTTCTCTTGAAATCCAAACCCAAATGACAATGAAATACTGTGGTTCATCCAACACAGAGAAATAACCCACTTTATTCAGATTCCTGCCCAGCCTCTTGCACACCACTCCTGCTGCAGTATCAGCTCAGAGCAGTGTGGAATTTCCATAAAACTGCATGTGGATTGCTGGGGTTGCTTTAGTTATAGCATTCATTCCTTTAATTAACAATTACTGAGCAGAGGTGTTATGTGAATTCTTTAATGATGGTTAAATAACTGTGAAAGATCCATATTCAAGCTTAATAAATTCGGATCAAAGCTGCTTGTTTAGAATGAACAGTCTAATTTAATGATAAAAACTGAATCAGCTTTGAAATAAGTTTAAATCAAATTTAAAATATTGAAAAATGTGACAATTAAGGAGTAGATGCATGTTGTTTTGTAACCTTGAATGTCTGCCCCAAAAAACAGGACACATATGATCTACATTTTAGACCAATCCAGAAGAACCAACCAAGAGTAAGTTATTGTATTCATACATCCATGTCTCTCATAGTAATTTTTTATCATAATGTTATACTAACTATTGAAATTTCAAGAAAAATTCTGTGAGCTCAGAATTACCCCTGAGGCTTAGAAGTGCTCTTTTGGTCTTGTAGTTAGGCCAACAAAGCAAAGCTGTGCTAAATAGCAGACTAAAGGCAGATGGGGGTTCCCTTCTGCCGCCCTAAAGCCCAAACAGGACATTGAAACATGGCCCTGTGATAACTAGGCACTGCTAGCTACTTGTCTCCCACTGATCTATATTCCTGACATTATACGAGCCCAAAAAATCAATGATTTTCTATATTGGATATGCTGGAAAGTATCCACACAATCATTTCAAGGATATTATTCCCAAAGTTCTTATGTCTGAAAATATTTTTAAAACATTTTTCTGGACCAAAACAAAGCTGAATAAGCTTAACAGCCTCAGAAGTTCAATTTTTTCTCTGAGAAAAGCCCCAAACCCAACCCCAAAGCAAAAACATTTAGCTAAAATGGCTGACTTGCCAAATTTGGAGCCTGTGCTTTGCAGCTCTATTGAAAATACAAGATTATTTTTTAAGATAAATTTAGCTTTTACACAAGAAACTCTCATGTTATTTTAATACCTATTAATTTCTGTTACCCAGTGGTACAGAAGCACATGGAAATGAAAACTATAATGGGCAGTTGGGTAAATTTATTCTTATTCAGAAAATGTATTGGGGAAGCTTCCAGTCAAATTATGCAGAGGGATGCATGTAGGATGTATAGTGGGAATTCTTTTAGCCTCAACAATTTCTCTTTATCTATTCATCTGTGATTCAGCTACTTCTCTGATAATTGACCTGCAATCTCTTTCTGCCTGTGTTAATCATAGCTATTGCAGATTTGAAGCACCTCTTTAAACGTAATGGAACCACAATTTATCATTCAGGACAAAGACGATGAAATGAATGTCTCAGCTTTATTTCTTTAATTTAAATACCTTGAAATATCTTCTTATCATGCCCAGTTGTTACTATAGAATACTGGAAAAAGCAGTTCTTATCCTTCCAGGTTAAAACAATTTTCCCCCTATATCCAGACATGTTTTACAACTTGGAACTACTTTAATTGAATAACCTTCCTGAAAACATTTCAAGAAACTTTTTGAGTCTCTTCTATATGCTAAAAAACAAAACCAAACATACTCACACGCTCCCAAGCCTCCCCAAAAAGTCAAGACAAGGAAGCATTTAGCAGGAGCTTCCAGATCAAATTCAAACTTTCATAGTATGAGGAGCAGCAATCATGAACACAAGCCAACTAAACAACATTCTTCCTTTTTTTTGTAAGTGAAACTGAAGCTGTCTTCTCTCAACACTCCAAATCACTTTGCTGTAATTATGCAGTAATCACTTTTAGAAAATAAGTTTTTAAAGCATATAATAGCAGTAATATTATTTGAAAGGAAAATGTTTCATTTATAAAGACAGAAGAAGAGAAAACCTATGAGGAAATGTGGTCTAGACATATGCCTATAAACTCTAGCCATATAATAAAATAGAAGGTGATACTCAACACCCATGGATCCCTTGAGTCCATGGATCACTCTGCTTCTGTTATCATGGTTGAAATCCTGCCATTATCTCAAACTTAGTGTCACCTGTTTGAAGATCAAATGAATGTGGCAATAGAAATATATGGAATAAGTGCACTGATATAAATCAGAGGAGCTGGGAAGTGTGCATCATGGCCTGCTGTCTTCTGTGCCTCACACATCTTGACTATGAAATTTTTCTTATGAATGTCTCGCCATAAGAGTCAAAACTGCTGGTGCAAATTGAAATTTCTAATAGTCTATGGGGTTGTTAATGCCTGGAAATTTTCTTTATGTGACAATACATACTTGAATATAAATTTTTCACTTTCTGAAAGTTGTTATTATTTTGTTCATGTGTAATAGGTGTTGAGAAGAAATCACATGGCTCATTGAGACATTCGAGCATTTTACTGATGGCATTGAAAAATTTACGTATCTTATTTTGTGGTGAATATGAATATTTTCATTCCAAATCCAACATTAAGAGGTAAAAACTTCAGTATAAGAAAGAGCAGAAAAAAGAATGTCATAGTGACTGCAAAAACTCTCACAATGTAGTTTAGAACCCTGAATTTAATCTGTGCAGCTTTGTAACATGTTTATATAAAATCAATAACACCACTATAAACATGGTCTCAATTGTACCTTACTGTCATTATTCAAATCTATTCTCATAGGCTTGATGATAGACAACTAAATTGTTACTTAGAAATGAACATTATATATTATATGCATTTATGCTAAGTTTCTTTCTTTATGACTAACAGAACCAGAAAGAAAGACTTACCATTCTTCTTATAGAACATGATTTCTCCTTTAAATTCTGTCTTTTCCTCCAACGATTTCTCAATTTGAAGAATCATCTGCTCATTTGTTTCAGCACCAAGTAAGAATTTACAGCTGCAGCTCTTCTGCATGACTTCAGTCCGTGCAAATCCAGCAAGCTCACAGAAGCCATCAGAGCAGTAAACAATGGGGAATCCCTTAGCCACCTGAGCATTTGCAAGGATAAAGTTACTATCTGCAGAAGAACACAAAAGTAAAATATGAATTAAAGTCTACATTCTGCACTGCTTGACAATACTTTCTATAACATCATAAGGCACAACTGGACAGATATTGTAAAGCAAAATCCCAGCTGCCTGCAAACAAGAATATAACTTCTGGTTTCAGACTAGTATTCTGAAATTAAGTCAAAGATCTAGTCCACAGATCATATACAATAGTTCTTCATGGCTTTGTACAGTTTGCCTCATTGTGTCCTCAAGGAATACTTTATGATATTTGCCTCTAAGATAGATGCCAACACACTGAAACAACCACTTGACCAAAGACTGGTGACAAATATCAAAATTTTGGAGAAATTTCAAATGTTATGCTGCCACTCAGACTACTCTGCAGTCTGAACAGACACAGCTACAAAATAAAAAACCCAAAAATCTCAACAAGATGATGGTGACCTATGTAAGCAAATTAATTTATTCTATACAATTTTGTGAGAGAATCCTTAAAAACACAGTTGAGTGACACACCAGGCTGCATGGAATTAGGGAGATTCTAAACTACAAGGAATTATTTGTGTTTTATGGGAGGTGGGGTTGATTTTTTTTTTTTGTTTGGTCTGTTTGTTTTGGTTTTTGTTCGGTTTGTTTTGGTTTTTTCATTTGTTTGTTTTTGTTTTCTTTGTTTTTGAGGAAAAAAGATTTCATTCAAAATCAGTCACCTGTCTTTTAGAGCCCCACCATAGTTCTCCCATATGAAACAAGCACATCAAAGATTCACCATTCTGTTATACTTAATGCTCTTTACATTTCTTCAGCATGTTTAAGCTGCAGCTATTATGTATGATACATTCAAGAGTAGAATATTGACATGGACATCAATCAACCAAATGTGGTGCCCTAATTTGATTTCAAATCTTCAGTAAATCTAACTGTTGAACCTCTTGGCAGCCTAATAGCTTGTTCCCATCCCTCTCTGAAATGTTTTTGAAGGCTTTGTACCTCAGAACTTCATCTCCATGCCATGTCATCAACTCTGACCCTTTACAGCATTTTTCAGTTATCAGGGACACCCTTTCCAGATAACATATGAACATCTCATACAGGTGTTTTGCCTGTGTGTCCTTATCTTGAAGTGAAAAAAGAAGTTTTATGGGCAGAATCTCTCTACATTTCACATGGAGGGAGGAAAGACTATTTTTTAGCCATTGCTTGTTAAGGAATGTTTACCTTACAGCTTGCTAGCAGGAGCTTAGGAGCAGTCTAGTCCCAAGACAGACACCTCTTATTTTTCAGACTTATGAGCAAGTGAATTATTGTGTATGTATTAAGGGGAAATACTATTAACTAATCCATAATCCCTTGATAAATATTCATAAATTGAAAGAGAAAGAAATGAATTATTTTAATGGAAAACTCAGGTTGATATACCTAATTCCCATACAGTATTCCCATATGTATTATTTATGATCGGGAAGGGAGGAACAGAATCCATACACTAAAATAGAGGAAAAATAAGTCTGTTTTTCAATTTGAACTGTCACAAGAGTTCTACATTTGTGAAATCCCAAAACCCAGCTATGTTACTCTTTAATTACCCAAGGGATAAAACACTATGACTTATACTGCTTTCAGTATTTTAAAGACAATGGAAGTTTATTAAATGACCAATTTTCTCTCAAGACTTTCCTTCAGTTACCCACATTTGGTACAGATTTAATTAAATCCTTTCAATAAATGATTGCTACGTTAAAACAGTCTTTTCCCATTTACCAAATAATGTGTTTTTAAAATCCGTTCTGGTACAGTGCAGTGCTTGACTTAGCCTGTCATTTTTATTTGCCTAACTGGGGAAAAAGTATCATTGCCATTCATGCACTAACATGCTGCTGCCCCTGTCAACACAAAACTAAATCCCCACACTGCCAAAAGAATTAAAATCATATGCTTGCAATGCATAATAAAAGTGTGACAGTGCAAGACCTGCAGATCATTCATACCAAATATATTTATAGCTGGCAAATTAATTTACTGCTCTGATTCTTGTTGTTTACAATACAATTATGTGATGCAAAGCCTGATGTGGTTTTTTTTTTTTATATTTTTAATTCTAATTGTTGAGAGTTGTATGAAGTAGAATCTGGAACACCAAGAGGACACAAAAGGTGGAGAGGATGTGCAGTAGTGAATGAATGTCATTATGAACAGGAATGTCATTATGAACACTGGAGCTTACCAAGCATACCATGGTTTTATGAAAAATATAAGGTGGCCAAACTCTATTGTCAGTTACACCAAAATGAACCTGGAACAATTGTGGTTGCTTTAATATTCATGGAATAAACCAGTTTACTTATAAATGCCAATCCAGTACCAGCTAGAATAACAATCTTTCTCTTAATATCAGCAGGTTTGTAAGCCTAATTTTACTGAACTTTTTGGAGGTTTTTTTTTTAATTCATGCTTAAGAAGAGCAGCAAAGCATCAGGAAAATGCAATCAGAATAATATTTGCTGCTCTTCTTGAGCATGAATTAAAAAAAAAAGAGAGATGCACCTATAATCTCAAACTAAGGGACATATCTAAATAATTTGTTGAAAAAATTCTTGTCATACTAAAAAGGACCAGGAAATATTATGCCCAGTAATTACATGTATCATCCAATTCATCAGCAACATTTATAAAGTGATTAATATTTACCTATTGGATAAAGAAAATAAAAAAAAGCCCAACAAACCCATACCTTAAAATATTCTGGTTAAAAGTTCGTTTAGTTAATTTAATTTATTAAATTTATTTTTATAGCTTCAAATCTTTAATATCACTTGCTATTACTTGTGTATGTAAAACATTATAAAATATTTCAAAAAAGCAAGTATTGAGGGTGAAATTTCTATCATTCAGTCTTTGTTGCGACACAAATAACAAATCCAGCGTTTAATTTCATGATCTTCAATGATGACTAGCTGGATTTTTAAACCTAGAGTAAGATAAGTGAAATATTCTTCAGAATAATTTATTAGAAATTCATGGACTGGAAGGCAACATATTTTCTTATTTTTGAACTTGCAGTAGGAAAGTTGCAATGAGTGATACTAACGTCTTGGTTTGTATATTTTGGTATATGTTTGTGTGTAGATTGCAAGGCTTCCATAATATTATAGAGGTTGTTGAATTCCATATTATGCTTTCAGCACATTGGCTTGAATATTAAGTTATTTTATTGATCAGGTTGGTTGATCAGCAGACAATATTAGATTACTGGTGGATGTTTCCTTTTAATTTCATTTTTAGATAAGAAAGTACATCCAAGCAAAATACTTGATCTATTGCGAAAGATGTAACTCTGAGCCTTTGGAGCAACAGAGCAGAGCTGCTGAAAATCTGTGTAAGAAAGAACAGATTTGGAGTATTGAGGAATAAATCCAGTGCAGGTAGATCAGTTTGCCAACTGTTCAATGCAGATTGAACCTCGAGTGGGAGCCAGAGATAAGAGACCATGAGCCACCAACCCTTTGGGTAGCAAAGGGTGAAAGATGGGTGGATGTAGTCTGGGAGATGCAGCAGGAGCAGAGGACTCAGGAGAAAGAGAGACTTGTGTGAGGAGAGACTGTGAGGGTATAAAATCCTTGGGTTTCTTTTGCTGAGGGTCCTCCTTGGAGGCATCAGCTGGGGCTGTTTCTGTGTTGCTGCATGATAAACAAAAGTCTTTATGGAAAGAGTCATCTGAGCTGTGCTCTGGGAGAGCTGGGGTGGATCTGGGAAGGAAACCTGGTCTGACTGTGTGAGTGTGGGGTGGGAAGGGAGTTAAGCTGACACTTGTGGGGTCACTGGAGCCACCCAGAGGGAAACGGCCTCAGTGCCAGCAGTGAAAGTCTCTGAGCTGGGAGTGATACTGCCAAAGAATGGGCAGACTGGATGCTTTTTTAACCACTTGACCCTAGGTTTCAGCTCAGAAATTAAGTGGTGTAAGTCTCTGCAAAATAAATTTTAAAAAAATTAAATTGGATATTTTTATATTAGCTTTGGGTAAAAATTCTTGATTTTTTGTCCAAGCCTGCAAGAGCTGTTTGAAGGATGATTTAAAAGTGCTTCTGCAAAGATGGGAAAAGAAGCCTAAACACAAAATATCCAACATTCACGAGGCTTTCCTTTAGCAGCAAGTCAGCAGAGATGGATGAATGTGAGAGAGGTCCCTGGCTTGCCAGCGTAATTTAAAAGCAGATTTCTTTCATTTGTGATTCTTTTACTTTAAGCTCATTTTCCATGAAGATCAAGTTACTTTTTCACATGAAAGTTTGAAGGAAGACTATTAGGAGCTTGCATGCCTGCCTTCATTTCAGAAGTAGAACATACTGGAGAGGATAGGACATTGATCAATGGAAGACTCATGTGGTTTTCAGAAGTCTCTGCCAGAAACACAGCATAAAGCCAGAGACAATCAAATAAGATGAGCCAGGACCATGACAACTGTACCTTCAATCACAGGCTTAGACAATGTTGCCCTGTTTCAATGATGTGATACCCAAAAATCATAACTGGAGCAACAGAAATTTAGATCTCATGCTATCTTATACAGAGAATCTTGTTCAGCAAACATCCCATGATAGAGTTTTAGAATTGAGATAATTAAAGAAAAAGGCTTCATGCAATACTCTTCCGTCTAATTAATGCCCACAATTTATCTGGCTGTTTGTAATGACACTGTGTTACATTTATACTCTGCACTCCCTTCATGAATCCTACTGTCACATCCAGCAAAAAATGAAAAAAGGATTTTTGCTTTAATACTGTGGCTATGTCTGCGGTAAATCTCATCATTGTGCTTCCCCAGTTCTTTTCAATCAAAGTCCATAAGTTTTCATGAGGAGAACACCTGACTTCTTTTGCAACTGAGAAAAGCCAACAAGTGTTCTAATTTTAAAAGTTAAATTATTTAAAAATTAAAGAGGAAGAAAAAATCCTACAACAGAAAAAATCTTTAACAATCGAAGAAGCTGCATTAAATAAGCAAGTGACTCACATAGTTACTCTACATATTGTAGAGCAGTCTATAATTCTTCTAGATAAAAGGATGTACTACTCTTAAATTTGATTCCACAGTTTGTACACAGACAACTTAACAAGGGAAATCTCATTCCAGGTTCATGCAAATTACCGTGACAGAGAACACGACCACATTAACAGTTAAGATTACTGATTAATTGAATGATTAAAACAGTGCATGAAAACATTTGGCTTTATGTCAGCACATTTAGATGCAAGTGAATTTAATTAGAGCTCAAAATCATTTGCCAGATAGAGTCCTTTGAATCTGATTAAGACCAAGATGATTTTTATAATGCATACACTTCCAGACATCAAAATTCTTTTGAAACATCTCAGTACAGTTGACTGGGTCTCTAATGTGAGGTGAAGATTTATCTAGATCTAAATAAAAAAAAATTCTGATTATAATGATATTTTCTCCCACTCTTCACTGAAAATGAATTCATATTCCAATGAATTTATAGTAGTACAGTGAGAGGAAAAACTATTGCATTATAAAGTACAAGTATGGACTTATGAACAAATACCTACTACTGTAACTCACTGTAACCTTTATAATTGATTTAATTGGCCTATTAATTTCATTACAAGGATTCATAAAATTGGGTAACGGCTACAAATTTAGAGTTATGAATCAGTATTTGAAGAACCCAGACCTATGGACTCAGCTAAAGGGGTGGGCTTCCATAGGTCCCACTTGACCTGAACTGACAGGAATAACTTACAGTAAGTGGAAAAGTTCTGAATTCAGCAGCTAAGAAATAAACTTTTCACTTTATATTTACAAAATAATATTTAGTCTGACAGTGAAAATGCTTTACTGTATGCGATATTTATAGCTACAAGAGTTAATCTGCAATGCAGTTTAGCATGGAGATATCTAAGCAAATTTTGGACATCTGGTTGCTAAATCATTTTATTGATAAACACAAGATCTTAAGCCACTTAAGGGACTCGGTGTTTAACAATCTCCAACCCAGCTTTCTTTGTCATTAGTGCATCAGGTCAATACTGGAATAATGACTGCAGCTTTCTGCATGACCAGTAAAATTACCTACTCCTGTAGGAAAGCAGACCAAAAAGCCAGACTGTATCAGAGAGAAACAAAGTGAGAAACAAAAGCAGTAGTGAACCTCGTGGTAAACTGGGCTTCTGGCATCTTAGTAAGGAAAAAAATCATTTGTTCCTCCATTAGAAATCTTCGTGCATGTTCCTATTGCTTTTCCAATCTCAGTATCATTTGAATCTACCTAAACTCTAAAATACAAGACTGAGAAGGACTTGGTTGAAATAGTAGTACTGCTGTGGCTGCTCATTTATCATCACAGAGCACCTTTCAAATAAACAAGCAGTGCAATTGTAAAGGGTGGACTATATTAAAGGAGAAAAACTTTCAGTAGAGATGACTTTCAAATTCTTCAAAATTAGGCTCCACTAGCAGAAGCAAATAGCTACATCTTTTCCTCAGAAGGAAATATTAATTAGTCTAAAATAAATCTTTGCTTTTGATTTTATATTTACCTGGAATTACAAACTTACATATGTCAACTGAATCAATGCTGCAACAAAATATTTCTTTTCCCACTCTATTTGGATATTTAAAAAAATTATTTTTCAGTAAAAAAATATTACATTATATTTGATGAACTTTATTTGTGTTATTGATTGTGCAGTGACTGCCAGTACACAGTGCAGATGTAACAAAAAAAGCTATATTGCAGCTGTCAAATATTTACATGCCAGTTTCATAGGCATTGAAGTTACAAGTAAAACAGCACATGGAACTGGGAAAAAAAAACAGAAAAATGAAGATATTACCAATCAAGAGACAGACACTGCAACTCATGACACTCACACAGCATGTTGTGAAAATGTTCAGTGTCATCCAGAAGTTACTTTCTGGGTGCTTGTTTTTCTGACAGAACTGAACCCTATATCCCTCCTGAGGGAGTTCAGCTGCTGTACAGTGCATTTTGTGAGTGCCCACTGCACAGCAGGGTGCACAGGTTCACATTTCCAAGGGAATCATGTTTTGCAATTTCTCCAATAAAATACATGGAAATTTTAAGTTCATCCACTAGGCAGAAGAACCATTTGTTTAGCCCAGCAATAGTCGATTTGCTGTTTGTTTTGGTTTCCCAACTGTTCCATTGATTTAAGATTCACCTGGAATTTAGAAATGGACTAGCTACAAATCAAACTAACACATAGGGTTCTCATAAACTCAAATCATATAGCCCAATGATTTAAGAGCCTGGGACCATGACTTGCTTTCAAGTGTTCAACTGAGAAGATTTGCAGACAACACTCTTCCTGAATAGAAATATTTTCAAGGGCCACATTATCAACAAATATTTATTAATGTGATCCGACCTTCCTTTGTCAGTTGTCTGAAGAAGAAATGAAATAAGGAGTTGAAAGCTGTTTTGTTTACAGCCGTATTAAGCACTATGCCATCTATTCACAATTGGTGCTTGGTTTACAGGAGTACTAAATTTTCACCATTTCATAATACTTTGTGGGTTCAGAATCCTAAACATGCCTTTACTACACACATGCCTGATGTACCTATTTATAATGATATTGCAGTGGATAACCCTTTGAATATTTGCGCTCAATGTATGCCCTGCTACTGATAGTGCAATACATGAGCAGGCATATGTTACAGATTCTGCTAAGAGAGCTAGTGAAGGAATACAGGGAAAAAGATTTACCAGGCATTATTCTTGCACAAGTGAGAGGAAGAACATAAGGTAAACATTTTGAAGCCAGTGTGAAATGGCTTTGAAAGATCATGTTCCTGGCTCTTTGAAATCTAATGCTTTCTTCTTATGAGACTATGTTAATTATGGAATGGTATCTCAGGGACTTTGAAAATATCTTGATTCCATCTAAACTGGAAACAAGAAACTAAATTTCTTTATAATGTGATGATGTGAAGTTCAAGGACTATTTACCTGTCATTGGGAAAGTTTCATCTTATCAGTTGAAGTGGATATGGTCTGGAAGACTCAAAGTACCTGGAACTTTTTGCAGTAAAGGACCACATATATGAACACACAGCGGAATTGCCAGGGTTTTGAAATTACTTTTGAGATTTCATGGAAATTTGTTTCCCCTTTAAAGTGACCATGTTAAAAAAAGTGTGGCTTCTATAAATCCTATATAAAAGAATGTCATCAGTAAGGACATAAAGCAAATTTTTTCAACAGAAATATAAAGAGATATTAGTGCAAAGAGAGTGGAAAATCTTTATGGTCCTTCTATTTGCTTCCACCATGCATGGTCAGAAGGTGTTTACAGTCCACATGCTGAGCAAAGGGAACTTTCAGCCACCATTCCCAAGAATGAAGGAGGAAAAATTCCACTTGCAGCCCTGGAACTGACCATGGAAGAAACAGACCAAGCTGTCCACTGTGGAGACACTCCAGTGAGTCATGAATCATAACCATACTAATTCTCCTCTGGTGACAGTGGGGCATTTTGTAACAAGGTTCCTCATCTGAACAAAATTATGTATCCTCAGAATAAAACCAGACCCACATCTAGGTTTTAAATTGAAGGCAGAAGGGACAGTGGTCATCCTTCCTCAGCACCATCTGCCTAATGCAGCACTTGGGCTCCACAGAGGGTGATGCTCAGTTTTGCATATGACTTTCATTTTCACAGGCAAGATACCCAAATGACAATGCAAAAGCCACTATCTGTTCAGATACCACATGTTGCTATTATATTCTCTGAATAAGAAACTTTTTTCCATTTTATACAAGTGCTACACTAACCTGAAGCTCTTACTCAAAGAGGCTCAAAGCTGATTTTCATGTATACTAGCCCTTATACGTAAATTCTGGGCTTTTCATTGTCACTTTTATAATCCTCTATGACTCCCATGACAATTTCATGACAGCTAGTGGTAAGTTTTACTTATTGATTTTCCCTTATAAATATTGTACTTCAATATTAAGGTGTCAGAACTTTAAGAGTAACTGTTTTGAACATTTGTAGTTTATATGCTAATCTCTCAATCCCTGAAATTAAAGGATAATCTTGAGTTAATTTTAATGGGGAGAAAAAGCAGACTCCCTTGTGCCTATTCCAGTGAAATGAGTTCTCTGTAAACAGCAAGGATTTGTGCACACAGTTTTCTTAGAGTAGGAACACTAATCTGAAATAATGCCTTGGAAAAGAAAGCCTATTCCAAGAACGCTCTTCTGAAAAATTGACACAAATCATATTAAAAATGGTTCATAAAATAATGACCAGTGTCCAGGAAATGTCATTTCCAGAGGGGAGAGTTGTATACTGCACTATCTGCCATAATAAAGAATTACACAGTATATCCCAAATTCACCCTTTCTGAATAAAAATATCCTAAGAATTTCAATATGGGGATCACTGACATTGTCTTGAGCAAGATCTGTAAAAAACCAATATTTTGAGGGTGGAAAATGATGAGAGGGAGGTTACAGGTGAGAATGTAATTAAGTTATCATATTCAAAGGAAAACTAATCATCTTGTAGAGGATTTCTCAACTAAGATCTCATAAAAAAATCCAGAGGAAAAATGCTAAAAATATGTGGAAGGATGAGTTTTGTTGTAGAATAAACAAGTAGAATAACCTTAATGGAAAAGCAGATGTGGGAAGTAGACATGGGCTATTATTTCTTATAATAAAGTTTCTATGGACCTCCTGAAGGACTGGCATAGTTTGTATCAGGATTACCTGAGCTTGGACCTCCTGATCTATGCAAGATATACAAATAGTTAAAGAAGAAGCTGCTTGGGGAACCAGAAAGACTTGATGTGAACACTGTCATAAGATGGTCTTCTGGAAAAAAAATCCAGATTTTGTCTGAAGAAATATGATCTGAATATGATATATGTGAATATGATATATATTAATATTAATATGAAAGAATATGATCTGAAGATACAAAACATCTGGTGCTTTGCAATAAAGGAGTACATATATAAATGCACAGTGGAATTGTCAGGGTTTTGATTACCTTTGAAGGAGAAAATAATAACTTTGGACCAAGTATCGTCTCAATGAAAGAAATCAGGTACAGGAACAGATTGCTATTAAAAAAATCCACTGAACTGAACCCCTAAGCACCTAAACAGTGCAGATAAGAGAAGAAATACACCAAAATAATGACAGGACTGAAGATAGTTCCCCAAATCTAGACCTTTTTTGTCTGCTTGCTTTGTTCTATTTCTAGTTCTTTTTCACAGGAAATAAAGAGACTATGTATCACAGAACCAGCTTTGGTATTTCTAAAGCAAAAGTTTTATTCTGACATGGAACAAAACCAATACCCCTTCCCACCTCTTTTCCCCAAAGTACTACCTAAACATAAAAAACCCAAACCTTACTTCAGAAAGAGACTCTCAGGAGAACAATAGGCCAGTGCTCAATAATTGATGCAAGTTCCAAACCTCCAAAATCCCAGGAAAATGTTACCTATTAACTGTACTGCAGTGAATCATTATCATTAGGGAACCAGGTAATGTTTCTTAGAATTCTATCAGTCAAAGCATACAAATTCCACTAGAGTTTTTAATTAAATTCTTCTAACTGGTCCAAAATATATTAAAGTAAAAAAGCAACCCAGTTGCTGGTGCTATACCTGCTAGACACAAGCAACACAACTTTTGTGTTCCACAGGAAAAAGGTATAAGAATGCTGCAGTCTAAATCCAGTGTTGTTATGGGAGGTAGTTCAAAGTCATGCTTAGTTTTTCAGGAGCCCAATCTGAAGAAAGTGATGAAAAGTATCTTTACAAATGGCAGCAGGTGCTTCTATCTATTTGCAAAGTTTTCGTGTTAGAGAGAATAATCTTTTTCATTCTGAGAGTTTGGAAGTAATTTGTAGAAAGCCAGATATTTATATCTTTATCTCATCAAGTAAAAGTGGCACTGAGCAAACAGAGAAAAATACTAAAAATACAGAAATAAGGTTCCATAAATTACACTTACTGAAAACACCAAAAGTAGAAGAAAGCTATAAATTACAACGTGATTATACTGCCACATTTCCTATGCAATCTGATGCTATAAATGTGGAAATTTATTGCTGCTCTAAATACTGTTTTGAAAGAAAAAAAGTAATTCAGAGACTAAAAATCAGTTGGAGAATTTAACCAACAGCATCATATACACCAGCAAAAATGATATTTGCAAAACAGGTGGCCAAACCACCAAAGTAGTGTAAAACCTTTCCTTTAACCTACTCAACCTCAGTATTGGGGTCAGGAGGTTCAACTCCATTGGAATGGTAGGAAGTGATATCTTCAAGGCATTACTCAGAATAAGGACTTATATTTATCATATGTGGAGGGTGTGGTGACCAAAATCCTTCAGGTTTAGCATCATCTTAAAGCACAGGAAGTGGGTAACATCAAAATCAAACCAGGATAGAAATCAGAGCACTTCTGTACTATATTTACGCAGCCAGGCTCTAAATGTTGAGCAAATGCACCTGACTGTGCCCATGTCTTTCCTTCTTGCAAATAAAGGTCAAAGAACATCTTTAGCTGAGATACTGTAGAACTAATTTCTTAATTTGAAATTACTCTGAGAAAAGAGAAAAAAGGTACATTTTTCAGTTGCTGGTTTTGGTGTGTTTTTTTAATACTAATTGAATAAGGTGCATGAAGTAGGAAACTGAACTTGTGGATTGTATTGTGATGTAGGAAAACTATTCCATTTCAGACCACTCCATATCTGTAAATACAAGTAAATAGGGTAATTATACAGACTGTGCAAAGCAGCATAAATTAACTTTCTTAAGTTACGACAGCAATAATGGAAACGCCAGGTAAAACTTCACAAAATCTACAACTCTTGGTCAAAAATAACAAACAAAAGGGATGAAGCATGACCTTTAAAGTCAAATAACCTCAGACATGCATAGAAAACATGACACAGAAAGAAAAACAAATGTTTTGTGGTGTCTTTGGTACTGTAGCCTTGGCAGTACTATGCTTTGTAACCTCTCCCTGCATTACTGAGTCAGTTTTCGGCCTCTGTAGTAGTATTTTACCTTTATTCTCCACATACTCAAGTTCTTATACCACACTTCTCCCAGCCTTGTACCTGCAAGGCTGAATAGTGATGGCCTCTCACAGTAAGCACCCAACACTGGTTTAAGAATGACCCCTCCATTCCCACTGCCTCCTTATCTCACTTCACAAGATATCAGTTTATCAGACAGAGTTGAAACACCATGCACATGCAAGTAATTGATACTAATCTGTGTATCAATAAATGTTAACCTGCAAAATGTGTATACACAAAACTAACAAGCAATAAATACACATCACTGCTGGCTAATTCATCAATTGGCACTAATGCCTCATTTAATGATAACAACCAGTGGTGAAGAGAGGGAGGGAGGGTGAAACAAGGTTCTGATAAAAGTGAATAGCAATAGAGAAAAAACAGGTGAAAAATCATCTACCTTACTGCCAACCACTGCACTAGAGAACTGCCCAGAGCTCTTCAATGAATACTCTCACTGCTTTCCAAGGTGGCTTCTGAATGGTTTTCCTTTTCCCCTTTTCCATTGTATTCCCTATCCTTTGTCAGCGTTAGTAACTACTTGCACTTTGTTAGATGCTTATGTTCTAGGGTGCTTTATGAGCATATGCACACAAAAATTCAAAAAGTCCTCTAAGCTGCTTTAATCATGAACCAAAATTGAAATTAAGATACACTAAAGAAGGGAACTGAGAGAGAAAAATTAGAAATAGAGGAAAAAATTGAATAAAAAATGAGGGTGAAATCGAGAAAGTTGTTAGTGACATAATTGGCTTGCCAGTTCCAGAGGACACTGTGGGATACAGATGTCTACACGGGTCAGATTGTTAACCTCTTGGCTTCACTTCCTCATTCCATTTCATTAAAGATATTTCAAAGAGAAAAGTGCATAAGCAGTGAGTTTTAGATATAATTAAGATATTCTTATTATTGAAGCCATCATAAGAGGTATTTTCTTACAATAATATCTTCAAGTTTATTTTTCACTATATAAAAATATGTGATTGATTAGAAGCCTTCAAAATTAATTGGAATAGTGTCATAGGATGAAGTTTTGGGCTTGTTCCAGAGCAGTGTTTCCCCATGTTTCTAGCCCACCAACTAATTGACTATAGTTCAAAGGGTTCTTCAGAAGCAGGAAGTGTATTATGTATTTCTCTGGAAGTACTACTAACTAGCTTTTACTTAACATTTAAATTTGCTTTTAAAAATACCTTGTCCATATAATCTCTAGATTGTAAAAGCATGACTTCAAAAATTATTCAAATGCATCCATGTATTTTAAACTAAGACTAAAATGAAATAAAAATTTAATCAAAGTTTCAAGTAAATGAATTTTTATCATGAAAGATGGCTTTATAAAAAAAAAATAAGAAGAAACCAAAGGTAATAAGGATAAGCTATTTTTTTACAATTTCATGCACCATGATAATGAAAATATAAAACAGCACACAGGGAAAAATCAATTAAGAAAAAAAATTAAGAAAACCATTTCCCAAAGCTTTTGTTCTTCTCAGGATATAGCTTCAATAATGCATTAACCAACAGTTTTGCAGCATGCAAGAAAAGTAAACATGCTTGGAGCTCTGGAAAGTAGTACACTGGTGGTATTTCAGTAAAGGATTTTCAGTTTGGCATTTTATCACCACATTTTAATGAATGAACAGATTGGTAATGTATAAATGGCATTTGGAAGACCAAATTTCATGACACAGACACTAAATTTCATTCTCCAAAGGCACTCTCAGCAGTTTCTTTCAGTTGTAGAGGTCATCCAGGCCCTCCGCTTTAAACAGTGGTCAAATTGTTTCTCATCTCTTTACCCACCTGTTCTGGCCTCCACTACCACTGCAATTCCCAAAATTATCACTATTTCTTTGGGTGGTCTGAATCCCTAGGAAAGGGGCTTTATGTAGATTATTATGGTATCTGTCTCTGACTAGATTTAGGAGACAGGAAATAATGAGAGTGGGACAGAAATAGCATTTGCCTCAAACTTGAATTAAGCAATAATCTAAGAATCACGCATTCTCAATATCTGGTACTAAAAGGTTATAACACAAGGTTAGTTACGTGGACCTTTGCCTTTGCAGCATTTAACAACTAATGTCTTTCCTGAACAGCTTTCTCTTCCATTTTGGCTTTCCTAGAGAAAAATGAATAGCCTCATTCAGAGTTTGAGTCCCTTGATCTTATCCAAGTCCTCAAGAGATACAACTAAACCAGATTATTCTATCAGCTATATGCCCACAGTAGAAAAGTGAGTAAGCCAACAATCTTTTGTATATATTTCAGCTTTCACAAGAAGTGAAGGAAACTGTGAAATTTACATTTAACATCTTCCTTTGTAAAAAGAGGCAACGTTAAGGATTTCATTTTACAAGTATATACCATGTTACAACATTTTCAATTAAATCCAGTGACAATTCACATTTTTCAATATATTTGTATGCAATTATTTGCACATTTAATTTCGGATAATTAGTTTCTCCATTTCTTACTGACATGCCAGACATTTTCAGGTACTGCTCTGAATTATGGTGAAGAAGTGAGAGCAGATGGTAATTGACCCAGTCCTCTTCAGCTGTTGAAACTAAAGAGTAAATTTTCACTTTCTGTAACTCAAACCAAACTCGAAGAGAAATGGCCCATTTATTTTATTTCACTTCCAAACCCAGCATGAGTTGTTTCCAAAAAAACTTAGAGAAAAATTAAAATCCATATCTGGCCAAGCACTTCTGTTGCATGGACACGTAAGCAAGATTTGTATTGATCATGACATCCTATTTTTGTAACGGAGGTGTTTCATTTCAAAAAGGATTTTGTCTCTGCAAAGTCACAAGTAAACAGAGACCACATTCATAACAAGATTAATATGCAATCCATAAAACTTTTCAGGAACATGATAATTCACAAGAAACCTGTTTCTCAGCTGTGAGACAGATGTGTCCCATTGATGTTCCACTGCGTTCAGCACCCCATCTCAGAACACAGAATTACTGATGGTTGACTGGCACCATCAGTGATGCTTTCACCCAAACAATGTTTGTTTTGAAAGGCAAATGAAGTGCATGCAAGCTTTCTGCTTTGAACTTGTGTTTCTGAAGTTGATTTCAAATTTCGGGAATATTTGCAAGGGGAAAAAAGTCATAAGGAGGCCTTCTTTCACAATAGAGTTATAGGAAGTGAGTTATAGACATTCCTTAATCATTAGCCGTGGAACAAAAATTTGGGTTTCTTTAATGGGATTCATAAAAGAATCATGGAATTTTTTAGATTGGAAAAGACCCTAGGATCATCAGGTATATGGATATGCAGCTCCTAGCCCCTGACTTTGTAACAGCAGTCTGCTATGAAAAGAGCATCTTCCTAATTCCTTTCCTTATGCCACGGTACTTAAAATCCTCTTCTTTCTCTGTTGCAGTTTTCCTTACATGCTCCCCTCATGATTCCTTCCTTTCTTCTTGAGATCCCTATTTCAAGGTGAGTAAGCCAAGTCAAACTTCTCAGGTGCTGAGAGCAAACAAATGGCTCTGAACACTTTCTATGGCTTCTGATTGTTTCTTCTGCAGGCCAGTTGCACAAACTTAATATTTTTTAATTCATCCTGCAAGTTCCCAAGATTACTTTCTGGGGAAAGAGAGCTGACAGAGAATACAGCACACAGCTTGTTTTTTTGGAATCAAGACAAAGAGAAGTGTTTGTATATGGTGTTAACAGAATTGTAAGATCATGCAATGGTATTGCATAACGAAAATTATGAAAGTGAAAGTCTCTAAACAACATCTTTTTCTTGTGGCAGATTTAGATAAATTCAGATTCAGTAAAGTCATTGATAGAGATTATGCTTACTTTTAGTTGGAATTGTTATAATACACTGGCTTACCTCATCCAAAGGTGTTAGCTTTAGGTCACTGCTGTACCATGTTTTGCACGATACAAAGGTCCAGTGTATATACTTTTGTAATTTTACTGGGCAGAAGAGCCCAAATCAGATGTGACTCTCCTATTTCAGTCACTGGGCTTTTTATCCAGTTACTCTTTAGCCAAAAACAACCCCACTGTATTTTGTAGTTGTTGGGTTTTGGTTTTGTGTTTTTTGTTTGGTTGGTTTGTTTTGAGGTTTGGGTGGTTTTTCTTGTTTGTTTGTTTTGTTTTAATTTTTTTTTAATTAAGAAGTTTTGAACCTAATTCTTCCTTTGAGTTGTTAATCTGTTCAAAATTAAATACCATTGATCATAATTCAAAGACACCATATCCATAACTAAAAATTAGTAGCTAGAGTAGAAACTCTCAAGCTTTCTATTGACTGGATATGTAAATTGTAGTTACAATCCTTCATGAGATTCCTACAGGAGCTGTGAGAGCACTGAAGTCCCCATTATTCTTATTTCTCTCTCATTTTTTTTTCTTTACTTTGATTCCAAATGTATGCAAAAGCTGTCTCATATCATCTTGTTTTTCTGTCACAAAATACATTAAAAAAGGTTGTTGTAAATGTGATATTAGCAACTCAAGGTTCAATTCTATGCTTTTGCTTCCCATAGCTATTCTCCGTTTAATAGATTCTGAATCTGTCTGAAAATACTCAGCTGAATGGATCCTGATAAAAGCTTGTTCAAGTACAATCTCTTTGGTTTCCCTTGATGTCTCTTTGGAGTCATGAGTGTGCAGAATAAAGCAAATCTGCTGATGACACCAAGCTTTGCAGTTGGCATACCTGAAGAGTGGGATGCCATCCAGAGAGAGCTGGACTGGCTCAAGAAGAGGGTCCTGGGAATCCCATGAGGTTTGACAGGACCAAGAGCAAGGCACTGCCTCTGGGTCAGGACGATGCTTAGTACCAACACAGGCTGGGCCATGAAGAGATTGAGAGCAGCTCTGGCCAGAAGGACTTGGGGTGCTGCTGGATGAGAGGACATGACCAAGGAGGGTGCACTTACAGCCCAGAAACCCAATTTTATCCTGGGCCAGCAGGGCTAGGCAGGTGATTCTCCCCCTCTGCTCTGGTGAGACCTCACCTGGAGCAGTGCATCCAGCTCTGGGGTCCCCAGCACAGGAAGGACATCAACCTGTTGAGGAAGGCTACCAAGATGATTAGAGGGATGGAACACCTCTCCTATAAGTAAAGGCTGAAAGAATTTGGATTGTTCAACATAGAAAAAGAAGGATCCAAAGTGACCCAATCGTGGCCTTCCAGTACCTGTAGGGAGCTCACAGAAAGATGGAGAGAGACTTTTTGCAAGGGCATGTAGTGACAGGACAAGTGGGATTGGCTCCAAACTGGAAGAATGTAGGTTTCCATTAGAAGGAAATTCTTTACTATGGGGGGGGGGGGGGGGGGGGGGTGAGATACTGGAACAGGTTGCCAAGAGAAGTTGTAGATTCCTCATTCCTGGATGTGCTTCAAGACCAGGTTAGATGGGACTCTGAGAACCTGATCTATGAAAGGTGACCCTACCCATGGCAAAGGGGTTAAAACTAAATGAACTTTAAGGTCCCATCCAACCCAAGCCATACTGTAATCCTATGATTCCATGGTTCTGTGTACTACTTGAAATGTACTTTACTACTTAATATAAAGGTAAGAAGCAAGATGGGAGGGGAGAACCAAACCAAAAACCCTTTCCTGATAAGCAGAATAATTTCCTCTCCTTGCTTCCCTAAAAAAAACAATTCATAATGAGAAGGAATTAATGCCATTTTTATCTATATATGTTTTTTTCACATTCAAATCTTCATCTTCAGAGATACATATTTTTAAAATCACATTCTCCATGCTCTCAGTTACTCTGGTACATCTCCAGGGCAACTCATTTAACAGTAATAAATTTATCTTATTCTGGAAGAGATGGAAATCTGGAAACTTGGCTTAAGTTTTAGTACTTTTGAAAGATATTTCATTTGAATCCAGCACTTTTACCCTGGCAGCTGGCAAATTAGATTCTGATTTCAATAATATTCATTTGCATTTTGTGCAAAATATTTTCTCTGCATACTGAAGGAGAGACAATGATTTTAGGATCACAATCTAGCAATTAACCAATTTTATTGAATTGCAATATTTTTATAAAAGAGAACCAGTGAAACAGCAACTAAGGCAATAATCATTTTAGCTTGATGTTTTACTGTCAATAAATAGAATTTGTTTCTACACTTCCACATTCTCTCTTTTGTAAACTGTTTTGTTCCACTTTACAACAGATGTTACATTATTTATTCTCCTGCTATTTTTAGCTTGATGTTGGTTCATTTTTTAAATTATTTCTCCCTGCAAAACAAGGGTGCCAAACAGCATTCAGCTGTCAATCTGAAAATATGTGACAAGCTTGAAACATGTATCAATAAGTTTTTCACCTTTATCTCTTAAAGAGAGAAATTACAATAGTATCAAAAGGACTAATTGCTTCATAAGTTAATACACTTAGAATATTTATAAACTATAAAAGAAAAGCATCAATGGCAGCTCTCTAAAAGCATGTTAATAGACTGTTCAAAAGATTTTTCATAGAAAAGATATTCCAAAGAGATTAAAAGAGTTATGCAAATCTGTTGTTTAATACTAATTCTACAAATCTGATTATTATTTTGCAATTTTAGCAACTGATCTTTCACCAGAAGTAAAGCAAAACTGAATAAACATGAAATTCAAAACCAATCAAAACACAGAAACAATTATAGTAGATTTGTGCATGAGAATCAGTGCCCAGACCGATTATATGAAAATGGGTTTCAGTCTTCCCCAAAAAATCCCACTGGATCCATATGAATTATTATACTGGGAATAGGGGTAGTTCTGGTTTGTATCTTTTTTTTCACATGAGATAAACTTATATTTCTGGTTTCCCTCTCAGGTTTATTTTACTTCTCTGATTTCTAGTATCTCCCCTTTAGCCTCTCTAATTTTTCTCATTTATGTTTTTCTGACTAATGTCTATAGCTCAGTACAAGCCATTTCTACAGCCAGTCCCACATTCCCAGTCAGATTACTGAAAAAGGATGCAATGGTGCTGCCTGCAACTGAGATGAAAAATTGAAGATGGGAGTTAGTTTTTGTGTATTATTTTTGAGCTTGGAAATTAACAGTTTGTGACCTATTCATGCAGCCAGTTATAATGTGCAATATAACAATTTCAGAGAGCAAATGGTAGTTAACCTTCCTGAGAGCCAACTGTATAATCCACTAATATAGCTCAACAGATCTGTGGTACAGACAGAGGACATGTGGCAGCTTTCCTTGCCAACACTAACCTTCTCCTCTGACTTGCAAGAAGATTGTCACCTTGAAGACATGCATCAAGACTGGGAAAAGCTCACTGAACTTTATAACTTACTTTAAGCTGAGACATTGTGCTCAGCCTCAAGATTAAAAACACAATATCTAGAATAAATGAAGCTGGCTTAAGCTGAAAATGTGCACTCTATTTCTTCAAGTGCATAGACAGAAATAAGTATTAATTAAGCAGTCATTATGTCACTTGCAACAACTACTTACCAATTATTTAACAATATTTTCCAAGTCAGCTAATAAAAGCTTAGAATCATAGAACTGTTTCGGTTGGAAAAGAGCTCTAAAACTGAGTTTGACCATTAACCCATTACTGCCAAATCCACCACAAAATCAAGTTCCTGAGAGCCCCTTCTACATGTCTTTTAAATACCTCCAGGGATAGTAACTCTACCCCTTCCCTGTGCAGCCCATTCAAATGCTTGTCAATCCTTTTGGTGAAGACATTTTTCCTGATAACCAATCTAAACCCCCCTTGTTGCAACTGGAGTCCCTTTCTCATTGTTCTGTCACTTCTTGCCTGGGAGAAGAGGCCAAGCCCCACCTGGCTACAACCTCTTTTCAGGCAGATGTAGAGAGTGATAAGGTCTCCCCACAGCTTCCTTTTCTCCAGTTCTCCACTTCAGCTCTCTCAGTCGAGATCCTTCACTAGCGCTCCAGACCCTACCCTAGCTTTATTTGCCTTCCTTGGACAACCTAAAGACATATGTAGGAATATAACAATAATCTGAAGTGAAACAAGAGATATAATCAGAAATATCAATAAACTGAATCTGACATGGCAGCATATTTCTAAATGAGCAGACTTCTCATTATGGATAAAGAGCTGTAGCAGGCAAACAGGACTCCCCTACTTTAAAACTAACATTTATTTGTTCTGGATTTCATTCTATGAGTGAAATCAGGGTATTTCCATCAACTAAGCAGACATTTATTATGTATTCTACCCTGCCAGTTCCAATTTAAAAGCAATGTTTATGGAGGGGCTGCATTTATTAAGCGTGCTTTGAAAGTGGTCTCTAGATACAGTGATTCAAGTTTATTACACTGTAGGAGCATAAACTTGAGTGGCAACATGAGGCATACAGAGAAGAGTCACAGTAGTATTTGTCAATTATAACTTCAGCAAGCTTGCAACAAGATTAAGACTTTAAACTCACAGCCCCATGGAACTGAGTACCCTGAGAACAGAGAACCAGTTTCAGCTGTAGTCTGGAAATTCAGATTTTGTTCAACATGAGGTGCCTCCTCTTCCTAGTAGAAAAGGAGATTTGCACGCATCTTTGTCCTTGTTGCCTTCCTTCTTTTTTACCAGTAATCAGAAATTAAGAAGACTTATTGAGCATGCAGGATTTGATCCCAAATGAATTGAATCTGTAAAATACCTGGATTATTGAATTACGTATTCAATTTCTGTCTTTCAGTCCTTTCTACCTCACATGAAAGATAACATTCACTGAGTCAGAGAGTGACTGAGCTGACCACAGTCACCAATATCCCAGGGGATTACACATTTTGGGTTTTAATCACCCCTAACTCTTCTTTCTCTAGAATTTTTTTCTAATGCTAATAGACTGACTGATTTTCTTATAAAGCACATGAGAAAAAGCTGCCTTCCTTTTAAGAAGAGGGACACCACCATAGTTTCAAATGTACTATTAATTGGAACAAAGGAAAATTTTAGACATCTTGCTTTTAAATTACCTCCTTCTGTGACATGGCTGCCGTTGTAGACTCCTATTTCTCCTTCACAGGTCTGACACCATAAAATCTATTGCAATATCTAAGACAGAAACAGCAAATACTAAAGAATTTATTAGTTTTGTTATTAATTTTTTGCAATTCTTGTATTATGAAATAAGGATTATAAACAGAGACTTCAGGATTCCATGCCCTTGCCACCCACAGAACAGTATGTTCTGACACATTTGTATAGAAGAGTCTTTGAAGCTATTTTTTTCCCCAGAGATACGTAGACAACACACATACAGGAAAGAAACAACAGCCACACACAGGAAAGAAAAGGTATATATTCACTGTACTTTAAAAAAAGTCCATTCCTTAAACCTTGGTGGAGTCTCCACTAACTAGATATACTTCAAATCTGAACTAGACATCTGGTCTAGTAAAGACATCTAGAGGGATGATGGGTGTTTCCTGGTCACCATTCATCTGTTTTAATGTAGATGTAACAGAGACTTCAAATGTATCATGCCCTGAAGTTGTATATTTTTATCCCCTAGTTAAAAAGGGAGAAGATGGCTTTGACTTAAGGTGGATATTTAGATAAGAGGAGCAGCATATTTAATACAGTCCAAAAAGTCATGGAAAAGCAGAGGTCACGTCCCTTTTATTATTCCATTCTACTACTCTTTTAGAAGGTAAACCACGATCTATGAAAATCTGGATTACAAATTTTAGAAGAGTGAAATGGTTTAAAAACTATTGAAACTGAAAAACAATTTAAATTCAATCCTTTGAAAGGTTAAACTCCATTTTGTGCCTGCTTTTGCTTACAGAAGACACCTGCACAAATATTTCAGGATTCCTTTACTCCACTATAAATGCAAAAGTGGTTCAAACATCCTCTAACTTCAGGTCACCTGTGATTTTGTCCTGGAACAAGCCTTCAATGCAGTCTATAGAAAAACACCAGCTAATATGCATGGTCAAGCTTGCTGGTTCATAGTAATTTCCTGATATGTTTGAGCAGAAAAATGCCTTTCTGGCCTGGATACCTGATTCCTCTTGTCCAGGAGACTCCACACTGGCATAGCACACAGCTTCACATTGCCAAGGGAGCACACAAATAATCTACAAGTCAGGTTTTTTCTTGAGCGAGAACCAGCAGCCCAACCTTACCCAGTGCAGTCCCACACTTCTACATGCAGTTATTCTCATGAGTCATCCTGTGTGATTCATGTTGTTTATAAATAGGGGCAGAAATTCTGAATGTGCCCTTGTGTAAAACTGTTTGCAGAACAGGTCCTACATACGGTGTTTTCTTACAGGCAGTATGAGGCCTGACAGACAAGGCAATGGACTCAATTTTAGATATATATAGGGCCTTGCTTGCTATGCATTGCAATGTATCTGGACCAAATTCTCTGAAAAGAAGCTAATTTCAAATATTGACTTTAAAGAATTTAGGGCTTCTGTACATCAAAGAGCTAGAGATGGCAAAAAGAAGACAGGAGAACAAAGAAAATATGCCTTAAATTTGTTTAGCCTCACAAGTTCCACTAGTAACACAAGTTCAGGTTTGTGCTGTGGCTTCCCACTGTCACCCACAGCATGCAAGAAACTTCAGGTTGGGCTCACTGACACTATCTTGGCTTTCCCAACAGTCTAGAGAGTATATTGGCTTTTGAGAACACACTTGAAACACATTTCCTTTTCTGTCCTCAAGAACTTTTAACATATATGGCTATTTGTGAGATACACCAGCATCCTGAATTGAGACCTGTCTTCTCTGGCAGAAACTCTCTGCAGCTACAAGCCAAAGAGGAGGGAGAGCTTGGGCGAATCATACTCTGGAAACAGTAGCAGGACATTATGTACCATCCTCTGAAACCTTTCACTTTTCACTAATGACTGAACATTACATCTTTCAGGAATTTTAGTAAAATAAATTACATCTTAAAATACTAATGAAGAGTAAAATTTGGCAGTCTAACTAAAATATTGGCAGGGTTTTTTTTAAGTGTTTTTTGTTCATTTGTTTTGGGTTTGGTTTTGTTGGATTCTTTAAATCTAGAACAAAAATAAATAAACAGAGAATGAAAAAACAGTGGATTAATGATTTGTACGCATTTTCTTAGAGATGATACTTTACATCCATGAAATTAATATTAGAAAATTTCAAAGCAATTCTGGTAGCTTACGATATTATACTGAAAGATTGCAATTAAATAAAAAGCTCAAATCTTACTTCTTATTATTATAAGTTACTCTTCTTTTAAAGTCATTATGAGTCTAGATTTATAGGGAGGAAATTAATTCCACACTTGCTGACCATTCTTTTTCCAATGTAAGAGTACAATAACAATAATGATTTCAGTGAAAGACTATAAAGGATCCTCTAAAATGAAATGAAATGCCAGCGTAAGATATATTACTGTTCAAAAATGAAAAGGAAATTAAAGCAAATAAAATCCATGTAAAGCTTATTATTAAGATTTACAGGCATATCTGCATATATGTTCCATTCCTATTTTCCTGGTTATATATGACAAAGCATAAGCTTATCATCAACCTAAGGAATATACATACACAACCTGAACAGAAAGCTTCTACCTCAGCCCTCTGATTGCGGGCTGCACCTTTTCACAGGTTTGTTACAGCCTGTGTTGTTTAACAATATCATTTTTTAGATCAACTGGATTAGAAAAAACTTAAATGTTAAAAGAAAATCACTGAGAAGGCATTTCCTGGTTTATGACTGAGCCTAAGTGCAAACAGCTTTCAAAAATTAATTTCTCAACTAAAACATTTATGGAAGATCATCACCTGTTTGTGTTTGAATGAGATTCTCTTCCTGTTTACTTAACATGCAGTCTACAGCAAGATGCCAGATTTTGGCTGCTGCTGGCCAGGCAAGTTTTCTTGACTTTCTTTTCTTTCTTTTCTTTCTCTTGATTCTCAAGCAAATATTAACAGGGCCAGTACCAATAGGTTACAGGTTCCATCCCCAAACAGAAAAGGTGTTTGAAGGGAGCATAAAGTGGAAGATTGCAGCTATGTGATGTTAATTTTCAGCAGGTGTTGAAAAGTTCACATAAGCATCCTTTAAACTGCTTTAGTTAACATCAAGACCACAACAACAGCACTTTCCAAATGAGAAGGTTGCATATGGCTTTTAAATTGTGATTGCTCCATCTTCAGAATTAAACGACTCCCAGTGAAACAGACAAAAAATGCGATCAGTTATCTTCCTTAATTATCTGCAAAAGGTTCTGAATATGTCTGATATCTTCAGCTCTGTTTCTGGTTTATGTTTACTTTGAATATGTTCTTACACCTTTGTAGTAATTTCATATCATTTCTGCTGACTTGAAAGGCCAATGCATTACTTATAGAAAAAGGCATTGCTATCTCTTTTTCCCCACAAGCACATCAAAAATAGAGACATTCTAGGAAACAGTCTAAGATGCTCAATAAAATGTATTCTACCTTCAACGACCAGAAAAAGACCCAATCCAAGAATATATAGGGTCTTACCTGCCCCTGATGAACTTGATCAAGAGTAACCCAACAGAAGTTGAAGTGGACCACAGCAAGAGAGGAAAACAGAGCAGGTACCTCAGCATCCTGCTGTAACATTCTGACTCATTTATGGGTGACACCAGCCTTGAGCTCCTGCCCTCTGTCTGGATCCAATAGAATGACTCTGCCTGATGCTGTTTTCCTCTTACAGGTCTGGGATAGCTCTGCATTTGCAGACTCACATAATTTTCTTAGCATGTATTGTTTCAAAATAAGGAAGACCCACTATAAATAACACACTGAAAATTAATTGTAGCAATGTAAATGATCTTGGAAATTCGGCAGCATCTTGTAAAATTCTCCAGTCTATGGCAGTTGTGATATGCATATGGAGAACATGCATTTCACATGAAAAATGAAACATCACTAGAAAAATACAAGAAAGTTTAAGGTGGTATTTTTAATACCACTTGATTTTTTTTTCCAGTTCTTTGCCTGGTAAGTAAACTCAAAGTGTATTTGAGATGATGCTGTATTGAATGTGTCCAGTGGGAATTGGGCCATAAGCTTAAATGAGACAATACTATATGCTATCCTTTTAAATTAAGACATTTACTGTGAGCTTGATTATGAAAGAAATGGGCATGTAACTTTCCCCAAACAATCTCCTTGCCCCTGAACTCTGATAGTAACCACAAGATCCAAGCCATGTTCAGAAAAGTAGCAGCACCCATGTGGCACCACAGAGCAACCCCTAAAGGCACAGGGACTTGATCTTGAAAAGGAAAATGTCAAAAAAGTATAATGAAAAAGTAACTTAGAAAAAACTCTAATGCATTCAAATGAATATGCTCAGATATTTTACTTCTTACCCTTAGGTTTCAAGAAAATTCAGATTTAAATGAGTGAAAGATTTTATTCAATATTGTATTTTCCTGCAAAACACAACAAGATAATCAGGAAAACAGTAAGTGCACATAAAGGGACAAATCAAAAACAAAATAATCTTATTTCCTTCAACTCAGTGAAGTCATTATATAATTTATGTGAAAGCAGATGTAGATAAGATTCTGTAAGCAAGTACCTACAGACCTGTGTTCCATTTCCTTGGCAGAAAATGGTCTGGAAAAAAGAGCAGCAGCATTAAAATCTAATGCCAAAACCTGAACATGGAACTTGTCAGGTGCTAAGAAGTCAGAAGCATCCTGCAGAATTTTCCACTCTATGGCACATGAGGTGCAAAGGAGGGGTCGTAGTATGCTCATTTCATGTAAATACAGAATTCTTAACAGCAAATGTTATACCACTTACATGAAATACTGAATGCATAATAACATTGAAGAGGATTTATTTTTTGAAGTTTGTTTATGCTGTTCCTGAATTATTTTTAGAGACAGTTTTGATGAATGCAGCCAAACTGGCAAAACAAGACAGGAAGAGCATCCACTGTTCCGTTCTGGTAATTATGACTGAATATTTTTTGTGATGACAAACAGAGGTGATTTCAACTTTTTATAATATTGTTTCTTTTTTCTTCCAATTGCTTCAACTACAAATTTCACAGGGCATGCCAGTCCCCTCTGAGTATGCTTGGATTGTATTTACCACAACAGCTCTTTCCCATTTTATTTTGCTGAACTGCTGAAATGTACAGCCTGTATTTCTGTCCTGGAGACTCATTTGAAGATATAGCTGTGTCATAGCTTCCTGAGTCTCCTATTTCAGAATATCAATGTAATTTTATTTAAGCGTTGGGGAAAAAACTCTAACAATAATTATACTTTGGAAATGCCTCTCTAGTCACAAATTATCTCCTAGTAAGTGTAGTTATTTACAAGCACATAAAAGAAATATTAAAATGTATTATAATTTCATATTTATGAATTGAATTGCCTGCATAGCTACTTATGTTAAAACAGGTCAATTTTATGTATGTAATGTTATGTAACATATGACAAATCCTTACTTGCTACAAAGGACACATGAGCAGAAGAGTTCATTGTACTTATGATACTTAAAAAATTAAATAGTTTGAAGACAAGTTTGATATAGGATGGAAGATGAAAATTCTAAACTCTCATTCAAAGTATCCAAATGAAATGCAATTTTTTTTGAAGAAGAAGAATTTGAAAAATGTTAACTATCTAGAAACAGAAAGCAATTTAGCAAACGTATAAATCACATTTTATAACAAGGGTCACAGTGAGTATTTTAACTTAATGATTCCAAACTCAATATTTTTCCAAAACTACTCTTTGGTTCACTGTAAGACACATTAATATCTCATGTGTATAGACAGAAGGGATTTTGTCATCTACTTTAAACAAAAGTTTTGATTCTGATATTTGTAGTTGTTAAATCTGACATTGACTTTCATACTTATATTTTCATTTTCACCCTCTTGACAAAAGGACAGACCAATTCCTATACTTGCATAAAACCTCCTTATTCGTCTTTCTTAAAGGGAATGATTCTCTCTCTCCCTGAGGCTCCTAAATTGATATTATCCAACATGACACAGAGGCTTATCTTTGCACATATATGTACAGTCACAAGTCAATACTCAGCAGTTATACCGCAGTCCCTTACCTTATTCTTTTTCACCTGATCACTATCATCAAAAGTCAAAGTGGAAAGAAGAAAAAAAAAGTCCTTTAGTTGTGCAGTTTATTAATGTATTTACTTAATTTCCAAGTTATTTTACTTAAAACAGTTACAAAAGATACCTTAAACTTTGTCTATTTAATCTTGCACACTCTATAAAGAAGCAGCTAGTAACAGAGGAAGAAATGTGGGAGTTTGACACACACCAGCAGATTAAATTGAATGTTTGCCTTAGTGAATTTTTGCTTATGCAAGAGGTGTGGATTCAGAAGAAATCTCATTTTATACCTTCTAGGAAAGAACCTCAAAGACATAACTTGAGATTTTTGTTGCAAATCTTTCGCCTAAACCCAGACCAAATCCTATTGCATGTGGTCAAAAAATCCATTACTAATAAGTGAAGCACAGTGAAAGGTTTGCCTGGAATGAACAAATTAATGGAAGACCTAATTAGGCAGCAATTTCCTGCAGATTTCTTCCCTCATGAGCTGGAACATTTTTCTGACTGGGATAGGACTGGAACTTTTAGTTAGCACGATTCAATCCTGTTCTCCATGTATATTAAACACATACATCAGGATTGTGCTCACATTTATCTCGCATATATATTTCCTCACATACACAGAGTAATAAACACAAAATACTTATAGCAAGTCGCATATTCAATCAGCTGGGCTGGTAGAGTATTGCCCTTGGTTCACAGCCTAACCCTGTCTGTGATAACCAATTTGTTACAGGCTGAATCACCAGCTACAGGAGTTTTCAGAAGTAGAGTAATCTCGGATAGTCAAGCTACTCACTTTTCTGTTAGGAAGTCAGCACCTCTTTTCCAAATAGGTCTGCTATCCTAACAGAAAGACTGTTAGGGAAAGGATTGACACTTAAAATGTGATGTAGATCTGTTGGTGTTGGGCTTTGTGTCTTTCTATTCAAACCTCTCCAAGAACATTTGCATTTGCTCAATCACAGTGATCCATTGCAGTTCAGAGTTTCAAGCCTTTATGTAAAATGCATATTTTCCTGATCAACAGCTAAAATTGATCAGTCTGTCAACACTTACACTTTCTTAAAAAATTTCATTGGACCAAAGCCCCCACTTCTAAATATTTCACTGGACAGTACTTTATTATGTGTCACTAAATTACATGTAGGTGAGAGGCAGAAACTGTTGTTTACTAAACATTTTTCCTCCTTACAGTGGGGAAAACCTTCCATCATCTCTAATCCATGTAATATTTTATTTCATCTGCATGATGTAATCCATTAAAGTCACTCACAATTTTTTTTCAAAGAAAAGCATACTCTCCAAGTCAAACCCAAGACATTTTTATATAATGTGAAAATATTTCAAGGGATTTTTCCTCCTTTTCAATATACTTTCAAGACACTAGTTAATAAGAAAGGTTATAATTATAGATTTCTCAAAGGGTTCACTAGAATTCAAAGATATTCTAAAAAATGGATATGTAAAGAGGGAACAGTAAGGATAAAATCTTGGAAATACACCTTTTAAAGACTGGTAGCAAAATTTACATCTGCAAGACTCTTCATTCTTTGTACGGTTATTGTTTTGTCTCTTGTTTGCATAGCATTTTGTATTTTAAACTAACTAGTCAATGCCAAAGGAAAAACAAAAGCAAAAAAGACATGGCATAAGAGCTGCAATGGAGTGATTATGAAAACTTGTAGAGCTGGAAAGGCAATGCTTGAGTCTACAGAACTTCTGAAAGGACCTCGATAAACAAAACCCAGGTCAGCCTTGCCCATCGCTGTGTTCAGAACACAAGATCTCCTAGTGACCAACATGGTCACAAACACACGTTATCTGACACTATGATGCAAGTTTCATCAAAAATAATGTTTAGCATGTCTATTCACTGTCTCTCATATTTCATCTGCTAGGAAAGATTATCCCCAAGAGCAAACATTAATCAATTTTAATTCTTTCTCTCCACTGGTTCTAATAGCATGGTAGGAGATGTAGTTACTCAAATCTATCTGTTCAGTGTTCCTTGTACAGCACAACATATTTTTCATACTAAACTAAGTAATGTTTTTGTGCCTCAGAAGCAGCTCTGCAAGAATTGGCTGATGATGTTGGTTGAAGGAAGGATGGACAGATCTATCTATCTATCTATCTATCTATCTATCTATCTATCTATCTATCTATCTATCTATATCTTTAATCTTGCGTGCTTTAGGAAGATGACAAATATGTGAGCTTAGCAATTTCTGCCAAATAAAATCTACAGAAATCGTTTGTACACAATCCAGTTATCTATTAACACTTCCTAAAATTCAGCTAAAATTTAAACCTTGCAATTTAAAAAAAATATCAGAATAACACCTTAGAAAGTCTTTAAATCCAGTGCCTATCTCAGAATCTCAAGGCACCACACTGGTATTACTTTAGACACCTTGTGATGCTGTTTTGTGCTTTTACCAAGGCAGTTTCCAGTAGCTTTTTCCTCTCCTTGCCAGCAGGTGTATGACCATTTCAGTTGCTGCTCATTTCCCCTACTTATGCCAGGAGCACATGGTTTAACATTTGAAGAGAAGCAGAGACTGATACCACTGCCAACAAGAAATTAAATGAAATCTGAACAGGCTAAATCCTGCTGGTAACAGTAGACAGATTTCCCATTTTCTTCAATGGAACTGTGAATATCTGTGCTTTGTCTAGTACTTGCATTCATTATACTTGTAACCATAGCTGCATATGCTGTAAACCTAAGAATATGTGTAGAGATGTTTACTTAGAGACACAAAATCTCGTTTGCATGAACATCTTACATGCCAGTTTGCAGATTTAAACTCTTTACTCAGTACTCACAGAGAATTTTAAAATAAATTTTATTCTAATACTGTGTAAACAAGTTCCACTGAAAAATAATTAAGTTATACCAAAATAAAACTGACATGAAAGCTTCACCAAAGCATGTAATTCGTAATGTATTTTTCCATTGTTCCTCCTTCATCTTTTGCATCTACATCATTGCTGACGGTCTGCTGTTCAGCATAATAGATATGTCAGTCCTTATTCCTACCTTTTTTGAGTCAGTAATTTTAGGACAGGTATAGAAGAATCCATGCCTTAAATTTAGATTGTGTACTTCTCTGAAAAAAAATCTGGGATGAAATGGAGAAGGAGCTAAAGGAGGTAATAAAGACAACGGAAAAAATCTTAGTTAGTTTCTGCATCAGAATGTCTAGATTATGTAAAATAATTCTTTTCCCTTTTTGCATAGCATTTTAGTCAGCTGAAAATGACACAACTAGCTTTGTTTTGCCCAATAGAATAATTTTCAGCAATACTATTTTAATGTTGAGCATGTCTTCAAGTTAAAAAAACAAGCAAAAAAATAGTGCTAAGTTTTTTAAATACCAGGTGGAATCTAAATAGGAAGAGTTCAGATGACTATATCATTCTACAGCCAGATTCTTCTCTGCAATGATACATCCAAACACTTGGTGGGAAAATGAGCAATTCCCTTATTTATGCTTTTTAAATGTATGTGTAACCAATATGTCTTTCATTTCACATTTTCAGCTTTCTTTAAAGAAAGTTCTTACAAGTTTAGCTCAATATGCTAGGACTACTTTCCTCAGAAACAGTTTCTTAACTACAGTCTTCAGTTATTAGTGATCAAAATGACAGGTCACAGATTCATAACCTTTCTGCTTAAAACTGGAAAAGACAGAATGAAATATTTTATGTACTTTTCTGTGACTTACAAGCGTGATATGGAAAAGTAATATCAAGTTCATAGATTAATATTTACCCATACATCACTCCTGGGACCACAACACTTCAGTTTCAGGCAACATATTATTGTAAGAAAATTAATACTGTATTCCATCTATTTTATGATCACTTTGCATAGATCTTGTCAGATAATCAGGATGATTATTTTAATTTACACTGAATATGCAAAAAGATCTGGCAACAACTACATTTGAAGTGTTCTGTGTTGGAATTAGAGCAGGGTGAAAACCACAACAAATTTAATTACTTCCTCAGACTTAAAAATCAGTGGGCCATATTCATTTTTCCTTCTACACCCAATAGGTCTGAGAACTTAGTAAATGCTCCTTCCAGTGTATAAAACCTGGTTTCCATCCCCTCTTGTCTTTGTGATTTAGGGAAGGAAATAGAGAATAGGAAAGAAAGAGGACTTGACCCTTTTCTTTTTTTCCCCTCAGCTACAGATGGTGATGTATGACAGAGAAAGGAGCTCTCAAGGCTTCAGCTGCTCCTTACTATTTTTCTCTAACCACCTGCCTGCCTCTGCTGAAGAAGAGGAGCACAGAGAAACAGCTGCTTTTCTTTGTCCAGGATTCTACTGGGAAATGGGTAGAAACTGAGCCCCACATAGATAATTTACTACAATTGTCCATCCTCATAATTTCTGTCTTGGGGTATATCTGCCCTGAAAATGGCTCCAACTGAAATTAAAGGCGTTCTTAGTGCCATAAGGTACTAAGCAGAGTCGTTATATTATCAGTACTGAGTTTCTGCCTTCCTCTTTGAATCTGTCTTCACCTGGTGAAACCACAATCCCTTGTTTCAGTTGCCATGTATTCCTCCTGAGTATTCCTCACCACCTCTCTACAAAGTAGGCAGAAATTATATTAATCTATGTTGGCTGATTTTTGAACAAAAACATATCAAGAACACTAATAATATCCATTATACTGGCTGCACTGTGAAGATCCTAATCACCCCCGAGAGAATACAAACATTGTAAATCAACATGGCTGTTTGTGAAATAATCATTAGACCATGGCTGAAGGGAATGATTGCAGACTCTGGCCCTGTTGTTATTATTAGTTAAGCTGGAATTAATTTAAAACCATTCCCCAGCAGAGTTAGCTTGCTGGGATTGTACATGAAATGCAGACTTGACCTGAAGAGAAGGTTTTGTCCTTTTCTATAGAAATGCCATGCATGCTTCAAGCTGAAGCTGAAATTGCAACCAGCAGTGTGCTGAGATAGTTCCTTTCATCACATATTGACAGGGAAAGCTCTGTAAAGAAGCTTTAAGGAGCTAGTTTGAGTGCTGAGGCAAATGACTTGCAGTGGCTATTGTACAACTCAAAAATCAAAACTGTATGGAAAGGAAATGAAAGAAAAAAAACCTGAAAAACCAAATTTAAATAATTTAAAGCAGACTTTGTTCCAAAAAGAGAAAATTTCATATATTCAGAGGAAAAAGAAAATTAAAATAAAATTAGACAGACTAGAAAAGAAAATAATATTAATCCTTATCAACATTTAGAATCTACTTAAAAATACAAATTTATGACCACTATTCATGATTATATTTTTTAAAGTCAGTTTTCACAGGCTTTTCACCTCCTAAAGTTTATATACCAAATCAGAATATTTGTGACAGATTACTGTCTATTAAATATGAGTTTTTAAGTAGATTTACAATAATATATTCTAATCCAAGTTATATATTAATAAGTACACATGTTCATTTTCTAAAGAAATCTTTGTATTTACATCTAAATGAAACAAATAATCATACATCATGGACCAATTATAATATCTTTTCCTGTTTGAGGAGTCTTTTGTCATTTAGGACTCTTTAGTTTCGTATCTATTTAACAAATCTGAAGCAGAAAACAACCATTGTGTTATTGATTTATCTCCCCTTTGACAGAGATTCTTAAACTTTATGTAATTACTTGCATTTTTTATCATCTGTCTACCATCTATGTAGCTCTCACAGAAATGCTAGAGCACCATGCCGGGCTGCTGTGTTAATGGCAGGTTGCCTTCAATTTCCACCTGTTACACTGTATTAAAATAGATAAGAGAGTATTAAATGCAGTGGCAACACTACTTTGTGTAATTGCTGTGGGGATGTTATTCCATCATTTCTGAGATACACTGCAGCGACGAAGACCTAGGATGCAGCAGGAAACTGGCTCTGACATGTTCTGTAACTGAAACTAAGCCTAACAGAAACTAAATTACAAACAATGATGTAAGTTAAGTAACAAGTGCTCCCTGAACCACGTTTTCACAAATTTGAGCTAACATCACTTACTGGTTGAATTCTGTGGTTGGTTTCATCCCAGAGACTGTGACTGAAAGGGGAAAAATTGTTCAAAATATTTTGAAAGCATTTAAGATCACTACAGTTCTGGAAGCTTTTTCACAAATGCTCAAAAATTCTTTGTTGTTTAGTTTTTAGACTCTATTAGGCTCCCCAAATTAAAAAAAATCTTTTATTTACACGGGCTCATTTCTAATATTTCATATAAATTTCTTTATACAAAATGAAGTTATGAAATGTACATGTATACTTACACATACATCCACAATAAATACCTAATCATGAAACTGTGATTGCGACCAAAGAAATCTGTCTGATTAACTGACCCTGATTTACTGAGAAGCACCCAATTTTATTGAGTTAAATAATATGGAAAAGTTACAAAAAAGATCAGACAGGTATATTAGGAGGACCATCTATTTTGTGGGGTAAGAAACAGAGACCTAATGGTCACAAAAGTAATATCTATCATTTTCTTGATGAAATAAAGGGATGTATTACCTATATTATATAGCTCCACATTTCAAAAAAACAAATGTAAAAAAGCTGAGTAGACATAATCTAGTAAACCATAAGCTTGAGTCACAATCAGAAGAAAAAAGCCTATCACTTAATGTAATAACCTTCCTTTTCCACTCAAGCAGAAACTAAAGAAAACAAAATAAAGGGAAAAGAGAAAAATAAAGACTCTAGATTTGGACATACATCTCCTCTCAAGTTTCTGTTTCAGTTCTTTCTTAAATCAGGGTTTTGGCAAGTAATTTAAGCAAAAGAATGTGATTTATCGTTCCTAAGATGTCTCCTTCCCCTTGGGATCTGATATATACAGAAACCTATTCTTAATCTCCCTACAGAGAGGACTGGTAGATACTTTGTGTGATGATAAAGCATAAGGAACAAAAAGAAAAACAACTTTGTGAGAGAAGTCAGTGTGATAACAAGGCCACTTATCAAAGGAACCAAATTGCTGAGCAGAATTTAAAACCAGCCACTGGGACACAGAACATAGGCAAAGGATTTGTCCTCTGAGAAAATAATCAGAGCCCCACTTTTTTTTTTTCTAAAAATGTAGGATTTCACTGTGCTTTTCAGTGCAATCAATCCCAGATGAGTTTTCCCTCCCACCCTGATTTTGCACACACAGCACTGGCTGGTAGAGAAATACTTTTCTATTCAGGAGCCACATGTACATCTGGGTTTTTTGCTGCAAATTTTAGAAACACTAAGAAGGGTAATTTCACTTTTTGCTGGTTCTTGTTACTCCTTTCAGCATTTAAAAACTATTAATAAACAGAATATCTTTGTAGCATTTTTTCTACTCTATAATTAATCTAAATGGATAATCTGACTGTACAGGAAAGTAGAAGGTGCCTAGTGCTGCTTCACTTATCAAAAGCCCATCTGACCTACCACTTCTAAATCACACATGAAAAATGAAGATGAATGATCCTGTAGTGATAAACAGTTGGAGCATTTGGAGCCCTGCATGTCATTAAAGTATTCCATGATCACAGTTTTACTCAGTATTATACCAGAAGTTAGACATGACATCATTTGTTTGTAACTGCAATTGATTAAATAAAAGTGTAATAGATGCCTGCTTAACAGCATCCATAATGCAGGATATTTAAACATTTCTTGTTTTCTACTAAAATCGGTTATCTCCATGTCATTTAACGGAGCTGGAAGTCCATAAGACATGATGATATGTTATATTTAGCAAAACTTAACTTACAACTCCATTTTTAATAAATTGCCCACATATTTTTTTGTCTGCCTCTAGTTTTAAATTGTGTATTTTATCAAAGCAAAAATGCAAACATGAAGATAAACTATTATCAAAGGGTTTTCAGGGAGAAAGTGCTACAATCTACAAAATATCAGAAGTGAATGGAACATGTCATCACTGGAAGAGATAACAGGGGAAGGAATGGTTTTCATCAAGAAATTCTACATATAAAATATGCTTAAGAAATCAAAGTAGTTAATTACAAAGAAGTACTCCAGATTCAAATTCACACACACAAAGAAGAAAATTATTTTCTGTGATAAATCAATAACAGTGGGGAAAAAATGATGTTGCATTTTTAATCAATAGTTGAGCAGAATTTTTTGGTTATACTTTTGCATTTTGATATGTTTATCATCTGATGATAATACATCCAAAAAAGTTTTCATAGACTATTGCACAGAGCACCATTACTTAACATCATGATTTTCAGAAGTGGAGTGTATATCAGCTTTTTTCCTTACTTGATTTACTAATAGTGTAGTAATATTCTCACCAAGCACTGCAGTAGCTTAAAAGAAAATTATAATCTGTATTCACAACTAACAATGTCTGCAAATACTCTTTTTTTTCTGTGTATTAACCATTCACTTTGTCTCCTTACTACATCAGTGTGTAGCTGTTATAATTTGAGAATAAATTTTACAAATTTTTGTTGCATATATTTATCAGTGTTTCAAAAGGTTGCCTTAGAAGTTCTGTTTGCTCATTCTTGTCACAGCCATACATTATTTATTAAATGTCTGTATAATGATAGATTATTTATACCGGGATATTTATGGCACATCCTGATCTGAAAGTCTGTATGAAAATGTTCAAGAAACAGCACGAACTGTGGCGCATAATATGAAGACCTATTACTAAAAATGGATGACAAACAAGTCTTATAAAGTTGTTTTAAAAAAAAAACAACATATTTTCTCCTATCATCTTTCAAATAAAAATCTGATTTAAGGTTCACCATTCATCATTTATTATATATATATTTTTGGCTGCACATAGGTATAGGAGTTTTTTAAATATTTCAGTCTGAACAGTAAGCTATTGCTGAGCTGTAGTGTCCTGTAGATACTTTTCATCCTCCTAGGGTTTAAAGGTTAAGATTTAAATAAGTATGAACTTCTGGAATTTAGCCCCATGAAAGAATGATTTACTTTACAATTCAGAAGATATTTTTCTTGCTAAGATTACACAGGACCTTGTTTTTATATGTTTCAAAAACTATTTTTGGTGAAATCTTAAAGAATATGTTAAGATAAAGTGCCACCACTCCTGTGATTTATAGACAAAAAGTTAAAGAAGGGGCCTGGAAAAAAATCATATAGCTCAAAAAAAGAGAAGAGACTAAATCCTGGCCCATGATAAGCTGGGAGTCAGCAGGGTTGGGTACACTTCTTTATTAGTCAGTGAACAATTAAGTTCCTCCTAAACAAGAGTAGTGGATGTGATAACTGAACAGCAGCTGGAGTGACAGCCAGCTGTGAGCTGGAAAGAATGAGGGCCATGGAGATTTGTGATCACGCTCTCCACTGCCCATGTACACCCTGTCTCTATGGGAAAGCAAAAAAGGCATTATAAGAATGTAAAAATATACTGAATAGTATCAAATAGATGTTAAAAAAAAACAACCAAGCAAAAAAAAAAAAAATAAACCAAAAGAAGAGACTTTTGGAAGTCAAGGAAAGGAAGAAAGTGGAAATTCCAGGAACAGGCTTTCTAATAGGTTCATGACAGTCGAATTTCTCCACAATAAGTCCCTGAAAGAGTAATACATATGCATTTTTGGCTTAAGATTCAGCAGTCTTTAACAAATAGAATCTCTTAATAGTCTTCCAGCTATTAAGTTCTCTGATCTGTCCCATCTATGCATCACTCCGACTCCTAGAAAGTGGGTGTGGAGCATTCACACATAGAATGGAAGAAAATGTTAGTACCAAAACTTTAAAATGAAAATGAAGGGGAAAAAAAAGGAAAAGAAAAAAATGGAGAAGCCTTTATAATTTGTTTGTTATTGTGATGTTTTCAAAAAAATTACATTGCATTAAGAGAGAATGGATAACTCCAATTGAAAAAAAAATACAAGAAAACAAAAAGAGAGTATTTGAGGCACAAAATGATAAGGAGTAATAGCAACATTATATATAAACTTTGAAAAAAACATGGAAAGAAACCCTTTTCTAGAATGTATTTCAGTTTCAATTAATTTGGCAATGATATCTGGAGAAGATGAAACTACACAGACATCATAAATCTTCTTAAAACAAATTTGGCATCATAACTGAGAAACCCAAAGTTTTGGTTAAGCTGGAGTTACACAAAATTATAGTGTCAGTATTGCTCTGTGGGTGACAATTCACAGCAGCAGCTGGAACCTAGCACAGCCCTACTGCTCTGCCAAACAGGGTGGGACTTTCATGGAATTGGCCACTCACCCCAAAGAAGGTTTAGGTTGGACCAGAGTAAAAACAATTTTCTTTCTTAAGTTTATTTGATATCTTTTTTTTTTTTTTTTAAAGATATTCATTTAGAGCAGTAACCAAAAATAAAATAATAACAGTGTTAATGGATTTGGAAAATGAATAATTTCTTAGTAATTAAGGCCAATATTTGCAGATCATTGTACATCTTCAAGATGTTTTAAAAGCATTAAATATTCTTCAGAGCTCCCCTGCAAGTTAAGTGTACATGAAGTCTCATTTCAAGGACAGAAAAAAATTGATTTAGGGAATTTTGTTATTTACTCAGCCTTATAACTGCCTCAAGAGCCAGAATGAAGGTATAATTTAAATCATCCAAAATGCTACCTTTCTACTCGACTCTAGAACTATCAGATATCTTAATTTCCCCTCAGATTTGCCCTCATACCACGCTCAGTCTTCCTACTAAGAAAGAATTTAATTTCCTATATTTTTTGTGCAGTACACTCCCATGGACTTACTTCTGAATGGGCAAGATAGAAAGTATGACCATGGGAAGTCCAGAAATAGTGGGAAAAGCCTTTACTGAGGGACAGAGTAGCCAATGCAACATGTGGACCATCACTGTCAGGAAACTGCAGAAATGCAGTCTACTGTGCACATTACTGTGGTCTCACTGGATCTGGCATGTTGCTACAGGACATCATGCACAATGTCAGCAATGCTTCCTGCCATTCCAGACCAGGAATGAACCAGGTCTCCATGGCCACTCTACCTGTCCCACAGACTGCATGGAATTAGCAGGGCACTCTGCTTGGTGGAATGCATCCAGCAAATGTGAAACACACTGCAGATACCAGACAGGGGTCACACATACAGGTTTTATCTAAATTAAAGGACATATAGGAGACCTAATCTAAGAATCATAGAATGATTAGGGTTCAAAAGGTCCTCAAAAGGACCTTTAAGTTCCAACCCCACTGTTATGAGCTATTCAAACCAAGCCTCATTTTTAATGCAAACTCCTTAACAAGAGGCAATGATGTATTAGTTTGAGTTAAAGTAATAATAATGTTACAAAGGACAGACATCAAGTATTTCCTATGAACCTACTGCCTGTGTATTTTCCCATTATGCAATGAAACACCTTGCACAGCCGCAAGCAGTATCAGGAGAGATGAGGATAACATTCCCATGGAAAATATTCTATCTGTGAATGATCTGATCTGTGGAGTGACATTTTCAGCCCTCTTTCCTTTTTGAAGTCTGGGCTTGCAAGTTCCTGAGGAGCAGTGAAGGAGAGCTTACAGTGGCAAGCAGCCAGTATTTCCAGGCTGAGAGGGCTTACCCTGAAAAGGCTTATGGTTTGGTGGGTGCACAGAGCTCCTTCTGTTTACTGGGAAACAGGTTTTTTCCTGATTATGACTATGAGAAGCATTGTTACAGGACTGCTCTGTTTTACAGTAATCTCCCAAAGGCTTATGGGATTATGAGCTAACATGAGGTAAGTGGCAAACAACAACCCAGTCGCTCCTGGCCCACCTGTGTTTCCTTTTAACCTAGAGTAGGCAGTTTCTCATGTTCATCTGCTTCAACATTACTCTATTTACCTCTGCATTGGAAGCCAAGAGTTATACAGGGGTTTTAATTTGCAATTTAGCTTCATTAAAAACAGAATTAAGTTCAGACCTAGAGTAAAATCAGAGCAACTCTGTGAAATACCATTCCCAGTTTTAATTGGCACACAGCTTTCAATACATTTCTCTGCAGATGTAACCTACTACTGATGATAATTATGGCCAGTAGACTTAAGTTCAGATATCAATACTAACTTGGTTTGTCAGAAAGAAATTTTATCTCTGAACTGGTTTTGAATTCAATCACTACAGCAATTAGAACTTCCTGTAATATATATATAAAATATATATTTTAAATTAATTTATTTAAAAGAATCAGTTTTCTTCAATGATTGAACTTCATAACTGTGGCCATTTAAACACAGTGAAAAAAGACCACTGGTGGTCCCTTTTGTCTTGTCAAATTTCAGGCATTTACTCTATACTTCTGTACTCTAATCAATGGAGAGAAGGACACTTTTCAGATGGTGAAAACACCATCTGGACCCACCTGTCCCCTTCTTATGTCTGGCAATCTATTTAGTAAGTGTGTTCCTAATAAAGACACTGAAACATTTGGTCCTCCAGAAGTTTCAAATTTTAGTTTAAAATTGACTTCATTCCTTGGACTTTTCTGAAAATTATATTTCCAAGAATGAAGTCACTTATAAAAATAATGCACTGCAAGTTATATATAACATGCTGACTCATCAGATATGGATGATTTTGTATAAGATTATTTTGTATCTGTACTTTGAGATATGTCAGGGGAACTTGTTCCTTATTGCCCCATTTCTATACATGGAAATATGAATGCAGGCCAAGGCAACCAAACTGGAGACTTATTTTTCATTGTTAATGATAAAGCTCTGGCATTTTACAATCATTGAATATGAAGGAATATTTAAAAGTATTTCTGTTCTGCTGTTTTTTGCGTTATAAATGCATAACTTCATAACTCATCCTAACAGTGGATAAAACTATTTTGAAGTACTTAATGGCATAAAATGTTATAAATCAATGGTTCAGTTTATATGGAAACTGCTCTGATATAATCTTTACCATTGCATGCAACAACAGAGGACATAGTAAGTACATGATGTTCAGACACTGCATGCCAGATAATGCTATTATTTTAGGAAGAAATTGTTTTCATGGGGAAAACCAAAAAAGACTGCATGAAAGATTTGGAGTATTATGCAGTGTGTGATTCATTGGCAATTACATTAGAGATTATTTCAGTATTTAAAAAAAACCCAAACAAACAGCAAGCAGATTTTGATTCTACTAACAAAACCAGCTAAATTCATATTACTCAAGTACGTTTTTGGGCAAAACTAAAACTGTATTCAGCAATGTTAAAGATATTAAATAACTGAATATATACTCAAATAATGGTTTAATTATCAGAAAACACATGATGTGCATATTAAGACTGCTACCAATATCACACATATCTAAAAAAATATTCTTCATACCCAGATGGGTTAAATTCATGGCTACAAATTTGGGTATTTTCTCAAGTGTCAGAACTATCTCCAGCTGCTTCATTTTGTGTGCTAATGTATGATTTAGCTGAAACAGTGTAAAAATGAATGTTGTTAGAAAATTCATTTAAGTGCCATTTATTTCTAAATTGTTTCAAGCAAATAAATTATTCCACTTAGGCAGTAATTTCTATTGATGAAATTAGTTCAAGTTCATCTGCATGGAAAAAAATGCAAGACAAGAAACTAGGTGGCTCTGCTTTTGACCACTCTTTCTGCATCAGTTCTCTTAAGAGGTGTTCTTCTCAGGGTGTTATGCAAGATCCTCCCATAAAAGCAGAAAAAAGCAACTCTCAAACATAATGGGTTTCACTATTTCCAGATATCAGAGATTTCAGAGGAGCTATTACAAGATTCTTGTAAGTTTTATGCAGTTATGAAGGGGAGTTATACAGTCTATTTTAGACCTCTAATTAGAGTGCATCCAAGAAGCACTAAAGATTAGGAATGTAAGATTCCCTCTGCAGACAAAAGAAAGAAAAGCACCTTCCCGTACTCCATTCTGCAAATAACTTGAACTCTTCAGCAAAGAAAAATAGTGCCACACTCACCATACCTTTCAGAGGTATTCAGTGCTAAAAAAAACCTCCTGTCTAAAATAGCAAGAAGGACAAATAGCATATATTGCTATCTTCTGAGTATTTCAACTGATTTATTTTCTCCCTCACAGCAATAGACTCAGAATTAATGCATCACATTTATTTCAGGTTACTGAAGCCAAAAAAGCCTTAAATTGGAAAGCTTCAATACAGAATCAGTTAGGTGTCTATTTCAGAGTGTTCTAAAGGGTGATATTTGAACTGCAATGGATTGCCCATGCTTGCTGAATCTGTCAAGGAAGTTTTAATGTACTGCTGCTTTTTGTAATAAACAGGACTTAAGTGGCTGTGTTTCCCATACACCTCAGATTCTTCTCCCCATCTCCTCTCTTCTCAACACTAAATCCCTGGCCTATTTTCAGCAATATTTATCAGGGAAGAAGAGATACAATAAGTTTTATAAAGCAGCCAGGAGAAAAATGACTCGTGCCCCAATTTCACAAAATTTCAGTGTCAGCTTTACTGTACTGGATTACAGAATATTCATATAGCAGCTCAACTGCAAGGGTAAACAAGGATTCTTTGGCACACAGATTCATTTTTTACCCCTTTCATATATTTGCAAGAGCTGAAGAGATTTTTATCTCTGATACTTTAGCAAAAATTAAATGTTAGAATTTCTGCACTTTGTGAAATTAGGAAACAAAATTATTAATTAAAAACAAAGAGAAAAGGATTATCCAAAGTAATTTGCCAGCTATCCATTTGAATTGGTACCATTTTCACTGCATAATAAAGGTGACCAGTCCAGGGCTAGGGTCTAAAGGTTTTCATTTCTCATCACTGATTATATATTTAAGTTATGGAGAAAAACTTAGGCTTGTGCTGTTGTCCTCACAAAGCTGTTTGGAACCTGTGTATTATTTATGGAAATAAAACCTCCCAGTCCCTTTACAGTTAGCCTGGTGAACAAGGAAGCAACTAAATGTCCCCACACCTCAAGGACAACTCTCTCACACTTTGCAAAAGAAATTTTCCAACTGATCTAAGCCGGGTCGAGAGCTGTCTTGGGAGAAAGTCAGGTTGAGTCACTGGTATCCAGCTGGAATGGAAGGAATTGGAAAAGATACTACATCGAAGAAGCAGCTAAGTGCACTTGGTTGAAGTGCTGGGAGATTCTGGTCTTGATGATTTAGAAAGCAGGAAAACATACTGTGACACCTTAGAGTATTCATAGTAGTTCTATTTTTACTTTCAGTAAATTGAAAACAAATTCAGCAGTCCCTCAGAAAATGCAGTTAATACCAGTAAAAGCCACTCTGTTTTCGATGCTTCCCAAAATGTGGTAGAACACAATATTGCAATCCTTAAGTTCTGAAATAAAAATATATCAATGTGCTAAAATACATAAATTTATTATTGCCACATTTTCAATGATGTAAGTTTGTTTGAGTTCCTCTTTTAGTTTGAGGCTTTTTTTTCCTTTTAAACATTTATGCAATTTGCTTTCTGATTTTGGTCTGAAAGCTAACGTGAAAGCTGTGTCATTAGAACAACTTTTTGGAAAGTAGAGTACATTTTTAGAAGAACTTTTTTTTCCTCCTGGACATTTAAAACCACATTTATATGAAAAGTTTTTGTCTTGCTGACTGCGCGTTAATGTTCTGAAAGATATGCACTGCAAGTAAAGATAGAATTGCTCTTTATAGACGTGCTGTTTCATCATAGTGTAGGTTGTTACAAATCTCCTGTCATGAAAAATCCTCTTCATTTCTTCAAGGTCTGTGATTGAGACCATTATAAGATTAGAAAAAAGCGAGATATTTTCTGTTTCTAATGCATATGAGTTTCTGTGGCCTAGACTATCTAGTTCCATGCTTTGCTCCTTCCTGTTTGTCATCAGTACAGTCTAAGCCAAGTTTAACATTTCCAGCTGGTCTGGTCTTGTCAGGATGTCATTTTATAAGAATAATTTTGGAAACACAGGAATGCAAATATGCTTCTCATGTGCAACAATGCATTCATATAAAGGAACTATGCTGGAAGGATTAAGAGTGTGAAACGTGTCCCTTTCATGGCAAGAATAGGATAGATAAGGTGCAAGGGTGGTTTTTAGTGGTGAAAGTCTGGTATCTGCAACTCTCATAGTAATTTACACTTCTGAAAATAAGATACAGCCTTCACTTTTTTTACTTCTCTATTTCTCTTCTGCTGTAGCTATTATGTTCTCTAGCACCATATTCTAACAACAGAAATACCTAGATGCTACAAGAGATCTTGAAATTATTTTGGTCATCATGACATTTCTTGAGTAACAAAATGTGAAAGGTTACTGACAATTACTTCTAAAGCTTAAAACTTGATAAAATTTCAGGACTGATCAAAAATTTCAGATAATTAAAAACTGAAGATTTTTTTTTGCCTTCAGAAATATGTTTTGTTTTCTGTTATTACATCACATGTTTGATTTTAAGTGCAAGTATAAAATTAGTGTAGGAGCTATTGAGGATTTAACAAGTGTACAAACATATCCCTCAGTATGGAGCAGCAGTGCTACCAGAAAGAAATCAAATTTTTGACAAAAATTTGATTTATTTCTGGGGACTATTTTACTTTCTTGATAATACAGAGAACAGCTCTTGACTCTTGCCTCACAATCCCAGCAGACAGGCCTGTGGAACATCAGACAGTGCTGTAATTTGGACCCTTTCCTGTCAGGGGTCCACACTGTTTATGTAGATGCCAGCTCTGATACTTGATTTGTTATTCAAGGACTTATCTGGAAAATAGGTTCCCAGAACAAGAAAAGTATTGGTGCTTCCCTGCAGTAGAACAGCAAGCCCTGCAGCTAGACTGAGCCTGGCTGAAAGACATATCCAAATTTTCATCACCAGCCCCAGAGATATTCTGCATCATGTGGCCCAAGATGGCATTGTATTATGTGCCAAAGAATATACTGGTCTGTCAAAAAGGAAGGATTCCATTTTTTTGCACAGCCAAAGTATTAGAACAATCACTGCATTATTTTGCTGCCACAAACTTTGCTTGCCAAGCCTGAAAAACCTATCAGGAAGCACCTGCTTTCAGGAGCAAACTATTCTGTTATTACATTTAGTTTATTGTGCCATTCACAGATCCTCCCTGGAAGCTATGAATTAGCCATGATAAATGAACACCAAAACATTCAAGTGCTGTGCAAACTGCTACAATACTCTAAGCATTAAAACAGATGAAATAAAATCACTGTTCTCAGCACAGCAATATGTCAAAATTTAATAGCTAGAAAAACAGCTACTATCAAACTAAGAAACAAGGACTCTTTCTCATTAACTTTGCTTTAGAAAAATAGTTCATTGAATAAATAGTTATGTATATCTTAATTAAATACAATCAATTTTATAGACTTTTGAGCATCCAAAAGATTAGAAGCCAATGCCTTCATTCTATAAATGTAAAAAACTTCTTCTTCATTCTTGCTTTTCTTAGAAAGTCATACCATAAAACAGAATATGTAAAGTTGGCAGAAGATGTCTCATAACCTTTCATAGAGCACCTAGAGGCATTATGTTCAATGACAGTTCATATAAACTGACATATCAAGCATATCACGCTGGGGAAAAACCTAATAATATTCTCCCAATTAATTCTAACCTCTTAGCTTTACTTGTAATTATTTCACTCAGCTCCTAAAACTCAGCTTATTAAGATCCATCCATCATGGTGTGGGTCACACAGTATTTCTACTGTTGGGCTTCCTGGCCTTTGTCTTCCTTGTGAGAGGAAGTGAGAGGACCTTGCCTATAATGAACTCATGAAAGGGAAACCTGTTTTTAAATGAAGAATAAAGTGAAACTGCAAAATAAATACTATAATTCCAGATTATTTATTTATTAAATGACTTTTGTTTCCCTGAACTTAGTCTGCTGCTTCCCTGGAAGAGACACTCATGTTTATCACTTGTGAGAGTGCCAGTTGAACTATTTACCTGTACTTCACATCTGACTTATTGACACATGAAGTGGCTGTTTCAATCTCCACCTTTTTCTTTGAGTGATCATACCTATTTGTATAAAGTTATTGCTTCAGTAATTTCATATGTTCCAGATGAGATTGATACAATATCAGGTTGTGATTGTTTATGTTTAAAAAGCATACCCAAAAAAAAACTCAGCAGAAATTAGCAACATTACAAAAATTCACTGCAAAAGACACAAACAGAAGATCTGTAGCTCCCCTGACAGTTCAAGCAATCATTCCCAGGAGACACATACCAGCAGAAACATTAATAAATGAAGTGTTTATCCTATCTGAAGAATGATTTCTTCTGTAATTAAAGCAGTTTGTCATCATCCTATATGTTTCTCTATTTATAAGCTTATTTGAAATACTAAGTGTTGAAATGTCCAGATAGACAATTGCTTTTCTGAAGACACTCTTGGCATCAAAAGAAAGCACATTTTTGATACATAACTGTCTTATTTGATCAGAACAAAAGCAGGGGGGAAAACTGCAATTCAGATAGCTCCAACTGTATGCAGGCAGCAAAGCCTCTGCATTTCTCCAAGAGTTACTGCTCCCACTATCTAATTTGATGATTAGCACTGGATGTAATTGGAAACAAAATCCCAAATCCCCATCTGGATCCTGCTCACAGCAGTACGAACACAGTTCCACACCTGCCTGTCTTATTTATATAAGACTCATGACTGATGTGTTTAAGTGTCTGCAGCAATTTCTCCTGTCCATCCTGACTGTTGTTGATCAGTGCCTCTGCTGCAGGGATCGATCAGCAGCGTGGGGAAACATTTGGTTCATCCAGAGCAATGCCTGCTGCTCACTCAGCAAACCCATCAGTCAATCCATCTCTGCTTCTTCACAGCTGCTCCCTCCTTTTTCCTTTCTTGGTCAAACATCACTTGTACACTTTACCACCCAGGACTATCCCTTACCTCTAAAATTCAATCACCACTGCAGTTCATTCTGTAAGTAAACTTTTTAAAAAATAATCAATTTTGTGTTTAAGGTTGCTTATAATCTTGGGTTTTTAAAGGTTCTTAAAGGATAAGAGACTGCTTTTTCAAAATTCAGACATCACTTATGGCTACTCTCTACAGGTACAAAAATTTGTTAATTAATAATCAACTGTAATTGCTAATGAATTTGAAGAAATCAAAAATCGCTGATTCAGACAGGAAAATAGCAAGATTTTACAGGGAACTGAAAATAGTTGGATGCAAATATCCACCCTATCAGAATAAAATCTGGAAGTATGCTTTAACCTGTAAGTGTGTAAAGGATGAATCGTGTCTGTGGTCCCACACTGCACTGCAGTGAATTCACATGACTGATGTGGGTGGCCAAGCCTCCCAACCCCCCCTTTCCTTAGGGAAAGTGCTCAGTGCAGTACAATGGAAGAGCATCACCTGCCTAATTCCAGGCAGGACGACCAGGCAACAGATCCATGGACCATGCCTTGCTCTAACCACTCTCAGGTGCATGCTCTGCAAGGCATGTCAGATGTCAGCAGAGTCACTCTCCTGGTGAATCTAAACATCTCATACACATCAACTGAAAAAAAATCCCAAACAAACCAACAACCAATACAATTATTCCTGTGAACATGCAAAGAGGTAGCAAAGACAGGCAGGATTTCTAATGCATCCTGGTTTCTGTTTCCAGTGCAGAAGAAACTCTTGAGCATGACTAAGAAGATAACATAGTCATAGTTCTGCTTCAAATAGGGCCATTAAAACCATGCTTTAAAAATCACAAAGACTAATATACAGTAAGACCTTGAAAGGCCCCCAAAATATAGTGCATAACTGCACTATTCTCTCACCTTTTCCTCCCATGCTGTCACCCAATTATTACAGCACTGAAGCAGACACAACTTACAGCTATATATATTCCTCTGTAAATCAGTGATCCTGTTAATTTTCCTTAATCTTGGCAAATGCGTAGCTCAAGACCTTTCATTAATATTTATTACCTATTCTTTTCTACATTGAACTTTTAATTATTTAAATCACTAACATATAATTCTGTAACTACGTGTTTTATGAGGTGCATTCTTCTTCCCACTGTTCTGGAAGTGAAAAAAATAAAATGTTAAGTCCAAATTCCAAACCTCAAGATCTTTTAACACAGTAAAGAGACAATCCAGTTTAATAAATGCAGTGAATGTCTTATCATCTCACAAACATAATTCATACAGTAAAAAGAAAGATGTGGATTAAAATACCATGTATTTTGATTTCAACCATTAAAAAACACACAAAAAAGTAGAGAAAACAGCTTGTCAATGATACACTGTGATTATTATTTTGAAGGTTTTTTACTCTCCAAAGAGTCCTTTTGATCTTCCATAAAGAAGATTACTTTTGCAGAAAAAACATTTTCCTCTAAAACAATATAGTTTCTCTATTGTTTTTCCTATCAGTGTAAATTCCTAAACTAGATTGTGAGAAATTCCTAACTAAAAATGTAAGAAAAGGCAGAACTTATGCAAAAACACACTCATCACTTGTCCAGGAGTTATCTGACATTTAGAGGGGGAAAAAAAAATAAAAATCAAGCTAATTGATTCCAAAGCAAATTTTCTCATTCTAAACATCAATTAAATAACACAAGGACTAGCTCAGAACTCTCATTCATTTCTTTGCAATAAGATGCCTAGTCACATATCATAACTAACTATTGAGTGAGATGGAAGGCAAAAAGAAAAGGCCACCAAAAAAAGCTATAACAATGAATTTCAGGTCTTTTCAGCTCAGAATGAATCCTTCTTTATTTCCATAGGTTTAAAAAAGAGAAAAAAAACCAAAATAATCCTAGACTCCTAGTCATCAGAAGTAAGGCCTGAGGAGGAAGCTAATTGAGTGCTGGCATACTGGAAGCTGTTTTCTCTTCAAAAGATCAACAGAGAAGACAACATATTTCTCGATAACACAATTGTCTTCAGCTGTCCCTGAAATGATTGACAGCCAGCATTAAGCTTTAGGGATGCTCAGACGATATTTAATGTCAAGTTCAACATTGAATGCGCTTGTATTTTAAGAACAGCACCTGTTCCAAAGTCTTTGAATACTACTACCAGTCCCAGAAAACAGAAGGAGCCAGAAGCTCTTGGCAAGATAAAGCCCAAAAGAAGACTTTTTTTTTTTTTGCTGTTAAGGAAATCTCTCTCCTCTCTGAGATTTGAGAATGTTGTGTTTGTTTCTTTATCTTGCTGTGCGTCCCCTACCCCCACCCCCCCCTTCCCTTGCCACCCTTTCTTTTTTCCTTATTTCTTATTTATTTATTTTTAGATTGAGTGGGCAAGAAACAAAATTACTCTGTGAGCAGGTTATTCCTTACCTGCTTTTTCTTTTAGTCACTTTAACACAAGGTAAGATGAGCTTGCTTGTGATGATGCAAAACTGCTGTAGCAACTGTCTTTGTTAACCTTTTCCAGGCTACAGCATGTGTAATATATGTACCTTGTTTTCCTTCCAAAAATTCATTTCCTCAGACTAGTACTAGGAGCAGTGAATGCTCTGTAAACCCCTATCTTGCCTGATTTATTTTAATATATTCATGTACATCTATTTGTTTACACCCCTACATGTGCTTGAGGCAGTGTTTTTGTTGCATTTCTACTCTTTAGAGCCCTGAAAAATACTCTGAGCACCTTTCTTTTACATCCAAAAACAACTGGGAATGCATATAGAATTGCTACCTGCACAAACAAAATAAAAAATTGATAAAATAGAAGTTGAATGTACAAATGTAATGATAACAATAAGAGAAATCTGTTTCCAGGATAAATCTATTTACTCATTGAAATGCGTAGACCGAGAAAAAAAGTAATATATATCTGGGGAAGGGAATAAAGGGACATTTACAGAAACTCTCCAGTGGGAATCCAGATAATCTTCTATGGTTTAGAAACACTAAAATATTTCTTCCACTCACACAAAGTACACGTTCATTCAAATATATGTAACTTCAAATATACAGATTTGATTTGATCACTGAACTGTGAATCAGGTTTCTACCCAAAAACAATATAGAAGATAATATTCTTTTGTTACTCAGGAAAAAAATACCCCTTATTTAATGCATGTTTTCATTCTTAAATCTCAAATGCTTGCCTTGAATTCAAATACAGGGTTTATTTCTGAAGTAATGATGTGTGCTATTAGTCCAACTTTATATTTATAATACTAATCTAAGATCAGTGTGATTACTGAATTATATAGCCTCTGAATGGAGTAACTACAGAATTGTTATCCTGCCCTATTTCTGTCTAGCAAAAAATAAGAGAACATCACCCAGGAATTTGAATATATCAGTATTTTTTCTAGCAATAACATCGACTCTGAATAAAATATACAGTAATGACCATTTTTCATGGTTTTAAAGTGATTGCACATTAGAAATAATGCCTGAATACATTTTTGTTTTCTTGAATCAGATCCTTGGGACCAGAACTGAAAAATTAAGCAAAACATGGTCTTAAGATGCCTTGAAACCCTTCCATCTTTCAGGTCAAATTTTAGCTCAAGCTAGAATCAGAAGTTACTCTAACTGCTGAAAGTGAAGAAAAACAGATAAACTGACCTCAAATTATGAAGTTCTACACCCCCAAAACTTGTGCCAAAAGAAGAGGAAAAGATCTTCCAGTTAGCTGCCTAATCTAGCCGCTTGGCTACTTCCAGCAAAGAGCAACTATACAAAACAGGTTCCAGCATCCAATCCCTGGTTTATATTAAAAATCATATTTGCCTTTTTTAGTAATGGAGCTACAGGAAGGTGCAGTGCTGGTCACATCTTTCAGAGAAAAGTCAAGAGAGGTAAGGTCTGCTTTTTTGAGGCTCTGAGCTGACAACAGGCAATATTCTTTCCAGTGTTGACTGTATATTTTTCCAGTGACAAATGACTAATTCACAACACCACACTATTTACTTATTCAAGGATATGAGTAAAAAAGCACTAAACAATTCTGCATTAACATAGGAGCAAGAATAGAAGCATCTTTAGAAATTTCCCTCTGGCCAACTTACCCCATCTCTATGACAAAGAATTTGACCAGCTTCCCTGCACTTATTCCTTCAGAAGGACAGTTTGACAGACCACCAGATTTTCCACTGTCACTGCTTTGAAGTCTCTTTGAATTTGATCAGTGCTTATCACAGTTTGAGTCACCCTTCCTTGGTCACAGGATTTACAGAATCTCAGAATCAACTCAGTTGGAAAATACCTCTGAGATCATCAAGTCCAACCTAGGACTGAACACCACCACGTTTACACCAAGTGCCATATCCAGGCTTTCCTTACACATGCAGGGATAGTGATAAATTTCTTTCTAAAATGCAACCTAAGCTTCCCCTAGGACAGCCTGAGACTGTGTCCTCTCATCCTGTCACTTGTTGCCTGGGAGAAGAGACCAATCCCCATCTGGCCACAGCCTCCTTTTCGGCAGTTTTAGAGAGTGATAAGGTCTCCCTGAGCCTCCTTTCCTCCTGCCTAAACAACCCCAGCTCCCTCAGCTGCTCCTCATAGGACATTCTCTCCAGACCCTTCACCAGCTTCATTGTCCTGCTCCATACCCACCCCAGCACCCCAATGTCCTTCCTGAACTGAGGGGCCCAGAACTGGACACTGTGTTTAAGGTACAGCCTCACCAGTGCCATGTATGGTCTATGATCACTGCCCTGGTCCTCCTGGCCCCACAATTCCTAATACAGGCCAGGATGTCAGTGGCCTTCTTGGCCACCTGGGCACACGCTGGCTCATGTTCAGCCAGCTGTCATCCAGCACTCCAAGGGACTTTTCTGCTGGGCAGCTTTGCAGCCACTCTGCTCCCAGTGTGTAATTGGAACATATTTTGTCTTTGTCAGGTGGAACATTCTGATCCTGGAGCCTGATGAAAAGCTTCCTCCCCCTGGAAACTCAGTTGTTGCTTCCCTACATCTGACACTGCTGCAATTCCTTGAGCCCGTTTTTGAGGGAGAACCCCCAGGCAGCCAAGAAGCACTTTAAGCACTTTTCTGCTTTTGAAGTTTTTGTGATACTATTAAGCAGCACATTGACTGGTGTAGAGAGGACAGGATTCACCCTGAATGAGAGAGAATTTGACAACAAAGTTGCAGAAAGTGTTAGTTCACTGGTTCAACTTAGCAGACATCACCAGTTTGTTTGTGAGACAGGAAAGCAAGTGCTGGGGGTAGCTGGGAAAGAGTGGGGGAGGAATCTGACCCTGCAATCTGGAAAGATCACTGCATACAAAGGCTTTCAACTACTCTGACAATGATGCAAAAGAGACAACCTGGTTCTACCCACAGTGCCAGCAGAAGTGTGCTGACATCACATTTGGTGTGCTTAAATCTGTAGGTTCTCGTCAGATGATTTTCAATCATACCTCAAGGGTAACTAAAACAATCAGAAAACTGATTCCATTTTTCAGGAAGGAAAAAAAAACAAACAGTTATGAAAATTGCTGTTTAGGTGCAAAGATCCTTTTGTTAGTACTTGAGCACGACTTTAATTGGAAAATATATTTGAATGTAGAAGTTGTTCAGCAAATAGAGAATTAACAAATTATCACCATTGACACCGAGCAAGAAGAAGTTTACTCAGCTTGATCTTCAGGTTGGATAGTGTAAAATTGTCAATAAGAATGTGAAGTACACACTTAATTTGGAATCTGATCACATATGACAGACAGGAGATAATTATAGAACTTCAGCTGTCATTTCATAGTATAACCGTACACAAAATTGTTGTTCTTTTTTAAATACAAATTAATAAGGCTATTTGCTGAATCTCTGTTAACTTTACTCCCTGAGAAAGTCTCACAAATTTCCAGAAACTACCACTTTGGTGTGTATTTAATCTATTAAAATAAATAAATAGTGCATGAAGAATATTTATGTATGTGTGTGTATATATATAGATATATATGGAAACAATAGAACATAATTTCCTAACATGCAACTATTTCTGAATGCTTTGTCTAATCTAAATAGGGTTAAGGAGCAACAATATGCAAATTTTCCATTCAAAAGCTTGAAGTGTAATAACTCACTTCAGACATTCAGTTTCATAATATTTCGTGGTGGGATTAATTATAGGTTTATATTTTCACACTTTAAAATGTTATTTTGTCTTGAAAATATCAAAAGCAAAACAAAACTAAACCAACAAAAACCCCTAAACCCCACACCACTCATTTGAAATGCTTATGTTTGTTTTCCACATAGGCAATAAACACATTGTTAACAGAGGGGGCAAAAAGTCTTTGGATGACTTAGTGTTTACATTTTGGACAGAGAGGAAAACATTGTGAGAAACCATTAACTTAAATTAAGGTGTCAGGACTACAAAAGATATTTTTGAGTTGGAAGAAGGTGTCTGTATAACAGCACAGAGGCAGAGCCAAGAGCTCTGCCATGGAAATCCAGAGAAGCAAACCTTTAATGCTGCTCATCCGCATGCGCAACACAGGTAATGGGAAATTTGCAGATTTCTGCAATCTCCTGCACAGCTAATAGTAACCCCAAAATTTATCTAATTGCTTTCTTTAGCACATATTATTGGTTTTATATGTAAAGACAACTGATGTGTAACATACTGAAAAAAAAATCTACTGGGAGAATTCTGAGCAGCTGTAGCACCTGCCAAGAACTTGTTTTATACATTTTTTTGAGATATGCAGTATTTCATAGTGAAATTTTTAGACATAAGTCACTGCAGTAGTATAGTTGAAAAAGATCTGTCAATGAAATTTTGAAAATTCCGTGCAAACCAAAGCATATTTTCTAATATTATCTGGAATCCCTTCTTGCACTTTTGCCCGGAATTAGAATTATCCCTCTTCTGGATTAAAGATGCATTGGTGGATTAGTCTATCACTGATGACAACATAATATATCCTTCCCAGAGGCTTAAACTGAAAAGAGGTCTGTTAACTACAGACTGTATTAGAACAACAGCAAAAAAAAAAAAAAAAAAAAAAAAAAAAAGGACATTGGACATGAGACAGTATTTTAACATTTAAATATCAGCATGTGGGAGGTCAAAGTTTTTGAAACATAACCTCAGGTTCAGTATCATGTATCAATCCTACTCTTTCCACAGACTGTATCACCCATAAAACTAGTAAGGCATGGGACTGATTCCTACAAGGATTAGCCATGGGTACTACTTCTAGCTTTAGCCACCTGAGCAAGCTCAGGAATACCAGCCACACAGGTAATTTAAATGAAAAATAAATTGGTTTTAATTTTTCTACTTGATTGTCAGATATGTACACATGTTTTGAAAAATTGTGCTTTTTTATTTGAATTTCTTTTGGCCAGTTAAAGATGAATTAATTTTATATTTTAATTTGGCACTTCCAAAGCAACAAAGCAGGTGAGCTGTTTCTGAACTGAAATAATTTCTATTTCTGAAACTTTGTTTCAGATGACATGAAGCTGATTCATCACTTTAACGCTCTAAAGGAGATGTTACATTATTCTGTATTTTAAGAGACATGCCAGCAGTTTTCCATAGAGTAGTATCTTCCTGCAAAGTTTTTCGAGGTGTAAAACCACATAGTACATAGAACATCTTTCTGTGTGAACGCCCTGGAATATTTCACATGCCAATAATCATGCAATGACAACTTCTAGAACACCCCTGTTTAATATTTAAACCAGATTCTGGAAAGCTAACTAAAAAGAAATATTTCAATGACTCTAATAAATAGATAATGTGCTGTACTCTCTGGTGAACTTAAACACCTAATTACATTCTTTTTCAATTATATCCCAGGAAAAATGCAGATGAGTTGTTAGCATTAAATTTCAATGTAAGATGCTGGGGTCTGTTTTTTGTTTAAGAAAAGGTCAGTCCTTCACTTTATGAAAGTCACCAAAATTATTGTCTTAAAAAGGAGCTCAATATGGGTGTAGAATCCAGCTAAGAAAAGAGCTTTCTACCACACTCGCCTGTTGGTGTCACTGAGAAGATGGGAATTAGACATTTTTCTGGTGTTTTTATTAAATAGAGACCTGGATGTCATCATTAATGTTGCTTGCTAAATTGAATCTTTGAAGAACAGTATAGAATATGTGAAGTGTTTGTGTGTACAGCTCACAGGCTATGTGCTCCATCCTTTGAAAGGAAACCATTGTGAAGGGGGAGGGTCCTGAGCACAAAGAGGGGAAGGATTGCTTTTCTGGCAAATGGCAGTATCAGCAATAAAACTCTAATAAGAGCCACATGCTCCAATATGCAGTAAATAATACCCATACACTTTGTAGAAATAAAGGGTTGGAGGATGGGGGGAAAAGACTTTGAGCTCTGTAGTCAAAGGAATTTAAAGGTACATCTAAGTAGTCTTACAAGAGATTGCTTTATAGTGAAGTATCAGTTACACACAACCCTGGATCATAATTATCTGTGTATCCTCAGACTAGCAGAGCAATTATAATGCAGTTCTGTGCTTCTCTGCAATTGATCTCTGTGACTGCATCATTTTCTTGACGTTTTACAACTTGCTGATTCAGTAATCACACTTCAGCTGTCTTAATCACACAGTAATTGAACCATAGAGGGAATGCCAATAATCAAGAAGATACCAAACCAATTAGATAGCAATGTTTTCAGTCAAGAAACAGCTAACAGCAACTCAAATCTGAGTTTGTTTATTCTCCACTGTTGATGTCTAGATTTCTTAAAAGGGAATTAAAGGGAAGGCAGTCAATTTTCGCCCAAATCCGCTATCTCCCTCTCCTTTTATTATGCGCGAGCCCCGTTAAAGAAGAAACAAAAGTCAGGATACAGGCGGGTCCCCCCGCAGGGCCGGAGGGGGAGCACGCCAGCCGTGCCGGCGAAGGCAGCGCCCGGCCGGGGGAGCCGCCAGGCGCGGGAGGAGCGGAGCCGAGCCGGGCCGGGCCCCGCCCGGGCCGGGACCTGTCCGTGGTCCTGCAGCCGGGCCGCCACCGCTGCCACGGCCGCCGGGGGGCCCTCGGTCCCCGCCCGCCCGCCCGCCTGTCTCCACAACGCCCTGCAACAGCTGCTGCCACTGCCGAGCTCGACTCACAGAAATTCAGCTTTTGGGGACATTTCGAACCCCCATCAAGGCTGGGGGTACTTAACAAAATAACTCAACCCTCCTAGCAAAGCCCTGCCCAGGCTCTGAGCGTGCCTTTCCCGGGCGGTCTCTCGGCTGCCCGGGGAAGCCCCAGTGCAGCGCGCAACTTTCCCGCAGGGAGCCGGGCTTCAGCCCCTCCGAGACCCCGCGCAGGGCATGGAAGGCGGAGGGGACCTGGCGCCCTCCTCGCCTGCAAAGCTGTGGAGAAGCCAGGCAGGAGAAGGAGGTTGGGAGCTCCCTCGCCTCGCCTTCCTCATTGCCGGCTTCTGGCACCAGGGAACCCCCGGGGGGCGGAGGGAAGAGGAAGCTCCCACCGGGCGCGCAATGCCCCCCGTGCATCCCCCTCTCCGGCAGTCCGGAGCCCCAGCCCGCACTCACGTGTGCCGTCAAACCGGGTGGCGATGGTGTCGAGGAAGGTGTTCTGGGGTGCCAATAATCCCTTCATAACCGGCATTTTTCCAGCGCGGTGCGAGGTTCCCCATCAAAGTTTGTCTCCGAGGATGGCTCGAGAAGAAAGTGCAGAGGGCGCCCGGGGGAAGGTAGGGAGGGAGGAGGCGGAGGGATAAGGAGGAGAAGGAGGATGGGGATGCCGCCGCGCCGCCTCCGGCGCCGGGAGCCCCCCGCTCGTCAGCCCCGGCCCCGCACGGCGCTCCCGCCCCGGGACCGCGCACAGGTGCGGGGCCGCGCCCCCGGCCGGCAGCGCCCGCGCCCCCTCCCCGCACCCCTCCCAAGGCGAGGGGGAGGGGGGCGCCCTGGGGAGAGCCGCCGTGAGGAAGGACCGGGCTGGAGGAGAGCCGGGAGCTGGGGAAGAGCCACCTTTATCCACCTGTAGCGGAGCCGGGTGGGGCGGGGCAGCGCAGGGACCGGCGGCCCCCGGGGACTACGGAGCCTCCTCCGCCCCCGGCAGCCTCAGACACATTTCGGCTCCAGCACCTGAGAAGGATCGCCGGCATCTCAGCTCACAGGGAGCCTGTTTTATGAGTAACAATATCGCAGGGTAAAGCACAGGCTCTTACTTTGCTACAAGAAACACCCTTGATAGATAGCAAATGCTTCTGGAGATGCTTACTGGAGAGTGAGACTGGGACATGGATAATTCTCCACCAGTTGTGTGGCCCCAGACATTATTTGCATGGTTAGGCTATTTCATTTAAGGAATAGGCATTTTTCTGCGATTGTTAGTACATCCTATAACATTCTTTCAACATTCTTCCCTGAAAAATTCCTGAAATATTTTTTTTCTGCCAGCCAAAGAGAGAATTAATACATATCCTAGCCCAGAAGGTCTATTGTGTAAATTCCGATAAATAAATATGGAACAATAGTAAGAAAGAAGTGGCATTCCACATTCAGATGAGTAACCTGCTCAGACTGGTACCATGGCTCTTTAAATGCTGCCAGTCAACTCTCCATAGTACAGTCATTTCACTTACTGTAGCAGCAATGGAAAAACTTCCCCATGTTCTTTCAGGATTAAAAGACCCTAGAGAAAAGAAGTGGGAGTACACTCCCTAATCTACCAAGTCACTGTGCAGAGGAAGCCTGTTGGGTTCTTGCTATTTTACAGTACTGCTATTAGTATTTTTTGCTATTCCTGTTTATTTATGATTCTCTCTTTCTCCACATGGTTAGAAGACTTTGATTCCCACCTTTTTGTATAAGCAGCATAGAGAGGTTACAAAAGAGAAAAAATGGTCTTTATTTACAACAGATAAAAAACACAAAAACCCCCCAGAACCTCAGAAAATGCTGATACACAGGGTGTCTAGCACAATATAAAGCCTACCCATGGTAACCTCACCTTGGCTCTGGAGAATGCAGCAGTATTTTGCTGAGATCATGAATCTGTCTATTTGCCCTTGTACTAGCAGCCTTTCACGAACTAGTTGATATAGAGCTGCCAGATCAGTTTTCAGAAGTAGCACATGAACTGAGAGACTGCCTGTACAGTACTTTGAAATCTTCAAGATCTCAAAGTACTATCAGTTTCTTTCTACCTGATAATCTTCAAATGCATGTCAGCCTTGTCCTTAAAGTATACAATTTTTAATACCAGCAATTTTTAATTTTCATTATTATTCTCATATCTTCCAGTTCAATATAAGCAGAGTCACAAAATTAATTTCTATTTATAATTTTCCGTTTGGCCTCTCTGGCTAATTGGGTTTGATGGTACACGTACTCACTAGTGAAATAAAGAAAATCCTATTTCAATACCTGGAAAACTCTGAAAGCATGATCAGGTTTTCACTTCTGCTAAAGTGCTCAGCAAAAGAGGTTGTTAAGATAAATCCAAAGCTTTGAAACCTGACAAAAGGCTTGCCTATGTTGTAGCCTGTGGTGCTGCAATTGTGTTTCAGTTTGCACTTTTTTCTATGGCCTGACCAAACACCATTTAAGTAGGAATGCCACGAAAGAGAAAGGAATGCATTCTTAGTCCTAGTACAGGCAGTCAGGAGAAGCAAACCCACATATACATTTAAACATATAAATGTATTTTTCAATTTTGGTCATCACAAAAGGCAAAAAGGTACAAGGGGAGTCAAGTTGTTGCCTTATAAGTCTGCAAGGCCATAAATGGCCACACCAAGTCTGAGCTGTAATCATAGTGTTTTGAGGGCTGTATGACGTAACAGCTTCAGTAAGTTTAGAGCTTTATTGAGAGCTCCTGGAAACTTCTTAATCGTGAGACAAAAAATGTTTAATAAAGCCTTAGGACTTAACTTGGACAAAGAATGCCAAACAGTTATGCAAACACACAGCTCAGAAAGGATGGTTAGGTGCCAGAGGAGTTACATGGCATATTCCATGTTGATAGGGGTGAACACAGATTAGCTGTTGAAATTCACCACTAGCCAGAGGGATGTGATAGCAATGGCAGTGAAAGCTTTACTAACAGGGAAATTCTGCTGATGTACAAGAGGGAAGGATACCAAATGCTGCTGAAAACCTCTTCATCTCTGAGAACTTCAGGAAAGAGGAAGTTTGCTGTTCTTCACAAGTACTCACAATCATGCCACACTGTTATAAATTGCTTGTGGAAATGGCTACATACTATGAACAACTAGTAACAATTAAGCTCCTAAAAATTTTGTGTTTGTGTTCTGTGTATCACAAAGCAACCACCCAAATGCCTTTGAAGTAGAGCTAATAAAATATATTACAAAAATAATGCACATAAAAAGGCTCAAACTACAAAAGATGAGAAATTGAAGTGCGAAACCTATTTTGCACTTGTATTTATCAAATTATAGAGACTTTTACTTATAAGAGTAATCCTCCTTAATACAAAGTGGTATTTCAGAGAGCTTACTAAAAAACATGGTAAACTCTTAAAGTTGCTCAGAGCAGACAAATTTAACAGGCTGAAATTTTGGTAAGCAAAGAAGAAATAGTTAAGAAAAGCAGACAAGAGCTCAGCATATGTAAAAGGGAGGAAAAAGGAGGAGCTGAAAGTTTGCAGTCAAAAATTATTTGGAAAATTATTTGGAAAATTATTTTTAAGCTTTAAATGGAAAGCAAAGGTAATCTGAATAGTCACAGACATATATTATATATATATATGTGTGTATATATATATATATATATGTTTAAGGAAAATTAAAATAAAAACCCAGGTGATTTTTATCTTGTTTTAAGAAACCAGCTTTCAATTTTGCTGTATCAATTTCTAATATCTGGAATATCTGGAATAAAATACTTATTTTTGCTGGCGAGGACAGGTAAGCAAGAGTTGGAATCTAACTTTGATTTTTTGTGTATAAGTCTATATCCAGTTTACATAATTAGCCCCCTCCCCATATTCCTTTCTTTTTTCACTGCGGAGCATTTTGCTGAATTCAAAAGGATAAATGTGTAAAAATATATGAAAATAAGAGTTACAGATAAACAGTACCTAAGCTGAGAAATTAAGTACTGATAGCACTGCTGCTACTCTTCAGGATGCCATTAGCATCCAGAGATTGCAAATGAAGTTTACTCAGGAGCTTAGAGGTTGGACTAGAAGGACTGTCTAAGAAAATAAGGTTTGCCACTTCAAATTACTCAATAGAATAAAAATAAAATCTCAGCATTACATTTCCCCCTACTTATCCACAGCTACTTAGGCACTCAACATAACACATTACATTGTGAGGCATGGTGTAATCTATATTATTGCCTGTTACCCAGAAATGTGGGCATGGGCAGAGTTTTGCACAAAATATAAGTAAGGAGCAGCATGTTGTAGCAGTTTTGTTCATAACTTTTCTTCATTTATGATTTAACCAACAGAACTTTTGCCAAATCTTGTTATTAATATTCCAGATTATCATGAATTACCTCATGAAGCAAGAAGTCAGGAGTTGCTTCCCTGGTATAACCATATGACCTCAACTTACCTGCTACAATTATGCAAATGAAAGCAGATAGTGAAAATCAAATTAACAAGGACTGCCTGCAGCTTACTTTTGTGCTTGAAACTGCCACCCACTTATTTGTTTGTTAACCCTGGCATCCAGTGGAAAACAAAGAAATGATAAAAAGTCCTGAAAATACTAGAAAATGGCAAAGAATGGCAACCTGCTGTTCATCTGCAATGAACAGGCTAATTTAGTCTGAAGTAGTGCGTGTTAGGAACATTATCCTGATAAATGATTGTTGCACTTCAAGAAATGCTGGCCCCTTCCTTTTGTTGTGCATAAAACAAGAGAACTTTTCAAGAATAGAGCTGCATAATTAAAACTCTGACAAACAAGGGACAGTTTGGGTTGAAGTTTAAATGCAAAGTCAACACCTCTGGCTCAGGAGGAGACTGAGTTCCTTAAAACTGGATGAAGTTGCAAGCAAACAGGAGAATCCATACGTTCTGGTGCTTTGAATGAAGTTAAAGATTTAAAGCTTACTTTTCCTCTGCTCCTGGCAGACACCCATGAAACCTTTTGGCAAAAGCCTCGTTTCTTTTTAGTACTGGTGTTAAAGGATGCAAACCTGATGTTCAGAGTCATGCCATTCACTAAAGTACTGAAAAAGCACTGTGGTAGGTGCACAAGGTTCTGATTATACTGGTATCACCATCCTATTAGGCTGCAATTTATGCTTTTGTTTTCTTTTGAAATATATAGGTAATCATGGATAAGGTTTAATTCCATTATACATATTGCTCAACTAAGTTGGTGAATGATTTATACAATACTGATTTGTGTTTTGTACGGTTGGTAAGCTCTTCATACATTCACAGACCCAGGTTTTGTGTGTCCATTTGATTTACAATGAGAGAAAATGATGTCTCTTGTTCTCTACAAATCAGAAAATTAAGATCTAAAGGTAGCTCTGTTGTTAAACCAAAAAAATGGTGAATAGACTATCAGATCTCAAAATTAATAAGACTATAAAATTTGTTTTCTACTTTCCTGTCTATAAAAGCAGAATCATAATTTTCACCTCCAAGGATCGTGTGAACATGGTTCACAATGTTCACAAAACAACAAAATTTCACAAAAACCTCTGATAAAGCTAGAAACAAATTAGCAGTTGTTATTGAAGAGATTGGATAGCATTCAGGAAGTTATTGAACCACATTTCAAACAACAAGGAATTAAGAAGACACTCAATTGCTCTAACATTAATTGAGCACCATCATGTGGGGAAAACCTCATTGTTTATTGGAAAAAAGTACTGCATAAAGGAGCTATGCACAAAATTAGCATCTAAAGCTGAATAAACAATATCTGTTTTCAGCAGAGTTTGGTTTTCACCAGAAAACAAAACCAAATTCCCCAGCAAACTAAAGCTAAAGCCCTCAAAAATAATACTACCAATATTAAATAAAAAATAAAACAAAATAGCCACACTACAATTCTGGTGATGAACCGCAGAGTTAACTAAATAGGAACAGAATTTTCTTCTTAAAATTGTTGCAGTAAAATAAAGATAAAAAGAAAGTTAAATTCAGAAGAGACTGAGGCATTGCAATGGCTTATTTTGTATTTCCTGGGTATCAAAGACATCATAAGCCTTTCACCCATTAGAAGCAATGCTGATGTTAAAGGATGTTGTAGATTATTCCACATCTCAAAAAATGTGGCCAATTCAGTTCACCTCTTAATAAGGAATATTAATTTTCTTCCAAATTCTCTCTTTTAAAAAGGAATTAATTCACTTACTGAATAGCAAAATAGCTGTTGACAATATTCTTTATAGTTATATCAGAACTTCACTCTTTTATGACCTGGGGTTTAAAATAATTTCATTATAAAATGCAATCCATTACTATTTATCTGCTTGGATTCAAAGAGTACGGAACCAGAATTATTTGCAAGGCAAGATTGTGCTCAGAGAAAACAAAGGAGAACTCAGTCCAAAAGTTTAAGAGGTTATACTGATTGTACAAGAGACACAGAAGGATGCTTTGAATACAGAATAATCACAAGCACAGCTCTAGATATGGGATTTTCTCTTAAACCTTAAACATCACCTTCCTACATGCAGGTGTAAAAAGTGATTCCTCCCACAGATCCCTCCAAGTTAATTAGAAATTGTGCTACCATGCTTCCCCACAGGTATCCCCTGAACACTGGGAAATAGCTATCTTAATTTCATGATCACATTCTAAATGCCATTATTGAAAAGCAACTCCAAAGACAGAACCAATCCCTTCATAAGTACACCTATTTTAAAATCCTTAAACCACATGAGTCTAAAATAATTTCTTCTGTTCCTTCCCCGGTATTTTTTGAGCACAATTTATATTGTTCTTAAGCTTCTTCAACATCACCAAAATAACTCACATGACTCAGCCATATTTTTCCTGACTTGTACCAGAGCAATAAAGAGGAGGCTGAGACACGCCAGCTGGTTTGACTTTATTAATTTTTCTGATCTGCAGAGCACCACAGATGATGCTAAAATAATTTAGCAGTACAGCTATGCTGGTCCCAAGCACTGTTGTGGTGCTGATGTGAATGAGGATTTTGTGACCATCCATGAAATGACAAGAGAGCAGGAAGTGAGAGCGACATTGTTTGTTATAAATCACTGCAAGTCACGAAAGACTACCAAGATACAGAACACTCAAAAGGAAACAGAGTAGTACTTCACTAGATGTCATCTTCAGATTTATCAGTGCAATTGCCTTGACAGAGGATTCATTAATAAAAAGCCTGGGTGGCATTAGTAGGTCTTATTCCTTCTTTTCTCTTAGATTTTAGTGCATTTTAAAAAGTGAAAATCGAATATTAAAATATAAGATTTATGTTTAAAACAAGTTAAAAACATTGAAAAATTCCAAGCTTATAATGTACAAGGATTTTTAATCACTTCATATCATAAAGACACAGAAATTAGTGCTATGATGTATGTACTTTAAATAGACCTTTATATTAATATATAAATTAGACCTGACATCTAATTTATCTACCAAAAACATCCTCCTAGAGAGAAACAGGTGAAAATGCTCTGATATTTAGGGATTTTGATAGTAAATATGAATACCACTCAATTATATGGCTTGTTTGGGTGTTAACAGTAAGAGCACATTTTCTCTAAGGTGCAATTGGCAAGCTTTGCAGAAGTCAACAGCGATAACTTGAAGTCAGATGTTAAATTTTTCTCCAGAAAACTCCCAACAGAGAAAATGGAAGTTCTCCCCATTACATAAGTATAATCAGCATACTTTTCAGTACCTTTCATAATATCTCAACAATAACTGGATGATGAGAACTTAATTCTTTCAGCATTCTTTTACAGAGAAATAATTCAGGACCAATACTTATGGCAGGTCAAATGTACTTTCTACTTCAATATATACAGTACAGTGACCTTAATTGACATGCACTTTAAAGGTATCTTGAGGTGTTTAATCTTTGCCATAGAAGATAGTAAATACAATGATCCCAGAGACAAAAAAGTGTATTTAATGTATCATTAAAATATCATGAGCAGTAGCTTAAGAAAATTCCCAAATTGTTAGAGAAAAATGTGTTTAACACTAAAATATATTCCCATAGTTCCAAAATGCCTGTCTATAAAATGTAAATGCACTTTAAAAACCCCAAGATGATTTATTAGTATAAGTACAGACTCAACAAGATCAATTGCTTTGCCAAGAGTTAGTTGAAGCAATAAATTTGTCAGACCACTGAATGTAATAATACCTTCTCCTAATTGGAGAAAGAGTGAGAGGGACAAGGTAAAAAAAGGAGTACTGATATAAGGGTCTCCTCGAGCCAGGTCTTATAAACTTTTGGAGATTTATATCACACCCGATATAGCTCAGCCACCTCAGATGGCATAAAATCAGCAGGATGGCTTCTATGGCAGTGTTGGAAACAGAAAAGTTTTAATAAAAGGCAAAATACCAAAGCTCTTTACAGAGAAAAATCGAGCCAGGGCAAGAGGTTCTTGCCCCTGGTAAATCACCTCACAAAAGTGATTATTTCCTCTTGTTCTTTTCCTTTTCTAGTAAATTGCTTCGGCGGGACTTTTTGGCTTCTGTCCAATTGGCTATCCTTAAGTTTTAGGTGAAGTTCCCAAGGTGCTATGAGGTGTCATTTTACCTAATTGAGGAGAGAAACTTCTGGGCTTTTTTCTTTTTTAAGAGACAAAGGATAATTTTGTCGCTCTGTCAATAGGGGACACATTACTACAGAGTACTGATTAAAAAAATATTTGAAGTGGGTTAGAGCTTTTTCAAGAATCCTTGCATCAACTAGACTAGGTAAAATTGGTTAAGATACTGCAACACATACCTCTTTTCAGAAATAGAAGAAAAGCACCATTTCCCACGGATTTTAGATAAAACCCTTGTTAGCTACAGTTCAGGTTACATGACTTTTCGATTATAACAGTGATAACTGAATTTTCTTCTACTTAAGTCAATTGCATCACTGTTTGAAAATAAATTGAAAACCCCTGAAACACAAGAAATCCTCCACAACCCTTTGTTTTTCAGTAAATCTTCTACATAACAAGTTCTTCAGAAGACAACAGTTAAACAGCAAGTAATTAAGGAACAGGAGTCTAACTTGATCCATCAAGGCTGTAACAGATCAGCCTTAATGCTGATTGATTTGCTTTTTAATCTTCTCCAACTCATCTACTTCTTTTCCATCTTAATAAGAGTTTCATTAATTGTCCTTCTCACGAGGCCATTTAAACAGGAGAACCAGTAGATACTTCAGTAGCCAAAAGTAATGTTTCTCCGCCTAGAAGATACTCCAAATCTTCATAGATAAATCATAAAAACTACCCTGTTTTCACCCTTATAAGAAAAACGTATATCTTACTCCCTTATTTTGGAGAGATTTTATAAATGCATCTTCCCTGAAAGTGTACTTTGAGTTAGACATTTACAAAGAGGAGCACTGCAAAAGGACAGAGATAGAGAAAGAAGACTGCAGGAAAGAAGTTTTACTGTTCAGAGAAAAAGAACCTCAATGACTAAGGGAAGGAATTGGTAAAGAAATCCTGTGGAAGTAGGCAGTTAAGGAAATGTCTAATAGGTGAAAGTTACTGTGTATGGTACAGGACTGAACTTTGGACTAAATCTGTTGTGCCACACTTGTGACAACAGGCAAAACAGGGTTTAAGTAGGAGGAGATGAAATCAAGGGAGAGAAGAGTGGGCAGCACACCAGGTCTAAGAATGAATAGGAAGATTCAAGCAATGCTTAATCATGCAAAGATCAGGGGAAAAAAAAGAAAGAAAAGGAAAAAAAAATACAGCATTTTTGCCTATAACTGAAACAGTTGTGAGAATGTGGAAATTAGGATTAAGGGGGAGTTTTATGCTGCATCCATCTAGTTTTTGTGTGCTCTTCTTCCAGCAAACCTCCAACGGGGCAAAAACATGTTATTTTTGGACTTTGTCTGAAGAAATGAATCTTGAACTTCAGTCAGCTCCAAAATGCACTGGAAAATAGTCTGCACGACACTTTGAACCTGAAGAGTTCTTGTTTTTATTTAGATTTTGATCTATCCCAATTTTTTTCAATATTTCAAAGAATTTGGGATTTCAGATGTGTCAATCCTCTGTTAGCTTACCTTCTACATAAAATATTCCTTATACTTTTATATGTTCCTTCTACAAGCAGTTCTCTGATCCCACAATGAATCCAAGCAAGTAAAGCCTCAGGTGTGCAGAGCTCTCTGCACAGGAAAATTAATGTGACATAATAGGTAGGTGTAAGGATTAGACTGAGGATCATATTACAGGATTAGGGCACATATACATGCAATGGATTTTGTAGGAAATTACCAACCTTGCATTAGTCGCAGCCTCAGAGTCCTATTTATAGTATAATCTGCTCCCTAGTCAGGTTGAATTAATATCCTTATCCTTTTTGCATAGACTAGTTGGTATATTCTTGGTACAATTTTCAAGACTAATCTTTTATCTAGGATGGCATTTGCTGTTACAGTGCAGTTTAAAGCTCAGTACAGAATTTGTGTCAGCACTTTTTGTCCCATGAAGAGCTGAAATTAAAACAGTAAAGTAGATAATGTAGCCATGGCCCAGAAAAAAGCTCACAGCTTCTTCCAAGCTCATAATAACTGAACAATATAAAATCCATGGGCACATTCTAAGTATTGTTTTGAGATTTCAAGGCCATGGAAAAGGTTTCCCAGGTGTTCTTCTGAAGCACATTTATTTTCCAAGAAACAGCATCTTATTATGCTGCTTTTACTAAAAACCTCCTCAGATTAAGGCTTAAATTAATTTGTTTCATATTAAGGAACATAAACTTGTGATCATGTTCAAGTATTTGATCTAGTGTCGAGCAGCAGAGGCGGGAATTATTCTATTTAGTGATTTAGTGGGATCAAATAATGTGGAATCAAATTCAAGGCGAGCTAAAACATTCAGTTGGGAATTCAAGATTTGGACAGAATTAGTTTTGCCACCTTTTGGTATAATTTTTTCTACTTAAGTTGTTCTACCAGGTTTTACAGGAAACAACAATCACAAGCCTCACAAAAATAAGCATCACAAGCTTACTCAAGTGAAGTAAGAAATATATGAACATCATGGACTCTATGTGTATCTCCACTACCTGATCATGTGACAGAAGATGAACATGGAAAATTAAGGGAACTGCTATCCAATTTTTCTTGATGATACATATACACAGGTAAACATGTAGGTGCAGTTTATGGTGTTATCTCATTGGTATTAGCTTACAATTTTCCTAAGTAAATTCAACATTACTAAAATATACATGCCAAATAAACTTCTAGGCTCCTGAAATCCAAACAGCTGTTTTTTTTCATTAGAAATGTAGGTCAGATATTTACTAGACCAGTAAAGAAACAGACATTATCTATGCTCTGTAAATGGTTAGAAAGATAAATTTACAGCTGGAGCATTCTAGAGTTTACTGCCCTGGGCAGAGAATCATCACTCACAGTAGTTTTAGTTTGTTATATTCTTTTAGCAGTTGAGATAAGCCTTTTCTATTTTTTCCCTAATTGTCAAAACATCTAGCTTTTTAAAAATATTTTATTATAAACTATGTGCAGAATAAACACTTTAACAAATTGTAAAGAACTGAAATGTGATCATAACTATTGCAGAAACCAGGGTTTAAGAGGTTTCAGTTACAAGACAAAAGGAATTATTATAATAAATAATAAGGAAACAGTCAATGAAAATGCCTGCTGAAAAATACAAGGATTGTAGTGATATAACTGAAATAATATTTGGTAAACAAGAAAAAAAAGCATTTGGCAATCAAAATGCCATAGTAGGTTATTAGATAAGTAAAAGGAGAATCCTATTGCCTTATTCTATCATTTTCATTTGGTATTTTTCTTGTACAAAACTGAGAAAAACAATGCAAAGTCTAAGTTGTCACTTAATAACTGCCAACCTGCCTTTGGAATGGTTTCTCTCCTCTTTGACAAGACACGCAAAGGTTATGAATTGATGCTGTGGTTCTCAGATTTATTTTAATAACTTTTGACTAATCCTGTTGTTCTTCATAAACATTTAATTTCAAAACTCTGAATGTGTCTTCCAAATTTGGAATATTTGCATATTTGAGTACACTTCCAGCCTTTGGAATGAATATTCTACATTTGTCACAGCTGCTAAATATTGATATCCTTCTCTTAAAAGTTCATCTCATCCAATTTCACATAGTAAAAGCTTATTCTAACACCTCTAATATTTGGGCCTCTTATCCTACCTAAAATAGCACAAAATGCAAGACTGCATCTGGATTTTCACATTCTTTAAACCATAACATGGACAACCATTGCATTTCACATTAAGTATTACCACATTTTCTTACTCTGAAGAAGACATGAAATAACTTTTGTAATTTACTTTTTGTTTATCTTTGTAATATTTGTATCTTTACTACAGCATCTTGTGACTAATAGGTGAGAATTACAAGAACTACAGTAGAGAATCTTCTTATATCTCAGTTGAGATTGCAATATCATATTGACTAAAGTAAAAGGCATGGATCAGCTTCAGCCTGTTCAAACTTCAGTTAAGGTCAGGTAAAACATGGAGTTCAAGGTACTAACAACTAAAGATCAAATTTTTAAAGGTTTTTAGGTGATTAAAGAGGAAGGTTGGGAAGGTAGAGGATTTACAAAAATGTTTATTTGTTTTGTGTAATTTTGCCTCCTGAGGATCACTTGGTTTTTTCTGTAAGTTCCAATGGAGGCATGAGAAGTTCTCACTTTCTCCTCCACTGTGCACGAAGCAAATTATTTATAGCCATCAGGACTCCCATTCTCCTTCTCCCCAGTCTTAATATCTCCCTATAATCCTTCCCTCACCTTTGCTTATCCAGCCTATTTTGATAAATCTGAGTGAGGCAGGCTGCTCCAAGGACCACCATCCCAGGCAATGCTGGACATGTCAGCAGAGAGCAGAGATGAGTGATTAGGGGCAGGAACCTCTTCAGCCATGCAGCAGCAGCTGCTGAAGGAGGATGCAGTCAGACCCTGAACACTTTGGAAGTCTGGCCCTTGCATCATGTGTGATCTGGGCCCTCATCCTCCAGTGTAGTCACATCACTAAAAGAGCAGCCCTACCACATGAAGCAATCTTAATGAGCATATAAGAAGCATGTGAAATATTCTGGAAAGAATTAACTTTAAAAATGTGCTTTGAAATATTAATTTGGACCAGATGCTTCCTCACGTGAAAATACAAGCTATCCACCTGCTGATTGATAACCAATTCCATCATTCATGTGGCTTTGGGTTATAGAATTGTGGTAGAAGAGGTTGGATATTATTTTCACAGCTATATGTGCCTCCATTTCTATAGTTTAATTGGGTAATATGCTACTATGAATATTATAACTAGCAGAAATTTGTTCAAATTCATATTTTTACTGACCATAGGTTGAATTACAGGAAAGGAGCTTGTATGAGCATTTTTTGCCCACTTCAATTCAGCAATATACACAACTGCTACAAATATTTTGAATACAACTTGTACTCAAGTAAGTACAAGCTTTTTTTCTGTACTTACTTTTCTGAAAAAGAACTTTGAATCAATGCTCTAGTACTGTAAGCACAAGCTTAATGTTCTCCAGAGCTAATCCAGCAAAACACTTAAAACATATACTAATATAGGACTGGTAATATGCTTAACATTAAGCTCTATTTAGTGAAATACCCTTAGCACTTGCTGCAGTGTATTTTGTAAGATAAGCATACTCAAGTATTAAACTCTCAACATGCATTTTTCCAGGACTGTGGTCAATGTTTGCCTCCAGCCACAGCATGACCTGATTATTTATATGTTTTAAAGCTCCTGAATAGACAGAAAGCCTAGGTCTCTGCTGGTGCAATTATACTGATGGCACTGGAGATACAGCACAGCTTCCAGTCCTTGGCTCTAAACACTATAAACATACACACTTTGCGAGTTCCTACCGGATCTATTGCTCACTGCAGGTGTCATGGACCCAGATCAGATGAACATTTAAAAAAAAAAAACAACCTAGAAATTGAAATAATACCCAGACATTATTGGTTAATTGACTTGTCTGTATTTGATGTGGCTTTAAAAACTAAGTTTTAGATATACACAGAATTACTTTTATCAAAGAAGGATCTTTTTTAGCAGTTTCACTTAGATTTTGTTAAGTCAACAATCCATTCTCTTTCCTTAAAAACCTTAAAAAAGTGTTTCAATAGCTGTTATGTAACATTTGAAATTGGAAAAAGATAAACACAATATTTCCAGCTATGGTCTAAACAAAAAATTGACACTGAAACTGGGGAAGGGGGTCTTCTCCCTTATATACTTTGCACATGTGTTGTCTCACAGCAACTTATTCTATGTTTTCTTCATTAGTATTCTCACTTTTTAAACAGCCTACACATGCGGAAATTCTCATATCCCATTTTCTAACTATTTGCCTATTTTGTAATTAGATTATGGATGGTAAATTAGTGAGAGCTAAACATAAACAGGAAGATATTATTTTATTTGAGGAATACCATTCTCATCTACCAAACACTGTTTTTAACATTAGCAAGGCTTTATCTGCAATACAGGACTGCATGTAACTCAGTGTTACTGTTTATTATTGAATGGGCAAGTGGTATATTTCACAAATACATCAGTAATGAAGCAGACTCTAGAGACAGCAATACCCAAGGTGCATTGGCCCAAGACCTATCATATTGCTGTGACATTTTTCTTTCAGAAATATAAATACTGAGATGAAAGTGTATGCCATAAAAATTCTTTTATAAACCTGTCTCTCCACAGCCCACATTCAGGTGGTTACATAAGTACATGAATGATGTTAAGCAAATGAGTTATTATAATGAAGTTAAATACACAATTCATATCAAACTAACGTTTAAACACCTTTTAATGTCTTTGTACATTTTCATGGAACATTTAACAAGGTTTAAATCTTTTACCACCTATTAAAACAGAGCTGCTCTCTTATGCAAAATCTAAGTGATCAGCTTAAAGAGAAAAGATTAGACAATAAATGAAATATTTTTTTGTTGAGCACCCATGTGATTTTGAATATTACAAAAGCTGCTTATTTGCATCACAAGGGCCAGATACACAAAAACATTTAACCACTGAGTATTCTTCCTTTTCAACATGATACAATTATCATATTAGAAAGAGAATGAGCAGCTGTTAGGTAAATCTGTGCTGGCCAAAATCCACATAAATAAATACATAATAAAATAAAAGAGGTACCTCACCCAGTTTGGGACACTGAGTGTCAAATGTTACCTACTCCTGGCAGTTCCCATTCAAACTTGAGTGAGCACTGGTATTTCAAAGAATGCTCTCAGGGATACCTCAGCAATCTATACTTAAATTGTACTGAAAGTGTATTTCTTTACACAAAATCCTCAGGGCAGGGGAAAGGGACTGAGAGGAAGGAAAAGGAAGTTAGAAACCTTTTTGGAGGCTGCGAAAGCAGCTCTAACAACCTTTTTTGAGTCTGAAAAGAGAATAGCTAATCCAAGTCACGGGGATTCTGGTGAAGCATATTAAGATCTCGTGAAACCAGCTTCAGTTACTGATTGATTTCCCTGTCATCCACCTCCCAAGACTCTCACCATCCCTAATTTCCTTCTGCATTATCACTTAGAGCCATCACTGACTCTTTTGCTTTCAAAACTTTGTTTTAGATTTTTTCCATTAAACACATCTGAGTTATATTTTTCCCTAGTTTCTACCTAAGCACATAATCTGACACTTTGTGATATTGAGTGAGATGACTTAAGGATAGTGTATCAATACTAGCAATTAATTTCCTTCCTTTTATTGCTTTGAACAGCCATTCAATCTAATTTTCAGGATTAATTATTTTCACTTCCCACTGGTACTGCAGACAGAACACAATGAGCATCAGAGAAAGCTGAAACCAATCCAGCTTCTCATAAAAGCCTTTAATAATTTGATTTTGCTCATCTCTCCTGATTTAAAAAGGTCTGTTTCAAGTCTTGCAAAACAAATTCCAAATTCAATTTAAACTAGGACTTTCACTGCATGGTACAAGCCAGCTTCCAGTATATAGTACTCACATCAGAACACATACACATTCCTGTTTACTTTAAGTCAAAAAAAGTCTTCCCTTGGTAATACTGCACACGAGTAGAAATAGAAAAGAAATTCTAAGAACTTTCTAGACTGAGTGACAACACATGCTAGGAAGTCTACAGTTCACTCTAATCTTAAATTAGGATGCCACCTACTGTTAAACAGCCTGAATTAAAAATAAGAGAAACCAGTTTCCTAATGGCATAAGGTAACCTGGAAGCAAAAATGACTAATGTTTCATGATTCTGATGCACAAATCCAGTTCACAGAAAAGAGCTTCACAACTTGCTTATCATGTAAAAATTGGTGCTCTACTGCTGAGGGAGCAGAGTTTTTACAGTTAATTGAAAGAGCACATGCACTCAAAAGGTAAGATTATACTTATGGAAAGTAGCATTACTTTGTGACATAAATTTAGTTTTTGCCTGCCAAGTTTGTTCTCTTATTCCAGTTCACTGAAGATAGCAGAGTAAGTCTTTGGCTCAAAAGCTCTGGATTTTTTGTTCAGTGGGCAAGTTGCTGATTCTTGCTTTGACATCTAAGAGGTTGTTACAGTTTGGGGGAAAAAAGAGAAAAGTATGTAAGAAATAAAAATATTCTATCTACTCAGCATAGGCAGTTTACTTTAAGCTTCAAACCTGGCTAGCAACGTATCTATAAACGTACATGAATGTTTCCAATGTTCCTACCTGCAAAGTGTTCTGTAAGTCTTTGCCTTCTCTCATATAATCTAAGACAAAAATTCATTACTACTACAACCAACAAAAAAACAAACAGAAAAGCAGCCTAAAGCAAACATAACCAGCTTAAAAAACTTGGTGCTCCTAACTTCTCTGGAAGAGTTTCTGCCTCCTTACTTTTGGCGGTAGAATTTGTTTAATAGCTGCTCAATGAATGAAATCAGCAAATTCTTCTAGATTCAGAGTAAACTTCAAGAATCAAATTCCTTTTCTAGCCTGTATGTTTCCTCTGATTCAGGTTATACTGTAGCTCTGCCAAAATCTGTCAGCACAATGTGTGGGACAAGGCTCCCTAGCACAAGGTCTGGTGACACAGACTTCTGAAGCCACCTCTGCTGCCAGAGGCAGTGCACAGTGCAGTTTCTTAAAGTTATCCTCTGCTCACAAATTGAAATGAAACAGACATTTCAATCACACTTTAATTACATGTCACCAATTCAGGAAAGAGCCACAGTAATTGGACAAATGCTTTATATTTTTTACACAAGAGAGAAGTATTGAACAGAGAACAAAAATAGTGCAGACACTCTCCACTTCCATTTGTGGTTCTGCATGCAACTCCTCAGTGCAGCATTTGCATTTTCCAGAGATGATGGTTTATAACAGAAAAACATACTGATTTAGAGGCGAGAGAATGAAATAATAGATTTTCCTGGGGTGTTGAGACCATTTTGGGTTTCCTGCACACCTTAAGGCCAGCAGGAAAGTACTTTGCCACTACTCTCAACTAATTTTGAACTAGGTTTGTGCCACCTCTGTAACAGATCAGACAACTATTTTTATTTGAATTAAAATACCACAGCCAACAAATAATGGGTCTTGCAAGAATGGCTTTAATCCATCTAGAAGTCCTACCACTCACCGCACAAACTGACTTATGAGATACAACAGCATGAAGTTTTAATAATGTACCATATATTAACATAACCAGCTTGTTCTGTGTGATTAATCAAGACCTTAAAAGAAGAATACAAAGCCTCTTTTAGGGGACGAAAGCACCAAATTACAGCCTGGCTGTAATACCAGGTGCTTCCTAGCCATCCAACAGCTTGGTTCAGGAAATCTAAACCATGTCTTATCTCCTACATTATATATAAGCAGCATATAAAAGATATGTCATAATCTTCCATCTATTAATCACATCTTCGTACATTAATCACCAGGCATTCACACAAGTTTCAAATGCATGCAGCCAATTTTGTAAGGATCAAGCTGTACTGCAATGCCTAAGCATACCACAATTTGTAAATGCAACAACAAACAGGGAGTCACTCACTTTGAAATTACTAGCTCTCTAAAGAACCAAGACATGATCATGATTAGTCTAGCATCTAATCATCTACCCACCAAACCCCCCAATCCCCTAGGTCATTTAGAGAACTTTTTGTTTCATGTGTGTAATTGCTGTAATTAAACTTTATATTTCTAGATCTTTACAGAATTACTTTAGCCTTCAGAGATCAAGAGGGAACAGTTGCATAGTTCCCTCTCTTACTCAGACATAGCCTGCTCATTTTTGTGTGGGATGAGGCTGGCCATACATGTTTCCTCAGAATCTACCCAAAAATGTGACTTCTGATGATATTATCAAGAAAATGCCATTATCAGCACATGCATAAAGGGACCAGAAGGGACCTACAGGAAAACACTGTATGAAAGAAATGTTCAGTGAAACAACTTCACCACTCTGCTGTGTGACAGCAAGAGCTGGCCCAAAAGGCACTGTGAATGTGAATGTGACCATTCAAAAACTCAGCACAGGCCTCCTGTGCTTCACTCACTTTTGTGGGTAATTTTGTGTATTGGTTTTGCATGGCCTGGTTTTTGGCAGTGGGGAGGCTACAGGGTAGCTCCTGTGAGAAGCTGCTAGAAGCTTCTTCCATGTACGGGAGAGGAAATTGCTGGTGGCTCCAAAGATGGACAGGCTGCTGGCCAAGGCCAGACCAATTATAAATGGTGGTAATGCCTCTGTGATAAAAGATTTGAGAAGAAATAAAAAAAAGTTCTGGTGCAGTTGCAATTGTGACTAGAGAAGAGCGGAGTGAGAACAACTCTGCAAACACCAAGGTCAGTGGATAAGGAAGGGCAGGAGGTGCTACAGGGGTGGGGGCCAAAGGTATTTTTAAGGGCTTGTTTCACTTCTCATTATCTTGCTCTTATTTTGTTAGAAATAAAAAAAAAATTAATTTCATATCTCTAAGTTGAGCCTGGTTTGCCTGTGATGGTATTTGATGAGTGATCACTCCTGGCTCTTATCTCAACTCATGAACCTTTGCTAAGTTTTCTCTCCTCTGTCCAGCTGCAGAGCGGAGGGAGTGAATGGCTTTCCTGGGTGCCTGGCATTTGGCCAGCGTCAAACCACATCATTACGTTAACCCAAGGAGTGAATTTTTTGAGATTACAAGTGGAAGAATTCTGACTATTGACTGTCAGATTGAAGACTGAGAGAAGAAATCTAGTAAGAAGCTTAATCTCACAATCCTAATTAGTGAAATTGACAGCAATTATGACAATTAATTGGTTCATTTACTTCCAATGGCCATTACAAACCATTTCCAGGAAAGCCTCTGGAATCTGATCTTCTGTGGGAAAAACTCAAAGCTTTAATGCTTTGCCTCATTATCTCAAAACCAATTACATTTCAAATGTGAAAATTTTAGATTTATCTAGTGTTAGATGTTTTTCCTGGCAGAATTACGTATTTTGAACACTGAAATACTCCATAAAATTTTTTCTAGGTCTTAAAAGAAGATTTTCAATACTGTTGCTCTTCAGAGACAGAATATTTCTCTAATATTGATACTGTGAATTCTTCATTCATAACCTCATTTGAAGGAGAACTCAGAGGATTTTTTAAATGGCAATTTAATAATTCCTTCACTGTTTTATTTTCTTTCACATCCATCTACCTTATGTTTTACTTAGCATGGCCTTTCATGTATCCTACAAACAAAAAGAATGAGCCCAAACCAGAAATTCATATTTGGACTTAACCTCTAGAAACAGCATTCCAGCACTTTAAGAAATATTTTGACCCACTTCAGGCATAGGATTAACTCTCTTCAAAGGTACAGCAGTGTTGATTTTTAAATCAGAGCAAAAGGTGTTTTAAACAGTTCTGCTGTACCATTCTTTGCACAAGCCTTATTTATTAATCAGGAACTGACAAATTTTATTTCGCACTGTGAGCACAAAACCAAGCCAGTAACAGAAACAGGCTGTTAGCAAGCTTAACATATACAGAGGACACAGTCTCAAGCTACGTCAGGGAAGGTATAGGTTGGATATTAAGAAAAAAATTTTCACCAAAAGAATAATAAAGTACTGGAATGCTCTTCCCAGGGAGGTGGTAGAATCACCAGTCTCTGGATGTGTTTAAAAAAAAAAATGGACACGGCACCTGCTGCTATAGTATGGTTGAGGTGTTAGGGCATAGGTTGGAGTCGATGATCTTAGAGGTCTCTTCCTCATTATTCTGTGATTCTGTGATATTCAAGTATCTCACTCAGAAATCCTGGGTCACAAATTGCACCTCACAACTAATAAATTCCTATTGCACACACCTAAAATATTTTCTCAGATAATTTGTCGCAACACTACTGGTTGAAGCAGGGTTGACGGGGTCCAGAAAAAAAACAACCACACGCGGATTCTTATTATAACACTTCTGTGGGTGTTGTTTCAGCTCTTTTCCCCCTCTCGGCTCCCTCGGAGCAGCCCCAAGACGGCTCCAGCCGGGATTGGGCACGGAGCGCTCCCGCGCTGTGGCTGGCGTGGCACGGCCGCCCCCTGGCGGCCCCTGCCCGCACTGCTCCCAGTGTGACAGGGCAAGGCAGGCAGGTGACGATTCAGCGCCACCGGGGCCTTCTAAACATCCTTCCTACCAGCTTCATCCAGCGCCAGGAGTTTAGACAGGGAGCTGTCTTCCTCCTCCTCTTTGCTACATGAAGGATGAGGGAGTCATACAAAAAGAAATGGCTTGACTTTAAGTGGGAGTAATGGGAACAATAACAAAAACCGATCCTGTGCTTTGCTGTTACACCTCCCACGAGTTACTAATGACAGGTCAAATTATACAAATGTATTAATTGGTGAAGTGTGATAGCTCAGAAAGGTCTGTTGTGCATCAATCTGTTCACAACAGCTGTACATAGTACAAGTGTTTAAGTGAAGTAGGACCCAGCAGGGCTCAGTTTTGATCTTTACAGTATACTATGTAAAATTGCAGTTGCATGTTTTGGAAAGCTGAGAATGAGAAAAGAAACAGGCATAATAAGATCTTTTCTCTTTTTTTTTTTTTGAGATAAATTAGAAGCTTATAGAAAAATAAAGCAGTTTAAACTATGAATGATAATGTGTCAGATAACTGTGTGTCTGTCTGTGTGAGTATCAGAAACTGGAGCCTTGAACTCTCAGGAACAAGCCTAATCTTTCAATTAGCAGTGAAGTCCCATTGGAGCCCTGTCCCTAGAATATCTAAACTTTCACCCTCAAAACAGCACACAATTAATTGAGCTCTCTCTGCCAGCGTCTCACAGGCAGTATGGGAGTTCTCTGCCATATTTCACTGTCATTTCCTACTGCCCAATGAAGCTTAATACACTACATTAACCTTTAGTTACGTCTATTTTGTCTTTACCTACAATATTCCCTTACAAGTCTTTCTCCTCTGTAACCCACATTTTTTTCCTGTCTCACAATATTTCTTGTACTATGCAAGCACACATTTCCTACTCCACTAATGGTGTTGGTCTTGAATGCTCCAATTCCAGCTTCTCCAGCATTTCCAAATTTTAATTCTGCATTTATTCACTATTGTAAAATACTTTCCAAATTAAAAACAAAACTACTTACTTGAAATCTGACCCCTTTAATCATTATTACAAAGGTAGGTCCAACAGTAAAGCCCAGAAAACTGCAATTGGCATGTTTGTGCAGCAGTTGGAAATAACAGATTTTATTTATCATTTAGTATCTGACAACTCCAGAATGAAGCAAAAATATCATAGGAAAGCAGCCGGATCCCATTTATGTTATCTATAATCTCCTTTTTGTTCCTCTTAATTACTTGTGCTTTGTTCCATATTAGACTATGTTTTTCTTGGAACAAGAGTGTTACTCATCTAAGTACTTATGAAATACTTGGACATTCAGATTAGAATTTTTTTTGTGTGCATAGAAAAACAGCAGATGATAATGAAAACAAAAGGTAACAGGTTGCTGAGTTGTGGTGAGCTCAAATTTGTGGCCCATGTTTTCAATTTAGATTAATGAGTACCATAAAGAATCATATAAGCTTAATAATTAGTCTAGGGGCATTTTGGCAGACTGTTAGATTTAGTGATTTTTTTTTAAGCCCTGATACTTCATTCATTGTGAACTTTTGTCTCCTGTAAAATTAATTATTATTCTTTCAGTGTAGAGACTCTATTCTTGGGAAAGGCTACCTCAGGATGTGTACTTACAAATCCTACCAACTAAGGAAACGTACTGCAAAGTGTGTTCACATTTTCAGGGCACAAAGTAGCTCTTGCAAACTCAGCCCTACCAGTGGAGTGGTTATTATGGCTACTTCAGGAATAATTTCAAGCATGAGTCCAACCTCATTCTTGAGTTCATACTTGTCTGATACAAGTTATGTGGTCGTGAGCCCAGACTGTGGTGAAGAATAAATCCCGTTTCCATGGCAGCCATTAGCACAGGTCCAAGCACTCACTTGTATGTTCTGAAGAGCAGTGTACAATGTTCTGAAGAACAGTGGTACCTTCTCACTCCACATCTCACATGCCAGCTCCAAAAGTGTCCATCATACATGGTTGAGGTAGGAGAAACAGGCCCAGAAGCAATGCATCATTGAGGTGGCAAAGACAAAGTTGCTCTGTCTTCTCACTAGAAGTACATGACAGCAGGTCTTTGCAAAATGTCACTCCACCAAGACCTGGCCACCTGTGGGTGCAGGTCCCAGGACAAACCACACTTCTGCCATTCTTGTGCCTGTGTTTTGGCAGAGGGTCAAAATGGTTTGCCAAAACGGAGTTGCTCAACATGTGCCTGAAAAGGGGGGGAACTACCAAAGACAGAGTTCTGGAATGTGTACAATATAAAACCGAGAGGTTGTGAAGTATTAAAAATGCATTTAAATCCAAGAAAAGTTTATGAAATATGTACAGAAGAAGTGCTTACCCTGGAAGCAGTGGTTAATTAGGCTCAATAGGAATTAGCGGGGGTAGAAGCAAGAACAAAAATGACACTTGTGCTGGAGCACAATGAAAAGTGTAAAATGGGGCTTTGCAGATCCAAGTAACAAAGAGAAAACTGCTGTTGTTTACTTGTGTTAAAGGCTTATCAGCCTTCAGCTTTCCCTTTACTACTAAAAACATGCAGGACAGCTTTGGCACACCTAAAATACCATACGTATGTGTGGGAAAAGTCTATGTGCACTTGTCATTCTAGGGAGATAAAATATCAGTAGTGGCACGTGGTCTGATAGGAATCATATTGCTCATGACTGGAAGGTGTTCAGAAACAGGTGCAGTGTGAAAATAAATATTCTGTTTCCTAATTTTATTGCTAAGGTAAAAAAGTAAACTTCGCTGTTATTTTGAAAATACTGGATTTTTTTTAAACTTCAGCAGCCAAGCAAAGTGGTGGGTTTTTTTCCTCCATCCTGACACTGTCAAGCTTAGAGTTTGATTCAAATGAGAGAAATCCAACCCAAAACTTGCTACCTGGAATCTCTTTGAAAAACACACTGTAAAGCAAAAGGGAGAAATTAATCCCTCTGGCTACTTCAGTAAAACACTGATATCTCTTTCCATACCTCAGTGGTAGAGCAGTTGTCAGTGGTTGTTTTCATCCCTGTCCACCCTTAGCACACAGCATATATCTACCTAAATATTTAGTCCCTACTTTGATCACATCTACATAGATATTTTAAAAAGAAATCTTAGTGCATTATTAAACTGAAATGTTAGTTCCCAGGATAAAAATAACAAATATTCTTTCTGCAGTAAGAGTCCCTGCAAGAGTTGTGAACAATTTAGAGTTAAGCCTTTCCAGTGCACTGCATCACCTTCTTTTTCCCAACAGCTATCTGAAGGAATTTTGGAAGAGCTGTCTTGAAAACAAGAAATTTTTTGTCACAAAGCTGGAGTAAAAGCACCAGAGGAATCAATATAAATTGCACCAACAACACTTAGTTTTCAGCCCAGATCCAACAGTTCCTGCAAAATATTTCAATCTAGCTTCTAGTAGCACATAAAGACATCCTTGTGCTGCATTATAAAAATCAAATCAAACATTTACTGCTGTAGCCTGATAAACTGACAAAAGTTTTCCTCACCTTTATTTGCCTTCATGATATTAAAACATTTAAAGCTGCTGCCTGCCTCCATGATATTCCCTGCATGCTCCCACACAGATCTGCAGCTGATGGAAGTCAGTCCAGCCTGCACCAAGGCAAATGGAGCCATACTGACAGACTCCCCTGGGAAGCCATCCCCTCTGTTACATGGTGACCACAAGCAAGTAACATGTGCAAGCACATTCTCAGGCCTATCTTGGACTCAAAAGACTCCAGTTCCCAAAGGTCAATCAGATAATGGAAGAGGTGGTGTTGCTTTGCCTGAACTGAAATTTTCTGAAAAACAGATTTCTGCTACTTCATACTTTCTCAAAATTGAGTTTTACTTCATTCTTAAGAATGTTGTAAACATAAAGAAAAGATCATTAACAAGCGTAATTTTTGAGCTAAATTCCATCTAGAAGCACATTGAGCTTTTAAGTTGTATTTAGTATTACTTAACACATTTTTAAACATCTCAACACAAACTGTAAATGCAGTCTGAATGTTTTCCATAGAGAAGAGACTTGCTACTGCATGATAGCCAATTTAAGTGTGTGTCTGTGGGTTTTTTTTCTTTCATTAAGTGGCAATTCAGCTCTTCATCTTTTCCGATTTTCTTTACTCACTTTCAAGCAATTACTGCTAGGGGCTCTGATGTTAATGAGTTATACACAGCATATTTAGAAATGAAATACGCTTTTAGAGTATGAAGTTAATGGAAGCATCAACCTGAATAGATGTAAAAGCCAGACATCTTTGATATCAGTGCTTGATTGATTTTATAAGTCAGGTGTTCACATGAATAAGTAACCCTTACTTAGCTCAAGGAGCATTTTGACAAGAAATTTGCACTGATGAGCTATGAAGGCAGCCTTTTTATAAGACTCTACTTTGCATTGTCCCTCATATTTTTTGATCTTGTTTGCTTTCTCTTTAGTAATCTAAATCCTTATCAACATTGCAGATCTCTGTATTATCATAAAAGCTGTCATACTGCTACTTATAAACATCCCTACAAATTAAGAAACATGAAACCACTGATGTGAAAAGCACAGCCCTGCTTCTGCAAATATTATACTTTTTGTATGAAGGGCTCTTTATTGTATTCTCTTAACTTTTGCAGCAGAATACAGCTTGTAAGCGTTGACCAAGTTTATTTTTCCATGGAGTTCAAAACAGTTGACATTTAAAGTCATGTAATTTTTAAGTACTCTTCCATCTATTGTTTATCAATGTTGACTAAAAATTTTAGAAAATTTCAATAATAAAATCCAAGAGGTATTTTAAGTAGTATAATACTTAAGGACATAGAGATTTAATCTGTTTTACTAACCACAGAAGTTGTCAGACTTTTAACCACATAAAGACAAAGTTAACCAGATTTTGCAACTTATTTCCTTGTTTTTGAGCTTCATTTTCTTTTGCCTAAACTAGATGCCTAATCTTAAATGCAATTGATTATATTAGACTAATGATACAGAGTTGACCTACCAGGAATTGTTATTTTGCTCCTAGTGAATATTCATGCATCACATGAAAGGGACACCTGGATCTGCTTCAAATGTACAGCCACAGAGACAAAATGCGAAAAGGGAAACCCCAAAATTATATTTTATTATTAAATCCTTTCTTCTATTGCAAATAGGAGGAATTCTAGTCTTCACTGAAAATATCCAGCAAGTTCTCCTTCTCTGCAACACCCCACCACCTCCGCACCAAAGAACCTTTAGAAGAAGCATTATCTGAAAAACTCACATGATCATAGCTATGCTCCAGAATTTTTAGCCAAAACTAGAAAATTTGTGGAAAGAGAAAATAAACCAACAAGATACATTCATTTGCTAATCACAAAGTTACATAAATAATGGAAGAGCTTACCTATGGAAGCTGCAGACTTTCTACACCTCAGTAGCTTTAACCTAACAAAAACCACAACAAATAATATAGAAAAACGGAGACCAGAATAGTTACCTAGATCATTAACCACCCTAGGACAAAGGCACATTAATTCAATTTACATCCTTTTACAGCACACTTTAGCATGTTGAAGGATTCACTGTGTTTCCAGGTGATAAATGGCATTGTCTCACCAGGGTTATGCTAGACCAGAATCACCTGAGGAAATGATGGGACCTGTGCTAATTTCCAGGTGGCTCACATTAATAGAATCCTTCTGGCTTGAAAATCTGTTAAACTATCACAATGTGCATTACTAAGACAATCTTCTATGCAGCCATCAGGTGTCACTCTGTGCAATCAAACACTAAAAATGAAAATTAAATCTCTTCCTGTCAGGTTTCAGCTTTAGTTGCTCTTTAAACAATAAATAAATAAGGAATTAGAGCCTAGCTTTTTTGAAGGGCAAATAAAGGTTTTTTTTATATATTACCATGAACACTTGAATTCTGCCTGACTTCTGGTAAAGGTGAGTTATATAGCCAAAGACTGGTTCATTATCAGAGGCAGCAAAGTGGGGCTGAATTTCTAGATTATAGCTTTGCCTTTATTTATTCTAATTTACCTGTTGTGATACAGTAAATCAGGTTTCAGAGCATTAAAAATTAGAGTAGAAACACCACAGATACAATATGAAGACCAAAACTAGAATATGCTTTTCATATTGATATTTGTCCAAAACATTGTGGAAGTATGTCTTCCGGGCAGGCTTCATCCCTAGACTAGGTATCACCAACCTACACTGCTCCACTGTTATGTTAAATGTGATTTTTTTTCTCCCTCACAACCAATATCAACATTGGTTTATGTATGCTGGACAATTTAATCCTAACTTTGGTTACTCTGATGTATACTTGTAATCTTGCACTTCACAGACCTAAATCTGTTACCACACAACTGGAGCTGTAAAGTGTGTATAGATCCTGGGCAAGGCAAAATGAAAAGCAATATTTGATCTAATTCAATGGCAGAGCATCCAATAATTTGCAGATAACCAACTAGGATTTCTGCAGCTGTGTCATAAAGACTAGAAAATGGCTTCAAGTGCTCATGCCATTTCAACTCCATCTTATGAAACAAAGAAAGGTTTGTCTGCAAGATGCAAATTAAAAATACTTCAAATATTACTTTGGCAATAATATTATCTAGTTATTGAGGTATAATGCTCAGTTCCAAGGTGTTTCATTTTCTGGTTTTGCATCAACAAATGAATCTTACCTGAAAGTTTCAGATAAGCAGCGTTCACACATTGGCTCTGGTATGGAAACCATCACACTCATTCCAGCTCTCACGTGTTTTCAACTGTTCTGGACCAAAAAGCACAGATAGTGGCAGACCCTATCAACTCTTCACCTGTCAACAATCCCATTGCACCTCTGCCCTTCTGCAGCTTCAGATGATCAATAATCTGGAAGATTTTTCTTGGCAGAAAAAAAGATAAAAGGCAAATAAGGATCAATTTTCAGAGTATGGGCACAGGGAAATCTGAATTCAAATATATCCTCTGATGAGGAATGTCTATGCAGTATCTGCTGTGCAACCTTGACATGGGGGAACAAAAGGGCAGCTGAGCATTACAAAGAAGAATTGCTCTCCATCTGCACTGCCTAGCAGCAGCAGCACCTGACACAGTCTCTAGAGCAGCAACATTGCCACAATTCACCACTGCAAACCAGGGTGAGATGCTGGCACAGCTGGGTCTAGTGGAGCTCTGACTTCAGCAAGACCAGAATTCAGTCCAGGTTCTTGTTGCCTCGAGAGACAGGAGAGTGTGCTCACAGATATGAAGTAGAGACATTTATACTACCACAAGCTGTAGTTTGTATTTTTATTTTCAAGGCAGAGTCTTATGGAGACCTATTGGATGCTCATGCATTATTAATTTTCTTCAGCTATAAAAATATAAAATGGAGCATACAATAACATGTTGTTTATTGCTTATGCTGGTATGAGGCTCAGAAGCTCGGATCTCCTGCCAGACACTTACAAGCAGAACTGTTCCACTTCATGCTGATGACACTGCTCCATCAAACAGCACTAACCAAATTGCCCAGGGCCTTCCAAACAAACTGTTAAACTGCATTATCAAAAAATAGTCCAATAATACTGCCCATCTTAGTCTTATATTGAAAGTGTGGCTTGGAAAGCCTCCAAATATGTTACAAAAATATAATAGGTTCTGCAGATTTGCTTCTGAAATTCCAGCCATTTTACATCACTGTCCTTAAATGAATGACAGCTGATAGCTATCACAATATTTAGAGGTTTATAAAGAAAAATGTTCTGCTTTAAAGGTAGCAATGTGTTTGCATCAAATTTTAACATGCCTAATGACAAAGACTCCTGTTTATCTGGAAAAGTTGCTGATACCGGTCTGCTGGTTTCTCTAAATATTTCATAATAATTAAAAACATTACTTCATTCCAAAGAACAAATGCATTCTGGTTCTCTCAGTTCTTTACCACAGAAAAACTAGATTTTGTAACATCAGAAGGTCACCTTCATACCATTAATTTCTGGGCATGTTTGATTTTTTTTTCAAGCAAGCACTTCAGTCAAGTATGAATTCACCTCTGAATTAGTAGAGTAAAGCTGCCCTTATGTACCTGTTTTTTTCAGTGATAAAAAAAGGGAGGGACCTTCTTTTAGTTAGTTGAACTTCTTCCTCTTGGTAGTTGTCACTCTTGTCTGTGTCTTCTGCTTCTTCCTACAACTTCACAGTGTTTCCTGCATGAAGGAGGAGCAGCTGGTAGGACCACGTCATGGGAAGCAGGCAGCTTTCAGACCGCGGAAAGGATCCAGAAGCATCATGAGTTGTACGTTCTCCTAGAACTGGGAGATGTTCAGTGTTGTCCACGTTGTCTTCTCAAGAATCGGCAGTCCCCTTGGAAAACAGCAGAAGGTCAAGAGCCTTTCTGTAATACAAATCTCCCACTTGGAGTGAGTGGCAAGCTTCTTTGCCACAATCTGTGCATCCAGTTGCTAGCAGATCCTCTGAGGTATACAGTTGGCCAACTCTGTATTGGCAAATTGTGTCATGTATCAGGTACAGATCTGTGAAACAAAACTGGAGCTGCTGAACACCTGACATGAACAGTCTTGGTGATTCTTCCAATATGCATTAGGGAGTGCAGCTTCCACTTCAGTTTCATCTCCAAGTTTGAACCATTTCAAAATGCAAATATCATGGCAATAGGGATTAATAGGAGATTTACTGCAAAAACATGCTCCTGACCTCAAGAAAATGCCTTTGAAAGCTTCTTCATGCTTTAGCCTCCAAAATTCTATAAGTTCTTAAGAGACAAACTGATGTGTCAAAAATTGATAAAACCAGTTTCTTTTAGATTCACCGGTTTTAGATTTCATTTAGTCAGAAGACTTCCCAGACCTGAACTTACTTGTCTCTATCTAACACTCAGTTGATGGGTTTTTTTGAGTGTGGTCAGTAAAGTAAATAAAATCAGCAATATTTAGATGGTAGAAGTGGCTTATATGATATAAAAAAATGGAAGGTGTATCTGTATTTTTTTGCCTTTTTATTTCACCTATTTTCCTTGGAGAATTTGATGAATACAATAGAAGCAGCAGCAACAGAGAGGTCTAGATAGGTCCTAGCACACTGTGAGCACAGTGAGTAAGGTTCTACAGGTAATTTTGCCAATGTCCCTTGATGGTTGCTTGCAGAGCTTCAGCTCTTCTAGGGCAGGACACATCTGTGCAGAGGCTGCCATCTAAGCTATTGTGGTGTCAGAGTGTGATGTATGAGAGGGGCTGGGAGTCATGTCCAGGAGCAGATAGTGATGTATAGACCATCAGTTTTAACACAGGAAAATTAGACCTTTATTCATTTATTTATTTATTTAAGCTTGCAGGAAATACTTGTAATTATTAAAAAAAAAAAAACACCAAAAAAACCCAAAAAACCAAAGCCATGGATAGTTGTTTGCCTTCTGAGTGATGGGTGCACTGGGCAAAGCTTTAACTTGGAAACTCCACTAAAATATCTCCAGTACCTCAGACATTTTGATGAAGAACATGTAGTAATTATCTTTGTTATGATTGCAGATAGATTTTTAAAAATTATCTATGCCTTTAGAGAGCCTTTTATCTGAAAATAAGAACAATAAGCTGAATAAATAAGAGGTTAGATAGAAAACTTGGCCCTTCCTTCAATGTATCAGCAGTTCAGCAGAATCACTGGAAAATGGAAAAGAAAGAAAATATTAATTGCAGTATATTTTAAAACACTTCTTACGTTGAATTAATTGCCCAGGTCACATCTAGATTTGTTTTGAATATTCTAAAAATGTCACATGTTTTCTATTTACAGTATGATTAGACTCCTACAGAATGCAATGAGGTTTCACTAATTTTAAATGTCCAACAAAGAGATTCTCTTTCTATCATTAGACGTGAAATACAAAACCAAATAATAAAATGTGCTTTCCTATAGTGACAAATAATTTCCCCTTTCAAGGAAGTGTGTCCAAAAGACATTGAAAATGAAACTGTTTCTTCTTCTCACTCCATAGACATAGACATAGGTAAGGGCTAATTAAGAATGTCCTACATTACAATTCCATGAAGCTCCTCTGTTTCCCACACACATACACTGTCTTACAGACTAGATGCAAAGAACTGCTACGGCAATTATACACTTCTCTGGACCAACTCAATCCAGCAATGTGCACAGAATTACAATACCATTACAAAGGAAAGTATTTATGGTGAAATTTTATTTTCATTCTGGTTAATATTTTTTCTCATTCCTCAACCTTGCTTAACAAAGAATCTCCTATGTTTTCTTTAGCAACTGTACCACTTTGTGACGTGATTTAGCTGATATTATAAAAGTCCCATAATAAGAAAAAAATGCACCAAAAAATCTAAGATACTCACAAATTTGTACATGCTTTATACTTATATACAGATACATATGTATATCAGGATGTACTTGTAAACAATTAAGAAGCAAAGTTGAATTTGCAAGTTTTATAATTGTAAGCATATGATTAATCATCCAGTTTAATAGCATAAATAACAATATATAACACGCATTGTTTCAGAACAGTTTAACAAAAATAATCCAAACAAGTCCCCTGTATTCATAGGGACAATTCGTTTATGACAACATCACAGGAAAAGGTTGTAATTAATGCAAAAATAAAGCAGACAATCTATTAACATAATCTGAATAAAATCCTTCCACTGTTAAATGCAGACACAAGTGCTAGTATAATACTTTATTAATTAACAAAGTATTTATCCACTGGGAAATGAGGATAAAAGTCCGTACACTTTGTCAGACTGCAGAAAAATGTGTTAGCTCTTCATAAGAAATGCATAAAACTCAAACAAAAGAATTATTATTTCTTTAAACCAATTACATTTAATCTCAGAAGAAAGAATGAATAAATCTGTTCCTTCATGTTACTGTGATACACCACCAAAATTATGGAGATCAGAGTCCTTATAAATTTCAAGGCTAGTATCCAGCTATTTTCTTGAACTGTTAAAAGTATTAGTACAGCACATGGATTTTAAGTTACAGGATTTTTTTAGGAGGATGAGGAATAGTTTTATAAGTGCAATACTTCATTATATGGAGCTAGTTCTTAGGTAAATGAAAGATATGGTGCTTTCTAAATGAGCAGTCTTTTTCACACAGCATAGTTATTCTGGTCAGACACCTTTATACAGTATATCATTACACTTGTCACGTCCTCTGGAATTCTTACTTTTCCTTCACTTAAATTTTGCAACTGTTATGTTTTCAGACAATCATACTTCAACTAATTACAAACAACTTCTTACCCCTTTCCAATTAAAAACAAGGAAATCACCAAGAACAGTACAACAAAATAGGCCTTCCAAATTAAAAAGAATTTACAGATCAAAGCAAAAACAAAGAAACATCCTACTCAAAAGAGAAAATATTTTACATTAAGCAAGGGAAATTAGAATAGTAAGAATAGAAGAGTATTGCTCAGCGGAAGACAATGCTCCCTGAAACTTGGTAAGTACGTGGAATAAACTGGTCGCAAATTACCAGTGGATTACTAAAAAATTTCTAACTTGACTACTTACAAATGCAATTGATTTCCAAAAATTTTGAAAAGTTTTGATTCCCATAAGACATAACTCAACCAACATATTTTCTGCTATTGATTCTGAACCTGAACGTTAAGATGCTTCCTAGTGACTTTAAATATCAATTTCCATCCTTGAATTCACAGGAGAACTTTGGAGACTTACAAATACCAAATTCTCCAAAAAACTGAGTCATTTCCTATACACCTTTGTCTAAGGTCTTGCATTATCCCAGGAATAAGGGATGGAGAACACTGAAATCTCTTCCTATGCAGATAGCCACATTTCAGTCTTCCTGAAGCCTTTTATTCACACTATGTTATCTTGCATTTATACATATCACATTCTTTTAGTAACAAATGCAATTCAATTACCACCAGATTACCTTTTTTTTAAAGGGCATTGTAAAACTAATAAAAAAATTTCTGGTCTAGTGTAAAAACCATCAAATTGTTATTTGAAGTGTATATTAATATTTTCAGTTAAGAGTTCTAGTTATGATCCTTTGCCCTTTTAGACTTTTTGTGGACTTTAGTCTCAGAGAGACTGCATCTCCCTCATTGAAATGAAACATCATACAATCGTATTGTAAAATGCAAAGTCCGCTCACAGCATAAAGGCTTCAGAGCATAAGTTCATCATCAATTTATGAACTTTGAAGTGTTAAAAAAGTCTTGATGTGAACACCATTCCATCCTGAGTGTGTACTGTGAGAAAATCTTATTCCTCCCTTCAAGGCTGCTCTTTCTACCTGATGGGGTGTTATGAATACCACTTACTGTGATAAAATGCAAAGCATTCATAATCAATAAGAGAGAACTAATTTGCTATCTATTCATGGGTATACATTGACTTCAGATTACTATCATTTCCCCTTTATTGGATAACATTTGAAAAATAAAAGAACAAAAATAAAACCCATTCAGATGGGAAAGATAAAACTTTTGTTGCAATGAGCAAATGCTTTTTTTACATCAACATTCCAGTAAACTAATCAAAGCTTACTTTTACAAGGGCTTGTAAAACTAAAATATAAAGCAGTGAATAACTCAAGTTTCTAAAACTGAATAAATTTCTATGAAATTCAAGATTATCTGAATTTTCCGCTTACTTGTATTCATAAAGAATGCACATATTCAAAAGGATTGATCTAGTAGACAACTTGATGGTTTCTTTTGCTTATTGTTCATCTCTTATTAATATTGCTCCATTTCACAGGATAAGAAATAGAAGCTTTCACAAAGTTGAAGGATGTCTTGCTCAGAACCAGAATTAAAAGTCAGAAGTTCCCAACTGGTCTCTGCACCTCACATATAAATCATTTTGTAGCAACATCAATAAATTTAAAAATATATTCTAGGAGGCTCAGATCTTATGGAATGGCTTTCTTTACCTGAAGCCTTAGTACAGAACAAAAAGTTCTGCCTATCAATGCCTGTTTTGTGTGGCACAGTCATGTAGCATGTGCTACTGTCTTTCTCCAAATGTCTGTGATTTCAATATTCTTCTGATATATTCTTGTTACATATTTAATGTTGTTACAGGTGCAAAATTGTAATTTCAATCTTGAATGCTGTTGCACATGTGCCTCAAAAACACTGAAGGCCAAAACTCTATGCTGCTAACACAGATTGTGGGTCAACAACATTTTCCTTTGCTTGCTAATGCTTTATTGTCTCTTAGTATACATTGAAATAATAATGGTAATTTATGCAGATATTTTGTATGCATAGCAAATAATGAGAAACACCTGCAGAAATTTCCCTCCTTCTCTGAGTTCAGCAACTAATTATATTTTTAAATAATGGCTACCATTGAACACAATTATCCAAATCACTTTAAGTAATGGAATCTTTTAAAGGTGTTTTTGAAAATTTTCACACAGTTTTTAAACAGTCTTTTTATATAGCAGATAGGAGACAAAGAACATGGTAAGCAGCTTAGTAACCCAAAAATGTTTTGGCAGCTACAAATCACACTGTGCTTTTTCTTTTGCAGCTAATACTTGGCTGATTTAAAGAAGGGCTAGGATTTCCCCAATACTTTCACATCCTGATTAACATTCATGGGTGCTATAAAGAAAAAACTACAGGGAAAAGTAAAATACTGAGCCACCCCAGTTAAAGCTACTGACTCAGCAAATCTTGCCTTTCCAAAGCTGAGATTTGAAAGCATAAACGGAGATGGAAAATGGCAATCTTATGAATAAGGAAGTAGAGTCTAATTTAAGGAAAAGAGTAGACCCAAGGTCTCTGAAGACTGAAGTAACATCCACTCATTTGAGAGATACTCATTTCTTCGTACCTGGCGTGTTGAACATTCTTTCCAAGCCCTTAAGTAAATAGGACAGAGGGGCTGTTCTCTTGCTATATTCTGCATTGCAAGTAAATAAATGAAAAAGTGTCAAAGAAAATCACAAGACAACTACAGCAATCAGTTAATCACATGGATTTTATTCTTTATATCTGCTTGTAAAGGAGGGAAATGGATTCGTTTTATTTCAGCACCTCTTTCTCCTGTTTCTACTTCCAAGCTTTCCTGAATGATATAACAAAGTACAAAACTGCTTTAAGTACATATGAAACTAAAACATATAAATACCCCAAAGCAATAAATGAAAGCAAAAGATTACCTGAAATCTCTATGGCATTTTCTGCATTATATTCAGATGCTTAACTTAAAGTTTCCTACATTTCCCTGCACCTGGATAAGTATGTAACTGTAATTGTCATATTATTCACACTAGACTAACCACCAAGCATCTCAGCGGTGAGTTAAAACCAATTTTTGCAACCCCAAAGATGACAGATCAATATTAACTCAAAGTCAGGATGCTCAGCTACGGAAAAATAAGCACAAAGATGAAAGCTGAGTTGGTTCAAACAGGATAGGGAGAACTCTGGGCAGTCAAAGTTGCAGATTCACTGTTTTGATGAGGCAGAGGAGATTACTATGGAAAAGTGAACCCTACAGCCACAGGTCCTAATCTAATCCACTGTAGAAACACAAGAGCAGCTCATTTTCTAGGGTACTACTGTTCCTGTTGGCGATCTGTGACCTGGGTCTACTTTGCCTCGAGACTTGGTAGCCAGTCCCTGACTGTACAGGTCACGCTTGGCTGCTGTAGTCTTTTGATTCCAGGATTAATGGATTTATGTTTTCTGTTGTAAACTCAGTTTATCCTTCAACAACATTGCATTGTACATGAGAAATCTCACCTGACAAAACACGCAGATTCCCAGCATCTGACATACAAAAGTTCAGGAAATCACAGAAGCACCCTAAATTTGAAATGTATTGGGCAAGTGCTGAATTTTAGAGCTCATTGGGCTAACTGAGATTGGTCACTTGGACAAGATCATGCCTACACAAGGCATGGCTGCATCAGATTTGCAATTCATCTTTTTCATTTTCTGTTGCTAGTGGAAACAGACATCTTCTGATGCTCCTTGAAGTGGACAGGGATGACAAAAATTACCATTACAGCCTCAAAGAAGCCTATTTATCTCTAGTATTACAGGTGCATAGCATAGTGAAATGGGGCAATTAGAGTTAAAAAGGAGGGAAATTAGGATTCAGTTATATGTATGATACTTCTGTGTGAAATGAGCTGTTATTCTAACTCATCTCCCTGAAGCCAGGCATCCACATCATATAAATGTGTGAACAGATACTTAGAGCTCACCTTCTGAAAAGAAGCCAAGAATTAACTTCTAATTTTGAGTTAATCAGAACAAGAATAAAGCAGTTTGGGAAAGCATTGACACACCTTCTTACGTGTTTTATAGACAAACAGTAGAAATTATTCCTCAAGCCTTTGTATCATTATCTTCTGCCTGCACATAGCCCTGTGATGTGACTTTCAGAATCATGTCTTTTTCACTATTATGCTCTTATTTTGTACATGCAATATATTTTTACAAACATTACATAGTTTCGGAAATGACATTATATTACAAATGTCAAAAGCTTTTGAGTGAGTGATTTTAAAATTCTGTCCATTACTTCCATTTTGAAATTCACAATAAATGAACTTGTTCTTTTCCCTGCAAATTTCTTACACTTTGGAAAATTAGCAAAAATATTTTCACATATGCTGCAATAGAATCCCCCCTTACAAACAGTTCATTTTGACAGCTGTGTTGGATTTAACAAAAAATTTTCCAAAACATTTTAAGATGCTAGAATAAATCATTAGATAAATAATTTCTGTTTCCATCTTAATTCTAAAAATTTCATTATGTCTTTTGTAATTCTGAAATTAAGAGCAATTTTTAAGTAATTTTTTGAATTTAGGACTAATTTTTGTTAACATCTGCAAGAAGTCTTGTACCAAGATAAATTTGGAATCTAAGGAGTAGCATAGCCTGGTTGTCTTGATATAAGTCAAATGCTGAAAACTGCATCCAGGAAAAAAAAGTCACCTTTCATCTGTCCTCAACCTTTTGCTAAACTGGTTGATCAAACTATGCTTCTGAAAGAGAGATAAATCAGGGATTTGGAAACACATCTCTGCAAGAGTGCAGCTGATCTTGATTTCTAAAATAAAGCAGGAGAATATTAACATTCAAAGTCCAAAGAGCTCTGCAGAGGATAAAAGGCATTTTGTTAGGACATGTAAATACAGAAAATAAACTGGCAAATTCTCTTCTGTTTTCTCTGTGATGTCCAGTGTGGTGCTTAACTGGAAAGGGAAAAAACAACCTAATGTTACAGAAGTAGGCAGCACAAGAATTAAATAACACCAATTTAAGGAAAAGTAGAGAACTTTTTCCTGAAATATTGCAGTGGGCATTCAAGGGAGAAGGAAGGTACCGTGGGAAGAGAATTCTCACATCCATGCAGATTACCAGGATTACTTTACATTTTCAAATTCTAAAAGTAGACCCATGCTTTAACTATCTTGCAGGACCAAACCCAACTTCAAGATATCAAAGACTGATTTTAAGTATAACTACAAAATATATGATCCATTATAATCTCATTTCACCAAGTTAATTACACTAATTTGTATATTGAGATGAAATGCTAAGTTTTTCTGTTTTGGTGAGGACTGAATAAACAATACATAATATTATTATAAACTTACTGATAAGTATTCTCCCAGTTAAAATACCTTATAGAAAAAAAAAAAAAGAAAATGAAAAGTGCATCCCTTTGCAAAGTGTAAGAAAGACCTCACATTCCCACCTGCCTTTGCCATAGACAAGGGCAATGGTGAGTGTTGTGGGGACCATTTTTCCTCCCTTCCCTAAGCAAATATCTCATGTTTGGTGCATGGAAGAAATATTTTTTTTTCTTTTTTTTCTTTTTTTTTTTGAATGCTGCCACTCTCCAGCCACATTTTGCAAACTGTGGTAGCTTCCAACGTCCATGAGAGGGAACTATTGTTTAACAGTTGAAGATTCAGATCCCCACTTCAGTTCATTCAGCGCAATTTCCCTCTGCTTATCTGAACCCTGCCAAATGGGATGTTCAGAACGTAAAAGGACAATCCCGATCCTCATTAGAATGCTATTTTTGAAAGCTAGACTGCTTTAACTTTTAACAAGAGGGGTACTAAAGATGGTGCTACTAATGGGATTTGGTGTGCTATGCAGATGGAACCAAGTGACAGGCGCCCGATACCAGAAACCAGAGACATGATAGCAATAGACATCACAACAAGAACACATTTGCTACATTCAGTGCTTTCTAGAGAAAAAGAGAACTTTTCCTAGGGATGTATTAATTTTAAAAAGTGTCGTGGTAAAACAAAAAGAATAGCTTGGTACTTATCAGATTCCTGCTTGACAAGTAAAAATAATGATCCGTAACTGGTACAATGTAAACATATGCTGTGAAGTACTCATTTTTACAGTCTCCCAGGCCATTTCAACTCACAAAATCCTGAATGCTGCACCAGAAGATATGTAGAGTGGACTCTTGGAGATTACACAGTCTTCTCCTATTCTGTTTAGCCTCTACAGTGGCAGAACTACAAAACAAATTAGAAAATATATGCTTCTTTAGGGTTTGGTGGTTTTGTGTGTGTTTTTTAAAAAATATTTTGGAGCAAAGAGAAGAAAAATGTGTTCATTCATCTTGACAGTCTCCTGATTTATTAGAGCATTGACATCCATTCTCTTTGTACAATTTGGCAAATGATCAATAGAATTATTCTTTGTGCAGGCAGTCTCAGATTGACTGTGGCAGCAGGTACAAAAGGCATCATACCAGATTAGGCTTTGGGATGAATTGACAGCGTAAAGGGACTTCAGTTTTATAGACTAGGCTGAAAAGCAGTAAGTGGGTTGATAATGTGACTGAAATTTATGGAAGCAAAGCCTCTTTGTGAAATTCGTACTGTTGTTTTTTGTTAAATAAATTTTACAGAGACATGTAAAATATATATTTATTTTTGAATAAAGATTTGAGAACTGCTAAGCCAAAAAGAGCAAACAATGTTATTGACTGCCTATTCCTACCTTCCTAACTTTGTATAACTGAGTTGTCCAGCTGAATTTAATGGGGAGAACTTGAATTATTTTGCCTCCAAAGTTAAGAAAAGCTTTGCAGGTTTAAGTAAGATTTTTTGTGAATTTTGATAATGTAGCTATTTTTCTGGTACATAAAATGACTCTGAAATAAACAGAATACCTCCAGAATTATTTAAATATATGTTGATTTAAAGTGTTACACATTTCCTGGCCTTAATTTTGCCCTTTGTTTGAAACTAATAGTCATCAAAATTGTAGTGGCTTAACTGCTGTCTTTAAACAAGAAAACATTCTACATTTGATTAACAGAGAAACGTCCTCATCAGGACTTTTTTTAATATTCTATTTTTCATTCCTTCATTAAAAAATGCAACTAATAAGATGTCTTAAAAGTAAAAAAAACTATCACAATTAAACCCATTCTCAAATTAATTAAATAGCAATGTCCTGCAAACATTTTGTTCAAAAATGTAAAATCCCTCAACTTAAAATGCTCTGAATTAACATTTATTTTTTCTATTAAAAAGACTCAGCTCCTCTCTGTGCTTCAAAACTGACATATTGTGCAATAAACAGCAATCAGCCTAAAGATGCTATATTAAACAAACCAAGTTTTGTTTTGCTAAACTAAGCAAAATTAGTTGAATGCCCTAAGTAATAGTTGCTGGTATTTTTTTGTAAATTATTTCTCCACTTGTTTTTGTGTCTATGCATAAATTAAAAATCTGCTGAAATTTATTATTCATCTGAGATGTAATTAATATGCAAAAATATGCAAATTAAGATGCAATTAGGCTTCAATTCTCTAGTGGAATTTTCCATTATAATTTAATACAAAGTAATAGAGTAATTGGTGTCACGTGTAATTACGGTTACTCACGTGTACTTGCAGACGTGAAAATGGTGTGGTATATGTTAGTTATCCTATGCAAATGTACCGTACTGGCTCTTAACACTTGGGAACTAGGTAAACAAAGATTGTTTTAAAAAAGAAGTGAGCAATAGTGACCCTTCTTGCTTGTCATTTTCAAGATGTACTGTCATTTTCAAGAACATGAATAATTGTAATTAATTTTTACTGTGTTTATTCCTTAGAATTTATAAATAGGTGGCATGATGCAATACTAGGTTTTCTGGTTTTAATGTCTTCTCTAGGAAATCTTGTTTGGCAAAATAAAAAATGGTCATCAAAAAGACAAGGACCTGGAGGATCAGCAATATGCATAACACCAACTTGTCAAGTTTTTAACACAAAATATATTTTCTGTCTTAATGTGATATATAATCAGTTTCAATTGTTTTATAATATGCTACTTCTTACTGTATAGCTTTGCACTACAACCTAAAATGCAAAATCAGATTCATATACTTAGGCTGGAGGGAGAACCCCCAAATAATCATGGATATGAGCACATGTACTGGGTGAGCAAATCACACTGAATTCAAGTTTTCTGAAGTGTTAACATCTGCAGGATCAGCCTCTGAGTTTATATGAAGTTTCAATATAAGTGGTATCTGTGATACTGCAAATACAAGATTTTTTTAAGTCTCTTTCCTATCATGAAATATAATTCTTGCTTTGTGCTTACAGAATTTTGGATATAGCAATAAATTGTTCAAATCATCCAAGCAGTCAAAATTTCATAATTTGGCTGATAACCACATATTCAGTTGGATCAAAGGGACAGATTGCCATGCACTTGAATTCACAAAAATAATAAAGAAAAACACAAGGGAAACCTCCCCCAAGCAAAACCAGTAAAAGCTTTCCAAATTTTATTGTAACAAAAGATCAAAACTGAACAAATATAATTCTGTGCTTAGCTCTGACTCCAAAGTCATCATTCCTGTACAGCATCATACACCTCTCATTTTTAACATCCTAACAGCAGTGCACATAAACCAGCTGTATGTGTGAAAAAGAATGATTCCATTCCAGACTGGTTATTTTTGGGGGTCTTTTGGCTGATTTTTTAGAGTTCTGAGGTATATTGTACAACCATGCTTTTGCTTTAATGCTATCACATTCTCAAAACCTTTTTCCCCATGCAAGCTGGAACTTGTTACAAGTTTAATGTGGATGAATCAACGTCTAGGTAGGTGGGGTGAAGAGAGGGAAATTGGAATGATTTAATATAATGAGTATAGAGCTTCAATGTGCCAAACTAGTCTCCTTCTCTTTCTCTTCATTTTCTTCTACTGCTGCTGGCTAATTATTGAAAGGAAAAGCCATCTATGTGAGAAAATAAAATCTACCATTAGTCTCCTGTGCTGCACCCTTCCCCAGCCCCACCCATTCATCCATATGTAGCTTTTCCATTCACTCCCATAATACCACCAATTACTATGCAGTCAGGACCATTCATATTCATATTCACATCTCACTGTGGACATTTAAGCTACACTCTGAGCAACACTCATACCTTAAACTACACCTATTATACAGCTGTTGTACAATTACTGTAAATGAAGTATACAATATGGGGCTCAGCTTGTATAATAATTTGTAATCAGTGATAGGGGAAGAGGGTTTTGTCTACTTCTGCCCTGCGTACCTTTTGGTCTCCTTCTTTCCATCATTCTTCTCTCCCTTTCTCCCCTTGGGCTTGGTTCAATAAAGGCCTATTCTGAGACACACAATAAAGAAATTCTCATCTAGGGTAAAATAACTTAGCCCTCCTGCAACTCCAACAGCTTATGCCAGCTGAGACAGTCAGCCTGTCTGTCTCAGCACATAGCACTGATCTCTTTTGTATCACTCTTTGCTGAAATGGACTTAGGTTTGATTTATATCCAGGACCAGAACAAAATATGTAACCTATGTGTAATAAGATGATCAGAAGAAAGGTTAATAAGAATCACTACAAGAAGCACTGCTAACTAAATTAATGGCCTTTGATCTGGTTATTTTTAAATGTTTATAGTGTATAATCTATTCCAACAAGCAAAAGATTACAGATTTGATGGATCCAGTGGTCAATCTCAGGTTGATAACAAAGTAAGAGATATTCAGTAGAATATGATTTATGTAGGCCAACTATCTCACTGGTGGGCTAAAGTTTCCACAATTTTTCCATCTTTGTGATTTTGTGACCTGAACTTGGAATGTATTTGTCACTAATGGCATCAAAGCCATGTTGTAATATATTGAAACAAAAAAATCCTTCCCACTGCTACCCAGTGTTTAGTCAACATGAACTGTATTTTGCAGAAAACATAAAACAATAGTTATTATGGATGGTTTAACAAATTTTTTTTCAGATTTTTTTCCTATTTATAGACATGTTTATAAAAATACTGTCATACAAACAAAATTTAACAGTCGTGGAGTCATCACTTGCCAAGAAATATTCTTCAGTAACATGGAAGTTCATTTCAGTATCTGTAGATATTTTAAAATCATAAAAACAATTAAAGATTTTCTAATTTTTTTTCTCTTACTCTTACTCTATTACTAGAATATAGCCCTCAGACTCCATTCAATATTTTCACAAATACCTACGTGTGCTTCTTCATTATGTTGTCATGTCCTCCTTCTACATTTTTTCTGATTCCATGTGATTGTTCTTGTGACTGTCTTCACAAGCCTGTATGGGGACTAGTCACATATATTCTCCTCAGATATTGTTTGCAAGACTATAGCCTTACAATAGGTAGTCAGTCTTAGTAGTGTTTCCTGCCATCTAACATGCTGTGTTCCCAAATAGAAATGCAATGCTAACAAAATTTAATAACATTTTAATAGACATTACTGTTCCAGTTACAGCAGGCTTTCTTCCTTTCTCCCTTAAAGCAGAAGGTCACAGTCAATATTACTGATGCCACCCCATTGGGTAACCTTTAACTGAGTTCTTGTGAGTTTTCAGCTGAATAATTGCTGCTTTTTGTACTTCTCTTCTAAGTGGATTTCCTGATAGAGAGCTGCTATACATCTTTCCTCCTTGTATGCCACATTACAAGGAAATGACATGCCACTGCTCTTCCATCAACATTTTGTTTATGGACAGCACTGTCTCGCCTCCTTTCTCTCTCAAGAGTCCTGCTGTCCTCTGTCATAGGTGCAAACTGTTTTCCATCAATTCAAAAGATCAATCTTTCCATTTCTCTCAAGATATTTATTGTAGTTCCTTGGGAAGCTAGTTTCTACCACAAAATTAAGGACCAAACAGATTATTTGTTGTTGCTGCTGTAGTACTTCTTCACTAGTTTACTCTCACACAGTGACTGTCATTCCTATATTCATACAACAATACCAAGACTTTACACATTTCTCACAAAATTACATATTTCTGCAGTGAGGGAGGTTAGTTCAAACAGTTGTCAGCAAGACAAAAAACACTGTCTTTTGTGGGAAACAAGTACACATACCATTCTAGTGTTTAATGGTTCAGAGTTGCTGCATTTGCCAGATACATCAAAAGATACAGCATGAAAAGAGAAAAAACCTCATTCTCAGATAGCCTTGAAGAAGGCAGATGTTCCAAACACAATACATACCCACGACATCTGCTACAGTTCAGCTGTCTCAGAACATGAGAATTAGAACCTCACATTCAGGTCACAGACACCTGACTACTTCCTTTATGCCTGTAGTAAGGTCTTCTTGCCCAGGTTTGAGATACAGCTTGGCAGAAGACTTGCTTATTCTATAGTTTAAGAAAGGGCTTAAGATAAATTAAATCACTGCTGGTTAAGATAAGTCCTTCTGGAGGTAACAACTGAAACATTAATATATAACTTGTTTTAGGAGCTTCTGATAGCCTTCCAATGACCTGTAATAAATCAGTAAGATAAATGTTAACTGTAGAGGTTTTTTGGACCCTAAGTTCTCATCAAGTGACTTACCCACTCCAAATTTATCTTTCATCTCTCTGTGTAGGTACAGACAAGGAAATTGTTTTAGCTGTTTGATCATGGAAAGAAATGTGGGCTGCATCACAGCATGCAGAAAAGTTATAGTGTGGTGAAAAATGGTCTTGATAAGAGCACCATCTTAAACAGCCTAGATCTTCCCTCTCATCCTTCTGGTCCCTGGCTTAATGTTCCCACACCTCTTATACTCTTCAGCTGTACACCCAGTAGCAAGGAAATGTGATGAACTGATAAGGATTAAAAATAATCTGTTAAAACCAATTTGTTTTAACCTGTGTTAGTCATACTGCTGCTAAAAAGATTTTCTCAATTTGCATTCCTGTTTCCCCAGGCTCTTCCCCTTTCTACTGTGTCTTCTAAAGTAACATAGGTAGTAGACTTAATTCATTGTCATTTCCATGGAATCCAGATGATGATCCAGATCACAATTGCCTCTTTCATCCTTCTTCAACAGCATGACATCTTGCTGCTCTTCTCTTTATCTCTCTGACAAATATCAGGTGCCAAAATGGGTTATTTGCAATATTCCATTTTTATTTTAATGATCTCCTACTCTTACCTTCGCTCTAGGAAGTACTGTCTGTCTTCTTATCATTCATTGCTGTAAAATCCCTCCCTTCATCTTTCCCATCTTTGGCAGTACTCTACAACAGTAGAGTTGTGATCTCTGCTTCCAATGACAGTAATGGCCACACTGACTTGCTTTATAATACCTTATTTTTTATCATGGGCTTCCTTGGTTTGGCCTCCCACTAAATGTCCACAGTTCAGACCAAGAATTAGGGAAGAATCTAGTCTGTAAGAGGTTAAATTTTCCTGGAAATTCCTGTGCATTTTTAGTATGGCAAGTGCTGAGAGAAAGAGAGTGTGACAAAGAAGGAAGAGACCTCAATTACCAACAGAACAGCCAGTGACTCACATTTGCAGTGCTGAAATAGGAAGAGGCTGAACTTCCGGTGCAACTTCAATCAATATTTAGTTACTGATATAGAGTGGAGCAAAATTCAAAAAGAAATACAACAAGTTTCTACTGGTTGGGTGCAGCTGTCCCACAGACAGGAGCCCAGGCCATGTCTGGTGTCACTCTGTAGAAGATTTAGTCTTGATTGACTGTTGACTTTCTGCTCTGCTTTGTAATTCTCCATGGCAGAGCAGCACTGTAGGGCAACACCTCTTCTCAGAAGATAATTCCATCCTTGCCAAAGCGGAAGCTTGCATTTCAAGTGCAGAAGGGATATTTAGAATTTTAAAAGCAAACAAAAATAAATGAAAAACCAAAAAGCTCCCCAAAGCTCTCTCAATTAGTTGGGAAATCTCTAGTCCGCTTTACATAAGACCTTTCTTTTCTTCTCCATCCATGACTAAATAGTGTGTAACTATCTGAAGCCATTTTACTTACTTATTCTGCTGAAAATCTGTATTTTACTACATGCTCAAGACTGTTTCCTCCTCCCCAACTGCTGATCACCACTACTATTCTAACAAAGATGCCATATAACAATTAATTGCTTTGCTTTGTATTATAGCTCATCAACTTGTTGGGAGCTAGGAAAAATGAAATAATGGGGGTCACTTCTGGAAAATGAGTTTATTTTCATGCCAGCTGCAGAAAATGAGCAAGGTTGGCTTCATGCCAGTTAAAGGGATGCTGTAAGAGGTTTCTTTCTGTTTGCCTGAAGAATAAATGCTGATCTAAGGAGTTACACATGCTAATACACACATGCATGTTACATACATGCAATCTAAAATAATCATTATTGCACAAAATAGGCTAAATTTCACATCTTGCTATATTTTTCCCTCACCTTTCCTCCTTTGTATTTTTAATTTACAACAAAAACTCCTTGTGCATTTATCCTTTCGAAAATCATTCACTAATTTAACATAAATACCAGCCAACAGGGATTTTGAAGCTACATGACCTGGAAACTAAATATTATTGAACTACTTTAGAGTTTGCTTAGAGTTTTTAGCTTTTTAAAAACAAGCCTGATCACCTGCTTCATCTATTTGAGAAACATTAAATGATTAAAAGTTTTATACAAATGGAAGGAACCACATAGGTATTTTCAAGCACTCAGCACCTGTGTACTGATATTTTGACTAATGTGTCTTAAATCCCCAAGAAAGCTGAGCTCTATAGACTTAGCAGATTACTTAATGGCAACATTTGTTAAGGTACTGCCATAAGTCAGTTTGGAAGTAACTGATGACTGGACTCATCATTGAGCAGAGAGAGGATACAGCTTCCTTCTAACAACAGCAGATTGCTGAAAATAATTTCTTCACTGAGACACAAATGTCTGTGTAGCACTTAACTTGAACACCTACATGGTAGTGCCCCTAACTTCCATATTTCTGTGTATGAAATGTCTGTTTCTTGTTATAAATTCTGGAAATTTGAATCGAGAAAAGAAATTATGAAAAGAGAAGGAAAACCTTTTTATTATTGGAATGTGTGAGCCTTAATAGCAAAGAAAAAAAAAGGAGACTGTAACTGATAAATAAATGAAACAAGGTGTAAAGAAGTATTAATGTTTTCATTATTTCATACCATTTCTACTCTGTTGCAACTGATTTCCATAGTAATATAGTTAGCTCAAAATCTGTCTTTGCATATAAGGTCTCCATAGAAAAAGCAAATGTGAAAATGGCAATATTTTCAACACTTCTTTTCTTTAATAAAACTAACATTTTCAAATCTGCTTTTATTAAAACACAATAAATACCATCAATTTTTGACATGAAATCTCATTACACACTGTAAATATTTATCACTTTGCAGAAAGAAGATTATACAGTAGTTCTATTCATTCAATTCAAATCTGAGTAAGAATGAATTCATGTTTTATTTTTCTTCCTCTATTTAAAAAGACCCAGTTGCTGCAAGAAAATGAAAGAAATTCTCTTTGTTGCTGCTAACAGATAGGCAGAGAGAAATATCTCAGAGGTAAGTGCTCTGACACACTGTTCCTTGACCCTGCAATTACTCCCTGCCAATGCCATTTATGATTCTCACAAACTCCCATTGATTTCAAAGGAGTCAGTCCATGAAGGCCTCTTTGTTAAATGAAGATACTAACCTTTCTGTTACTGGAATTAAGCTTCAAACATGGAGGTTACAAGAAAAAAAAATAAAAAAGGAAAACCTGATTATTTTATTCTCCTTTTACCTTTGAAGCAGAATCACTGTTATATTAACCAGTAGAGCTCAGAACATGGATATGCCTCTGTTCACAAAGCTCAAAATTGAAATAGCAGTGGTGTAACAGCAGGACAAGGTGAATAGATGAAATAAATTGTGGAAGCCTATGTTATGCCTGTCTGTACTAACCAACATTAGGACTCTTTATTATTCTTTTCATTAAATTTAACCCCAAGTATTTTAAATCAATGTTTTAGCTTTGAATGTCTAGCTTGCATAAGTGGCATATTTTCTGAGAAAATCATTCTTGCAGATCTGTTGCTCTTTGAGTTTATGGTTTTACCTAGATAACAATATAAACCATATCCTGTTGCACAGTCTTTGAAGAATTCTGAAGTATCATAATTTAGTTGCATATGTTCCATAAGTCTCACTCAAATCCTTTGAAGAATGCTTTTGCTAACCTACATATATTTAAGAACAAAAAAATGTGGGCTTCTTCTCCTTTTGCAGGGCACAGTCTTTGCAGAATAAAACAGTTTCATCACATGTAAAGAGAATTTGACACATTGTTCAAGCAATTTGAAATTCTACAACAGATATTCAACCATTCTGATAATAAACAAGAAAGCAAATAAATAAAATTGAGAAGCTTTCAACCACAATTAACTCTGATGCCAGGCTCAAGTATAAATTTTCCTGCACAAGCTGGGAGATAGTGGCTGAAGAGCATTCCCACAGAAAGGCATCTGGGAGTCCTGGTCAGCAGTGAGCCTTGTCAGCCCAGCAGGCAAACCCTGTGCATCAGACACAGCACCACCAGCCAGTCAGAGGTGACCATCCCACTGCATTCAGCGTTGGTGTGACCTCACCATGGACATTGTGTGCAGTCCTGGGACCCACCATTTAAGTAGGATGTGGAGGCCCTTGAATGCATCCAGAGGAGGCGAACAAAGCTGGTGATAAGCCCGGAGGAATGTCCTGTAAGGAGTGGCTGAAAACACTGTGTTTGTTGAGTTTGGAGACATTAAGGCTCTTGGTACCTTCCTGAGGAGGGGAAGTGGAAAGAGGTGCTGATCTCTTTTCTCTCATGTCCAGTGATAGGATGCATGGGAATAGCTCAAAGGTGCAACACGAGAGGTTCAGACTAAACATTAGGAAATATTTCTTTACAGAAGGTCAGGGTCTGGAACAGCTGTCAGCTATCTTCTTACTAGAAGATAGCTGACAGCTGCAGTGCTTAGGAAGTATTTGGAAATGGCCTTAAATACATGTATTAAATTGATCAGCCGTGAATTGGTCAGGCCATTGAACTAGGTGGCCATTGTAGATCCCTCCCAAATAAAATATTCTAAGATATCTATTATTGTAAGGCAAATGTGAAAAATAATATCATTCTGAATGTGTAGTTGAACATAAAACACTATATTAAGTGGAATTTGTTTATTTGTAGTCATGTGAGAATTAAAACGAACTATGAACTAATTCAGTCAGAAGGATACCAAAATATTTTAGCCCATGATTTCATGATTCACAGACTCACGAATTGTTAGGTTTGGAAGAGAACTCTGGAGATCATCTAATCAAACCTCTCTGCCAAGGAAGGGTCACCTGGAGCAGGTGACACAAGAATGCATCTGGGTGGGTTTTGGATGTCTCCAGAGAGGAAGAGTCCATGACCTCCCTGGGCAGCCAGCTCCAGTGCTTTGCTACTCTCAATGTAAAGGAGTTCCTCATGTTGAGGTGGAATTTCTTGTGGTTTGTATCATGGCCTTGTGCTCCGTGTCCTGTCCCTGGGCACCATTGGAAAGAGTCTGGCACCATCCTCCTGGCATCTGCCTCTCAGATATTTATATGCATAATGACATCCCCTCTCAATCTTTTCTCTTGATTAACAGGCCCAGTTCCCGCAATCTCTCATAAGAGAGATGCTTCAGATCCCTAGTAATTTTTGTGGCACTCCACTTAATCCTTTCCTTGGCTTTCTTGTACTGAGGAGTCCAGAACTGTACAAAGAGTGTGGCCTCACTGGGACTGAGTAGAGGGGGAGGACCACCTCCCTTGACCTGCTGGCCATACTCTTCCCAATGAAGTCCAGGATATCATTGGTCCTTCTGATTGCAAGAGAACTGCTGGCACATGGTCAGATTGTCATTCACCAGGACTCCCAGGTCCTTCTCCACAGAGCTGCTCTCTAGTAGGTCAAGTACCAACCTGTGCTCGTACTTGAGGTTATTCCTCCCCAGGGGCATGCCCCTGCACTTGCCCTTGTTGAATTTCATTAGGTTCCTTCACCCAACCCTCCCAGCCTATCAGGGTCTGGGTGAATGGCCGCACAGCCTTCAGGTGTATCAGCCACTCCCCCCAGTTTTGAATCATCAGCAAACTTGCTGAGGGTGCATTCTTTCCTTTGTCCAGGTCATTGATAAACAAGTTAAATAAGACTGGACCCAGTATTGATTCCTGTGGAATGCCACTGACTACAGGCCTCCAACTGGGTTCTACTCCACTGATCATGATCAGCCAGTGCTTGAACCACCTCACTGTCCACCCATCTAATCCACATTTCCCAAATTTACCGGTGAAGGATGTTACAGAAGATAGCATCAAAAGCCTTGGTGAAGTAAAAAGTAGACAACCTCCACTGCTCTCCCCAATCAATCCATCCTGCCGTTTCATCATAGAAAGCTATCAGATTGGTCAGGCATGATTTCCCCTTGCTGAATCCATGCTGACTATCCTGATGACCTTCTTTTCTTCTACGTGCTTGGTGATGACCTCCGGGTGATCTGCTCCATCTTTTTTCCAGGGATGGAAGGAAGGTGAGGCTGACTGACCAGAAGTTTCCTTGGTCTTCCTACTTGCTCTTTTTGAAGATAGGAGTAACATTGTCCTTCCTCCATTCATTGGCCACTTCTCTCATTCTCCATCAGTTTTCAATGATGGAGAATGGCTTAGCAATGCTGTTTGCCAGCTACCTCAGTGTACTGATGGTACACTGATGGTTCACTGATGGTACTGATGGTTCCTCAGCTACTCATCAGTGTATCCCCTCAGGGCCCATGGGCTCATGGTATAAAGTCTATTTACATGATCTCAAACCCAACCCAGCCACAGGGAAGTCTTCCTTTCTTCAGTCTTCTGTTACCTCCGAGGTCTGGGACTCCAAGGGTCAACCTCAGCAGTAAAGACTGAAGAAATAAATCCCACCTTCTCTGTGTCTTCCATCATCAGGACACCCATCTGATTCAGGCAGTGGCCTCACATTTTCCCTAATCTTCCTTTTGCTACTGATGTACTTGTAGATGCCCTTCTTGTTGTCCTTGATATCCCTTGCCAGACTTAGTTCCTAGTGGGCCTTTGGCCTTCCTCATCACAGAAGATGACAGAAGTCCAAAAAATGAAGCACTCTTTTAATAGAGAAAGAGAAGACTAAAGGATTTTTTTTCAGTCATGATCATCAGTTGTCTGTCTGGCTATTTAGTCTATTTGTCAAGATCTGTCTCTGATTTGTTAAAGGTCTTTTTCTCTTGTTAAAAGTTGCTCTTTGGAAGACATACAAATAACAGAATCATTCCTGTCTTTTCAGAAGTTGAAATGAGCAAAGGAAGAGCAAAAGATAATTTAAAACCTAATGCATTGAGGATTGGGATACCCCCAAACTCCATTTTTGGGCTGATAAAAAATTGAAAAAATTTCATCATAGTTTTGCCTCTATTTTTCTTTATCTCAGCAATCTTAGTGTCAATTATACAAAGCCTGACAGTACCCTCCTAGACCCAAGAAAGCTGAAGACATTTTATTTTCCAAACCAGGAGGAAAATTTTAAAATTATACATGAGCAGTCTTAATTCAAGGTTTTTTCTTCACTGAAGCTTCCCTAAAGAAATTTCCTCTTGCAGTTCTAGTTTGCACAAGTGTGCAATCTTGCTATTTCTATGAACTCTGTGATCATCAATAACATATTGAGTATTTTGGGGGAAATGCAGACTTTTGCAATTCATCTCTCAAACAATAAGACTGAAAAAACCTTTGAAAGATTTTGAATATACATAAATTCAAAATTTCTTTTTCTCTTCTGATGGGTGTTCCAACGTTGGAAGGTAATTCAACTGAACAAATGTACTATAGTTATTGTTTGTGCGTTTGGTTTTCTTTTAAATCCAGTACCCAGTGTTTTGCTATATTTGAAAACTGTACTCAAGTTTTGCAGATAATCAAATTTCCCATTCCTATGTGAGCGCTTCTTTGAGATGCCGATTTTTCTCATGGAATAATGAGAAAAATGATTTCTTATTTTTTTTAATGAGAAATAATTTCTTTCCAAGTAAGCCTTAGCGGTGCAAAAATAAGTAAAAACTAATTAAACTAATAATTATAATTTTAAAAACCTAAAGAGAAATGAGAATATTAGAAGCTTACAATATAAGTTTGAGTTTTAAAAAAATCATGAATCTGTGGATAGATGGGTTTGGATTCCATCTGAATAAGTCTGTCCATCCTTATTTCTTTCGGTCTTGGAGAAAATTCACCTTCATTATTCATATACCTAAACAACTGTTAACAAGTACTTCTAATTGCCATATGGAACCAGAGCTCTGCAAGAGATATTTATATGAAACAGAAACTCTAGAAAAGGATATTCTCTTCTTTATTAATCTGATGCCAACATTTTGCTAATTAAACCACCACATGTCTCATGTCACTTCCTACGTAGGTCACTGGAAGAGGAGATACATTTGGGCACCCTTAAGGATGAATCCCAGGGGAGCATCCCACAAAAGCATGGTATTTAAGCTTGCAAGTTATTAAACAAATCACAGAATATATTCCAGTCTAAATCACAGACGTGGCATGACACAATTAGAAGATTTATTGATTCTTTGGGCTAGAGATCTCACAGCTTGCACTGGGGGCTCTACACCCACCAGAACCAACAGATTTGCTTCATCACAAGTAATATATCTAAACTAGAGCAAGGAAGTTTATAAAGTTTAAACTGTCTGACTTAAACTTTGCTTGTTTTCAACTTTGCTTCTATTTTAGCCCAACTATAAACTGAACACATTTTGTATTAGTCCCCTGTCTCATCACCTCGAATTACTGGCACCCAGCCTGCAATAGCAAAATCACTATATGAAGCAAAGTAAAAAGAATTAATAAGCAATATTTTTACAGTCTAGCTACCATCTGCCTTTATTAGAAATTCTTACCTCTTTATGTAGTCCTTTACTTATTGAGTAAAGCTGATCAGAATAGTGGTCAGAACCTCTACTCAAATAGAATATGCTATAAACAATTGGCTATGTCATCTACATCATATTTGCAATAAAAGATGGCTGATTATGGCTGAATTATATGTTTCCCAGAACCCAGTTCAGGTGTGAAATGGCTCTTTCCAATCTTGCCTTGGAGTTCACTACTTTACAGCAAAACACAGGGACATTTCCTTTGAAAGTCTACTTTTTATTCTCCTTTTTTTGTGCTCCTTGTGGCACATAAAAGTGCCAATATTTCTATCAACATAAACTCTGTTCAACATTCTATGAAGTTCACTGAAAGGTCACAAGGATGATTAAGGGACTGTAACCTCTCACATGTAAGGAAGGCTGAGAGAACTGGAATCATTAGGCCTTGTAAGAGCAGGCTAATGGGGCATCTTACAAATGTACGTAAATACCTGAAGGGGCCATGCACACAGGACAAATCTACAATGTTCAGTGACAGCACAAGTGGTTCCATAAACATAAGGAAGTGGTTTTTTACTGTGAGGGGGGCTGAACTCTGCAACAAGTTTTACAGAGAGGTTGTGGAGTCTCCTTCCTTGAAGATTTAAAAAATCCCTATCTACATTTGATCTTGGGTAATTGGCTCTATGTGACCCACCTGGAGTAGGGTATTGGATGATGACCTCCAGAGATGCCTGCCAATTTCAACCGTTCTGTGATTCCATGATTGCATGTTAAATCTGTCTGTGGTGGAACAAATTATAGTCCTTAGGTTCTTTGGATCTAGAAATCCCTTTCAGTTCTTCACAAGCAAGCAAGTAACATTATCATCAACTTTTTAGCTGAACCATTAACGTAAAATGCTCACACTAAATCTGCATATTGGTGCAGGCTTACCCACCATGATCTCATCAATACCAGCTGTCCACGAATCACTCTTTAACTCTGAGATTTGTCCCTGTCATGGCTATAATTTAACTGAAAGGAATCAATCTTGCCCACCTTCTTTCTCTGATGCAAAGAGTGAAAGTCATCATAGAATCATAGAATTGTAGAATGGCTTGAGTTGGAAGGGACCTTAAATATCGCCCAGTCCCTGCGCCACTGTCATGGGGACATCTTCCACTTGACCAGATGGCTCCAAGACCCATTCAACATGGCCTTTTCATAATCATTTAGGTACTCAACATTGATAAGCTAGGTGAACCAAGGTTGCTGAAATGATAAAAATTTATGTCTTTAAACTGGTACCTGTCAAATATCTTTGGATGGCAACTGATACCATATATGACTAGAGTGCTTGGGTTGAGGTCTTACTCTCTTTCCATAGAGTAGTGTGTTGTGAGAAAAGGTCACTGTCAAGGACATATCAGAAGTGCCAAGGACAACAAGAAAAGAGCTAAGTCAAAAAACATCCTTACTTATACATTCTATTGGTGTTTAAAATAGAGACACCCCAGAATCAGTGTTAGCTCTAGGCAATTTGGGATGCCTGACTGCCTCATTCATTCAGATCAGCTTTTGACCTCAGTATCCACAGGATACTAATAAAAGGTATAGCATCTTAATTTTAAGCATAAGAGACTCTCTTGATTTCATTAGGGATGAAGGGATGCTGCTCTGGAGGGAACAAGTACTTGTGAGTGTGCTTAACTTTAAGGATGCAAGTAATTCTGTTACTTTCATTGGCTTTCAAAATTAAGAACAGTCTCAAGTGCTTTACTAAAATGAATTTCAACATAGAATTTCTGATGGTTGTCTGAAGTCATAATAATGGAAATTCTGAGAGGGAGGAAAAAATAGGTGTATAAGTTTTATACGTTAACTTGATATTTACTTTGCTTAAACTGTTTTCTGAAATAATTAAGCCAGTGTTCTCCAGTGTTGTTTTGTTTTCTGTCTTCTTCTCTTTTAGAAATATCACGCATGTGCAGTGGATCATATTTTGTCATCATATAAAAAAAATCTGCATATGTGTTTAGAAGGAGACCATTAACAGATTATTGTTTTGTATATTAACGGGGTTTATTCATGACATTTCTTTTATTGTTAGTACCCATCTTCTGAAAATGTGAAGTGGCCATCTCAAAATTCATTCAAGCTTTTCCCTTTTAAAGAGTTCAATCTATGCAACAAATATCTTGCTTTCTCCAGGGAAGTTTTTCCTTTTAATATGTCAAATTATATGTGAAGGGCTAATTTCCATCTGGAGACATCAGTGAGGATCTTCTTCACAACCTTGGGAGGGAAATATTTTCCTCCTGAATAACTTCTTTTTTTTTCTTTTTAATTCTGGGCTGTCTCTAGAACTGTAAGGAAATGTCTGATCCAGAGTGAAAAAGCATTTTATTTCCTAATACCTATACCTATACCTGACCTAATTTAGGTTCCAAATTAGACCAAATCTGCAAAAGTGGTATCTAAATGTTGGAGAATTCCATCAGGGTGTTTCTGAGTTTTCACACCACATTTTTATGTGGGAAAATTATTGGCTTTTTTTTTTAATGGTATATGGAATGCAAACAGTTAAACAACTTTTTCACAAAATATTGTTAAGGCATATGGCAGAAGTCGTATCTTCTCTCCTCTCAAATACTTGAGACAACATGATATATCAGCCCAAGTCAGAGAACATGGTTCATCAGGAATAGAAGATAGATATTAGTGTAATTTTCTAATTTTAGTTCAATTCTATAATTCTAATTTGTAAAAATAATGAAATAGTCTTCCTTTTAGCCCCTATGTCTACCTGAATAGACTGTGTTATAAAGGTATCTTAACAACTAATTTCACTTTCTGAATTGACAGCTAAGGTACATTGCCTTCTAGAAGTCATCTATTAAATATTTTTAAATCAACACAACTTTTGCTCCATTTGTAGTACAGCCTACCCAGAATCACCATTTTCTTTCTCTCATATCTTTGTATATTGCTGGGAAAATAACTCCCAGCTTGGCTCTCTGCTCAGCAACAAAACTAAGCCAAATGAATTCACAGCAAACTATATTTCCATGTTTGCAGTGAAATGAATTCACTATATTCAGGAACAAACATAACACTTGACATCACTCATAGTTTAATGACTGGTCATAATATTAATTCTAGTGTGCTTTGAAGGTACCTCTAAAAATACAATCTGAAACTTAGCGTTTTCGGCAACTAAAACTGTACTTGTACAAATTTTAAGCTGACTGAGGGTGGACAAAACCAAAGAATTTCTATTCATTTGGTTGTTTTCACTTCCAGTAGAATGTTACAATATGAATTTTTTACTTTTGGTCCAAAAGTAAATTTCCTGTTAATGTTCTGCAACATATGCTTTTCAATTTTCAGCTGCTACCCTTGGTATTTCCAATAAATATGTGACAGAAGAAGTTATAAGATGACTTCTCTTAGCTACTTTCAGTTCTGGATTCACATTCTTATGCCAAAAAATTATAAAAATAAATACCTTTTTTATTTTATATGTTGGTACCATGTAGATAGAAATTTTGAGGTAATTTTATGACAGCCATATTTTATGACATTATTTTTTTCTTATTAAAGTATTTACCAAATATCTTAGATGAGAAAATAAACAACCAAAGCCTTTTCTGTAACACAGTTTCATCTTCTAGCATCTAAAACCAGCTAATCAAACAATGACCTTATTTTTTAATAGAGGGGACAATTGAAAATCATTGAACAGCCCTACCCCTTAATGATTTTTTTCTCAGACATAATTATAATAATTAGCATTATAAAGTGCTAATTATCTTTGGACACGAAGGACTTGCACACCAGAGACAGAGGTCCACATTAAGTAAAGAGGATTTTGCTTTCTTCTATTACGATTTTTTTTCCTTTTATAAAGAGGTAGAGGACATTCAGCCCATCAGACTTCCTTTCTGAATGTTCACATTTTGTTATTTCAGGATGATTGACCTCAGTACAGAAACAGGTATGTTCTTAAAAGCCATTGGTTTGACCTTCCACATATCCAGTCTGTAGATCTGAGATTGTCTTCTCATTTTATTGGACTTCACATTGTCCAGTAGTATTGCAAAGACCTTGGATTATTGTGAAGGATTGCCTTCAGTCCTACTCAGTCCTGAAGGGATTGGATTAATTTTGTTAGCAGACAGTATCATTTTCTCATAAATTCTTTCTTATTGACACAGCAGAAGGAAGGTTTCAGTCCCCTCAAGAAATACCAGAGTCATGTTTTTAAGGACTATAATGTATAGTGCATATGTTTGAAAATCAGGAATGAGGACATCATAAGCATGACATAAAGAATAAAAGATTGGGAGTTATTTTTCTTTGCTTCCTGTACTGAACCTTACATCTTTCCCTGGCTAAATAATCCCTCTCCTATCCCTCGCACTGGATATCATTCCTTGAAGCATGAAACATTTCTCTCGCCAAAATTTTGACTCTTGTTTGCTACTACAGGCTATAAATATTCTTTTATACGGGTTTTCTCCTGCATGTTGACAGAGCTTTTGCACCAAGCACTGCTATTTCATTCAGTTGTTTTGCTCAGTCCTTCATCTGTGTTCCACAGGCTTCTTTCCAGTGCCTTAAAAACAGATTTTCATCTCCCTTATTCTCCCTCAGAAGATGACTGTCACAAGTATCACACTAAAAGGTGTTATCCACATATGTCTATTTCCTACAGTCATCTTGGTGTTTTGCTCAATCACTACAGATGTATATAAAAGGTTGTTCTTTCTGTATGTATCTGAGCTGTCTTCACTGATGACATTCTACATTAAATATTATAGAAAATCTTCTCCTTTAACATAAACAGATTATGAGTTCCAAAGAAATTGGCAACTGCTCATAGCATGTGTGGCATGGATAGATTGTTCTGAGTATTCAAGTTAATAAATAATAGAATGAGTGCAAGAGTTTGATCTTTAGCAATACGTTTTGTTTCTTCTAGAGAACACCTGCTATCCACCTCTCATAATTTTATCAGGGCTATAAAAAAGGACTCAACCTTCCTCTAGCTAGGATAGCATGAAAATGTCTCTAAATGCCAGCTGAAACCTTCTCCAACAGTATTCTTCAGGCAATTTCCACTAAACTCCTTCAAAAAAGACTGCTTATATTTCAGGTTGTTTCCCTGGGTCTGAACCAATAATTCCAAATTTTCTTTGAATGTTGAAAGTCCTATCTGAGCTCAGAAGACATCTTTCTCTCATCTTTCTCTCATTTTTTTAATCACAATTCCCTGGTCAACAGTGACCACTTTTGAAGATAGAACTGAAGATGAGCATAATTACCTGTGGAATTGATATGAAGAAATAATTTTTCTTCTGCAGCAAGGCTAGCAGAATAGTCATACAACTCTTCTGGTTGTATTGCCTTTGAAGTTTGTCCTCCAATCCGATGCACCGGTCATTTAAAATCACAGATACTATTATAGCTTTTGATTGAATGACTTTTGAATTATTTGTATGTGCATCTATATATATATGTGTGTGTGTGTATATATATATATGTATATATCTTTCCCTGACTCTTCTGTGTGAGAAACAGCTTTGGGAAAAATAAATGGAACAGTAAATGGAATATAGCCAAACAGAATTTGTTAAAAAGGTCTATAAAATCTCTGCCTAAAGTGAATTACAGTATGCTCAGATTCTATTTAGCATATGCATCCACTTTTAAGTTTCTTACACTGGATGCATGCCTGGCTAGCAAAGGAACTTCATTTCACTTGTTACAAACTTGGAGTACTGATTGCATGTTGGATCAAGACAATATCATTCATTAGAACAAAAAAGCATCTTCTAATAGATGAGACTCCCTTTCTTCATATTTGTGACAATTTTTTAATGCTTTTTTTTTCCTATTTGGGAGATTTTTCCTTTTAATAAAAATATAAAAATACAAACTTAGGGATAAGAGGGAATTAAAGTAATATGATATGAATAGAATGCATCACACTAAGCATCTCAAACTGTATACACTCACAAGAGTAATGAAAATCAAATATAACGTCATCATCTGCTTCCCATATGAACAATCAAGGGAGTCAAAATCTAGCTAAACCAGCAAGAGTAAATAGTTTAGTGATGAAAAATTGATAAAAAAGTTCACTGAAAATATAAATATCCTCTGGGCTGTCAAAAGCAATTGGTTCAGCTCAATCTGGTAAATCTACTTTTAATGATAATGGCAACACCTTTTCCTTTTTATTACACTTTACATAAATTTATGAGCTTTATCACTTCAAACCAAAAAGAATATATTTGTCTCTGTATCAGCTTTTAAAGTTATCATATGTCTTGGAAACTTACCTAGAAATACAAGAATATAATCGTGCTTGTAAGCCATTTCTGCTAGGATGGAAATAAAATTCTTGTATCATACAACTGCTACTAATTAAAAGGAAGGGGATGAACATAAAAAAGACTGTAGCAATTTAAGCGGTTTTCATTTTTCTTAAACAGCTAAAAAAAAAATTTATCACAATTAATGGTCACAGAAAAAACCTACAGTTTAGAGCTGAGGTTTCTTTCTTAATAATGCCTTTTAGACTTACATATATTTACAAATGACCTCTGAAAAATTGAATGGAACATGTCCGTACAATCTATGAATGGTCAGATTTTCAAGGCTTCTCCAGTAGAGGCAGAAAGATTATTTGTGGTTATTAAATTCTAAATATCTAATAATTTTTTCCTCAAGAAAACTACTGAAGTCAATGATATATAAACAAAAAGTGAAGACCTATAAATCAGTAGCCATATATAATACTGCTAGGAGCATTACTAAAGATTTTTGCTTTCAGTAAAACACAAAGTAAAATGCTGGTTAATGTTATACACCAATAACAAATCAATACTACTTAATAACCAAGTGCCAAGTGTACTACTAAATTCAAGCCAGTTCACATAATTTTTGTTATTATTTATCTTTTAACAGTGACATATTGTCAGGATTTCAATTAACAGCTGATCTCTCCACGGATTCATTCATTACCACTGCATCATATCCAGCCCTGCTTTCAATTTTGTCTTGGGTTTGACCAGTCAATCTTTACAGACTGATGTCAAAAAAGTTACTTTTTGTTCTTCATGATGTTTCTATTCACAAAGTAAGATTACTCTGGTTTACTTATCATCTGAAAGAATGAGACTATGCTTTCCTATTACATTTCTGTCACTACTTCTGGAAATTACAGGTGCATCACACATGCATTATATTTCTTACAGTCTTAGTTTGTGAGAAACAGCTTCACTTTTTTTGCTTCCGTGCTGTTTCCAGCCTTAATTCAAATCCAAGTGTGCTTAATCAGAAACCTACCTTGCCTTACTGTGCAAAATCTGTGATCTCCATTAATTTCTTGGTTTCATAATTAAACAGCCAGTAGGTTTTCCATTGCTTGTTCTCTCTGTATCCAGAAATCTATTTTGAAATAAGAAAACCCTTCTTTTCAGGTACATATTTGCATAATCTCCCTGAATGGACTTTTGACTTTCAACTTTCCTTTGTATCCAGAAGATTTACAATTTATTCCTGTTGAGACAGGAACATCTTTTCCTTGCTTGCCAATTTTAAAAATCCTTGCTCTGTTTCTAGATCTCTGAAATTAATTATTACTTCCCAAAGTATATTGTATTTCTTGCTTTTAATTTATATGACTTATGAAATGTTTCAGCTTCAAAATTACTTTAAAAAAAATCTCTACTCAGAGAACCTCACAAAGTTGCAGTTATGACACAAGCTGTAAGGACAGATATATGTGCAGAGAGGACAAAAATATGGCCATGGTCACACTGTACATAGTGAAGCTGTTAAATTATGTTCCAGGTAGATATATGAGCAAGAATCCTCATTCAGGATGGAATGGGTAGAAGATTTCTCCCTGTCTTCACTCTCTGAAGCTTATCTAAAGCTTGTGCCTGAGTGCAGGCTTGCATCCACACAGTTTGAGTCACAGTCAGTGTGTTTAATTTCACGTTGAGGTTCCGCTACCTCAGTCAACATTAGCTCAGGATACTGTGTGCATGTAGGATGCAATAAGATATTTGCAGTTGTGAGTAACTTAAGAGCTTGATGCCTTGAATTATTTACTTATAATTCTGTAGAAGGCAAAAAATTAAAATACCATGTGGAAGGACTTTCTAAAGCCACAGTCAGGGTGCAATGACTGCCTCTGAGAAACATTCAAGTAAGAAACTTGGCATTAGCATAGATTAAAGTGTCTTTTCAAAAGTATTACCTTTAGGCAATAATTCAGCTTCTACATCCTGTAATGTTGAGATTGCAGTGTGTTTTTTTAAAAATTTGTCTATAAGCAAATTTTAAATATTATACTCCACATTAATTAGAAATTAAGAAAAATGAAAAAGTCTCAAAGCAACTGCAGTCTTCTCAAGTACTAATCTGATAATACATAAACACACATATGTTATCTGTGCAAAGTCCTTATATTTAGAAAATACAAAGTACTCTACATAAAATTTGCCTGTTTCGATATTGAATCTAACACAAAACACAAATTCAGAATTTGTAGGACTTTTACTTCTGCACATCAATACTATGCCCTTACCTATTTTCTTTAACTTCTTTAAAGTGAGATCACAAAAATTGCTCTAAAAATATCAAAGACAAGCCATTTTGATAGTTTCCTTTTCAGTATTTGTGAAAGAGTGGAGGAGTTGGTGACTGGAAATTAATGTTTCTATTTTTTCTGGAACTGGTATTATTTGACCTCAGCTGTTTTTCTCATGGACTGAAAATAAATTTTCTTATTATAGAGCTCACATGTACAAAGACAGCCTGAATAGTTATTTCAACACAGCATGGCAAAATGCCTCAAATGCCTATAGAACTTTAAAAGTATATTTGCCAATTAACGATTTAGGAAGCAAAACCCAAGTAGGAAGTGCCACACACAATTATTTTGCATAACACAGAAACCATTATGCAATGTGGCCAGCCTAGCATTGCTCATGGCTTTTTTGTGAGAGAAGAAGGTTGTTTTCTAAATATAGATAAAAATGTGCTGCACTTAGGCAATAACTCATGACAGAGAGGTAACATATGCTATCATAATGCAGTGGGAGCTGCATGACACAAAGAAAATATGAGCAATACCACATTCTAGAGCTACGGCCCCTTATTGCCATTATAAAACATCTTTATTGGAAGAGAAAATGCAATATTTTGGTGGAAAGAGGAGATGAAGTACTAGGACAAGAGAATTTTTTCATGGAGAACATTCAGATTTACAGCTCTATATGTCTCCTGCTGTGTTCAGGGTCCATCAGAAGACAGATGTCTAAGGGTCTCCTGCTTGATATAGAAGGCAATGATAGAGCAACATTTTTGACCTCTAAACTAGAAAGAGTTTTAAATAAAAACAAAACAAAACAAAACAAACACTTCAGTGCACAACAGGCACAGAAATTCCTGTTCCCTTCTCATTTTTCCCTTTCTTTGAAAGAATTTTTTTTAATGAGGGTTCCATCAGGAAGGATAATTTTACTGTCTGTCATATTTCATTTCAAATAATATATACTGCTAAAATAGACTCTAGGGCCCAAACTCTCACTGATTTTAAAAGGGGAGGACTAGGTCCAAGCTGTTATTCTTTTGTTTGTTTAGCAGGAAACTGAAAATTCATGCCTGGAAATGTTCTTTTGAAATAACATGCACGTTCACTTTTAAGCTCTTTTGTTATTATCTGGTTCAAGCCAACTGCACTCTTGCTTCCAAGTCCACTAAAGCCCATGATAAAAACTAATATTATAATGTGAACCTGAGTACACCATGAGAATTCATTTGTATTCAAGATCAGACTCAAGGAACAAAACTGAAATATGCTGAATTTTTACTTTTAATCAGCACATTTGAAAGAATACTAGCGGAAATATTTTCAAATCCATCAATGGGTGGAGTTCATTTTGGTCATTCCTACCTTTATTTCCTATATATAAGTCTCTGCAAAATTTTAAATGAGGGTTCTGTTGAACAATTATTTTTTAATCTTTGCCTTTTAAACTCTGAGACAAGTTCAAATGACAGAATGCACATATTGCCTGAGAGTGAGTGTGGTGAGATAGGTTTAAAAAAAATAATTTTTTCTCTTGGAAAGGTGGTTTTGAAATTCTTTAGGCCTTTTCATATTCTATTGCCTAGTTTACCCATTCAGGCTATGCAAGTCAACATTTGCACAGGTACTAAAAAGCACTTCTGAAAACAGAGGGGTCTATGAAAGATTAAAAGAACTAATAAAATGCTTATCATTTTAACAACCAACTATGTAAAATAAATTATTTTTTAAAATGAGATTCAAAAACCACTTTGAGTGGTGATCTAGAGTTATTTCCACAAAAACTCCAGCACTGAAATTCTCATCTCTGTACTTGAAATTGTTAAGAGAGTGTCCTGGTTTAGGGCAGAGAGGTAGTACAAAAAAACCCTTTTTTGCAGCAATTATCAGCGCTCAATTTTGTTTTAAAACAATTAAGGCATGTCACTACACTATCAGCAACTGGTACATTCTCAACTTTCATAAAAAATAGTGGACTACAAAACGTTAATTTCTGCAAAATCCTAGAGAAACTTTACATCAAGCTTTCTGAACTGAAAGAATCAGGAAAACCAAAAGCTTTGTTGAACAAAAAGCCCTATATTAACTAGTGCAGAAACACCTGCAGCTCGACATGTGTAATTTAAAGCAACTTATGTGAGGATTTATGTAGGTCATTGCTAGTTATGGAGGGGTGTGTGTGAGATACTGGTCTTGATGCAAACGATAAGCACATCTCACAGTTTTATGCACGTGTTGGTCAGCCAATGTGTAGAAGAGCAACAAAGGTCTACAGAAGCAGAGTTAAAAGTCCCTGAGAAAATGTGCAAAACCCCAGGTGCTACATATTTAGGTTACCATGTCATCTACTCAGATTTCTATGATCTCTCCAAGTGTGGGTAAGTTGTAGGTGTGTGTAGGCTGCAGTCTTCGTAAATCATGGGTAAGGCTCCGAGCCTCTTCACAAACTTGGTGTGAAGCAGGATTCAGCACTCTAAGATGTATAATCTCAGAAAATAAGTACTGAATCCTCTACAAATCTCTTGTTACCACATATGAAGGGCTGGATAAATGCATGTTCTACCTCAGATGGGAGATAGTGCCCATAGTGTGCAGTCAACAGGGGCAACACATATAGAATGCAGTGTGGGATGAGCGGTGAGGCAGCGACACGCTAACTCTGACGTTCCAGATAAGGTGGTGTGCCATCTTCCCCTTTACCACTACACAAACTCAAGTCACATTTTGTATTATCCTTTCTATCTGCAACGTGAAGCTAATGCTTGGTTAACGCTCCTTTTTTGAAACATCTCAAACTACAGGTTAAACATAGACGTCTTCTTCTCACTGATGTGCTCCATCTTGTATTAATCAGAGTTTGCATGTTTGTACCTTTTCACCAGCTGACCTGGCAGTAGATTTCTTTTTGCCCAGTTGTGGTATTCTAACATTCAGAACTTCCACCTGCCCACAAAATTGTGCTCCTAAGTTCCCAGATAGTTCAGATGGAGTTACAGATGCTTATCAGAGGACAAAGAACTGAAAGATTAACTCTTGGATAAATTGGAGAATGTACACTTTTTTTCTTTAATAAATATTTTTACTACTGTTACATGCTATGAGACAAGTACTGTAAATATTATTCACTTTTTAGTTCTTATTCCTGGAAGATGGCAGAGAAAAAGAGTTAATATTTCTACTGCAAATGAGAAGAGCTTTTTACTAAATACTAATTTCAGGACATGATATTGTTTTATGCAGGTATGCATGAAATATTATTTTATTTGTATTTTTATGCATGATTTATAAAAGGACATATTTAATAGTCTGGATTCAATTTTGCTTCATTTAAAATATCTCTATGTAACCTGTATGAAAGTGTTGACTATACTAAATCCAAATGTCCTTGCATCCTATTCCCTATTTAGAAACACTCCGTATGCCAGTCAACAGATTTAAAAGAAATAAAATATCTTATAACAAGCTACAAATAAGGAGACTTTTTTTTTCCCTGATGGGAAAGAGAAGCACTAGGAAAAAAGTACATTCATGGTCTGTGCAAAAACAATATTTCTTTTCTCTTCAATACTTACAACTATAAAATAATGAACCTGAAGGCCTTTTGTTTCTAACAAGGGAGAAGGGAAAAAATTATAAATAGAGTGGCTATAGAACTTTCTCATAGGACTCATCATAATGGCATAATGGTTATCAATGGAAAATGTCAGATGGGACCTTTAAATGGCAGTTGATTCATGAACAGAGATGTCAGCAAAGAACTAACAACAGATCAGTTCTTAAAAGTTGCTAGACTGACCTTATTAATGGCCATAAACTGCAGTGATTTCATTGTCAGGGCTCCAAGGTAGTGATACCTAGTACATAAGTGCTCTGCAGAAACAAGATTGCAGTAGTTCAGACTAATGAAAAAAAGTACTGAGCAAGAGAAAAAGAACAATGATACTTAATGCATGAAGCATTCCAGTAAGTAAACTTAGGAAACATGATGGGATTTATTGCTCTTCCAGGTTCAGCCTGGGTAACCAAGGATGTATCTCCAGGTTACTGCATCACAAAACAGGAGGCTATCCATGCAGAAAGCACTGTTGAGAGTGATATTAAAATGGGCATCAGTACAGTCAAACTTTTACTGGATAAACCAGACGAAGTCTCTCTGCAGTATGTTGTCAACGATGCTAAGACTACATCACTTTTAGTACTGACTCTCACAGTCTGTGCACAATTCCAGTTCCAAAGTCAGTTTCTTCATGGGGGTCCAGCTAGAATCCACACGCAGTAGGTACATATGAGACCATCAAATATTTTGCAAATGGAGATTGGAACTGTAAGAGCCAAGTCAGCTGCTCCAAACTTTTGCTGTTTTTAAAACATTTCTTCAAGCATCCCTTTCAGAAAATTTTCTTAATATTTACAATAGTTCACATTAATTTGTATTTACAGTTTCCAAGTTTTTGTTAGAAGCTGGGAAGAAAGTAGACTGGTTCTCCAAGACATTACTTTTTCCCAAGATGTCTGAATATTAGTTTATTCTGGTTAATATTGGTAGCTAAATCAGAACACATATGAACAGACCATACTACTAAAAGAGAAGTAGTTATAAGATATTCTACTGTCACCCTATCAAGTATATGTTGTTCATATATTTATTAATAATAAAGCAAATAAACAACATCACAAACAGAAATACACGAAAGTAATATTTGTCAGTACTCTAAATTCTCATATCAGAGAAATAATTATTCTAGTATGAAAGTTTGTTCCATGTGTTTGTATTTTCAAAACCAGAGTAAAAATAAAATAAAGAAACATCATTTGTAAGGTTTCCACTAGTTTCTGGTTTGGTCATTCAATGTAGGACAGATTTCAAAGTCTTCCTTGAACATTGCAAGAACAGTTTTACTCACCATGGTATATCCCAAAAGATTGTGTACAATTGAGATGATATTGCTGTGCCCCAAACCTCCTGTCCTTTAGCTAACTATCCCAATAAAAGTTTAGGTGTCACCCAATCAGCCTTGACACCCTCATAAGTTTCTGTAATATTTGTTTTCTCAGTAACTTTTCAAACCTTAAACAAGGATTAGTGTTAGATAAAGGAAAAAAATACTCCTGTTTTTAACAAAACCAACACTGTGAAGAAAGTAATATCTCTTCCATTTTACAAATTATTACTCTTATCAGAAAAAAACCCTGACTCTAAATATCCTGCCACATATTGATAAGGCAGTGGTTCAACCTAAAAGAAACACTTGTACTGCCATTGTGGAAAGAATAAACAATGTAACTGTCTAACAGAAAACTGGAAGGGAAATATTTGCCAGGCCCAGACAGCTCATGGAGTCTGTCCTCCAAAGGTAATGTTTTCTCACTCAGGTATGTTTTCTGCCACCAGAGATCCTGTGCCATGTTCCATTCTCATGGACACGTTACTTGGTCAGTATGAAGCCAATGAGACAGGTATTCTTGGATGTGAACACAGCCTTTTGTTCTCAAATAAGTCTCTCAGTTCATATATAAAGGATTTAGCAAACTACCTCTTTAGTAACAATTCAGGAAGATAGCTGTCATTTTCTTATACTATCTAAGCAAGTAACAATTTAAATGGATATTAAGAGGGAAAGGATTGTCTTACATCAAAGCTGCAAGCAGTTTTGCTTAAAAGTTTATGGTGTCTCAAGGCTTTAACACATCTCTGTGTTTTCTGAAGAGTGATAAGACAAAGAGAAAAGAGACTTTAAGCAGTGTTTTGAAAATTCTCATGAGCCTATTTACTTTTCTATCACTGTAAAGAAAAAAAAGACCAAATTGTGACATTCGATAAACCTAATCTTCTCCAGTTTTTGTTCTTGACATATCTTGTTAGAGTATAACAGTGTTTTCAATAGCAGACTCACATACTTTTCTATAAATATTATATTGTTGAAAATTAAGGGTTAATGCAAAGATCACAGAGCTCATCCTTTTTAAATCAAAATTTACTGACAGTTCTACTGAAATAGATAAGATGATCCTTTTTAACTAGGGTTAATTCAGTAGAAAAAAGTTATAATGAAACAGTTAAACACCAAATGAAAGGGTCAGCTCTTTGCAAGATTAAACACAAACTGATTTTTATTTTACTTCTGGGCCTCCACAATGGAAATGTACGGCAATTATTTAGAATTAGGTGCTATTAAAAATGTGGGCCAAATTCACTTCATATGTATTCCATTGACTTAATAAGACTGTATCAAGAATAAATTTGGCCCAAAGGTTTTTTAATATCATCTGAACAACAAACTAACAATAATACAGTGCCACTTAGTGGCAAGGAAAAAGTTTTCAGTATGTGAGATGTGAAAAGAGACATTCAGGCATACAATAGCTGGTGCTATTTGTATTTGAAATTTTGATACAATCTTATCTGATAGCTTCCAGTTACATTAAGCTCATTATTGCCACAATATTATATGCATCTTTTCATATAAAAATACAAAAATGTCTGCAAAGAGGGAATGAAAGCGAGCCCTTGTAATTAATGTAACATTAAGAACACTCCCTTCACATTATATCTTCAAATTATAGCCATTTTCTAAAAAGGTTAGAATGCCTGTAAAAAGCATAAATATCTTAAAGCTATTTGTATTTCTCATGCTTCAGTAATGTATGTGTCACCTTCCTGAAAAATTATCCCTCAAAAAGGTCTAGAGTATTTCTTTTGTTTAAGTACCTATAGAATTACAATTTTGGGGAGCGACAACTATACTTAATATCATTTTAAATGGCAGAATGTAACTCATTATTCAGTGCAATATTACTCTATTTCTAAGACAGAATGAGATAAAGACAAGAAGGTATTTCACTAGAAATAATAAAAAATAAGTCCAAAAGGGTCCACAATAGATCATGGGGTCCATCAACTTGCTGTGAAAGAGTGACCCTTCTATTTCTATGGGAAGAAGCAATGCTAAGTAATGAATATTTTGATAATTTCACAGAACCATATAATGGTTTGGATCGAAAGGGACCTCAAAGATCACTTAACTCAAACTCTCCTGCCATGGACACAGGGGCATCTTCCACTAGACCAGGTTGCTAAAAGCCACATCCAGCCTAGCCTTCCCGTGGCGCAGCTTTCACAACTTGTCTGGACAAACTGTTCCATTGCCTCAACATCCTCACAGTAAATGATTTCTTCCTAATATCTAACTTAACCCTACTCTCTTTGTGTTTCCATTCTCCCTATCACTTCATGATGTTGCAAGAAGTCCATCTCAGATCCTTTGTAGGTCCCCTTTAGGACTGCTCTAAGCTCTCTCTGGATCCTTTCTATCTCTGTGCCTGAGATAGCCCTGATTCACATACAGGACCTTGCACTTGGCATTGTTGAACTTCATGAGGTTCACACAGGCCCACCTCTCCAGTCTGTCAAGGTCCCTCTGGATGGCATCCCTTCCCTCCAGTGAATCAATGGCACCACACATCTTGGTTTTGATGTCTCCAGCTTATTTTAAAGCCAAAGGTGGAATGCATTGACACCAACAATGAAAATACACCCCCTATGTGTACAGTGGGAGTAAAATTATTCTCTGTCTTCAGTGTACAACAGAGAGGTTGGTATGAATTTTTGATTTTTGGGACTGATATTTAGTTGTTTATAAGCACTTTTAAATAAACTAAGGCTAATTATCTCCAACTGGGTTGAACAATCCTTTGGCAAACCTTTGGTTACATTCATGCTTCAATCCTATCTTTTAAACTACCAAAATAACTTGCTGGAAGTGGACTTAAGCAATAATTTTGCAATTATATTGCTGATGGGATTTGTACTTTGAATAAGCACTCTGTTTCTGTATACATCTCTGGACTTTTAAAGGGAAAAGTGACCATTGCAAATCAGATGTGGGTGACATATAGATGCTATCTTGTAAAATGAGCTTTGTAGAACTAAGTCAAATTACATCAAGAAACTTTAGTATTTATATACATCCAGTATTGCCAAATCTAATGCCCATTACAGAACACATAGTACTGAATCAATTGACCTGCAGTAACACCAACCAAGCAAAAATTAATGTGAATTTAGGGAATACACTATAGTATCATAATACCATAATGTTAGAATAATTCAAGTGTAACTCACTAGAAAAATATTACATGAATCAGTAACATTTCAGTATTACATTACAGTAACATTTCACTTCAAAACAGGAAGAGACTTTTGAAACAGGTGTTCTGACTGCCCCCCATTTACCATAACTCATGGAACTATAAAATAATTAGGATTTTAAAGAGTTTTTTGGGGGTCCAATGCCCTACTTGGGGCACAGCCATTTAGATCAAATTGGTAATGGTTTTTTTTCAAGTCAAGTTTTTAAAATCTCAAAAAATAGAGATCCCAAATCTTTCTAAGAAACCTGACCCAGTGACTGGCCACTTTCAGTCAGAAAAATTTTAAATTTTTGAGTCAGAATTTCCACCTTTCCAAGTCCTGTGTGTTATCTTTTGTCCCAAAATTGTGCGAAAGAGACTGGTTCTGTATTCTCTACAACCTCCCAGCAGCTAGTCAGAAAGCAGTAAGATTCCTTCTGAGCCTTCTCTTCTCAACCCTGAACAAACCTGGGTTTTCATACTTTCCTCATTCATCATGTACTACAGCCGCCTCAATCTCACTCACTTCAGCAAATCAACAACCTTTCTTATGCTGAAGGAAACAGATGTAATATTTCAGAAGCGATGTCAGAAGTGCTGAACAGAGAAGGATAATTTGTGACCTTGACCTGTTGTCTACACACTTGCCAATAGAGCTCTCTCATTCTCCCCCAACCCATTTCCCCCGTCCAACACCCATCACCTTCCTGGTGGGGAGGAAAATCTGGAAAAATTAAACCGTGTGGGTTAAGATAAATAGAGTTTGATAATTGAAACAAAATATATTATATCAATAATAATGATACTAATAATATCAGTAATAATAGTAATAATGAAAAGGAGAGAGAAGAAGAAGAAAATGTAAGACCAACGACTGATGCCCACTACAATTACTCACCCCCCACTGATGGATGTCCTGTGTGTGTCTGAGCAGTGATTGTGCCTTTTGGCCAAGACCTCCCAATTTACATACTGGACATGACATTCTGTGGCACTGACTATCCTTTGGCCAGTTTGAGTTAGCTGTCCTGGCTTCTTGTGCACCTCTGCATTGGGAAAACATGGAAAAATAGAAGATCCTTGACTTATGCTAAGCACTAGTTAGCTACAACTAAACTTCAATGCACTATCAACATTGTTCTTATAGTAAATCTAAAACACAGCTCTGTACCAGCTAGCTACCCAGTCCCAGCCAAAAACATGGCAGTATATTTTTTCCCAGTCTGTATTTTTTTTTTTGAGCCATGAAATAGCGTGAGATCTTATGATACAGATTTTTCCCGCGTGAAACCAGAAGTTGGGTTCACCTAATTCACTCCAGCTGCTAAGGTGCCTTTTGTTCCTAGGACAACAATAGAGCTATTTCAGATTACAATCTCCAAAAGCACATAATGTTGCATCTCCAGGCCCCAGCATCAGCTTGTTAGTTATTATTTGCTGATAATTATCTCCAACATAAATTTGACTTATCTTCTCTTTAAAAAATCTTTGTTGGAATATCTTGAATGAAACAAATTTAATCAACTTTGTGATGAAACAAATAAGCACAACATATGGAATGAGCAATTTATCCCACACATTTAACATATTATATGGGTGTGAGTGCATTTATCAATAAAGTTTCAGCCGTGTGAGTTAGAAACATGTAACCTCAGGAAGATAGTCTGTTCTGAATACTATCATTCATCTGGCAATGATGAAGTATATTAATTGCATCATACAAGGGTATTCTATTTCTACCATAACGGTAGTATTTTTTGATTTAAAATTTTATTGGCAATAACAATAACTCTTACTACTTTTTTTGCTTTTTTGATGTAATTTATTTATTTATTTAAAAGAAATTTCTTGACGTTTATTTCTTCTCCAATTTATTTTCATTGGTAAATAAGTGGGAAAAAAAGTGAAATTTCCGAATTTTGAGTCATTAGTGAATGGTTTTGTTATGTTTTGTACTTTCATCTGTAGAGGAAAGAATTTTTGTGCTCTCAATAGTAATATTTTATTTTCAGTCAATAGTCTAAGCAATGTAAACTTTAACATTTAGCCTCAAGTACTGTCTTATTGAAATGATTCTAAAATTGTCTTTCTTTGTTCAAATGCCATTCTGATTCCAAAGTGAATGACCCATTTGTTCCTAGGGCTAAAGTATTCCTGTTTTTAGGTTAATCATAAAGGATTGAGTAAATCTCCCTAATTACAATGGTCCTGTAGAACTCAGTTTTATTTACTCCTGTGCCAATCTGACAAAAAGATTAATTTCATAGATATTTTAGTTATCCTTAAAAGCATAATGACAATCTACTATGCATTCAATCAGAGCCAGGGAAGTGGTAATAATTGATTTTTTATTTGTCAGGACAAAAAGCATGGAATCCTGGCAATTACTAGGATGTGAAGTTCTTTTAGAATTCTTTTCATTTACAAAATTCTTGTGAATTTAGATCTTCCTGAGAGTATTGTATAAACATTAGACTTGAGCAATTTTCCAGTGTCAATAGGTCTTCTGATCTTGCTTTATGTTATGAGGCAGACTGACTGATTTACATTGATTTGAATTTATTTATCTCTATGCAATACATCCATATCACCTTAAGATAAGTGTTTTTCAATTTAAGAACCTGTTCTCTATGATCTTCATGTAACAACAATCTGAAAACAAAATAAATTTGCTTTAAAAGAAGGTATTAATCTGAGTAATTTTATGTACATCTGTGCCATTTGAAACATCTTATCTTTTATCTCTTAATCCCACTGTTTCAGTTTCTTTCAAATGTATAGGATACAAGAAAAATACATGAGAACTACATGAAAACAGTCAAAAGTGGTTTGAGAAGTACATACGCAAATGTTCCATTGGATCTTGAGTTGATGTAACCCAGATCTTCAAGCTCCACCTCTCCACTAAACTGAACCATTTCCAGCCTTCAATCAATTTCAACCTCACAGGCCATACAACTCTAAACACTGAAGTTTTGTCCTCCATGCCTCCCCAGCACACCAGAAAATTCTGAAAACTGTTTCAGAGCAATGTTTGTTATTTAATTCCTTTATTGATATCTTTGAATGACAGTTTCCAGCCAGAGAAGGGTATTAGACTTAAAAACACATCCAAAATCTTTGATAACATGAACTGTTGATAAAATAACCTGTTTTACAGCTGTACACTCAAAATACAGACTAAAATTAGAAAGAGAGTGTGTGCCCTCTAAAAAAGTATTTGGCACAGCCATCTTGGGGAGAAAAAAAAGATGAAAAGGCACAGTGATAGTGGTAATGGAATGAGAGAAAAGACTCAGAAACAGTTTAACTCAGCTGCAAGTAAAGCCATTGATCATGGTGCAAAAAAAGCACCAACACTGTGTTCTAAAGTCCTACTGTAGTGCCTAAATGTATAATTAATCTTTCAGTTCTTGAGACAGTGAGCATCTAATACTGATAATCAGAGATGTTCTGCAACACCTCAGTCAGAAGACCAGACTGACACATAGTTTTTAATTTGAAGGGTCTCTTTGTCTAGAAAAAGTGTCTGGTAAATAAGATTGAAAAAGAAGTAAGACTTTTAGCTCTCCTTTCAATAAACAGAACATGTAATTTCAGCAGCATAATTATAGAGAAGCTGAACAGGTGTCATGGTACCAGGACAGGTCATCTGAAATATCTTTGAATATTAACCAAAGTAAAGCAGAGAGAAGATCAAGGCGTAGCTTCCAAGTTACAATTATAAACACAAAATTAGTTCTTCTTAATTTGGGAGATACCAGGTCTGCATACAGCATTAGCCATTTTCCAGTACATTTCCATTAGTAATGTCTTTGCTGATTAGTTTTTTTCTAAATTAGCATGTTTATCCATTAGCATATCAATATTGCTGCCAACCATCCTCTTAATTCTTAGTTTTCTTGTTGCAACAAAAAATTGCCAATAAAAGCAAGCTTTACTTGAAGCCTTAATTAAGTCTAGTACAATTCTTTTTTTCTTTCTTTTTTAAGCTTGTTTAATAATACTGTGTAATATTTACTCAGATTACAGATTTGCTTTGCTCAATAACACCACTTGCTTGATTAATCAAAAACTTTGTATTTTGGTTCGGCTGCAACACAAGCTATAGTACTCTGCATGGTTTGAAGACATTCTAATGAAAGCCTGCCTTAAAAAGCAGAAAATAACAATGTCAGATCCAATACATCACAGTTAAAATAATTTTGCATAATTTCTGAAACTCCTCTTAAGAGAAGGTAGAGACTCTTACACATAAACCTCTGAACTCTTTTATGCAGTCATACCACATTGCTCCCACTTTAACATGCTGAGATGTTTCTGATCAATGTCTTGCATGTAAGAGAAAGGCCAACCCAGATTCCTTCAAAAGTTTCTTTTTGTTCATATTCCTCCCCTTTTTTTATCATCCATAATTTTTTCATTGTTTTGATATGTTCAATTACATTAATTTGAAGTCAGTCACAGCAGAATAGCTAAGACTTTTTTTAGCAGAGGTATACAGAGAGCTGGCTTGAACATACAGCAATGCCAGCTTCTACTGTCGACACTGTTATTCAGGACAGATACTCTTGTCTGACATAATTAAATCTTGACAGTAATTATTTCTGCTGATTCCTGGTAGACTGCTGTTAAAGATATGCTTATCCACTTTCAAACACACTATCTTATTAGACTAAATACATGCCGGTAATTACAAAGCTGCACTTTTTAAATTTGGGGTTCTCTAAAAGTCTTTTTAAAATAAGATGATAAAGCTTTCCCTAAAAGGATCCCCTGTGTTTTAAAACCAAGAGATCTCAGACAGTGCCTGATATTCCAACACCTGATATGAGAGAGAGAGAGAAAGAGAGACAGAGACAGGGAGAGAAAGAGAGAGAGACAGGGAGAGAGGGAGAGAAGGCATGTTTGCATGTACATAGAGCAGGTTATTGAGAAATTTTTGTTTTATAACTCAGTAGGTCAATTTGTATTAAAATTATATGGAAATAATTCTCACTGTTCGTTGTCACCAAAGAAGCTCTCCTGAGCCATCATGTTAATATATTTCACGTAAAACCGGTATTTCTTATTCAGTTCACTGTTTGGCAGGGGGAGATGAGGAGATTTTGGATAATGGTCATGCTAAACCATTAATATTAGTTTTTACCTCACAAGGCTATGAAAACATGACAAAGGATAAGTAGGGAACAAAGTTTAGAACAAAGTTGGATGAGAAAAGTAAGATCAGATCTGACCCAAATGTCTGAATATTATTATTAAGTATTACCTTTAAACTTCTCCAGCATTCATATCTAAGAACATAAAATATTTTCACAATACAAGTACATTTAGCATAAGCAAATGTTTAAACAAAAGAACGAGGAATTTTAATGAAGCACCCTCAGGAAAATGTTTAAACTTTGCCCTTAAGTTTACTTTGCTCACTAATAGGCTTCTATTTCTAGTACTGAGTAGGAAGGATAGGTTCAATGTGTTAATAAGGAAAAAGTAATACTATTTAATTAATTCTGGCTGAACACACATGGTTTAATATACTTGGCAATATCATTCTATCACACGATATGATAATTTAATGGAACTTTTTTATTTAAATTGCTGGCAAGTTTATGAAATTATAAAGCAAATAGGCCATGCACTTGGGTGTAATTGACTGTATAAATGTGTTTTATACTATACTGTTGGCAAATTAGCCAATCCCTGTCACAGAATCAATTATTATCTAGCCGTATTCTGCAAACACAATAGCAGAAATACAGCATTTGCAGAAAAAAACCCACTCCTATAATTGTTAATCTTACATTCTGCATCTTAAAGTCAGGCAATAAACATTCATACACTGTATAATCATCTTACAATAAGGCTGCTGCCAAATGAGTGCACATTTAAAATTCCTTGTTGAAGAAATTCCTTAACTGTAGGTGCTGTTTTTGTTTTTATTTGTCTTTTCCTCTTCAGGTCAGTGAAGTGAGTAATACATATGTCAGTGACTCAAAAGATATAAGGCTTGACTGCATGACTGAAATTTCCAAAGCTCCTTAAAGGGACTTGGACACTCAGTTTCTCTTGGAACTGTGTCCACTCTAACCCTCACATAATGACAGTTCTGATAATCTGAGTGCCGTACCAAAAATTACAGGATGTAGTCGTCATAGTTTTAATGCATGCTGTTGTTAGACATCAACAGGGGTTTCTCAGTGAACTGGACATTTAAAATATTTTCTTCTGGTTCCACTAATAATAGGAAGTTTTGACTCTTTCATATGTTTCCCTCCAAGCAGGCTATATTTAAATTATAAGCAATGTTAATATAATAACTTCTTGATGGTGTAAACATAGAAGCAAAACATACCTGCTCTGTTACAAAACTCAAAAACTGCTGCTCTTGTAGAATGTAGGAAATCGCAGTGGTTCTGAGCAAGTAAGAGTGAATACGTCCAGACTACCATGTCACCAGCATTCCTCCCTGTTTCTACATCTCTCCTGTGCAAGACTGGGATAAGCAGCTCTATGGATTTATGAACTGAGCAACCATTGATCAGCTACAAGAGGTTTCACAAGGCAGATGTGTTAGTGCTTCTGTTCACTGGAAAGAAACAGTGCAAACTTATAGGCAGATGGTTTAGTTCTACTTATGAATGTTACCCTCTACCCATGTGGGGGGTTTTGTACTATGATCTGCACTGCAGCTACAAAGTGAAGGATGTTCACTGCCATCCAGGTGCATAGAATTGCATCTTATGTGGGCATCCTTCAACTAGCTCGTGTACGAAAGCAGTTCAAGTGTTACAGAAGATAGCACAGGCCCAGTAGAAGATTGACAGATTCTTGGAAGCTGAAGCTCACACTGCTATGACTTCAAGTCTACAGAGTCACAGGCTATAGGATATAAAGCTTTCTCAGGGAAGCCTGTGCATACCTGTGAACAGATGCATGGTAGATATCCCCAGCACCCTTAATGACATGCAGAAAGCAAGTTGTTTAGAGCTTTGAAAGGCTCTGCAATTCTTTTACGTATCTTTACAGCACTTATGTGGGAAAATACCACCATCCAGCTGAGAGTCATCAGAAATATTCTGTTGTTCTAGGGCTCCAAACTCAGCACTCTCAGTCTCAGCTCCATTATTTACCTAGACATTATTCTTTCCATGGAACCAAATTACTGATACCAATTTGAAAACAAATCTGCCAAAAGGGAAGGTATCAACCCTGTGCTTCTGTCTTAGAATCAGCCCCACTGAGGACACTCATGAATATACGGTACATATTTCTTATGAAAATGAACCATGATCTAGCTACTAGTCCTCTTAGAATAGTACTGCTTCCTGTAGTTTTTAAGTACTCATTTACTATCCATTCCTGCATTCCTCATATTAAAGGTGTAGATCAAGATCTTTCCTGACTTCAAGGTCTCTTGACTTTGATGTTCCCATTCAAACTGTGCTGGTTTCTAAGTTTCAGGCTCTGATCTGAACTCAGATCTTAAGTTAGGACACAGTGATTTTTTTTCTGAATCCTACTCTCCTATAAATGTTAAAATCACAAGTCTGAAGTGAAATTCTGTCCTGAGCTTCTCAAGCAACACCTATGAAAAGTGCATGGTTTGTTTTATTGAAAAACAAAGCTCTGGCAAAAAAAAAAAAGAGAAAAGAGAGAAATGAGAGAGGATGAGTAGAAGGGTGAAAAAAAGCAGAAGGTTTCTGTCATTATCAAACTTTCTCAAATTTGTTCTCAGTCTTGTTCCACTTCCTTAATCTGTTTAATTCCCTCTGGTTCCTCCTGGTACAATTTTTTCATCTCTATTTTATCTAGCTTTAGTGATCTCACTTGCTGGTGAAGTAATTTTGAACTCTTGTGCCTGAAAATACAACTTTAATTGCATGTAAAGGAAGAAATATATCAAGTTTGGGGACCAGAAGCTATTAGTCATATTAAATGTACAGCTGAAATTTTAGAAAAAGTTGTGCCAGTCATAGTTACTAAAATATAAATCTTTGACTGTGTGATTCATTCTATACTAGGAATCTTAGGGATAATGGCAGCACCCTGAACTATAATTTTTAAATTACAACATGGCTGGAACATCTTACAGAATAACTTGAAAGGGGGTTATGAAGATACACTGAGTGCACTGTCAGGAAATAAAAACAAGTGAGATTAGGGCACAATAAATGCCTGCAAATGGAAGAACCATATTTCAGGATTCTTTCTGGGACACACAAGTTAGGGTCTTTTTAACAAAAAATTAATTTAAAAATCGTATTATCAAAGTCACACCACATGTTGAACCACTTTTAAAGAACAAACAAATCCCTCTCCACCAAGACCACAAACCTAAACAATCCGCATAATTATCACTGTTTCCTTGGATAGAAAACAGTGAGGAAATTAACCTAAGGACTCAATCACAGTTATTGATTTTGGACAATAAATGTTTCAAAGACATTAAATGGGAATAATAAGGTAACAAGGAAGGTCGACAACCTCTTTAGAACATGTTGTAGGAATTACATAACAGTGCTGCCTTGTTAGCCAAGTGCTAGCCAGTGCCTGGGGCTCTGCCCTCTGGGAGAGAAACTGACATCAGCTGTATCCATCAGAGCAGTCTGTTATTTGAAACAGGGAGTTGAACTCAATAATTGTGAGTGCCTTCTACCTCAGGATATTCTTTCTATGATTCTATGATTTCTAAAAAAAAGTTATAAAATACTGCTTCTCTGACTGCAACAGAGAAAAAAGAAATTAAAACACAACACAATAGAGCATATCCACTTATAGGTGTTCCTCCCCAGCAACATCTCTGTTCAAGTAGCTCTCTGTGCTCGACCCCAAGGCCATTCAGATAATTCAGTGATGGAAAGACTCAGAGACGTACAGATACTTTCTGTAATACAGAAAGTACAGCCTAACTGGAAAGCTGAGATGTTCTTATTGATTCATTATTTCTATTATTTATTAACTGCTTTAACCCTGTCCTAAGCAAGTCCTAAGCAAGGACTCTGGTCATGCTAATTTACATAGAATTGTCCTACTTGTCTATAGAAAAACATTATTTACTTGGAAAGGACAAATTATAATAATCCAGAAGGAAGATTGCAACATTTTTTCAAGGAGAGAATTGGGATCTTACACTTTATAAAATAACTTTATAACTCTTGGTTTCATGTATAATGTGGCATGGTGATCCATTTACCAGATTAGAGGAAAGCTGTGGGCATTGTCTACCTTGACTTTAGTAAAGCCTTTGCCATTTTTTCCCTCAACATCCTCCTGGAGAAACTGGCTGCCCCTGGCTTGTACAAATGTATCCTTCACTGCATAGAGATCTGCCTGAGTGGCCAGGCCCAGAGAGTGGTGGTGAATGGAGTTACCTCCAGCTGACAGCTGGTCACAAGTGGTGTCCACCAGAGCTAAGTGCTGGGGTCAGTCCCCTTCTGTAACTTTATCCATGATCTGGATGGGGGATGGAGTGCACCCTCAGTAAGTTTGCATCTGAAACCATGTTGGGCAGGAGTGTTGATCTGCTGAAGGGTGAGAAGCCTCCACAGAGGAATCTGGACAGGCTGGATTGATGCATAGGAAAGACATTCTGTGCTGTCCTTGTGAGCCAGCAAAGGCCTTCTGAAGATAAAGGGAAGCCCCATATCACTCCTGAGGAAGACACCAAGGTTGTCACCATGGAGACGTGATGAAGGAGAGAAAGTTAAGAGATACGGACTCTAGCTGGCTCACAGAATGACCTGGCTCCTTGGTCACCCACTGAGAACCTTGTTTCTTTCTTATAACCAATGGACTGTGAATGTGTATGTTGAGTGAATGTAAATGTCTTGAAAGAGTATAAGAGCAACATGTTGCTATAATAAATCTCTCTTGCACCCTTCTGATGGATTTGTGGTACTTTTGTGCTACGTTGTCCTCTATAACGACATTGATGGGCTGAGGGCATTTGTGAGAGGTTCAACAAGTCAAAATGCCAGGTCTTGCACTTCCACCAAAACAACCCCAGGGAGTTCCACAGAGTGGACAGAGTGCCTGGAAAACTGCTCAGCAGCAAAGGACCTGAGGTGCAGGTCAACAGTGGCTGAACACAAGCCAGTGTGTGCCCAGGTGGCCAAGAAAGCCAATGACATCCTGGTCTGTATCAAAAATAATAGAAAGACAGGAAAGACATTAAGATGCTGGAGCATGTCCAGGGAATGGCAGTAGAGCTGGTAAAGCTCTATTGGAGCACAAGTCCTATGAGGAGCAGCTGAGGAAGCTGGGCTTGATCAGACTGAAGAAAAGGAGTCTCGGGGGAGAACATATCACTCTCTACAGTTGCCTGAAAGGAGATTGTAGGGGAGGCTGGTCTCTTTTTCCAAGTAAGAAAAATAAAAGGCCTCAAGTTGCACCAGAGGAAGTTTAGATTTGACATTAGGAAAAATTTCTTCACTGAAAGGGTTGTCCATCATATGAACAGGTTTTCCAGGGAAGTAAGTGGTGGTGTTACCATCCCTAGAGGCATTTAAAAGAGATGTAAATTAGCACTCAGGGACATGGTTTAGTGGTAGACTCAGCAGTGTTGGCTTTATGGTAAGACTTGGTAATCTTAAAGCTCTTTTCCAAACTAAAGTCTTCATGATTCTGTAACTTTCAGCAAGAAGATTGTGAAAAATTTTAAAAATAAGGGGATGTAGGTAATTTTGGGTTGCATTTTCCAAATATGGTGCTTATTTGAAAGATTTCTACCAGGAATGAAAGTATTTCTCTTACATACTGAGATATAAAAAGTTATCTTTCTTTTAAAGATGGAAAACAAAAAGAACATAAGACAGTGTGGACATGCTATATATGTGAAGTTCAAGCTCAAATAGTTCAAGTTGTGTTTATGTTTCAATGATAAAGCAACCATCTATGAAATTCCACTTTTTTTTGTCTTTGAATGAGTGGGAGAGTTATAAATAAAATGTTGTTGTTCAAGGAGGTGTATAAATAAATTGGTATAATTAGGTGTCATAATTAAGGTGCCCATTGCTGTTTCAGACACATTTACATAATTGTCAGTGCTAAAATGAAAATAATTGTTTGTCAGAATTGCTTCTGTTAAGACTGATAGCTCCTTAGTTTGTATAGTTTTCTATAAGTACTTGTTTAGAAAATAATCTAAACTCTGAGCATTAAATGATTACATACAAGACAAAATCTTCCTAAATGAACAAGTGTACAAAATTTACCACCTTGGAATTCAGACAAAATGTCTTGCCTGGTATCTTGCTACACATCTTCTGCATAAAGGCCAAACTATAGGCTTTCAATGTTCTTTCTGAGATTTCCACAAGCTGAGCAAGTAACTGCTTTGCAAAATGGAAAGAGGAAAAAAATTTCTGCTTTCTGAAACATTACTAGCAAAGAAAAAGCCCTTTAGACTGGTTCTTTGGTGGGTTTTTTTCACAGTTTGCTTTTATGTGTTGTATCACTTGTTAGAGTAGACTTGCACAATTATCAGGAAGCAGAGGATTGAGTCTTTTGCCCATTCATGTAATGCAGATTTTAGATTACTGCCTTAGAAAAACAGCTCAGATTTTGGCTTAACCAGTCAACAAAAATTTTATTTTATTGAAAATCAAGCTAACCAGATATGCTAAGTGCAAATGTTTTTATCCAAAAAAGCAATATCTTAGGAAAATTATATTTCTCAGAGCTAAACAATTTTATATTAGTATAAAGCTGTACTTAAGCACAGCTGCAGTAATTTAAGGTATTGTCACTTGTGTGTAGAAATAACAGATTTTATAAACCCTCTAAGATCCTTTAGAAACAATGAAAAAATTATTCATACACTTGCTATGGCTTTTATTGTCCTCAATGTTTTTCCTTCTTCCCTACTCTTAACCTTTGAAATTTCTCTTTTTCTCAAGTTAGAAGTTAAAATTCTCTGGGATGGTTTTGATCTGCAACAGGGGTCCTAAGCCACAAACAAATAAAAATTTTATAATATCCCAGTAGTAGATACAGTTTTGTCAGGGAAGATGGCATGGGTAAGGCATTGAGTGTTCTGTTCCCTTCAATATTAATGTAATCTTCACTTTATTTGGTACAAGACCATCAATATCAAAGTTAGATTCAGACTCTGTGTAAAACTAATGATTTATTTTTAAGCAGTTATCTGACAAAAAAAGTAAGAAGCAAATGAGATTGGAAGATTTTCACTTACTTTCTATATACATTATTTATATATGTATATATATTCAGGAGTGTTTATTATTTGTATATGTATATATTTTAAGAGATGGAGGTAAATTTCTTTTTTTGAATGGTTTGCTCCTAAAACATCTGTTCTGCTTCTTCTTCTGTAATGCAAGAATGAGTTTAAAATGGGCAGTATCCAAAGAGAAATTCTGCATGTCTCTATTTCCTCATAATAGTGAGAAAGAAGATCTTACTGAAGAAATATGCACCCATTCTTTTGTTTGTGAAAATATCAGTACACTTATATAACTGAGAGTGGTGAATAAACAACAAAAGCATTTTGATTAAATTAGGTAAACTTCTCACATAACAGTAATGTAAATGCAAACTACCTATCTCATAGGCAAAAAATCTAAATAAATACATCTAAGTAAATACACCAATTTATGACCAAACTCTTTCCTGATTTGATTTTTCAATTAAATAATATAATTTCAAATTTTGCTTATAATATTTACCTTCTTTCCCCAATTTTTTTAGCTTTTCTAATTATAACAATATCAGCAATCTTATGAAAAGCCATTATAGCTAATCTTGATTAACTAAGAATAGGACTGGCATCAAGGTCTTGGCTATCCTGCATCAACCTACAGCCCTTCTAGCTTTAATAACATTAGCTTTCTGCGCACTAGAAGATTATCAGAATTTTAAACACACATACTAAACCAAACTGAAATTCTCTCAATTAGTAAAGATATTAAAAAAAAAAAGGAGATAGCATAGAGAAGAATAAGTTCCAGATACTCATAAGAGCCATGCTTGCTAGGCCTTTCAGGCTGGTTTTACAAAAACAGTTCTACCAGCCCTTCCTTTCTGCTGTAGATTTAGGCCTAGCTGGACCTACAATTTTTACTGTGGAAATACACCATGTCTCCAGTTTTACAGGTACAGCACTACAAAAAACTTGCAACAAAAAGCATCCTCCAATATCCTTCTAGTGAGCTTTCTCCCCTGAGAACCCTCTGGAGATAAGATTTTCCTTCTACCGCTCTCATGCTCAAAGTAGGCTTTCATCAGCAATTGGAAACAAGATTTTCCCATGAGGAAAGAGGAAAATAAGAAAGAATGTTTGTAAGACAAATAGAGTTTAACCTGTGTGGTTGGTCTTAAAGGTAAGGAATACCCATGCAGATTTAATTCAGTCCTGGACAAGAGGAAACCTAGAAAGGGTACCATCACTTTGTCAGAGCAAACAAGTTTAAAATAAGAAAAAATTAATCTCTTGGGAACACTCCCCCCCCCCCCCACCAAAAAAAAAAAAAATCCAGCTGAAAACTAGAGGGTTATATTTCACTGATCCAGACCCAAATGCTGTCTGAAAGCACCTGGATGTCACCAAGTACAATGTCCCCTTCAGAGCGGGATTGTTGCCAACACACGGTCAGGTCAGCCTGTCTTTACCTCCCTGCCCTGAAAACCTCCAAGGATGAAGATCCCATGGATTTTGGGAAAACATTACACAGCACTCACTGAGGCATTTTCTTAATGTTCAGATGAACCTTTCCAAACTGCAACATTTGACTCTTCCTCCTTGCCATATTATTTGTCAGTACCAAAAACAGCTCCATGTTTATCATTTTATTCAAGTAGCTGTAGGCTTCAGCTGGATCTCTGTTTCACAACCACTCCACCAGAATAAATAAAACCAAACCCCTCAGCCCTTCCCAACAGGTCATGTACATGACAACTTGAGCCGTATTAAGAAGCTTCTTCTGACTCTTCTGCAATTTCTCAACATCCTTCCTGAACCATGGAGTTACAACTAGACAGAACCTCTTTGAAATATAAATCCATTTGGGGTACCTTGGCAATGTAAAAGGCACTTCCAGTGAGTAACAAAAAATAAGGCAACCTTGCTGCCTTATCCCTTCATTTCTCCATGGCTTTCAACTTTACCTATGTTGTTTATCCATTCTATAGGTAAGAGGCTACTTTAAACAGCCATTGGGACAGAAAGAGGACAGTATTTCTAGAGATAGCCATGGAAGGAGTTAGTACCATCAGAGGCCTTTGGTACGGAACAGCAGGAGATATGATGGGGTCTTTCTCCATTACTCCCATGGCTACCAACATGGCCAGAAAAAACAGAGGAGCTTCCACCAGAGAGTGGGTAGAAAAATCACACTGACAATGCAGCCACTTGTAATGGCCACTACCATCATCAGACAAGAAAAAAGAGATTTGCTAATATCTTTCATAATTTTAAGATTGGCAGTAGCAGTGAACTAGATGAATGCATTTGATTATCAGCTTACCCAATAACTGGGTTTAGAGTGACATCTTTGGCCATTATGCCAAGCTCTGACCCATGTAGCCAGTGATGAACCTGCCCTCATGTCCTTGTGGCAGCTCAGCCCTCAGGGTTGAGCTAAGGGCTTTCCATGTCATGAACAACAGCTGGCCTATGCAGCATCTTTACTCAGGAAAGCCTCCAAATTTTTGCACAGAATTAAAGGCAGCTCTGAAAAGCCTTCCAGATGAGACAGTAGTACTAGCAAGGATCTGCACTCTCTTCCCCAGAGGAAGGTTGTAAGAATTTTCCTGTGGAAAGTGTAAAGCCATGTTAGTATGAGGATGGTAATATCAGTTTTGCTACAAAGTGTCTTCCTTACTCCTCTTGTGATATATGAAATCACTCTTTCTTAAACTAGACCAAAAATGAAAAATTAAAGACACAGTACAGACAAAAATGTAGTTCTGACTTCCTCGTCCTTGTTTACCATGGAAAATATCATGCTTTCAATTATTTCTAAACATGTCATGGTAAAACTATAAGTTCCCTGGGGCAGAAACACTCTTCCACAATGCTTTTGTATAGTACCTTGCAAAATGGGACCACATTCCCATGTGGTCTGCAGGGAGTTCTGTAACACAATAAATAAGTAATGCTTCCAGGAAACATATCAAACACAGGCTACACTGCACCACCTACTGCACAGAACATTAAAACTGCTAAAAATGTCAACAGAATAAACTTGTGTGATGCCTAACATGAAGGCAAGCAGTACATTTTGCAGCACAAGAAGAGTGTAAATGTGTACTCTAAAGCAGTGAAAATGGCATATGTTGTTTAGTTGTAAAAAAATGTAAGGCATGGCTTTTTAGTAGTCCATCATTAAATGGGAGAATATGAAAGTCATTTCTATGCATATGTGATTATTACAGGTATCAATTGATATCTAAATATTTTGAATATACTTCCATAAAAATTAAATTTGAATGAGTAAGTTATCTGTTTGTAGGCACTTAAGAATGTTCTCTAAATTATATCAATATTTTCTAAATTATGTTTAAGAAAGAGGCTACTCAAAAAAAGTAGTCTGTAATAACAAGTAGTCCATCTTGGTCAATTATTCCCATGTGAGCAATAAATCCTCCCTATCTGCCGACTCAGCCAGCAGACATGCTTGACTGAGTCAGGAGAATTGATAACCTCTTTGTAAAAAATTATTACACACCAGATCAGCATGTCCATAATCTCAGGGTTCTGCATCAACTCCTTTTCCTCCTCTGAAATGACCTCACTAGTGAAGGAGTCAGGCATTTTATGAGATTGGTAAACAGAATTTACAGCAATATGTGTTTGGCTGGTTTTTTTTCTGCAAATTACTGACTAATATCTAACTTCAGGAAATTGCAGGAGAACTCTCGCCCCAAGAAAAGACCAGTGTGATGTTTTTTTAATTGCCATCAATCTCTTTTATGGAAGCACTAAACACCAGTCATTCAAACCTAGACTGTCTAGAACAGAAAGTTGCCATCAGCACAACCCATGTAATAAGCAACACGTTGTCGGAAGCACCCGATAGTATCATAAACTATGTTCAACTCATCCACTGCCACCCAAAAGCCCTCCTCAAGTGAAGCTTTTACTTCAGTTCTCTCTTTTGCCGACCTCAACTCTTCTATATTGAGATAAGGTTGCTCTCCAAACCAAGTGTTGAGAATTATGGGAAAGGGTAACTGATTTTCAAAAATAAGAAAGCCAAGGAACCAAAAAAGAATAGCAAAAGAAATATAATTAATAGAGTCTGCTATTAGCAATAGGAAGGCATAGCTAGGAAAGCATAAAGTCCTATGCTATCCTGAAAGGGCAATCTCTGATGACAGGAACTTATTGGCATTTTCAGCTGCGTAGGCTTTATCACATCTACTCTACTTAGTAAGTGTGACGGACACTTCATGTCAGGGACTTCGATGTCATTCAGCCTGATGGGGTTTAGAGATGATATATCTTTCTTGCTCTGGTTAGGAGCAAAATGTGTAAAGAAATTGTGTGGTCACACTGTTCAAAGTTAAATGCAGACCAGAGAAAAAAAAGTTAATGTGCCTGACTGCAGTATTTGCTCTTAGCATGCAGTTGTAAGCTTTGAAAGTCCCGTTTAAGTATCTCTTTTTTAAGATAAATACCTATTAAGTAATGTATATGCACAAGCTGAAGTGTTAAATGGTTTGTTGAAACCTATTAGAGTACACAAGATGATAAACATAAATTATAGCTAATATACTGCACCAGTGATTTTTAAACATAAAAATTACTGACACTGTAAAAACACACTTGAGTCATCGTAGCAGCATAATAGCACTAATCCATGTTTATCCAACCGTGCACTTTTCAAAAACAACACAAACCTCTAATAAATGCTTTGGCTTCACCTTGACAACTTATATGGGTTATTGCCTCGTTCATGCCTGGATAACCATGTGTTATGACTTAAATGTTCTTTAATATCAATTTATGCCTTGAAGAAAAAGGATTGAATAACATAGTGTACATATGGTTCAATTTATTACAGCAAAACAATCATTTTAGTTTGAAGATATTTTCTCATGGTGCATATCATAGAAATCTTATTCAATAGAGCTCTCAATAAACCAGATTTTTTATGTCACAATAAATGAAACTAAGGCAGCTAATTGTTGCTAAGATTCTAAATAGATGAGTCTATTTGGCTTTCTTGTCAATCAAGAAATAAATTCCTTAACACTTGTATTTCTGGATTCTAATGTCTCTAATTGGATTTTACACTATCTGATTAATGACGTAGTTTATAGACTACTGTAAAAAAAAGTGATACTTAAAAAGTGGGAGAGGAAATTGTGGGCTGTCAGCATTTATGGAAAAGGCCAAGACAACATCGAGTAATTTAGCATTTTTACAAAATGGCAAGGAAAAGCATAAAACCTGGTCAATGATGCCTCATTTGTGGTACTCTTGTTGTATGGCTGTGATACAAAAGAAGACCCTGGAGTGCTATTCTGAAGAATATTAAAATATGTAATAGTCTGTACCAAAAATGGATTGCAGTTTCAGGAAATAGCAAAATAAAAAAGAAATCAAAATTTTAATTTAGAACCAAAAAGCAAAGTATAAGCTTAAAATTCAGCCACAGACTCATGATGAGTTAAACTTGCAGAAAGTACAAGCACAAGGTAGAAAAGAATGACACAAAATGGCCTTTAACTGCACTTACTCCTGCAGTCTTATTTTCATGAATTCTCCCCATTTTCCAAAAATGTTTCTGGCAGTCCTTCGGACAGAAAGATCTTCTCATATATGAAGAGAAGGCAATCCTAAAAGAGTTATGGCTGCAGATATGCGAGTCTGGCTTTTGCCATGTAATTGCTATTGGAAGGTGAAGACGACTGAAATCGAGTTAAAAAACAGTAAATTAAGAAACAAGCAAAAAGTAGAACTCCAACATAGACACCAATGTAGAATCTAACAAAAAACCCCAAAATTTATCCCCAATGTTAAGCAAAAAAAAAAAAACAACTAAACAAATAAAAACAAAAAAAAACAAGGAAAAAAAGGTGAACAAAAGTAAACAAAAAATAGGAAAGACCTTCAAAGCCCCAACATACAACAACAACAATATAAAAAGAAATCTGAATTTAAAGTTAAATAAAAATTTAAAACCCAAACAAATAAAACAAAATAAAGGAAACAAAAAGTAAAATCCCAACAGAAAACTCTATTAAACCCCATTAGAAAATGAAAGGTAAACAAAACAAGCTTTAAAAAGGCTAACATAAATAAAACACAAAAGTAAACAAATAAAATCAACAAAAAAAGCCCCAAATATAATTGAATAGAAATAAAATGACATTTAAAAAACTCCAAAACATAAACCAAACTAAAAGAAAAGAACTAACCTAAAATCTCAATGTAAAGCCCCAAAGTAAACTCCTAACACATAAAATCAATGTAAAACTAAAAAAATTAAAACCAGAAAGTAAACAAAAAAAACAGCCCATGAAATTTAAATAAACTCAAGATAAATTAAGAAAAACCCAGAAAAAGTAGAATCCTAACATAAAATATCATAAACCTTACAACAAAGTAGAACAAAAATGAAAAACATACCAAAACAAACACAAAATCCCCAGTGTAAGACCTCAACATACACCCCAATGTAAAACCCCAGCATAAACCCCAGAACACTCTTCTATTCTCCCTCTTAATTATTGGTTTCTAAGAACTAGGATAATTCAATGACTGCTTCTGCTTTATATCTTTGGCAATGTACATGAAATTGGCTTAAGGATTTTATTTAACTACAGATTGCCAGCCATAGTTTCCCACTTCCTAAAGTTCCTGACATATTTTCTGTTAGTCCCACATTTTTCTGAGATGAGATTTCTGTCTTTGCAAAAAATCCCCTATTTCCTAACGAGTCATTTTGTACACTACAGTACACAATGTAGTACAGTACAAAATGTGGCTGACTTTACAATTTAAAGAGAAACATTAACACAATACATAGAAACTCATAGTGAAAATAGAACTTTTAAAAAAAGTATTTAAAAAAAAAAACCAGTGAATGGTGGTTCTGGCACTGTCCCCTTTGAATTGTGACATTTGTATACTCATCCATTTTTTTTTTCTTCAGAAAGACAGATTTTTAAACCAATTTTAAATTTTTGCAAAAGTTAAAATATTAATGGAAATGTTAACAAAGCCTATATTAAGATCTGTATTACATGTTTAATGAAATTGCTTTGTAAATTACTGTAAATATTATTTTTTATTTGTGTATAAAAGCATAAGGATTTATTTGCTAATGTTTCTTGGTGTTTTGTTTTTTAAAAAATCCTTATTTCTTTCTAGGTGTAACTTTGGCAGGAATTTTCAATACAAGAGTTGCTTACTATTTATTTTAATTTAAGTCTCTCTTTTCAGGGATAGTTCCAGAAGCTGCGTTTCACCCTAACACTCTTCAAAACAACAATTCCCACCATAACAGGTAATAATTATATATGCCATTGCAGAAAATTATTCATTTTAAATGATAAGCAACCTATGGGAACTATGACCAAGCAGATGATGACAAAAGCATCATCTGGGATTTTTATTTAGGATGAGGTTTCCTTGAACAAAAATAGTCCAGTAGCAGAAATACTGAAGTCCACATATAACCTCATTTCAGCCAAATACTCTGCTGTAAACAAAGTCTTCGCACTTTTGATCTCTGATTTTACTCTTGCAACTTCATTGCATCTGCATTTCTCACATGAAAATTTACAAACTGTCTTGCATGAAAAAAATCAAAAGCACACTTAGTTTTTTCCAGCCCAAAACAGGTGTGTAATCAACTATCTACAGCTGTTGTAGATGATAGAAGAGATAAATAAAATAATTTAAAAACCAACCAAAAAAAGCCTCTGAAAAAAACCAAACAATCTGTTTGAATTCTTCTGCAGCTGCAGAGGATGTGGGACCAGATTCTGACATGAAGCAAAAAAAGAAAAAGAAAAAGAAAAAAAAGTCCGAATTTGAGATACACCAATTCAGAGGAGGAAAGTTTTTTGGTGATTTAGAGAGTATGTGTTGCCTTTATATCAACTTTACTTTCAGGTCTCCCTTGCAAGGACCTTAGCTACATAAAAGGCATTCTGAATCTTCTGTTGGAGTAAGCTCAACACAAATATTAAGACTCACATTTTAGGTCCCTGATATTGACATTATTCAAAAATGCTCATTTCTTACACAAGGTAAACTCATCCAGACCCATATCTCTACTTTTTTTTGTTTGTTTGTTTTGTTTTTGTTTTTGTTTTTGTTTTTTTGGTTTTTTGAGTGGTCTGCAATGAGGGGTCTTCTCACAGAGCAACTGGGAAAAGTGACACCGCTCAAAGACTGTTCTGGAAACCTACTCCTTACAGAGAGCAATTGGTTCTCTGCCCCTTGGTAGTAGGATACCTCCAGTAGCTCCCTGGTTTTCCAGCCACACTGAAAAAATTGGCCACACTGATACTAAGGATATACACCACAGCAAAGCACAATGAGAACGACATCCAGACTAGGAATGTGGATCATTTACTGGTACTGAAGACAGCTACAATTTTATACCACCTTGTGGTTAAAAAAAAGTTTTTGCAATATTCAAGAGTATGTTTTCTTCAAATTCTTTGGACCATCCATGTTTTGATGCTGTTTAGCCTCAGTACAGGTCCTTGACGCATCAGCTAGTTGAAGAAAAATCTCAAATATAAAAATCATTTCATATGTTTCCACAGCTTCCATCTTCACTCTGTCCCCTGCATCCAGTGACATACACAAATGAAACATTGGTAAATCACTTGAAAGGTCTAGTCAGCTTACCCATGCAAAAAACGTACTTCTTCCTCCTCAGACAGAGTCTAAACATTTAATATATGGGCACCAGTATAATTTCAGTTCTGAAATATACCTTTAATTTTTTTTTGATCAGGATAATCCCATGGGCTCCCCTCGGTAGATTTTTGTCTTATTCTCCTCGAGAATCAAAGTAAAAATGCAGAAGTGTCTTTTCCACTGTTTGTACTTATGTATTTATTCCAAGCTCTATAGAATATTTCTAAATCAGAAACATTCTAAGTTGGCACATAGGTCTGCAACTTTTTTTATTCAGAAACCAAGTGCTCAGAAGAACATTTAAATTTAGGGTATTACTCTTCCTGAAAAGGAAAGGAAACAGAGCAGTCAGTTGGGGTTTTGCTGTTCCCAGGTTCAGAGCAGTGGTGGGAACTGAGCCTACAGGGAATTCTGAAGACTGAATAGGAAGACTAATGGTCCATTGTAATTCTGTGTTTTCATTTGTCTCTGAAAGTAGTAATTTTGATTCGTGTTCATAAAGAATATGAAATATATTTTAAAGCATTACATTGTTTTCTTGCCATGTGGAGTAAATTTCAAGCTATTGAGTGTAAAGGTTTGTTACAGAAAGTCAGAAAGTTTTAACTCTAATACAGCAGAAATTTAAAGGAAATAAGTAGTATATCATGTAGAAAGAAAAGCCTGAGCACTTCTGTAATGAGTGTAATTTAGATGGACAAGAGACTCCTTAATATTTGCTTATTCTTTTCTCAGATTTGGAAATTTGTGTAATGGACAAAGAAATATGAGAAGTTAGACTATATTTTACAAATGAGTAAAGCACTGTAGGGTACAAAAACCTACTAGGCCAAAATTTTTCAAAAATTTCCAGCTAATTTAGTAATAGCGTGCTGAGTTCCTTGATTGTGATAAAAATATTTTATGGTTTTCTTAGAACAAGCCTTAGTTACACAATAATAAGGACTAGCCATTTCACATCAACAATTTTATTTTCTTTATATGTTTGATTTTCTCAGTGCTAGTACTGACATGAGATTGAAAACATGTTGGGTACATTGGGACTGTGCAAGGTAAAACACTCTGAATCTACTGAAGATCATATGAACTAACACAAATAACTGTGTGTGATGTGTCTTTTCAAATAATAGCAACCAACATGCAAAACAATTAATCACTTTTTAAAAGATTCACAGTAGATTTCTGTAGAATTTTGTGATCACACATAAAAGCAAAAATTTGCCTTTAAAAATACCTAGCACTTTGGTATGTTCTTGTGACTTACTATTAATTATCTGGATTATGGTAGTTCCTAGGAATCCTTGCAATATGTTTCAGAAGTTGGCCAGCAGCTTTACTTTTAGTAACCTCTGTAGTGTTTGTTCTACTATAAATATGAACATTACGGCCTGCATTTGACAAAGTCTAGTTTATGTTGCCTTTTCCCCTCAGAATTACTTCAAACACTGAACCGGCTTTGGAATATTAATATTTTTCCTGTGTGATAACTCAAGCCCATAAGAGGTGGAAAACTCTAGAATATAATAGTCACAGGCGTCGCTACAGCCAGTGCAATACAGATAGCTATTAAATACCAAAAGAAGCTAGCTTGCTTGATGAGCAAACTAATATAATTATATAGGCTGAGTTTACACAGGAACATTTGCAGTTGAGATCCATGCTGCCTGTTTTCTGCTGCCCTAATTATTTTTTTCTTTTTCACAGTATGGTTCCCTCTAGTGATTCTTATGAGGAAAGAGGCTACCTGATCCCTTAATCCAGCTAACATTTTACAAAAGAAGATCCAAATTAGTTTTGCTTACACCAGATGCTTTATGTGCAATTGGGTATCAGACAATGGTGACTGAAATATGAAACACACAAATTCAATGATCTCCTTTGGAAGAATCTCTTACCTGGGGGAGCTAGCATGAAATGAGTTGTTTGCATAGTTGCTGCCACTGTGCAGTCCTGTCTCCTCCCCTTATGCAAACCAACGAATGTGTAAGCTGATTGCCAGATATCCCCAGTGTCAGACTCTGTAACAAGAAATGCAATGAGTATTTGATGGAAGAGAAGAGAAACCAGATTTAGCAGACTGGTTATAGCAGGCAGATATGTTAGCAGATGAACATATTATGCCTACTAGCTTGAATGTGCTATGGTGATATGTTTGCACAGGTAAAAGATAATAGAAATAGCAGAAAGTACAGATAGAAAAATAAACCAATAATTAGCTATGCCAGTGACTTGCTACGTAGCTTTCTGGAAGTTACACAACTTCTTATTATGTTTTAGTGAAAGTGCTATAATATTTTGCCTCAAGTATCACACAAAACATTTAATGTCTCATTGCCTATAAAAGATTGTGTACTTCTATATTTAAAGAAAATAGATAGGAACACATCCTGTGAATCAGTAAAAATCTGGTGATTAGTCAAACTACAGTAATGAGATCTCAGTTTAAAGAAAATAAAAGAGTTGATTAAACTGGTATTTTTTGATATATCCGGGTGCATTTGGAAACTTAGCAAAACCCAGGTGCCATTCCCAGGCAGAAGTTTTCATGCTGCCACCCAGTTTTGAAGGATAAGAGCATTGAATAGGGTGAATGAAGCCCTTCCACACCAGTTATCCTCAGTGTCACAGAACAGTCACTGGTGCATTCAAGTTATTATTATGCAGTCAGAGCCTATAGGAAAAAAGTGTGGAAAGAAGTCAGAGGAGTTACCCTAATTAAATTTCTGGTAAATGTTTCCTAGGCATCCACACATAATCAGGATTTAACTCCCCAAGACACATGACTATCTACCCCAGATAATCAATAAAACACACCCTAAATATCTAAGCTTCCACCCCAAGTGATGCAGTTCATCTCAACATTCTTCTCCAACTGTTATCACAGTTCAGAGGCTGATGAACACTGATGACACTTTGGCATTCAATACATTTTTCTTATGAGACATAGTGTGATCCATATTCTCAAGGCTACTGCTCGAGTCATAACTGAAGTGCCAATCTTTGCCCCTGTGATTAGTTTGGTTCCCATGCTGCACTGTTCCTGGACACTGGAGACAGTCATAAGCCCTGAGAGCTTGGAAGGAGGTAGACTTAATTCTGCCTGCAAAATATTCTTTTTATAAACATCCTACAGAGTGCTTTGCTTGCAACAGTTATTCTCAGTAGGACAAATTTCCTGCTGGTCAAATCCCTTTACCCACATTCTGTCTCACAGGCTCCCATCTGTTTGAGGGAGTCCTGTGTTTTTTTTACTCTGGACAACAAGCTGTCCATTGCTAATTTGTCAAACAGATGTGGAAGCAATTTAGCATCCAGAGGTGCACCTTGTCTTCAGACCCCTCCTTCAGGCTTTTCTCCATCAGTTACAGCAGCCTTTCTCATCTCATCACACTCTCATAATAGCAGCATCAAGCAGAAATGGTGAAAAAAACCACTACTTCTGTTTTGAGACGCCACATGTCTTGCTTTATGAAGCAAGAAGAACATGGGTTTTAACCATAAGTTTCTTACCAGAGGTAAAAGAGAAAGCATTGGGAAAGAGACAAGATTCCTGACAAGAAAAGAAAGATAGATGGAATACAGAAAATCGAGATTTGGGCTTTTTTTCCCCTTAGACTCATTAAGTACAGAGAAATAGGAGACATCAGGTGAAGTAGCACTTGTCCCTAATGCCAAGGGACAGGTATGAAAAAAGTTTCTTTGGCAAAAGATACCTCTATTGAACATTCTTTTTAAGTGCGCAGCCAGCTACCAGGAGGTACCTACAGAGAACCACAGGACTCTGTGGTTAGATTAGGAGCAGACATTCACATCCCAGACTGAGCCCTAGAATCTGGCTCATCTATCACAGACCAGATGCTGAGATGTGCATGCTACTGTCACAGAGATGGCATTCAGAATTTGGATTACATTCTGTTCACAGTGCCTTGTATTTTGCTGGAAAAATAATGAAAATTTTGATGTATTCACAAAGGGCAACATTCCCAGGATCCTGGAGTCTGTCAATCTGCTAATGCCAGGCAATAATCTGGCTGCGTGCTGAAAATGTGGCAAGGATGACTGCAGCAATGTCTCTATGCACTTCAAGTGACTCTGTATGTTAAAAATATGCTGAGGAGCAGATACATCCTAGGAGAGAGCACAGTATCTCTGTACGGCTCTGATGCTCAGCCTGGAGTCTTCAATGCAGGCCTTAGCTGTTACATGCAAGAGACTATGAAGAACAGAGACAGGTTAACATTTCCACCCAGCTCCACTCACTCATCTCTTCCAAACTGCAAGTGGGATGGGAATGGAGCAAAGTAAGAACATCTCCTAGTTTCCAGGTTATGTCTCTAGCTTGCACACAGTCTTCATCTCCAAATATTGCCTTCATTGTCTCTTTTTCCCCTCACCAATAGAAAACATCTACCCTGCTAACCTTATCACTTTCCTCACTGGATCCCCCTGCTGAGTTCCATCAGTTACTTTCTAAGTTATGTGGTCAACTGCCTTACACAAATATACTTCTTATACTAATCTAATTCTAAGACACTGTGAAAAATCTTTTGTTTGCTGAGTCAGCCAGTGCATATTTGGGGTTCCACTCGCACATAGACCTTTGAATTTTAGGGATATTGCAGGAAGTTCTTTTTTTTGTTGTATCACAAGTCCACTATGTGTGGCATTTTATTAAGAAATTGTAAGTTTGTCCAGATATCTTAAGCACTTGCAGTCTAAAGATGGTAAACAGTGGATAAACACATAAAAGCACATTGCACAAGGATAAAAATGTAGTTAAACAGAAAAAGTGAAGATGCATTCTAAATTTTAGAGTCCACATCCTCAAACTCCTCAGCAGAAATATTCATTTCTCAATTATACAGACTTTAAAGATCCTAGTAGATTTTTAGTACAGTGGCACGATGTTTGTTTACAAAAGCCACAGTTGAAAACTTTTCAGTCAGGTTCCTCCCCAAAGAACTTCTCTACTGCAAACTCTACTTTTTCTCCATATTCTACAGATTACTTTGCTAGAAAAATAACCTCTTTCAAAGATAAAAACTTTGGAAATACTCTCAAATTTCACAGAGGTTTAAAAAGAGTTTTTCCTCAGGCATATAATACTATGTTAATCAATTGGATCATCTTAAAAAAATATTCAAAATATTCAAATACTCCTTCAGTGTATTACCTCCATGTTACCCATACATTATGAACCTTGCAATCCTGCTAGTTATATCTAAACTGAAAAATTTTCTCCTGTTTACTACTAGAATAAAAAGTTATCTCACTGAGCCTAACATAATGTTAAATGCAAAGATTGAAGTGCAATTTTAAGAAATCTTTGTTCAAAAAGGGGTGTCTCTAATCTTTCTTATCATACATCATCACTTTTTTGGGTAGTCTCTGGCAGCTGTGAACGAAGTTTTCCAGCTATTTATCTATTTCAATCACAATAGGCTGAATCATCACCATCTCTAAATCATTTTAAGCCATGCACATGATACATAATAAAAGAGTTTGCTAGAAAAATGCGCATTTTCCATCCCAATTTTTAAAAATACTACTGCAAATTTGAAAATAGTAAGTTCTCGGGGGCTTTTACATTAAAAATATTCTCTTGTCTTTAGTCATTAAAAAAGATTTTTCTTATATTTTCTCTAAACACATGATACTAAGAAAGCCATGCTACAAGGTATGCTTGAAGTTTAAATGGGATTCCTGGACACTTTGTGGTCATTGCTTGACAGGAGAAGGAAATCAGTGATAGAAAAGATCACTGAGAAGTTACATGGAGGCAGTAATAATCCAGGTTTTCTTACTGACGAAATAGCTCTTCAGATGGCATGGACCCTTTGGTTTTTGCTTATCCCCATAGGAATCAGTTATAAAAAATCATTCTGCTCAATGCAGAGAATTTTTGTTTAAGGTAATGGTTTCTATTGACTTTTCTTTAATCTTCAGCCTCAAATATACCATTACTCTGTAAAAATTGGTATGAATATACAAAGTCCTTACCCATTTTTCCATAGGTGGTTTCAAAATATGCAGCAGAGAAACCACCATTGGGGATGAAAAAGAGAATATTCTGCCTGAAGTAGTGGGCGTCGATAGGCAGAGGACTTCAAAACCACCAGAGTGTTCAGGGATGATCACTTCAGATGCTTTGCACCAGGACTGTTTTCCCCAGAAATATTCTGATTACTTTATCTAAATTCATTTCTATTACAATCACTGCTATTAGGGCCAGATGCATGTGTCCAGAGCATACAGTAGCTACACTTTGACCTGAAGAACCACATGTTTCTGATTTCTAACTAAAAGGAGCAAAGAGAACTCCTAATTGCAACAGCAAATTTTTATATTATGCCTCTTCTTATTTGTTGATTTGTTGCTGGACAAGACAAAATTGACACTTGATGTTCTATTATTATCAGGCAGTGATTGATAACAGTTCCTTTCTTTCTTGCAGAAGTTGCAGGTTGTTTCTTGTTCATCTTCTCTGAAAAAAGAAATAATAGAAAAAACAAGGAAAATTGAGCATTTTGAGTCAGAATATAGAAAGGAAATATCCTTCATCAGAAGAGTTTAAAACATTCTGCTTAGGATTTCTGGAGAAAGCTGAGGTTCATCCTTGTATAAAGACAAACAAAAGCACAATTTGAACACAGAGCCTTAACTACCAAAGCCCTTTCACACAATCAAGCATAGAACACAGATATATATATATATATGGATACAAGCACTGGGATATATTGTGCCAAGAAGAAATGATGATTTAGGCAAAAATTTTTTGTGTTTTTTGATGAAAAAAAAAGTTGCACACCTAGTTCAACCCACCAAAACCTGACCTCACTAAGTCATAATAGCTGTACTCTAGTCCTGCCACTAATCTTTTATAGATCAATTATTTAATGCAATTGCCTTTTAAAAGAGGTTCTGTGGCCTCCACTTGCTCACTTGTGCAGAGGAAAAAACATCACACTGAGATCTCAAGTGTTGGAGCAATTAAAAAATGAGAAAGATGCTGTTCTAGGATTTTCAGGGACATTGCACTTCACAATCTTCAATTTTACAATTAGGATAACTTCCAGTGTGTTTATAACCTTAAGAATGTCAACATGTTTCCATTATCTACTGTGTACATATTATTTTGAACCTACTTCACAGTGCAGAATATATTAATGTATTTATTTAGATTCTGATAAAGTGGTCCTTCAGACACTTAAAGACTTAAAGCCTTCATAAAAATCTTGAACAGACAAGTATTTTAAAATGCTGAAAAATCATTAAATGTTAAATAAGGACTTGCATATATTTCCATTGCTTCATTACCATTTTTTGATTAAAAATTACATGCAAAATTTACAAAGAGAACACTAAGGGTCTAATACTCTCTAGCACTTAACAGTTCATCAGGGCATATTTTTCAGTTAAAAAAAAAGAGTAAAAGAATAGAAGGGAAATAAAAAGCTTAAAAGAAAAAAGAGAATGAAATTTATTTTATCTGGCTTTGAACATGATGGGCAGACATGATAGATGTCAGCTCTTGTACATTCACTATTTCTGTCTGATAAAGGGTCAGTCTCAAAAAGTGACCTATTATGTAGGGATCTGAAAAACAGATCTCATGGGTGTCATGCCCTTTTACATTATTCTGAAGGGCTCTGACAACTAGTACCCAGTCTCTCTCCCCTCAGCTTTCAGAGGGCTTCAAAGTTGATATGGCTGGCCTCAGGCAGGTGCTCATTGAGTTGTGCCTGTAAAACTGCTTGAAGTTTTACAACTGTGTTCCAAAAATGAATTATGTAAAAATACCCGCTTGCTTACTCCTCATCTGCTGTCTTTTTGCAGTTAAAGCCACTTTGTATCCTTCTGAAACATCATTTCTTTTCTATTCTTAATTATTTTATCATTTTCATACAAGGTAAAAAATTGGGATTATACTGGACCACTGCAGTCATATGTCAAACAGTCTCAAGAGGGCAATTCATTCCATTGCCATTGTAATGCAGAGATCAAATACACTGTTGTACATGACATGACCTTCATAATTGTTTCAATCATTTCTGCCTCTCTCCCAGATTTAAATGCTCAGATCCCAGCTGCTTTCAGGTATATAGTTCCTAGGCCTGCAGGGGATTTTAATCACATTGCTGTGCGCCCCGTATTTCAGAAGGAGGGGAAGGAAATCACTGACTCATTGGGCCAACCTCTTTGCATCTCCTGAAAGGGATAAGGCAGAGAGAAGACTCACACACAAGAAAATAAAAAATAATTATCCATCTTATTTGGAAGCTAAGGACACTCGATATGAGAATGAGAAACCCTGTTTTTATACAAAGCAAGCTTTTAATTACTGTATCAAATTATAGATATCACATGATTTATATGTGAGATTTTATATTCACAAAACCCAAAATGTTTTCACAATTTCTGTAATAAAGTTCTATAAATGTAAAGCTAAGTGAAGTTCTATAAATGTAAAACCAAGTGAATAATATACTAGGCTTAAGTTGTTAAATATATTTCTCTATTTGTTTATTCAATAAAAATCTAAGCCTTTTTTTCTCTGAAATCATTAACCAGATTTCTTTGCAAAAAAATTTCCCTCTTTAGAGAGCAAAAATTGCACATTCTTATGCATTTAAACAGAAAATCAGATCCACATAACACTTGTCAGCGTTTGTCTGCACAGTAAGTAGCACAGTTGGAGATGAGGAGATGCACAGTGGGAAATGAGGGTGCTCACCTGATCCGCTTGGTATCAGCTTTTACTTGGCAGAACCAACTCCATTTGGGAGCTCACAGAGAACAAAGTTATTTGTGGAAAATTAGTCATCCATAAGGTCAAGAGAAAATTTCTTTTTCCAATTAACTCAAGTGCCATAGATTTTAAAACTTTAAGAACAGAACTGTAGCCATGAGAAACCACAATTTGATGCTATGTATTATTCTGAAGGTGTTTTTTTTCTATTTCTTATTCATTTGAATTGAAACAAACTACCAGCTTTCAAAGAATCTTTTTTATGCTGACAAAGCTGAAGTATCTTCTGCAAATCTTAACAAATATTTTCTTATGTAGGCTACTATGCAGGGTGCTAGTTGATTCATATAAAACTTAAACCCCATGAGTAATTCCATTCAGTTCATGGTATTACTCATACCCTTTAATGAAGATACACATTTAAGTATCTTGACAACTCTTTAGAATATACAGGGTCAATTAGAGAATTAGGGACTTTTCATGTGGGCTGATTACCAACTTCCCCTGCTCCCCCCTCCCCCAGAAGTCCATTTTTGAATCACTGAAGCCTCTTAGAATTCTGAATAACTCATACAGAAAAAATAGTAAAAAAAAAAGAAACAGAGTTGTAAAACCAAACCGTGCTATGTTGCTGGCTTATGAGGCAGACTATGTAGGATAGTGTAACAGGGAAAAAAAGCAGAATTACTTACTTTTTCCTAAAAAATATTTTTCACCTTGCATCTGTGTGCCCAAGTCCCTCTGGAATTTTAAGAATGTAATGCATAACTAATTTTAAAACTAAAGAAAATTACCATCTCTTTTTCTGAATGTAGTTCAAATGTACACTTGTGCAAGTTTTGGGTTGTTTATTTTAAATGGCAAATGGAAGATGGACCCATACTGACACCAAGAAACACCAAAGAAATCCCCTGGGAAAGGCCCAACACAGGTCATTACACCCACTGTCCCTCCATCTGGCTAAACAGAAGCAAGAAGTTTTCTAGTCTGCCACCTAATTAATAAGAGCACAATTCCAGAATTCATTTGCAACTCTGTACTAATGAGTATATATTGACAGCAAGAGTTTCTATTTTAGACATATTAGTGAATATAATTGTATTCCATTCCCAGTGATTGGCATTTTGGATCACACATCATGAAAGAGGGTGGAGATAAAGTTTTCCTCTCTGAAGAAATTCAGTGTTGGATACCAGGGTTCCACAATAACAGCCAAATCAAATTGTTGGAACTTAACACTGTGAAGCACTTTTCTTTCAAATTACTTGATGATTTTGAAAACCTGAATCTATCTCTTACTATCTGTTTTTTAATCCATATGGAGCAGCAGTCCAAACTAAGATCTAGAATTAAAACTACTAAAACACATTGGAAAATCTTTGCACAAAAAAGAAAGAACAAGAACTAAGTTAATTCTTTTTAAAAAGCGGTATAATTTTCCTTCTTTGTATTTATAGGAATTCAGATATATCAACTGTATTTTCCCATAGACCTCACAATTTTTCCATTTCCTATTAACCTGTGATGAATTTAAATAATGCAATTTCTTAACTTGATGCTAATTATCAAACCACAGCCAGTGCTTGACAATAATTACATGCATTTTATATGAATAAATAATTTTTAAAAGAGAAAACATTCTGGTACTTTCAAATAAACTCTTTACTGATTTGTGTTCCACAATAATCTTCTCTTGTTCTGTGTATTGTCTTCAGAGGTATCAACACTGAAGCACAGGAAAATAACACTGCAGTTTGTGTGATGCCCAGCAACAAGAATTTTAAATGCCTCACTAAGGGTGATATAGAGAATTGCATCACATTCCACTGGAAAGAGATATTAAACACAAACATCAACACAACATTCAGAGGCCCATAGAAGAATCAGTGAGTGCAATAACAGGCATTTTGTAGGCAATGATTCTTTTCATGCAAGTTTTCAGACTACCTTAAAACCCTAAGCCCTCTGGTAAGATTGAACTATTAACTGTGATGAAGCATATGTGTGTAACACTTCACAAGTGGCAAAGCTGGACAAAATGACATACAAGACAGCTGAATATGTTAAAGCATATTCATGAAGTAAGATTGGTTGCTACTTAAAACAAGTGTAATTTAAATATCATAGTATTTTCCTTACTTTTCTAAGGTTAACCACATATAAGTAACAATTGCAAAGTCACACAGGCATGACCATTGCAATTGGAGTTATACAGAACAAGTCATAGAAATACACCTTTACCAGAAAGATACACATAATTTAAATTATTTTTTCTTACAGAGCATCCAGAGTCAGTGACTGAGATCTGAGAGCGTTGCATCCTTGATTGTACATGAGTGCAGCTAGAAAGTTTCCGATGATGCTCCAATTCAAACACAAATGGAGTGAGAAAAGTGTCCTTATCACTTATCATGGTGACATAGAGAGATAAATCAGTTTCCCCTAAGCACGGGGAAAATGAGGAGCTGATTCCAGGCGCAGATTTCCATGGGACATCCCAGCAAACAGTGTCAGGACATCTGCTGCTTACAGCAGTCTGGCATCAGGCATCAGCATCAGTCTGCAGGTGATTTTAAGGAAGCAGCTACACTTCCAGCAAGGGCTAAATTTTGCTTTCACCTACTAAATCAATGCATGGAGCTCCCCCCTTTGTAGCAAGGTAAATTTGCTTGGTCCATTTTTTTTAAAACTGGGATTTTCTGAAGCCAGTTCTAAAGCTATTCAGTGGACTACAGTAAGTGAAATCACAGCAAATATAGTCACAACAAATTTTCCATGAAGTTTAGGTCCTGATTCTGTCTTCATCCTTACCTGTGTCTACACCTACCTGGAAGTATGTTCAGTATACAGACATCTACAGTCATAACAAAAGCCTACTGTTGAACATAATATTTTACACTCTAAGCTGAGCTTCTTCATAATCCTGTAATACATCATATGGAAATACCAGTGCTTGTACATGTAAGTATGTGCGTATGGCATACTTGAAGATTTCAGGACACGTATGCCAGCATGAAAATACACTCATTTACATGCTAGGAGACATTATGGTAAAGATAATCCAGGGTACAGACATATGGATTCAACTAGCAAACCCTCTTCAATGCAAGCATTTTTTATGAATATGAAGGCACATTAGCAGATTAGAACTGATGTTCCCTATATGGAAGAGAATTTCAATCTACATAGCTAAAAAACGAGCCTAATTTAGATTTGCTAGGTCCAGGATTTGCTACCAAAGGAAAAAAAACGAAATCTGTTTGATGCAGCATGCCCCTTTTATCTTTCAAATAAAGAAAGAACTATTGACAGTCATAGAAAATATAATATTTGTCCTCTGTAATTTATAAAATAACTGTACATATAATTAATGATCTGAAATATTTAAATTAAAATATTCAAATTAAATTTGTGTAGGAAAAATGGGCCCCTATGAACTCAACATTTTTAAAAAGCATTTTATCTCACTGTAAAAATAGTAGAACATTTAGAAGAGAATACTGAAAGAAACAGCATTGGTGAAAGCTGCGGTTTGTAATTGCAAAGTTAATTATCTTTCCTAAACCATCAGTTGTCACTTAGATAGACCAGATTCTAGCAGGCTCTCAGGGGACTGACTTTATTTCATTCCTAATGGCTTGGGACCCACCATTTTGCTGTCTCTGAACATTTGGTCACTGAATGCACCATTTATGGAGTATTGTTTAATTAAGGGCAAATTAAGAGAACTGTGCACAGAATTTAATTTCATATCCTGTGTAAATTCTTTTAAAGAGGGTACTAACTATAGGCATTATAACTTTTCATTATCCACTGTTTCTACAAGGTATTGACAATTTATTGTCTGCAACAGTTAAGAGTTTTGTTTACCCTTTGGGGAATTCTGCTGGCAGTGCAGTTTTTTGCCTCATCATTCCATTAACCCCCTATATGCCACTTCCACTGTTTTGTGATCAGCCATATGTTTGAAAATCCACTTTTTTTCTCATATATGTTCAAATATACTTCCATAGCAAAATAAAACAAGGCTAGAAGATAAGATGTACTATATGCATATGCATATAGTGCACATGTGCAACAGGAATTCCTACAGGACTAGTGGAGACTACATTGTCTCCACTGCAAGCAGCCAAAATTAACTGAAACTCCTTATGCTGTTGCCTCTAAACAGAGAGTAAGAAAACACAGAGAGCTAGAATATTCAGTGTTGTACAGAACCTCCTAGCCCCTTCTTGGCAGAGACACTTGCACAGTTTTGATGTAGTTTCCATTAACAGGTTCTTCGGTTATTCCACATGACCTTGCTTTTCCTTCTCCCTCACTCTCACCAAGTCCTTCTGCTTGAGCTTCAAAAGCTGTTTGGATTGTGATGCAGAACAATGGCTGGAGTGCCACCAACACAAAAAAAAAATCACGTATACTGAAATCAACTAAAAATTCTATTTACTAGCAATAAAATTATTTCATCTGGAGTGAAGAACCTATTCCATTTTATGCTCACAAAGGCATATAGCTTTAAAATAGTTATTAAAAGTCTTTGAAAGTAACAATCGGTCTCCAAAGAAAGCAAAAACCTTTTTCTAGAACATTTTAATAATCATAGAGGAGATGCATGCTCTGGAGCAAGGTACTCCAAACAGTACAAAACACAGCTTATATACATCCTGAAAACCTACCTCTAATCTATGTAGAGCACGAGCATGGAGCACAAGTAACTGTCAATCATCCATGGTATATTTTACAGAATGAGCCGAAGCAAATAAATCAAAGGGTCCTATCAGAAAAGAGATAGAAATGGTTAGCAAAGCTTGAAGACATCCACTGCCCTTATGCCAAACCAGTGGCAATACTTGATTTTTTCAGGAAGATTGCATAAAATTATTCAGAGAGGTTAATCCAGCAAAGCTAGTAGGAGCTATGCATAAAGGAACGCTGTTTTCAATCCACAGTAAGCACTCTCTCTTTCGCTTCAAGTTCCCTGTTGTTCTCACTTCATGGTGTAGCTGCTTTGTCTGAAGAACTTTGATAGTCACCCTGTTTCTTTCCTCATACTTCTGTTCCAAGAGGACAAGAGTGAATTGCAACATTTGCAAATTGACTTCACAAAATACCAACCAGGATAGCCAGAAGACATGTATTCCTGGTTAAATTGCTATTATTTCCATATTCCAAGAAAATTACTTAACCACTGGTTTGGGATTTTGATACGATAAAGGATTCTGCTCTCTGTTTTATGTAATTAAACCTGTCCCAATCTTTCATTCACTCCCCTAAAGATAGAAGATCCTTGATGCATACCAATACTGCAAGTAAATTAGGATAAGATCCTAATACAATTAATGTTTAACTAGTTTTACTCCCTAGCATATTTTTTAATGGTGTCAAAGTTGATAATGCAAATCATTAGTATATATTTAAAACTTCAGAGCATAAAGGATTGTTGTGGTTGTTGTTGTTACTCTCTAGATATAGCTGCCTATTTCTGAGGAAACTGGATCTTCAAAACATGTCTTACTGGAGAATGAAGCATTTAATTTTTTTAAGGAAGCTCATTTATTTGCTTAGAAAAAGCATATGAAATTTCACTGCAAAAGCAATTATAAGACAAAATTAGCACTAAGAATGAAAGGACTATCTTAATGATGACTGTAGCATCACTGACATGACATTATAATACTGTAAGAATTATACAGCATCCAAAACCTGTCAAATGAGATTTAGGAATATAGTTTGGAAGTTATCCCCTATTGAGTTACTGTCCATAATCCTGATACAAATCCTGTAAAGTGTTCGTGTGAGGTAGTCCATATGCTAAGGGTAGCATATAATTTCAAAGCTGTCAGTTTTAATTTCTGTTTTATTAATTTTCCCATAAGCCTACAGACATACATTTCAGAGGATATCTATCAAGTAGATTGTATCCACAAAAAGAAGCAACAAAGCGATGGCTTATCCTGATGTGCTTCACCATGAAGGTCTCACACATTGGAAGGAATAAATGTAAACACCATGTTATGAGAAGCAGGTGGGAAGATGCTGAAAACCTGGAGGACCAGAGTTGAAGGACATAGGGATGAAGCATGGATTCAAGAGGAAAATATGGATTTTTGTGGGCATGCAGAGGGAGAATGGAGGGGAGAACCTGTATTTGAATTACAGTCTACACGTGCTTAAGTTTTTCAGTCCTACCATCACATTCTTGCCCTTAAAGGAAAACTATGACAAGAGTTAATTTAGCCCTTTGCTTGAAAAAGCAGCTACAATCACAGTATCTGGAAAGAGAATCCTTAGATATCTTGGTAAAATTCTGTCTGTGACTGGCTGTGATTAGTTGAAAGAAAAATGATGTAGGAAAATGTAAATGAAGAACAGGCCCAAGCCTTGTCTAAAAGTCCAGAGCAATCCAGTAAACATAAAATTTGCAGGAACTCATTGCCAGTTGTATTCTTTTCTAGTAGAATGTTTAGCAGAGGTTGATCACCTCCTGTGGCAGGGATGTCAGAACCTGAAGTAATGCATTTAACACAATATCAGTTCTCTTTCCACTACACAGCAGTTTGCACTTTAACATAACCATGAGCCTCACATTTAAAGGGCAGGGCTATGAAAATGCCTGAATTTGCATATTTTCTTGAAAAAACATCATGACAGGAAAGCTGTGTCAGTAGTTGATCCCATATAGACCATTGTTACCTTTATCATACCTTTTTCATCTTTAAGTCCCATGTAAAAGACAAGGAAACTCAGATATAAGCTCTCTAGGTACCCCTACACTGCCAAATAAAATAGAGTGAGTGGCTGAAAACTGGATTCTTAATTGTTCATACTGTTTAACTTCTCTCTCACATTTGACCTAACCCCAAGTATCATCCTGGACACCGTTTATTCTCACGACAGATTCCAAAAGGGATAGGATAACATTACCAAGCATGCTTCTCTCTATCCGACATTATAAGCCACTTTCCCAAGTGCAATTTTTTCAGCCAATTTGCCTCCAAAAAACCAAAACCACCAAAAACATCATAAGGCCTGACAACAATGTAGGATTCTAAAATTATAGGACCAGCCCCTACTCTGACTGATATGTTCCTTTACTGACTTAGTAATACAAAAACTGAAGAAAGGAATTTTTTCCAATAACATCACTAGAGTTCTATTGAGCATTTCTGATATGAATCTCTGAAACAGCCTAATGGTAGAATCAAATTAATTTCTAGATATCTGTCAATATAGTAGAGGCAATTAGATCATGTGTAATGTAAGACTGGTTTTAAAATTTGCTGGCATCATGGATCACCATTGCATGAATTAATGCAAATGTTTATATTTAAGTTAATACTTTATGAACATTGCAGTATGTATAATATTTTTATAATGTAAAATAAATTAATGTATTGAAGATAATTAAGTTGCAATGAAAATGTGTTTTGATAATTTGCTAAAAATAACTGAGGCTAAATCTATTTCTGTCAAGAGCAAATTTGAAATCCAATGTTCTTTATTTTAATCTCCCTATTTTTCACTCTCCCTCAGATAATTCTTCTTTAGAATAACAGTAGCTATGTCTACATGTCAGTGCTCAGATTACAGAGGTGCCTTAGACCATCTTGTGACCACAAGCATAAATCTCAGATCTTTTATCCAGTGGTTTAGCTCTAGACCTGTAAAAAAATGAGCCAGTGCTCAAGATCGAAGTGTTGGCTCTCCATAAGATACCATCTGGACTCTGCAGCTAAGATTCAAACACTGGGCATGGCATAGTCATGTGAAAGTCAATCATACAAATAGCTGCTGTCATTTTGTTTCTCCTATATATTGAGTTTGACTGCCTGCATAGAGTACTGCCCTCTCACTCTCTTTCCATGTACTGAGGCAGACACAATGAATGAGACCAATTGCATTGAACACAATTTTCTTTCACAAAAATAAACATTTTCTGTTATGACCTCCAGTGTGAACTACTTTCTCTAAAACAATAATTTTCAAATAATTTGTACACACATGATTTTTCCATATTCTAAAAGACCATCAGGAAGAATTGCTGGCGATTTATTGCAGTCAGAGAGAATTGGATTCTTAACATAGAAATCATCTACCACAAAAATTTGGAGGATTGATTCCATACTTCTGATCTCATCACTTCCAAAATATTTTAATAGATATAACAGATTAAGATTCACCACTGAGAATCCCAAGAGGTGATATTCTGACTCTCAGATATCTCATCTATCTCTCCAAAGATTCAGGCCTTGAAATTTTTGTCTTGTATTAATACCACTTTCTTAGAAACTGAGGAAGTTTTTCATTTAGCACAAATGCTCTCTAGATCCTGGTCTCCTTCAATAGAGGAACTACATTCTCATATCTATGTGGAAAAGCGTCTCAATTTAGTCTTGATGATAAGAATAATTCTTACTCATTCTCTAACTCTGAGACTAAAATCTTTCAATGGGGTCCCACCCTAAAGCTTGTTAATAATAATAATTTTTAAAAAAATAATTTCTAGTGTGATTTTTATACTGATAATGTCTCTTTTCCTACAGAAACACTTACAGTACAGCATTCTTTGAAAAAATTGGAAGTATGGAGGGTTTATAATCCAACTAAAATAACAGTTTACCTGACTGTGTTCTTAGCCACAAACCACGGGAATGCTTCCCTACAGCTTGGCAGGTGTGATTTGGAGGTAATTGCAGCAAAGGGAGGGGGCCATCTCTGGCTTGCAATTCTTCTAGAGAGACTGCAGGTCGTTCTTCCTTCTGTGTAACCTCGTATGATAATTTGTCCAATTCCACCTGTCTGCTAAAGTAGCTCTTACAGTTGGGTGTCTGTGGTTAATTGACACTGTTCTGGTTTAGTGCAGCTTCTGTGCTAGTCACAGGAACAGGCAGAAATAGTTTTCAAAGTTGAAAATTAAATCTGGAATCACTACAATACCAGTATTTTGCTTAAGAGATTTGCTAAATGGTCAGTCTGGATGCTATTCTTTTCAAAGAGTTCAAATATGTTGCAAGTTTTAAATTGGAAACCTGTCCTCAGGAAGAAATACAGACTTACATACTGCAAAATTTAAATCAGAAATGGAAAATGGAGCGAAAAAAATTTCCGTAATCTCTTGGCTGTGATAAATAAAGACATGATAAAATAGTCAGGTTGACCTTGGCAGTTTAGTGCAAAAACTTGTTCTCTGAAGGTTCATGGATTTGGAAGCAAAGATCTCATCAATAGCCTTAAATATGTCCACAGACTGAGAATGAAGTTGAATCTTAGATACAGATCCTGTAACTAACCATCTGGATATTAGTTCCCTAGTTTTGCAAGGAACTTTAGCAGGTGCCTACATTTATATTTTAAGTATTCATGGACAAAAAGTTAAGAATGTTCACAGGAACCTTGGCTGAACTGTTGGCTGCATATCCAGACAATAAATCTATTTATAGACACATACATATATAGGCCATATGACACCAACAATCCATATTGTATATGCTAACTCAGCTGAAGGCTTCTCAGCAGTGTAGGCAGAATCAGTTTTATGGAAGCAGCAATATGGGTCACAGCAGATGGGAGAAAGAGGCTAAAAAGATTCAGTGGAGGCTTCAGCGGACAGAACAGATGGGTTGTGGGGGGAGAGAATGGGGTTTCTGGAGTAAGACTGGAGCTTGCAACTCAGAGGTCAATGAAGGTCCATGATATTCTGGGTACAAAGTGATTGAGAAGACTAAAAAGGCTGGAGAAGCTAAGTGAGGCTTTAGTGAGGTTGTGTTATCAGGGTAGTGACAGCTCTTCTATCCCTCTACGCTTCTGGGACCTTAACTATTTTCATGGGTGATCTCCCTCTTCCTCACTGTCCTGAAGCACAGAACTTTCACCATCCATCCTTTACTTATCACCCATGGACCATCCTCATCCACCACCCTTTTCCTGATAGGAAGGCCTGCAGTGTCCCATCCTCCCACAGAGGCAGGGCCTGCTCCTCCCGGGATAAGGAACAGCAGGACATTGAAAGGGATGGCTGCGACAGATCACCTAGGCCACACACCTTCCTGGAGGAAAGGCCGACAGAAAAGTGGCCATCCTTTCCCTAAGAAGCTGCACATCCCTAGGTTACACCCTGCTTACACACTGCTGCTCAGTGTTAGCAGCAGCAGGAGAGGAAGATGGCTGTATAAAGCAGGAAACAAAGACCTGCTGTTCATCCTGGAGAGCCAGGCCCCATCCCTGGCAAAGAGGAAGCACACAGTCTGCTGCCATAAGCTGCTGCCTACCTTGTCTTTTGGCTTCATGCAGCTCCGTATGCGAGTGTGACTGTTGTGTGTATATACATATGTGTGTATGTATATAGTTTAATCCAAGAAATAATTATAAAAACACAATAATGAGCTTCCAAGTATTATCAAGCCTATTAAGCTACAAATAGTTCATTGAGGACCAATTTCTAAGTGCTAAATATTACAGCTAGATTTTGCTTTTATGCAAAAATCAATGCAAACACATGAATCATTGAGAAGCACGCTGCAGCCTTCCAAAGTCAGTTTCTAATTAGCAATCCATTGATCCAAGTAGCTAGTACTACAAATAACACAGAAAAAAAAAAGTGTTCTACCAAGTGTACTGAAAAAAGAGTCAATTTTTTGCCCTTTATAATTAATTTCAATTCTTTCCAGAATTGAGGAAAGTGCCAAAGTTTTGCATCGCTAACACTATTTCCTACATTCAGCAATGTTCCTCCTTTCATTCAGTCCCATCAGTTAGAAAACTTATTCAGATTATGCACAGGAATAAAACAAATACAGAAAATAAATCAGGGAATACTAACAAAAACTAACTAACTAACTAACTAAAACTAACTACCTAACAAAAAACCAATTTTTTTCCTTGCTCCCTTCTTAGAACAGGGCAATTGAGCCAGCCTTACTACCCACTACAATAATTTAGAGTGTCCTGATGTTTAGACAGATATTTAGGAAGGTGAAAAATTGTTATCAGACTGGAATGAAAACTAACACTATCTTAAAATTTTATTTATTTATTTAATTTATATATTTTGTGCTCAGAATAAAGCATGTTAATATGCAAATCCTTCACATATGATTGTGCATTAGCTGCAGAAATTTTCAGCTGTGTCCTATAGGAGACTAGGATTCACCACAGCTAAAAGTCGTAGGAATGACTTCCAGAAGTAAAGAACACAGATTTCACCATGGATATTTTCAATTTGAGAAGGAAAATCCTACAAACTTCTCTAGTTGAGATCCCCTATTTAGATGTTTTGCCTTTTCTGTGAAAACAAGAGGATATTCTAAGATTGAACTGAATCTTACAAAATGGCTGAGCACAGTCAACAAATTTAAATATTGCATAGTAGCAGATCTGTGCCTTGCAATTTTTCTGGTTAAAATTTCTGGTCTGGCTAAGACCAGAGTTAAGTTGAGGTTTGCTGCAAAAGAGCCATTACTTAGTCTGTCTTCAGTGATGTATGCGGTCACCATCTGTCTTCATTTGATGCTATGCATTTGTATTTTCCAACCAATGACCTTCATACACCTTCAATTTTCAAATAATGTAAAGGCTTAATACTATTTGCAACATCTCAGGGTAAACTGAACAATTTTAAAAACTCATTAAAATGTGAGTTGCATTCTCTAAAGAAAGCCAGTCTTCAATATTCACATAATGGTGCTAACTGAACAGCAGCAGTAATTCCAAAACTCAGTGAAACACACCATTTAAATGAAAGTTTGAGATACCTTTTCAATTCAAGAGTTCAATATCTGCAGAAAAAAAACTGGGATTTCCATCCTTCTTACTACCTGCACATTCAGTTATTTGTTTAGAAAGAGCAGCTTAATTTATCTTGGTGGAGTATTTACATCAAAGTAATTTCTTTATTAGAAAGAAAATCTTCATCATTAGCGTACGTTTTTTATGCCTCAAAATTATATGGCTTCTCAGGGAATTTGCTGAAAATTGTGTTAAATAACTCATATTTTTGACATGGGTTCATGTGTCTGATCATGAACAAATTCCAAAGCAGAAGCTCGAATAGCATGATTGTAACTAAGGAAATTGATGAAATACAAATTTACAAGAATTTGTGGGTAAAATTATGGAGCAGTCCTGAAGCTTAGAAGAAATTACTAAAAGAAATCCTGCCTCATAATCTTTATAATCTTAACACTGTATATCTACTGTGGATATAGCGCAATTTTATCTTGAATCTAGGGATGATTGCGCAGATTGAAAATGGAGTAAAAGTTTGATAAAAGAATGTACAACATGACAAAAGGAATCTTAGCTTGTTGTAAAGACTTCTTGTTATAAATTGAGTCAGACATCAAAAGCTATTGCTTTGCTTCTGTTCTGTATCTTGTAGCACAGCTCTTAGACATTGAACACGGTAAATGGGGTCTAAATAAAGGCATATTTATGAGCTGAAATTTCACAAAACCTCCAGAAATCCTCAGACAAACATAGTTTTCTCTTAAATTTCAATACATTTAACACAAATTTCTGTACGTTCTGGCATCCCTCTTTTGCTCTATGTAAATTTTCTGATGATAAAACTAGTAACTGTATGAAAACATTTTTTATTTGCTGTTGGCAAACATCATGATTTTAAGCATTTTATAACACATATTTATTAAACTATCATTGCTCTGAAATACTCTTGCTTACATAGTAGGCAATAAGGGAAAAAGAAATGCATCCCTTTGTTTTCACTTCAACTTACATATCCTCAAATACAGAAAAGGGAGTTACAATGAAACAAAAGAGAGTGGTGTCACCAGCTTAAGAGCAGGCAGGATGCTTGAGTGAGAATTAGTATATATTAGCAAATGTTCCATCAGTGATGAACACAGAGCCAGTTTCTCTGTTTAAAGATCATTAGAAAAACCATCAGCCCTATTAATGCATAAAATTCTCTGTATTGTTGTCACATTTCTTCTTGTATTTACCTTTCACTGAATGAAAACATAGAAAAATTTTCTGTATATTCCTGTTTTCTATGAAATTTTTAATGGCAATACTCTTCAGTTTTCAGTTTATATGCCTCAGTTATTTTGATATAACTTTGTCTAATCTTCTGATGTGCCTGCAGGATTCATGTATGCATTCTAGTATTCAGGAAGGCAAAGCAGAAACTTCTTGAGAAGCAGCCAGTTGGTCTAATGAGATATTTAGAAACAGGATGCTGCCAAAACAATGGGTTGAAATTTCTGTTGAAACACATAATTTCTGTTTGGTTTCCTTTAGATTGAGGTACAAATGTGATTAACCCTAAAATTCTACCCTTTGAGTAGTATTCCCACTGATTCTCTAGCATTCAGCAGTGTCTTATAGTAGAATTGCAGTGGTCACTTTTCAAAGCTCAGCATTTGCCCCAAGTTGTCAAGGCATTATCTAGAATGAAGTGATGAGAGCAACAGGAATCAAAAGCTTTTAGCTCCTGAGAATGAGAAAAAAACCCTCTCAAATAAAAAATATAAAAGCTGCTCCTTGCTTTAAACTCATGGAAAAGTGTGAGTCTCAAGTACTAAACAAATTGCCAGTGCGATCATGTTCAACAGTGAAAATACTTGGTTACTTATAGAAGATTGTGCCTTTTAAGTGTTTTGCATATTTCTCCTCTTCCAGGTTCCAAAATAACCCTGATACTCACAAGATTTTGAACTGAGATTTAGGTGGCAGCTGGAAGCCAGTGATAGGTGATCCATGTGAAGTCAAATTAATTTCTTGTATGTCTTAGAGGTTAATTTAGCAGTAATCCCGAAAAGCTATCTGTAATTTCTTCAGCTGTGCATAAAACCTGTTTCCTGATTGTCAACGGTTCTAATTTTGAGACTATTGTACACAATGTGAGTAACTAGTACTGCTATTGCTTGAAAAGACACAGAGCCATGGTGAAATCACAGAGCACATCATGGACATTTAAGTCCATGAGAGAGTGCTGTAAACCCTGAATTTACATTGTGACAGACACAGCTAAGCAGGGAGAGGTTTCTCTGAGTTTGGTGTTTTTTCAGGCATACTTGTTCTCTGAACATTCCTTCCACGTGGGCTTAGCTGACTGCACTGTAATGTGTAGGGTACTGTAATGCCACTTCTGGGTCAACTAAAACTCTGTTTGCTGTAAAGCCTTGCATTGAATTCTGCTCCTGGATGCCTCAACTTTATTCAATTTTCTAAGCTTCTTTGTGAATTGGGCCTTAATGAATGTCCAAAAGTCACACTGAATTTAGGTGATTTGATGCTTAAATGTATACCTGTCTCGCCACTGAACATAAGCAATAAATAATATTAATACAATTGGGAAATATGTCTCACAGGAAAAAGCACGTTTCCTTGTTTAGGAGGTAAATAAATAAATAAATTCTATTAATGAATAATGCAAGGCCAAAAAAATGCACATGTGCCTGATCCAAAACACATTAATTTTCTATTGAACATTTAACAGGAAAGCAAAGAAAATGACTTCAGGTATAAATGAAAAAATAAATAAAACTAAACAAAGTTTTCTTTAGAGACATTTAAACACTAAGATCAAAGAAACTGCCTGGTACTCTTACTAAATTACAGGCAGCCAAGACTGTTTTGCAAGCACAATATTCGCAGTGGAATTTCCAATAGTTTTTTGCCCTGATTCAATGCTCTAAGAAGCTCATTATTTCAAGTCCTAGCTAGCTGCAGAGAAGTTATCTGAGAGTTAGGCTGACATTGATAATACATTAAAAAGCTTAGAAGCACATTCTACAGCACCTACTTATGGTAGAGATATTTGTAACATGAAACAAATAAAACTATTAAAGTATTCCTGCCTTTGACATCTTTAGCCATTCAAAGCTGAGAGGAAAAAGAGAACAGAAAATCTTGTCAAAAAGTAGTATTTTAAAACGTCTCATGAAGAAGAGACTTTGCATGATCTTTCCCTTTGCTGCTGCAGTCACGAAGGAGTGGAAGCAGTCAGCTCAGAAGTGAAGAAATGCATATAGAATATGATTTATTTCCCAAATCTAAGGAAGCATCATACCAGTTACAGAGAAAATTAATATTCCTTCTCCAGGCCAGGCAATGACTGGAGAAATGGTGTTGTCTTTAACAGAGACATTAGCCAAAATTCCTCAAAGTGTCAAAGTGTTTAATGATTGCATGCTCTGCTTGGTACAATCTTTCATAAATTTGTGCTGCTACTGTACCCAGACGAGCTACTTCTGTGCTTCTGATCAGTATATACATCTTCTAATATATACTTTTGGGGCTTTGATTGACCCATAATATTCAACAAGATGTTGAAAGCACACAGAAAATAAGAAAGATGCAAGAATATTCCATAATTCAGTTCTGTGCATAAGTCTTTAAGAGTACTTAAAAATCATCATATAAAGGCTTGTACGAGGTCCCCTCTCCCCCAAAACCAAAAACATTTGTTCAGTGAAAACAGGAGCAGTGGCAACATTTTCTTTTGTATTTGTAAAATGTCAGTGAACAAAACTCCTAGGACTCTGTAAAAGCCAAGTATTTCCTAGTCTTGTTTCTTTTATGTTTGATTATGTAATTTTCAATGTATTTTGCATGAAATAAAAATACATGTATTTTTACATCCAGAAATTTATTCTTTGATGTTCCCCAGATGGAGGACATCTAGAAACTTATTCTTTGCATTCACAGTTAATAAAAAGTAAAAGAGGACAGGAACATACACTGTTGTTCTGTGCTCACGTTTACAGAATACTTGGCTTTACATGGGTCTAGATTCAGCTACCATTCAGAAGATTTTCTATACAGCTTTAAGGGCTGGGTGCACTTCTCTGAAAATACAATTTCTGTAGATAGGGTTGATAGGGTAGCAGCAGTTTTTTTCAGTCATTAAATGTGCTAATAGAATTAATTTCACAAGTCACATCTAAACCGTATTCTGTATGGGTAGCCAGTCAGAATTTCAAGAAAACCAGGACCACCATGTGGGGTGCCACAAGGCACAAGTGGTCTGGAGTTTATACACAGCCACTGTGATGCAATAAAGAAAAGGTGCATGTGAGCAGTCAGGGCAAATGTGCTACAGTCAAGGTATTTCCAGAATAGGCAGGAAAGTGACTAGATATTGGTAAATCTTATCTGGAATACCAAAAATATAGAATTATGTCTACTAAAACAAAGAGGAAACTCAAACTTCAAAAAGATACAGAAAACAGCTATGTAATAAGCAAGAAATGTGTGAGAATGCTGAAAGGGGTTTCTTTGCTTATTCTAATCTAAAGGAGTCTGAGATAGGTGCATGCTGCTGTCAGGAAGCACAGTAGTGGTAAACACTAAAGAATGAGTATGAAAATTGATATTGTCAGAAGAATAAACTGGTATGGTTTCGTCAAGAGTAAAATTCTTTTGTTAATTAAAAGACATTTCACAGCGTTACAACAAGGAGCATCTGGATCCATCCTTCAATTGTAAAAATATATCTGATATATCTTGATCCTTTCATTAAGGCATTATATGATGCTCACCCTCTGATAACAGGAGAGTGGTCCCAATATGCCTCAACCTTTCTTCTGTGTTTCCCTCTTAATTTCGTTCATCTGAAATGTGCAGGATGCATTTGCTTTGCCACTGCCACTGCCTCTTCAGCAGTGTCTTGTATGTAGAGCAAAACAGAAATAATGGAGACAGTTATTGCAAAACAAAAGTTCAAAAACTTGTAGTGTTGTTCTGCTATTAACAAGCCCTGCTGAGGAAAAACTATGGCAAACGACAGTCAAGAGGTATTTGACTTTTACGTAATTCTATTTCTTTAAAGTGAGATACATATATATATATATATATATGCACACAGGAATCTAGTAAGCATCAGCTGGCACATCTATTTAGCTATTCAAATATATTTTATCTGACAATGTTTATTTCTCACATTTATTTCTACTCACTGGGCATAGAATTGACTACATTATGCCAATGTTTGCCATGTTAACTATTTCTAAAGGTTACCAACTACGTAATCATATATGACATGAAAAAGTAGTTGAATTTCACTCCCCAGCAAACTGAGTTCTGAGTCATTGGTACTTCCTTCTGCTGTAAGCTGTAAGTAAACCACCCCCCACACTACCCCCAGTGTATATGTTAGAGAAATAAAAAAGTCAAGTAGATATGTCATTTTTCTTCATTTGTATTTGAAAGAGCTGTGAGGATGTTACTCCCTTTTGGTTGCAAGATAATGCTCATATGCCCTCCTGAAAAAATTTCACAGAAACATCCTGACCTCTTCAGATGCTTTTTGTTCAAATATTTTCAGTTGAATAATGAAAGCCAAAGGCTTATGATGCATCTCCTAATTAAGACAAACAGCATTCATTTCCATTTTTAAATGCTATGTATTATTTTGCCTCCATCTTTCTTCTTTTTCGCTTTTCACTGTATCCCAACCATCAAATATAAGACTTCAGATTCTCCTCAAAACAAAGGCCTGCACAGCTGTTACTTTGCAATAAGCACATTGTGGGCCCCATCCAAAGCTCATTGAAGTCGCAGTCTTTCAATTGACTTCAAAAGGCTTTGGATAGACTCCTTTCTTAAGCTATATCTTAATATGTGATGCATTTTTAAAGCTGGAAAACCTTTAATGCACTGACGTTTCTGCAGTTTATTATAACAGAAGATACAAGAAAAATGTGCAAAGAAATGGACTGAGTTAATTCTGCACAAAGTGTTAATATGAAATGTATTCTTATGATACTGCTGCCAACTACTTTTAATATCCTAATAATGTATTGTTACTCGGTGACAATACAGAATAATTTTAAATCCCCATTCATAAGGACTCCAATTATAATCTAATTCAGCTCAGATTAACTATGCTTTGATGGCAATTTTCTTATACAAAAAAAAAATTAGTCTAAGATAATGCACTGCAAATATAGTTTCAATGCTAATAAAAGGCAGTTTAACAGCCTAGAGAAGTTCATTCTGACTACCTTTTCATTGCAATGATAAACAGTACATAAAGCACTTCAATTACATATTTAATGTAAAATACGAAGTTGTAACATAAAATTTAGTAGAAACACTGATAACTTCACTTTAGGTATCCGAATTTTTCAATAAATAAAATTGGGTTTTTGCTGTTTCTACACAACTGTGACAGAGTTGAGATCGGTGTTAGCAGTGTCACTACAGATGCATCTGTTTCATATAATAATTTCATTGCTATGAAAAACTGAAGCAGCTTTCATTGTTTAAAACTGAAGCAGCTGTAAGTGGGACATTTCAGTTCATTACTGCTTCAGCCAAGCTTTGCACTGAAAATTATTCAGTAAACTTTCATGACAGCTTTTGATTTTTGCTATAACTTACAACACTCTTTTACTGCCATAAGTTGCTTTCTTGCAATAAATGTAAAACGATATGGAGCTACATTGCTTATGCCAGCTCAAGATTTGATCCAAAAGCTGATTCTGACATCAAGGCCCTGGCACAAGGGCATATCATAAATCTAAATGAAAAATTACAATAATGATATCTGCCGAAGGTTTTAATCTTAATGGTATACTAAGTAATTCCTTTCACTGGAGTGCAATGATTACAATGCCTGTAATCTTTAATATTAACTTCTAATTGACATTTTTTTCATTCATCGAAAAGCAGCAATTATACTCCAACCTTCCCTTGTTTTTTTTAACTACTGTTCAAGAGGAAACTTATGGATGTGTGAAATCTTCTGAGTGATACATAGCAGAGGCAACCAGAACTTCACTTCTTGAAAAATACTGTCAGTTGGATTTTGTATTCCAGAGCAAGCAAGAAAGGGGTGAAAGGGAATTCCTCTGAAACTCTTTTATGCAAACAAGAGTGACCAGAAAGCAGCCTAGTTGTGACTGACAGCTTTGATTAAAGGAGCCTGCATGGCAGTTTGTTATCTTTTATATCAAGCAGACAAGTGGACTGGTCTCCTTTATCCCCAGGTAGCCTAGATGACTAATTACAGGGACAAAATCTCCTCTAAGAATCTTTCTGTTCATTTTCAGAAACAAATACCCCTTAAATCTGAATAATTTCATAATGGTTATGAAACAGGTCTGAAAATTGTCCACAGAAGACCTAGATCTGAATCCCCACTTACAATCAGAGACATGGAATAGGATTTTCGACCTGCATCTTCTTCTCTGAAAAGCATCAATTTAAAAAAACCTCAATTTAAGTTGAATGGGTTCTTTCAGACACCACAAATTCTGCCACTGACAGAGGAAATCTATTCAAACATACCAAAATATAATACATTTTCCCTTCGGTGATCCAAACCAATTCAAACACAAAGAGAACTCTTAAAGGTGAAAGACTCTCTCACAATGAGCCTATGCTATAGTCAAGATATGTTTACACATCTTTTCTTATTAATGGCTCAATTTAATCCCTTAATCTGAACAAATCACTCTACTGAAATTATAACCTTTTGAATAAACATTGGGTTTGCTTAATCTTTTTTAATTGTTGATCATCCCTCTTACTTTTTGAACACTTCCCTTTCTCAGTGATTTTACTGAAATGAAATGTTGCAATTTTCTCCAAATTTAAATTGAAACCGCGACTTTCATTGTTTGGGTTTTTTTCCCCCGTGGTATAAATCTAATCCATTTTGAAAGGAAAATGGGGATGATAACGAATCAGTCTTTAAAGTAGCGGAATAAAAAAATTTATTTATGCTGTAAACTATGGAGTATGTCCCTTTGGTAACTGCCATTTTCAAAGTCCTTTCAGTATCGGAAATGAGATTTTTCAAACTAATTACTCACTGACTACAAAAGAGAGAACAAAAGCCTTTTGGGCTTTGGTTACTACGCCCCAGTTCCAGGAAGGCAGAGGGTTATACTGCTGACCAGCAGATGGAGACACAGTACTCTTCTTGGATGTTATGTGCCATATTAATGGAGTCACATTTCCTAGGCTTTCACTTGTACATGCTTTCGAGTTTAAATTTCATAAATTCAAATTCTTGGGTTTGGGTTTTTTTTTTATCAGCTGAATGCTACCAAATAGTTTTATTTATAGGTACCAAATGAATAATTGGAACTACATTCGGCTTGAGAAAGCCCACACATTCAAGTTCAAAATTTGACTTCTCTCAATACTCTTAAACATTAAAATGTTTTCCCTGAAATACTCCCATCCATAAACTCAATGGCTTTCTTGATAATTGAAAATATGAGTTTACAAATTAATTTGTAAAACAATTTTTTAAAATGAGTAGTGAAAAAATAGATTAATAGATTGTCCATGGGTTGCAACCATGAAGAATCTTGAAATGATTCATCAACATCTCTGAATCCTGTGCCTTCCGATCCTCAACACAGAGTTTTATCAGTTGTGTGAAATAGCACCGGCATTCTCTCTAGTTTTTACTTCTATTCCAGAGAAACACACAGGCTACTCATTCTCTCAAAACAGAAAAATGAAGCAAAGACTGCCATATTTATTCTATCAAAAATTGTTAGTGGTGCATCAATTATTCTAGTCACTTGTGTGTCTAATGCCTAGAACACCAGAATATTTTCCCCTTCTTTTTTAAGAGTTGCCATTTGAAAATTCTGGGTTAACTTATATGCTAAATTCTGGAAAATAGCAAGAATATTTTCTCAAGCAGGACTGTTTCCTCAAGGATGATAGTAAGTCAGTCATGATAGTAAATAACCAAGACTGAAGAGAAGAGAAATAAAAGCACGGTTTATGGTTATGCAACAAATCTACCAATGACTGTTGGTATGTTTGAAGCAAAATGGCTTAGCCAGGAGTTTTGCTGGAAGTCAAAAGACAGCTAGAAACCTGCAGGATCAATAACAAGGGTTTTTCAAGGTGATTGGACTGAAATCCCAGAATTTCATATTTACAAAGGCTTGATTCAGCTTTAGGGCACCAGAACTCAAACCATCCATCACTAAATAGATCATAGTGGTAGGAAGTAACATGAGAGAGAGAGTAGGGCTTGTTATTAGGGACGCAAGGGGGAAAAGCACAAGCTACGTGTTTCTGAGTATGTGGTAGAAACTTTTAACTTTCTCTCTCTCTAAAAAATTGACTTATTTCATGACACAATAGAAAAAGGAACAAAAGTCAAATAGAAAAAGTACATTTTTTCCAAAACCAGTGAAATAGAACTCTCCTCAAGAAATGGCATGTGAAATCTGTTTGCAGATGATTTTCTAAAGCAATTACATATGTTCCATCATGTTTCCATGACCCAGGATAATATCAAATACTGAAGTACATGGGATTTAATGTAGTTAGCTCTAACAGAGACCTCCTGTAGCATACTGATCAGAAACAGAAAATCTAGTCACAGTGAGCTCATGAGTTAATGGTAACTTTGGGTAGCCTGAACTGTTCTTTCTTTGAAGGAATGGCATGGGCATTTTCTTTATGTTGGAAAAATACAGGATTCAAAGTTGTGTATTTCGTTACTTCTCATTGAAACTGTGCTAACAATAATACCAGCTTTCTAGAAGTCCTTATTAAGTGCAAAAATAATGTTCATTAGTGGACACATTTGTTCACAAAATGAAGAGGTAAATATCTTTCTAATCAAATTGAAATTTTGTTTCATTCAAGTCCTCATCAGTTATTGAGTGACCTCAGTTTATTTTCTGATAGATAATAACAATAGACATTCCATTTTTAGAACCATCCTATTCTGAGACATTATTAGCAGTAGCGGTATTATCCTCCTAACTGAAGAAAATTAGGACCATTGCCAAATTACATAGTATTTTGGTTCTTCAGCAGATACTGAGGAGTATAAAGTGGAATAGGAGCAATGTTTTTTTGCATACTGCATATTTTCATTTTAGCTGCAGTCCCGAAACTTCATCTGCTTTCTGGCTTCAAGTATCTATGCCAACAATTGCTTTTCCATTAAAGTCTCTACACATATGAAGAGAAAAAAAGAGGCATTAGAGCTATGACAGTGTTCAGGTCATCCATTAATTCTCTAATGAGGGAAACCTCAAAAACTAGCTGTTGTTGAAGTGGAATGAATTAGACTTAAAGGGCTGGTGAATCTGATTTTTTATTTGCTGCTTTTTGCCTTCAGCAAATACTACTGAACAAATCCTTTTTCCCCCCAAAGGGATGACTAGAGCTGGTTTTGGTTTGAATCTCTGTCAGTATTTTTAATTCAGGCAAATAAAAGTGATTAAGCTATGGTTTGAATAAGTTTGCCAAATCAGTCTTAAATAACAAAATTAATTCTGAGTTATTCAAGAAAACACATGAAAACAGAGATAGCAATAACTTCTCATTTTTCTAACATTTCAAGTTTTTTTTTTTTGTTTTCTTAAAAATATAAGGAAAAGAAGTTTTCTGCAGCAGTATGTGGAGTACATGCATACTTATGTCTACATTTTAACTCTCTAGGAAGGGTTAACAGGGAACATTATGAGCAGTGATGTTTAAAAAAGTGGTATAAGTTAACCTTTACAACTATCAGCACAGAGGCATTTCTTGCTCTGTGGTAACACTTCAGTTACAATAAAACATGCTTATGGAACACATAGTCAAAACTTGTTGTCAATTATTTAGTATTCCCATAAACCATTAGATGGTCAAAAATATCTTTAATTGATTCCATCTCTACCTACACTACTTATTATTTATTAGTATAACAAACTTCTCCATGGGAACAGCTAATTGTACCTCCCTAGTGGCCACTTCAAGTGGAATAAGCATTGCACAGTGCTGCCTAAGATACTGCTGAAAGGTCTTCAGCATTTGGGATTTGATTAAAACTGTATTACATGTACACATCAGCAACCATTGCTAAAACAAAACACCAATCTAAAAAAAAACCCTTCTGCTATACTGCTTAACACAATTTAAAAGCCTTGCATGTATGGAAAGAGGAGGATGGGAGAATCTCCTATCTCTTCCCTTCCCACACCCCCAATAATCATTTTGTGATAGAAATAATACAGCATTCTCTTATATGATGAGAAGGGAAAGTGTGCACCCTACCAGCTGCACTGTGGGAGAGACCTTTTCCTCTGACATATATGTATCACAGCTAGCTACTGCTGTCTAAGCTGAATGATTTTGTTTCCTTTTTTTTTTTTTTAAAGACATAATTTTTAATCTTATCTATAGTAGAAAAGACAGATGTTATGGAAATAGTAAGCCAAACCATGTTTAGATTTTTCTGTGACGAGATATTCCATAGACAATGTTTCACAAAGGAAGTTTGGACAATAAAACATACACTGAAACATGCAGGTGAGTTGTAAATAGTGGTGAATGATATTAACATAAGAGCAACTACACTATGTAGATCACTATAAACCATGATTTTAAAAATAGATATTACACTGATTATTAGATTAAAAGTTTAACAAAAAAATGAACAAGTATTCTTTTTAATTAAATTAGTGGGGTTTTGTCATACTCAGAAACCCTTCGTTGAAATGAGTAATCTGAACATCTTTTAAGATGCAATTTAAAATACACCTGGCTGATTTGGAATACTCTTACTCCTTTTTTTTGGGGTTGGTTTGTTTGTTTGTTTTAAGCCAAGTGGCATATCTGGGAGTGATCTTTCATGCAACTGTTTAGAGACATTTTTCAAAAACTGGATTTTAACCCTGCAGAAAGGATGCCCAGACTACATATTTGAAAGTAGATCAACAATATAAGTGCAGCATGGGGTTTAGATCACAGGAAGAGTAAAACAAGGAAACCATCTTATCCAGGATAAGATCCTGAATTTTTTTAGAATAGTCATGGATGATACAGTCAGTTCAAATGACCTCAAAGTACTGATTGTCAGGAATCTTAAAGGTAAAAACAAAACTCTGGCAAAACACTGATGAACCTGCAAGGAAAAACTTCATCATTGTTTGCAATTGTAAGTGCCATGTTCCAAGCCATATGTTGATCACCAGCCAGACTACTTTACTGTCTATACAGTCCTTTAGTTCAAATTGCTTTCCATTTGAATCTTCCTACCTAAAAATAATAATAATTCTTTGCTTTTCTTTCCCTACCTTTTCTTTTTCCAGTGTTCTAAATTTATGAAAATGCACATTTTTGATAAATATTCTTTCTTGTGAAATTAATTTGCTTTCTTTTCCCTCTTCTTCAGCAGCAAACTAGAATTAAAACTGCCAGAATGTATGCAACATTCAAAGTAATGTGGAGCAATGAAGAGATCAAAAATGAACAAAAATTCAAGTTCAAGGTACTAGCTGAAAAAGCTGAGTTACCAGATATGGGGGGCACCCATTACAAAGGTAGGAATAAAAGCAGAACATTAAATTCTAGATAGAGATGACAGAAACAAGAGCTATTTAACATTCATCAGCATCAAATGGCAGGAGTAACAAAGCATTATTTTGAGAAAGAAATGTCTTACTTTCTGCAAATGCACTTAATTGCAGAGTTTTGGTGCAAACACTTGTTCCTTATGTTAGGTCAATGGCATATTTCAAATATACAGTCAAGACCTGTAAAATTGGAGAATCAGGATCTCAGTTGTTAGATGCTGGAGTTGCTTTGCCTGTTGGAAGGTGTGGCTCTTACTATTCGCAGCACAGTGTTGCTCACCAAGACTGCAGTAGGTATCTAATGAGCAACGCTTGCTGCTCAGCTGTGATTGCAGTAACTATTTCCTACGAGCAGGAAGGATCATGGAGTGCCAAATGCTGAGAGTGTGGCAGTTTGCACAATAAGAGAGGTAAAATCTCCTTTGCATGGAATCCTTGCTAATACCAGTGGAATAAAACTGAAATGAAATGTGATGTTACAGATTGTCCTTGCAGTGCTTCTGACTGGGAAAGCTGCTGTATCTGGGTAGTGATGGCTGATATTTGGCTGATATTATCTACACATCTAGGTACAGTTTCTGCTTGTGCACAGAACAAGCAGGACTCGCAGGACATACACTGTGAATTTGCCCTGCACTTGCATAAGTTACCACACAGAACTGCAGTGGGCTGTCCATGCACAGTATCGAACTTTCTGCATTGGCCACGGAGTATCCTTCAAACTAGGTGCTCCAGCTCTATCAGGTCACATGCTGAGGTGGCAGAGAGGCCAAACCCTACTGCAGCAAAGAGATCTCATGGGATGTTATAAAAGGTTATAAGTATTTGCTAACACGGGTTTAAATGTAATTTTAGGACTAATATTCAATTTTATGTTTTTAACAATTTTTAAAAGAACATCGGGCATTTAGGTAATTCCATTAACTTATTTTCTGAAAAACCTGCCAGCCTAATGTTGATCAGACTTATTTTTCTGTGTATGAGAGGTAGAAGAGCAAAATTCCTACCTCCATGCTCTACTGCCCATACCTACTGCTGTTCTGATTTCTCCTACAAGAACAGCAGAAGAAATGAATAAGAACAGGGCATAATGTATTTTTGCCCACTATAATGGGTAGATAGATGGCATCAATATAAACTGAAAATAGCTTTCTGACACCTTGATATCCACAAAGAATTGATAAACTAAGAAAAGCTTAGACTCATCCCTGCCTCTTAATTGCTTCTCTTTGTGGATTTTACCTACGGTAAACAACCTTTGTATTAGCTCCCAAAACTGTGTGAGATATATAAATGCCTTTTAACAGAATTGGTTTTGAATGACAATTTCAACATTTTCAGTAATCACTTTTACTGACTATTTTACTTCAAAATCTGTTAAAATCTGTTGGTTTATTGCAATCATTTTTCTCTTGAGAGGAGGAGCTAAAACACTGGTTTGTAATTGATTCTACTATTACTGCTAGGAATATTGTTTTGACAACATTAGCCTGACTACAAATTTTAGTGGATGATCTCTGCCATGCCTTCCAGTTGCCATATGACTAAGGCAAAAGTAGCATATTAATATATGCCTCCACCAAAGATGTCTTATGAGGTATAATTTTATTAGTTTGTTTAAAAATAGAACTAGTTTAAAAAATCAGAATGCTCATCCCATAAAAAGTCCAGTATCTCAATGTATATTTTAACCCAGTGGTTATGACAACAAATTACAAATACATAAACATTTTACAAAAACAGACAATTTGACAAATTCTAGATGCTTGTAAACCAATGTGCTTTCCACTGAGAATGGAGCAAAAAATCTTTGGAAGGAATGAGCTTTAGAGCTGGGGAGAATATGTTCTCTTCATCTTGACAAGAAATCTAAAAATAGAAATTCCTCCAGATTATTACTTCACTTAAAAAACTTTTTTTGACCCATCACTTAATTAAAAACTTTCCCATCTAGTATGAAAAATGCAATTCTGTGTGTTCTAAATACCTAATAATAGGGGAAAGTCTCTGTAAAACCCAGGCAAATCACTTGATTGTGTATAGATTAACATATCTGGCTCAGTCATAATGGTAGAAATATGGAAACCCAGAGGGAATTGTTCTGCTGTTATTAGGACTTGCTATAAATAAAATATGAAGCATATATTCCAAGAACAAATCTCCATTAGGATTACAAAGAGGTACCTAAATGAAGAGAGAATTCTCTTGCTTACAGAGCATAATGAAACAAAAAATCATTGTAAACAAAAAAATTACTAATAGAACTTTTTTTCTGAACATATTTATGAATTTTATAATGGAATATTGTTTTCACTCTTGAAAGACTCCACCCAGTCAATGCCTCAGACAGTATCGACATTAATTTACCCCAATATGTTTTCAATTGGGATCGTAATACCTAAGGCAAGCACAAATGGATCCTAGGTGGAGAATGGATTGAGAGCAGTCCTGAGGAGAAGGTCTTGTGGGTGATGGTTGACAATAAGCTGGACATGAGCCAGCAGTGTGCACTCACAGTCCAAAAAGCAAATCACACCCTGGGCTGCATCCAAAGCAGCATGATGCATCCAGCAGGGAGAGGGAGGGGATTCTGCCCCTCTGCTTCCCTCTGGTGAGATCCCACCTGGAGCACTGCATCCAGCTCTGATGTCCCCTTGCACAGGCAATGGATGGTCCTGCTGGAGTGAGTCTAGAGGAGTGCCACAGAGGATCAGAGGTCTGGAGGAGCTCTCCTGTGAAAACAGGTTAACTTATGGCTGTTCAGTCTGGAGAAGAGAAGGCTCCAGGAAAGAGCTTTGAGCAGCCTGCGGGGGCTGTTGGCAGCCCACAACAGAGCTGGAAAGTGACTTTTTACAAGAGCATGTAGTGACAGGAGAAGGGGGAACAGCTTTAACAATTAAGGCAGGTTTAGATCAGATATTGGAAGAAATTCTTCACTGTGAGGGTGGTGAAGCATTGGAAGAAGTTGCTCAGGGAAGCTGTGGATGCCTTGTCCCTGGAGGGGCTCAAGACCAGGTTGGAGGGGGCATTGTAAAATGTGGTCAAGTGAATGGTGTCCATGCCAATGGCAGAAGGCTTGTAACGAGGTGAGCTTTAAGATGCCTTTTGACCCAAACCAGTCTGAGATTCCAATACTCCATAAAGAATAAAAAAAGAATTCTTTTTCTTTTTAAATGAGGGCTAAGTGTGAGTTAAGATGACATTGAAAACCCCAATCCAGATTCTGGCAAGATTAATGGGCAGAAAAGCAAGAAAAATATGGTTTTTCAAAATATGAAAAGTCTGCTTAAAAGCTGTAGCTGAAAGTCCTTCTTAGGTTTACAGGACAAGTTTCTAACACAACATACTGAAAAAACTGCAAGAGGTAAGCAGTATGTTCATGAGTAATCAACCAGATAAAGACAGAGTAAATGCTATTCAAACAAAAAGGAAAATTAATTTTTTAAAACTAAAGAATGGTATTTTTATATATGGCAATATTTATGTTTCTATTTATTATATTGTAGTAGTAGTCATGTAAAACAAATAAAAATTAAAATTTTTGTAACAAATTCTTAGCTATTCCTCAATAACAATAGCAAAATCAAAATCTCATTAGTAAAACTTTCTAAAAGAACCCTGAAACAAAACAGATTTCCCACAAGTTTCAGCTTTTTTTACTGACTGACCTGTTATGCCTCAGCCCTAAAATATTGTGCCTTATCAAATTAGAGACCTAGTTATGTCCAGGACAAATCAGGTATGTCTGTACAGAAAACAGCTTGAACAAGAGCAGTTGCTTCGATAAATTCTTGCTCTCAGTAGCAGCAAAATCCCCAAGGATCTCCAGCTCTCCAACATCCTTTCCCTTCACTGAGCAACTTCAGAGCAGCAAACATTTCCTTCTCATTCGATGAAGCATGAGAAAGTGTTGAGTTTCCTTTTTTTTTCCCTAGTCCAAAATTTCTTATTTAAATAACTTTTTGCTTCCTAGCCTAGCCTGGGGTCAGATTATGTATCCATTTACCCTCTAAACCAGTTTTTATCTGCCAGTTATTTGCTTGCCACTTTTCCCTCATCATAACCTCATCTCCACAGCTTCTTTTATCACCTGGAAATTGGATACAGCAGGACTTAAAGTACTCTCATTCACTTGACAGCAGAAATCAACACAGTTTTCTTCACAGAAGTGTCCTTTCTTTAATAACACCTCAAAATCCCCTACAAAGAGAGAAAACAGAGATGAGAAGATCTTAGATGAAGGATTCCATGAGTGATACAAGAGCTGTCTATCTTTCCATTCTGTTCATGGCACAGCACTGGGAGACATTCATCATAATGGGTTTGTTGAACAATAATAATTGCTGATAGTAATCAAAGTAAGCAAGATACTGCATAGGCTCAGTCAAAATGTTCCTATCATTAAAATTAGAAAGAAATAGTGCTAGTTTACTTCTTACATATATATTAAAAATGCAAGAAAGTCTACAAAGAGGCAACGACTGCCATATTACACTAGTTTTTTTATGATTTCAGAGTTTCATTATTCTAGAATGTTCAATGAAGACTTTGCTACTCAATTCTTATTCTGTTTAAAATACTACTTTTGTCTTTTTCTTTAAAGGAAAAAAAAGTGAGATCAAGCTCATTTTTATTTAATTGTTCAAGTTCTCTAAAATTCTTGGATGTTTTTATTTAAGTGAAAAATCTATCAGTGAAGTTATGCTTTCTTGTGTGTTTCAGTTGTTTTGGGAATAAGCTATTCTTGGATACTAAGCTATTACTGTAATATCCATCACAGTTTTCAATATGACAAAGTTACAAAATACTGGCCAACAGGAAGGACTTCTCACTTTTTAGCCTTCAATTCTGAGAGATAATGTCCAAAAGGATTTCACAGATATGTCTCATATTTGCCCTGAGGCATCAGTTCATATTTCAAAAATTATCTACTTTAGAAAATTCAGTTATCCCACTGTTCTGGTGCAGAATGTAGAGAAGAATATTTTTTAAAAAAATCAATTTTGGGATAATTTCCCCTTTTAAGACAATGCTCATGAAAGAGCATTATAAATGTACAAAAATAAAATGTTTACTTGCACACACGTACATATATAGTTGCACATACACACACATGCATCTGAAGTCCTGTTGAAGACTGAAGTTTATAGACCATGTCTTCTCCTTAATTATGATCTATCATGAAAATATTTTCATTCTGTCTGTCCCATTTCATTGCCATACAGGCACCTCACTGCATCAACAGCAGCAGAAAAAGCGTGAGATCATTTCAGTGCCCATTATTTCTCGGCAGTTTTAGCTGTGGGGAGCAACAAGAACAAATTTGCTCCCATTGAAAAGAAGCCACATATCTGTAGATAACTTGTCTCACTGATGGTTATTAGAGGACATAAAAAATACAGTAAATATGACTGAATTAAACTACAGAGAGCCCTGGGGAAACTGGGTACAGGTTCACCCCTTGTGGCATCTTAGCTCCATCCATTCATGCCCATACATGATACAGGTCACACATACCTCAGTTATTTCAGCATATTTTGGTAGATAGCATCATTTTCAGTCAGACTTGGAGCCAAAAGGTCTTCTCTGTTTAAAGGAATGCTATCCAAGCACTGTTACAGAATAACATTAACCAAATAACACACACCAACAATAAGAGGTAAAAAACTACTCTTAGTAGTTAGTGTTAGAAATAAAACTGGTTTTCAGCTGCCTAAGATGCATATAGGAATATACCTGTGAAGACTTCCACCCTAAACATAGAAAAGGTATCTCCCTTAAAAAATAATATTGGTAATATTCTGTCTGTTCTATACATGTGTTGACCTCTATGCCTCCTATGAGGAGAAGAAAGAATAAAACAGAAAACAGAAATATATAAGAAATGACTAGCAACAACTTCTTACCTTCTTACTTCAGAATACTTGTTGACTGATAAAACTACCTGGTATTGGAAGAGGGAATAATTATTATTCTTTTATACTGAAAGTAATTACTGTATTTTCTTTTAAAGGGTCTGAGATCAGTGGTTATCCAGCTAAGCACATTTATTAACTAATCTGCTGAAGTGATTTCCTCTCCAAGCAGCAGCAGGGTCCAGCTAAAAAAGGGCTGACAGAACAAATTATTGCCTGACTGACAATATTCACCAGAACAGTCACTCTTCTTACACTTTCTCCTGTTTTATTTGAGAATATTTTCTTAAAACTGTGGTTTAGTTGGAGGTTTAGTTTTTGTCACCCATCTACCAGCTTGATCACAATGTCAGGGACAGATCCAGCCATGTCCCTGCAAAAGGGAGCAGTGGCACAGAGAGGCAGCTGCAATCAAGTCAGGTGACACAAACCAGCAGCGCTAATTGGAGGGGCTGTGACTGCCTTATCCACCCCAAATAAATCCACCCCTGGGTAATCCTTTATTTTATGCCCAGCAGACAGGTTCCTGTGCAATAACTTTTAAAAGAACTTCGGGAGTGTGAGGTAGATTTAAGGATATTGTTTTGCTGGTTTTATTATCATCAAACACTTGCTTTCCTGACCCCACTGGCTTTAGGAAGGACTTTTTATTGTGTAAGGTTTTACTCTAAGTTTAGGTGGTAGAAACTGATCCAAAAGGATTTAAACAAACTTTTAGGTTTTCTTATTATTTGAGTCATGTTTTTACTGCTTTCCCTTTTAACACTGGGTTTGAATTCAAGTATCATTTCCAAAGAAACATCTATGATAATCTGTGGTGAGCTGATTAATAGCACTTACGCAAATTTCAATGACCACAAAGTTGTGAATGTGTCTGTGTGAGTGATCTACTTCTTATAAAGTAAATGAGTCTTCTTTCACGTATTTAATAATACTCAGAATTCCCTTCTCCTCCCCTTCCTCTCTGCATTCACTCTGAAGTCCTCTCTTTCTCTCATTTATTGTTGTTGTGGCAAAGTTATGTTTTTCTATACTATTTCCACTCGCCCACAGTTAATCATTTATGGTCTTTTCCACTGCAAACATGCAGAAAACACGTAAAAAGGAAGTCTGTTATCACACAATCAGCAACTCCGATTACAGCTTGATCAGAACTGACATCACTGTGGTTTCATTAGCGATATTAGATAAGTGCAAACTATTTTCAATCTCCTTTTTTTTGTCTTTTGCAATGTCAAAGGAGACACTCACCCTGCCCCAACTGGTTCTGTTTGACAGTGACAGGACTCCATAAAGGATTCCTTTCACTTACCATCTCAAGACCATTTTACGTGCCAAACAAATCAAATCTACACATCTCTCACCGTCTTTATCAACCTGCCCAGGCAAACTGTTGGAAGCATTACAACCTTTGACTTGTTGACTTATTTTTCTCTCTTTACAGCCTAAAGCAACTCTTAAAATGTAGAGGATGTACGTGCAAACAAATAAGTTTTGCAATATAAGTACTGGGGTAGAGAAATTCACCCACTGACAAGATCTGATGATGAAGATAATCTTCTCCCCCTGTGTTTCATGTTACATAGTCTACCTAAGTTTGGCAGATATACTTAAACAAATTTTTACAGTAAAAATAAAATAAGTACTCATCCCAGGAGATTTTTATTTTATTCTTAATATTTTTCTTTTTTTACTTCTATAGTAACAAAAAATTAATGAGAAAAAGTGGTCTCAAGTGGGGAATCCCAGCTCCCTTAGAAAAATAGCTTTTTCCTAGGAAAAAAACAGTGTTATTAATTTTACAATATCTATTTTTAATTATAAAACACTGTTACAAAAACTTCTTCAACACTCTTAAAAAGAAATGGGACAGACCCTGGCTGCAAATATGATTCTTCAAATTTGTTTTTCTGTATGAATTTTTTTCTGCTGTTGGCTTTTGTGAAGAGCAACACCATTCTGAGTTACAGCAAGAGCCTTTTTTCCTTAGATGTTTCCCACTAGACTGAATAAGGAATGTACTTTCACAGACTCACAAGAAACAAGGCATTCTTTTTGAGGAGCCTGAGAAAACCCAGAGATCCTGGCAAAGGGAGATGAAACTCTATGATCTGCTTAGAGCAAGGCCTGGGGAAAGTTTTTTAGGGTTTATGGGTACTTAAGAGTACACCTACAGGCTATAGGTGTACTCTTGTTTGGACAGTGAATGTAACCATTCAGGATCTGATGGCTAAATTAAGATATTGTTTGCTGTGACATGGGAAGTTCAATCAGGAGATTAAAGATTCTATGCCTTGACTGGTTTCTCATCTCTCTCCTTGGGTAGTTTCTACTGTCCCTGTCAGAGAGAGCCTAAGGCATTAGATGGAGCAGGTATAAACTACTGTGGTAGCTATTCTGGGCTTGGTCCACTTGAACTCCAAAGTACAGCATCACGAGGAAGGATATTTGTAGCATTGCAAGATCACACCCTGAAGTCATACTTTAGAGACTCAGAAGACTAATGGATGTTCTTGTACCAAACTGGCTGGGAAGTTGAGTGGGATCCCATGACAGGTCCAATTTAAATATGCAAGTGGTCATGCACTAGGCAGTCAGCCTCATCTGTGCTACTTATATCAGTAATAATTAAACTGTTAAGTGAAGAGACTTTGGAAAGGAAGACTGGATGTAAAGTAGCATTAAGTTTTCATCGTATTATTTGGCATAATATTCACAGTGAAATGTATATTTTAAATCTTTCATAGAATCTGTATTCATTCTATAAAGAAGAGAGGGATGGAAAGTTCCTTCTTTCCATAAAAGGAAGGAAAGGAATTTAGAGAAGATGAAACATTGATTTTGGCTAAATATAGAATGTAGTCAAATATGGAAATTATTTAGAGATAGACAAATATTCAGTCTGGCTAGGTAACTGTATGCAGAAAAGCAGCCTTCCTCCACATCAGCTCTAAATCAAAACAACAAAACACAGTCCAGTTTCTCCTGCCTCGACAAGGAGAAAGGACATCTGGAGGTTTCCCATGGGAATATTCTTTTCTTCAAAATGAGAGACTTGAAATACCAGGAAAAGAAGTATAGAATTCAAATGGCAGAGTGAAATCTACTAAAGGCAAACACTGCAGTCCCAAAAAAAGCACTGGTCAAAGTCAAGACAGCAATACCAAGACCTCTGCATGAGGTGAAATGAGCACACTTCTGTACTCCCATTAACTTTAAAATCCCAGCTGGATATAACACCTGTGCAGACACTGCCTCTCTTCCTTACTCATATCTTTCCATAATCACCTCCTTTCATTTACCTATAACCTTCTATTCTCATCCAGACACACCTATTCTTTGATCTTCATTCAGGTCTTTCCCCCACTCACATACACTTCTCATTAGCAGAGAGAAGATGCATCTGACAAGGAGAAGGGTTTCTGTCTGCAAGGGGAGTTCAGCTGTGTGAAGGAAGGGGCTGGGTCTTTGGAAGAGGAGATTAAAATTTTTTTAACAATACAGTAGCTTTGGGAAACAGATACATGTCTGAGTGGGGGAGGAGGTGGGAACAGTTAAGTGGGGAGAGCTACAAAGATATTTTCATACAGGTAAAGATAAACACAGTAAAACTATTGAAGTCTAATTTTGGAAAAACTTCTTAGAAGCCATTCCCGGCTAATTATTCTCCAGTAATAAATGAATAGAATAGTAAATGTTATTAGAATAATTTACTATTCATCAAGAATAAAAAATGAATAGAATAATTCATTATTCCCACATCCTTGTTCTTTGCAAGCTCTGGCAAGCTAACTAGGGCACTAGGAGGAGTGTCTCAGGAAGAACAGGGAAACAATGAACTCAGAACTTGGAAAAGAGGCTTTACTTTTAGGTGAAAAGTTCACATATCTATCAGCATTTTGTAATTGCACTACTGAGATGAACTATTACATTTGAGCCATATTCATCTTGCCATACTGTGTAAAACCAACTTAGCTAGTTATTGCATAGAGAGCCAAAATTATAGAATAGGACTCTGATCTTTTCATACAGACACAATTTTTTCAGTGATTATTTTCTTGTTATACTTTTGTTGGCACAAACAGGATAAGCAAACTGATATGGCATTTGTACAGGTAAAAGAACTTATAATTAAGATTGCCTACATCCAATTCTCTTGCCCCTTTTCTTGGTTCCCTGTATTTTATATAGATATATGATGTATATATTTTTTTTATTTTCATATGTGTATAACACACAAAAATACTTTCTTCCATCAAATAATGCATAAATCCTTTCTTCTCTCGCAGGCTCCCCAGACAGCTTTCTCTGCATCACAGGCCCAGTTATGTCCATAGACCCACCAGGTGCCATTTCCCAGAGCTCCATTTGCTTTATGCTCCATTTGCTAAGCATGCTACTCTCCACCAGCAGCCAAAGGTCACAATATATCACATCAACTGAATTTGTCTAGGACATCTATGTGTATTATACAGATTCACAACAATAATGTTTCTTGGTCTTTCTGTTTAGAAATAATTTAATGTTAAGAGTCATGAAGGCACTCTTATTAAGGCAAATATTCTGTTTTTTACAGGTTGTAAGTCTTTTGCATCAGCAGACACTGCTTCTGTCAGACTCAGTTCATTTGATAACATCTAGGTTTCTAGAGTTTCTCAGCAAGTGAAACTAAATCCATTCATAAACAGCTTAGCCCAGAAACATACAGTGAAAGATTTTTTTCTGATGTGGGAATACTTCTTTCTTACTAAGTTAATATTGTGCGTTAGAGAAGGGTAAAACAATAAAGTGAGTGTTGATCAGCTTAGGGTAGGGCACTAAGTATCCTTATAAACTTGGGCAAGTAATCTTTCTATGACTCAGCTTCTAAGATGTAAAATGGAAAAAAATCTTTATCTTACTGCATATCTTCCTTTTTTGCTGTTGGTTTAAACTCCTAGTTCACTGAGTTCAAGGCTATCTCTTAACACTCATCTTGTAAATGGACAGTTTTGAAAGATTTCTGCAGTCAGCACAGCTTACCTCTGTTCTGGGATGTGTCTGTGCTTTGCAATCTGTTTTACATAGCAGGTAAGCATTAGCTTTGCTCCATTCTCAGAGCTCACTAGACTATGGGAAGAGATAATAGGCAAGCCTAAGATAATTCATATGCATGAACAATTTTAAAAGATGATTAAATTTTATTTAATTGATCATTTAAAAAAAAAGGAGAGGTTGGGACTCAGAGATCAAGCTTACATCATAATTCTGGGGTAACCATACTTGTTGGGTGATATTGCAGTGTTCTGCCTTTTGCTGTGTGTCTATTTTCATAACTCTACAGCAATTTTAAATTCAGGGAAAGCTGTCATGTCCTCACTCTAAATTTAATATATAATAGTGATTCAAGGAAAATCTTTAAAATGGGGCATAAAGCAAAAATTTTGGACAGTCCTGGCCAAACCAGGAATCTGATAATTGCAACTGAAAAAGGAGAGACAGCAGAACGATGTGAAGAAGAGGCTCAAGAGAATTTCTAAAGCAGTACTTCAAATGCATGTGAGAGGAAACAATGTTTTTCCAGTGATTAGGAGATGAGAACATAGTCAAATACTTTTGGTAGCTATAACTAAGGGTTGTTTCTTATGAATGTTACTCAAAAATTCTAAAATCTGTAGAGATGCTCATGAAGTTTCCTAACAGAAGAGCTCAGTTTGTCCCAGCTATAAAAATTATGTCTTTTGAGAGTAGCATGTTATTTTTTATTTGGTTTTTCAAAGAAACCTGCATAGCTAAATTGCAGAATTTTTCCAATTTTGAGAAATATTCCTATTCTAGACAAGGACAAAAAAGTTTGTTTATTAACATTTTCATGTTGACCTAAGACACAAAAGTCATTTCATATTAGTCAAGATACTGTGCTTAACAAAAAAAGAAAAGAAAAGAAAAGAAAAGAAAAGAAAAGAAAAGAAAAGAAAAGAAAAGAAAAGAAAAGAAAAGAAAAGAAAAGAAAAGAAAAGAAAAGAAAAGAAAAGAAAAGAAAAGAAAAGAAAAGGAGTTAACATAGAAGTTGCTCTAAATTAAAGTACCTTTTTACTCTGAAATGTAATTTCTACCTCAGTAATAACTTTGTGTTTTTAAAATTTAAACATTTTTTGAAAATTTCTAATCAGCAAAGTGTCTAAGCAGAATATTCTGTAGTTTGAGAATTGTCACATTTTGATAAAAACAAAGTTGGGAAAAAAATTGAACTGTTTAGCTCATTTCTCTTATCTTTCTGCACCTTCTGACCTACACTTTTTATTCTCTGTTTCACCAAATTTTCTTTTTAATATTACAGTTTAAATGTAAACCTATAATCTAGTAGATATTATCCCTAATTTTGTCACTACAGGGATATAAATTTCATGATACTTTCTCTTAGAGGGCAGAGAGGATCAGGAAAAGCTTCTTTTAGAATCACTGCTAGTCTTGCCTAACAGTTTTTATTACTCACCTAAATACTTGAAAATAGTAGGGAATATAAAATAATGCCAAAAACTAAGGAACATCTCATGAATTTAAGTTGATTTAGATCAATGTTCTCTCAGCTAAAGAACTCCTGATATGAATTTACTAATTAACCAACATGGAAAGTATGAGAAAATGAAAGTCTCTCACACTGTCCCTGGGGGAAGATGATCGACAAAAAGAGGCAAAGTATGAAGTGTGCCATAGGTGTGGTATGCTTGCAGGTGCACTTCATACATTCATAACACCTGGGAAGGCAATTCCCATAACTTTCTTTTTGGAATGATTCTCAATGTATTTGTCGTTAAAAGTACCCACAAACCTTGTGGGAGAGAGTGGGAAATTCGAGCTTTGACAGCTGATGGTCAGTCACTACAAACTGAGTATGTTGCACATTGCTCAGTGAATATCTAAAGTCTGAATTCAAAAACTGAGGCTTGGGGTTGACTCCTGTTCTTGTTAATTCAAGTTCCAGTAAATTAAAAAAAAAAAAAAGACACTTCTTACTCTTTTATGCTTTTGGTTCTGATCATGCAGGGATGAAGTGCACAGTATTTTGTTGTCATTTAAGAAACACATGCCATTTCTACTTTTCTTTCTTCTCCTTTTTTATTTTAATGGAGATATACTTTGCAGTCCTCAAATCTGCAAGGAGTAAAAAAATAAGCACTGCACCAACTTGTTTATCACAGTTATCAGTGCACTTGTTTGTGTGAGATTTCCTGTGTTAACAGAAGCGAAACATACCATAATGGGTGACAAATATATGTTTTGAGATTTGTGCAACTGGGATTACTACTTATATTTTGTGCAACTTAAGTTACTATGCACTTGGAAATAAAACACTGAGGAATCCATATCTAAAGTGAAACAATGTGCCTGTCTATATAGCCAACTTTTCACCACAACTAAATTTAATTGAGCACAAAAGCAACACATTTAGACACCTGCAACTGTGGGATAAAAATCCATTAGCTTTGAGAAGAGGTAAAAGATATTCTTCAATAACTTCAGAGGAAAATGTCTTAAACTTGTAGTTTAACAGCACAACAACAAAATAGGTAAACTATCTTCAGGAACTATTTTAATCTGTTGTTTGGGAGTCAAGCAGTCTTTTTTCTTCTCTAATATCTCTGTATACTTACCAACAAATCCAGCATATTTCCCAAACACATACAACATTCTCCCAACTAAGTTGTTTCAATAAATATATCATTTTTAAAATGGCATGGTTTATTGATTTTTAAGTGATTGGAAACATTTTTCAAGTAAATATTTTCTAAAAGTGCTCATGTTTAATAATTTTTATGAGAAGAAATTTCCCATCTCACCTGTATTGCTTTCAGTGCATAGCAGAAGGACACTTTCCACTTGAAAGTCACCTTGATCTGAATGCCAGCAGCCTTCTGTCCCATACGTCACATATTATTTAACAGTGCCTCCACAATATTTTGCCACTTAGCTTTTTGCTTCCATTACCAAATTCCCTTATGATTACTTCCTTTTAGGTTTAGCTGGGCTTGTTGATCTACCACACACAGAAAAGACTTTCTTAATACAGGCTGAAAAACTGCTGTTAGTCACCTGCATATGGCCACCTAAGGATTTTATCCTCAAGAGAGAATTTGGGAGTAAAGTATCCTTCTTACCTGACTACTTCTAACCAAAAACTTCCTAAGTTAAATCAGTCACAACAAAGTCAAAAGTCATTGTAGATTTCTTCGCTAATCCTCTGTGAAATAAATAAATAAAATTTTCTCAGACTCGAAAAATACCTTAAGCCAGATTTTCTATTTTAGACATGAATGCCTCATACATTCTTGCAAATGTATGATATATGCATGCAAATCAGATCTTTACATCTGCCTACTTCAGGGTGTAGATATTTCTCTATATATGTGCATATAAGCAAATATCTCTGACTAACATTGAAAAACAAGTAAATTAAAAATATATCTATGTCCTTACATCTGAAATGAATAGTTTTATACACGTTATCACCTGTCTACTGGACAAAATTAAAAAATTGGTTTGTCAATTTTAACCTAGGACTGAGGATTTATTTGAGGAAATTCCTATGTCTGGGTGTGTTGTTGGGGCTCTAGACCACATGAGCAAAGGGGAATCTTGACTGCCTTGTCCAAGAGAGAATTCAGATCTGTGGTACCAGACTAAAATCCAACAGCACCAAACAGCAAATAAAAGCAGACTTGTTCTGATCTGTGAATTATATAAAATTCTTTTCTGGCTAGAATGATTACCTGAAAAGCCTGAGGAAATAGATGTAGCCATAATACATAGGGTCAGTCAGGTTACTCAGAAAATAGAGTTAAATATTTCATAAATATTTGCGTTTTCAGACTTTTTCATAATGAAAATTCTCAGAAAAACTATATCCGGAAATGGGAATAGAAAAATCATCTGTACATGACAGGTGAGTGGACAAGTGCACACAAAGCTATGGAATCAGTCTTTCATTTTCTCCAATAATTGCTTATACTAATTATATCACTGCTAATACCAAGTAAATCACTGCCCAGCAAAAACCTTGTTGTAAGGTATTTTCAGAAGACAGTTCTGTTTCCTTTAAGATTTTCACTGCCAGTCAAAACATTACCAAAAGGGACTAAGTTCTCCCATCAAATTTGTGAGAAAAAGAAGACTCTCTTTTCCCTCTATAAAATGCAATCTGAACAGTGGAATTTGCAAATATTATTTCTGGAGAACTCAGTAGCCTTTCATGCCAGATAGTCTTGTCCTATTGCTGTCTGCTTTTTCTCTTGTTAGTAGTCCCTTAGCTCAGAAGAAATGACATTGAAAAGGTAATAGAAATTAAAATCAATTTTCAAAACATTTGAATAGTAAAAATGGCATTTGAACAGCAATACAAATAGAAAAATGCTTCTGAGATCTATCTAATTGTGGTAAAGGCTTTTTAATGAGAAATGGTATGTCTCTGTGCTGTTTCATAATTCACTGTGCCATTCTCAGTGCCTCTATAGTTTAAATACAATAAAATTTTAGTAGGATTTTGAATACTCCCCAAGTTAACAGGTAAGTCAATTTAATGCCATAAAAATAGATGTAACTCCAGAGATTTTAAATAGTTTAATCAGGTGTAACCATTTCTTCTAAAGTTCTGTGATATTTTCTATCATGCTAAAAAGCACTGCAGCATAGCCAAGTGTGTGGCTACAGGCACCTGCGATGACTGATTGCATTTCACGTGCCTATTGCTGAGCAGTGAAGTCATTCTGCACAAGCCAACACAGGTTTGGAAAAGTCTGCAGAACCTCTGCACTAGCAAAAAAACTGCTCAGGTTTGGCTTTTGTGATTGCACTACAGCAAACCCACGTACTTTCAATGGGAAAGGGAAGAGACTTTCTGGTTTTAGGTGACTTCTAGGCAAAAATACCACTCTCATGTGTACAGCTGAAAGTTTGTCATTGATTTAATATGAGTACCCACAAAAAAAACATACTTGTTAATGCTTTGATTTGGAGAGGAAAACCTTGATCTGTTTGCCCTGCCTACCTGTGATGGAACTACCACAAGCCCCTTTATCAGCCCCTTTATCAGCCCCTTTATCAGCTACCTGCCTGTGCTGATGAGCAATAGAAAAATAAGACTTTAAACCATTTTTCCATTTGCCCTGCAATATGTTTTGCAGCAGGCAGGAGTTACCACCAGCGCTGCTCCAGTCCTTAGGCCATACTCATTGTTCAAGGCTCACTAAATACAGATCTGTTTAGGGCTTTTTTTCTCTTTCAAATTTAATGACTTTCTGTTTATTTTGTATTTTATTGTGCACCCTCCTACATCCCCACCCACTATTTACCCCATGTGGTAACACAGCAGAAAAACGAGGTTTGATCTTGTCCTGGGAATTTATTTTATGTTATTACTAGCTTGCATTTATTAACTGAGTCCTGGGGGAGATATGACATTGACAATATTTGTGATTTCATTGTAAGTTTCACAATAATTAGTCCTCTTATTTTGTGGGGAAAAAAAAAGAAAAACAAAAAGGGAAAAAAATAAAAAGAGTGAGCTTGGGGATGATAACATCTCAAATTCTGGTAGGTTACTCTAAAAGAATACATGTGCAGACTTAGACAAAATCAGATATATTGCTTTTAAAAATCATTCAACTTTTGAAGCTGATCTCATTACTTAAAAGCCTGATTTGTGATTCTGAACACTTGTGTGGCAATATGGGTAGTTTAGTAGAAACTGCTTGGGGTTTATTTCCTTCCAGTGGTGATAAAATAGAGTAGAAGGATATATGCAGTAAAGTTAATCTGATTCCTTTTAGAAATCTATTTTTTTCTTTACTTTCCTTATAATTCATTGTTTCTTGTGTTCTAATAGATTTTTTTCCTTTCATTTGCAACATAAATGAAGGTAGGATGCTAAACTAATCTTTCCAGAAACCAAATCCATGAAAAAAATTTTACTTCCTGCTTTGAGTGGCTCCAACTTTCCTATTCCTATTCAAGCTTGGAAAGTTCTAGGTTTACTGGGCACTAAAGCCTCATTATCTATACTGAATTAAAGTTAGCCTTGCTTTTGAAAGGTCATTATACAAAATGGTGGATAGCCATATTTTTACTCATACTGTTACCTCTTCAGCTTCACATTTAGAGTTTTTTACCTTTACCTCAACATATTACCTTAACTATCTTTGATGAAACAATTTTCCAGCTGCTGTTTCTTTGCTTCTTTGAAAAAAAAATGGGGCTTGATTGGCATTTGTAAAGGAAGGTAGATTTCAAAAAATGTTTAAAGACTGAAAATGTCTGTTATGTAACTAAAAAAAAATCTAAAAATGGAAACAGTTTTTAGTTATTAATATGGAATTTTTAGAGCATGAAACAAATGGATCCTATCATGCATGAATCAGTATGAACTACTGAACATACCTTTTTATTCATTGCTGCATAAATATCCTGTGACTGATTATGATTTGTAGTGAATTAAGGAAAAAATATCAAAAGTCTATAGAAATAGAAAATACCCTGACCTACTGGTAAGTCTTGTTTGTATTGTCATGACATTCCCTGTTAGTAATAAGATGAGAGGAGCGGACACTGACAATGATTTATTAGTACTGTGGCTTGGTGAAAAACTAAAAGTTTGACAGAACACCTAGAAAATACCATTTATCTTTTCGAAAAGGTCTACCCGTGTCTGTTTGGATACTATTTACACACAACCATATTTGTAAGTTTTGTCCTGATAGCTGAAGTGATGGGAAAGTAAATAAAATAGACCTATAAAGACAAGCCCAACACACTCCATATCAGCTGCACAGAGCATCAGTGCAACACATCCACTGAGTATATCCATGGGACCTGCCTACATGCTCTGTCAACTTTCTCTTGAGAGTCGAGATCAGCCTTAGACATGAGCTAAAGGAAAGTGCCCGAGGGTGAAGGGACCTTGTCTGTATCTCTGCTGCTTGACCCAGGCACAGGTTGCTTCAGACATGCTGATTATTCAATAAGCCTCTCTAGCACCCCTGAGAAATCTCAGGTAGCCCTTGAGTTGTGCCCCACTTGTGAAGCCCTCAGGCTGTTTGCCCTAAGTAATTGTCTGCCTCTCACCATTAGCTACCAGCTCTTCTGTTTATCAGGCATATGTGGGAAGGAAGGAGAGAACATGAATCCAGACCCCCAGGCTATTACCCTTCACCAGTCTCCAAAGAACTGTCTATACCTGTATCTGGCAGCATGCAATAAAACAGCAGAACAAGTACCTGCCCCACAAGCTTAGCCTGCCTGAATCCCTCACTGAACACAATGGCCTTTCCCACTGGAGAGGGGACAACCAACATATCCCACAGTCACCCTCCATCACTCCCTGCCTGAGAATTGTCTGGAAGAAAGTTTTGCAACTTGGTCTTTGAACTGCAAAGCCCACCAGACTCCTCAAGGGAGAGATAGAAAACCCTCATGGAGCTTTTTTGAGGAAAAAAAAGTGTGAATTTGTGGCAAGCTACCTGCAAGAGCACCAAGTCAGAAGATAAGCTGCTGGTTGTATAAAATTGTGTCAGCATGGCCACTGAGATTTAAAAGAGGCAGGATTAGGAAAGTGGGTTGGATGATGCAACACAAGGTTATATCAATTTCAATTTCAGTTTCTCAACTATCAATAACTGCTCTTCTCTCTCAGCACATCCCTTTGGATTCAGGTGGGCCTCTTACCACTTCAGAAGCAATGCACCTGAGCACACCTCCCCTGGGTTTTGGGAAAAGCTGGATGCTAAGCCCAGGCTGACCACCCACACCAGGGGCTTGTGGCTGGCCACCAGAAAGGGGGAAAATGTCTGCCAGCCCAGCTGGGCCTGCTGCTGGGATACACTATCAGCTGATGCAGAAGCCTGAGAGGGAAGGTGGAACGGGGCCATCCAGCAGCAGGGCAGGGGGCAGGCAAGGGTGAGGAGGGTGAGGAGAGCCCACCCCCCTCAGGGCCAGAGGACAGGGATCTGTCTGCATGGCTGCCCCTTCTTGCCTCCGGCTGTGTTCAGTCACACGCATAGGCTGTCCCCATGAACCACCAGGAGAGCTCCCTGGCAGTGGGTGTGCAGGCCATTCTGCCCTGCACATGGGGTGGCAATACCAATAGCTGCATAAATTTCCAATGTAAGCATTTTTATGAGGCATTTTTGTGAGCATTTTATGCTTTCTGGGCTGTGAAGTAACCGACCCTGCTCTGTGGGGCAGGGGACAGCATCCTCAGGCAGGGAAAGAGAGGAGAGTGCTTCTCCAAAGCACCTCAGCCACATTGCACTGAAAATGTCCCTCAGAACCATGGAAGACTGAGGGGAAGGACACCCAGGACCAAGGGCAGCAGGGCAGCCATGCAGCTTGTCATCAATGGGCTGACTGTGGATTAATCTACACAATACAGAGGTAACCACAGAATTGAAGGCATTAAACAAGAAGTGTGGAGGCGTTCATTTTTTTGTGAGTATGCACCGACATTGTGAGAAAATATTTTCTCTTTCAATGATGGGTAAAAAAGCAACATAGCAGGTACCATTGAACTGTATACAAAGTTTCCTTATTCTTTTACTCACTGACAACTTTACATATGCAACATAATATGGTGTATGTGCTTGCAAAACATATATTTACATCATTAGTCATTCACAGAATAATGAATTAATTAACATCAGAATATTTCTGATATCAAGATGAAGCAGTCCTGTTTGTGCTTTATGTTTAAAGGGAAATGCATAGGTCAGAAATTATATTAGTCTCTTAGTTTCACACATAGATTAAAATTTCAATACTTTGTGGCAAAATCTCACTACCTCAAAAGAAAGGGATAGAACTCCCCCTTAACTAGTCTCATTTTTCCTTTGCTGTTTTTTGATGAGTATCCTACTGTTATCTACAGAGCACCCAGCACCACCACCAAAATTCAGACCTTGGACTTTCTATTGCGATTCCTCTGTTAAAAAATATAGAACTGGAAGTGGAAGAGGAAAAAAATATGAAGAGCAGCAAAGAGGAGCTTTCCACTGGTAGTTCCATGAAACAGTCCCATGAAAAATTATGCCAGGCTTGAAAATATATGTCAACACTTTTCTACCACTGAGAGTGAAAGGAAGCACCATCATCTATGAATTTCTACAGTAAGAAAAGTGTGGCACATATAGAACTCCACAGTGCTCCATGCAAATATTCCTATGTAGTCAACCACCCTAGCTGTGACACTGTGCCACTGTTTTGGGGTTTTTTTTTTTCAAACTTTCTGTAGAGAAGTTTCTTTAGTGCAGCAAATTAACAGTAGCCATCAATTCTTCTGCTCAGGCTGAACTCTTGGAAATTAGTAACTTGGGAAAAATAAAACCCCACCAAACAAAGAAATCTGGTGGTATACTTTAAAAAATGTAGTAGAACTTTTCTGCAAATCAAAGAAGTGCAATTGCAATTGCTAATGAAACCCTAAAAGGAAGGCTTTTAGAGTGATAGGCAGAGCAAGTCTAGAAAAGGAAACAGAGAGACAGGAAATGAGCATAAGTGTTGGTTTCTCTTGGCTTATGATCAGGGTATTTAAAGAAATGTTTTCTTTCATGAAAGTCAAGAGGAAGAAAAAATATGGAGACAAACTAAAGTCAGCTCAAACAAGGCTTTTAGAGCATCATTTGCTCTGAAACATATGACATGTTAGGTGTTGCTATCTTGAAATAGCTGGATGAACCCTAGACTTTTCTCTCTACCTAGTTGTTATCTCAGCTGGATATGTTTTTTGTAAGGACAACACAGACCAGTATTATATGCGTGAATGATGTGAGCCTTCATACCTGTATCTAGGTGGATTTAGAGCATTAGTATTAAGGTAAGTAGGTTGGAAAAAGTAAGCTGAGGTTTGCCTTCAAAGTGTTTCCTTAATCATATGTTTCTGAAAAAAACTATTTTATTAACTGACTTAAATAAAAACAAGATTTTAAAATCTCATTGGAAGCTAAGTGTTACAGACTTAACAAAATTGAATTACTTTAAGAGCTCATATGTGGAATTAGTTCAAAAACTTCAGGTAAGATACAATTTGCTACATCTTCTTGTTAGAAGTCCATTTTCAAATAAAACACAGATATTCTTATCCTGTATAAAAGATGATACTGCCTTATATTGCCTTTTCATTTAGATTCCATGTATTTATCTTACTTTTCAAATTCTAACCTGAATTCATGAATACTATAAAGGAAAAGATTACAGGTTTATAAATTTCCCTAAATCAGCTTTTTCACTATTCCCAAGTAGATGCATTGTATTTATCATCACTTCAAATTATTACTGCTTGTTTGTTAAGGGTATTTGTTCTCATACCTTTCTTTATCTAGATACCTAGAATTATGTACTTGGGATTTTTTTCAGAATCAAGGGATACATGCTAGATGGCTCTTTTGACTAGAGTTCAGTAATCTCCTGAAGTTCCAGGTTCTGATTTCCCTATCTTTATTCCAACAACTAATCTTGCTCTTAGTCCTGATGGTTAAAGTCATCACCTAACTTAAAGCACTTTTACGTTATTGGAGCCAAATCTAGGTGATGTACTGTCTTTAACACCAACTCCTGACCTTACAGCCCACCTTTCCTTTCCCTGCTCTGTGTATCCTGAAGAACTATTTTTGCCTAAAGATTCTGCCTTTGAGGCAGATAAAGATCCAAACAACCGCAGAAAGCTTTGTAATGAATGCCAACACCTTGAACTACACTCAGGGACTAATTAGCAGTTGATGTAGTAACAAGTCAAGAAGCTGTTAATTCACACTAAAAAAAAAAGTCAAGTTTCCTTGAGTAATTCATTGTCAACACACTCATTTAGACAGATGTTTACAACTGGCACACATACATGGTACGTATGTACACACATCTGTCAGGGGCTGGATATATACACATGCTGAAGTTTACAGGTGATACTATCTCACTAAAGTACAACAATGTACCATTTTTTGAGTAGGACTGTCCCAGGTTTAAGAAAGTAGCATGTATTTTACTGGGAAGATCTACAGGCAATGGACCCACTCACTGCTAGAATCCTGGAGGGATGACTGCTTGTATGTGGTTGAGGAACACACTTGCTCAAAGTCACAAATCCAGTCTTTATTCCCAGCAACCAAAGGGAGTCACTCTTCCCTCACATCTCTTTGGGAATAGATCCTCTCCATGAGCAGTGCATGCCAAATGATATGGAGATAATACATAACAGGATTTACTGCATTAGTATAAAAAATAGAGATTGGTCATGTGTTCTCATGACACTCCCAGTAGGTTATGTAGGTTCACTGTGCTGTAGTGTTTCACTTAAAACATTTTTCCTGGTTGTAATTTCATCTAGAGCACAGGAGTGTTTTTGATAGGTCCCAGGCACTGTAGCTGGTCTCCCCAAGTTGTTCTGCTCTGCTGCCATGCTCCCTGCTGCTTCATAGGCCCTGGGAGTTTCTGTATACAGTGCTCCAATTTCCATTCAGAAATGAATGCAGTTGCATGGCTTAGGATCAAGACAGATGGTTCCCATGGTTCTTTTTACTTCAGCTGTGCTAGCACCATTTTCAAAGTCTAGTTGAGTAACGTGGACAGAACACCAGTGAATGTCACAGTCTCCCTAAATAAATATAAACAAATTGGCACTAGCAAATATATATTCATGTAATGATGGCCTGTGCCTCAGGACACTGAAGGCTTACAAGATCACTGAAAACACATTCCTCCTCCTACATTTTTCCTTCAAGTAAATCTACTGGCATGTTGCTTCCAGATCCAGCCAGCAAAATCTGTCTAGTGCTGCAGGTAATCAGTCACAGATCAAGGATGTCAAGAGCCAATTTTCTAGAACTGTGCTGGGTTTCTCCTGGAGTGGTACTAACAGAAATCTATGTACGAGTTCCCCTCTGCATGAAGAATCACATGGAAAGCTCTCAAGAAATGTTTTGCTATTTAACAGTAGGTAGCCTGCTGCTATTTTTGCTGAGGGCAGATAAATCACCACATTTTTTTTAGCAGCAATGAGCGCAATTCTGAATACTGTTTTCCTACATCATAAAATTCAGCACAGATGTATTTATGAAAGAGTTCATATAGTTAGGGTTATACAATTATGCTGTAACCAGTGTTCCCACACAGACCTGTTGCCTTCCATCCCTTGTAGTTCAGATACATAGAGCTGATGATTTATGGTATTGCATGACTTGATTAGTCTGTACTAGTTTACTATTCATATAGATGTTCTAAAAAAGTAAAAGATCCACTTTTTTTTTTTTTTATGTGAGGAATGGAATAAAATTTCTGCTGTGGTGACATTAAAACACTAAGGCATTCTTCTTTAAACCCAGTCATCCAGAAGATCTCAATTGTCTTTTGCAACCTTGGCTCATGAAGCCTTTACTGGACACATGCACAGTGATACATAAGAACCTCTGTATCAGACCAAACACCCTATTTCTGACAAGTCTGGGTTCAGATATTCTGGAAAGCATTTAAGAACAAGACAAAACTGCCTTAGTACTTCCCCTCCCAGATCTGAAATGTCTTAATGCTAGAAAAATGTCAATGGAGACTTATTAGATACATTTGTCCAGTTGTATTCTGAATTAATAAAATATTTTAACATCCACAATTTCCTGTGCCAAGAAGCTGCACAATTTAAACATACACTATTTGAAAAAGTATCCCCTCTTGGTTTGATTTCAATCTGGTATGTGCACAGGAGTAAAGGTCTTTATACCCCAAGTGGATGTGGGATTAAATTGTCTGTTTGAAAGATTTAGGAACAGAGGGAAGATACTGAAGATAGAAGTGGAAAATAAGTATTTTTCTATTGTGATATGAATTTTCTTTTCTTTTCTTTACTCTGATACGACAAAGGAAAACCGTTTATGCATAGGATGGAACAATAAATAAATGTCTGATCCCCCTAAAGGTTTTTCTTGGCATATTATAGCCCAGCTGGAGAACTTCCTGGTACAGGATTTACATATGGCACATATGATACAATTTCAGGCATGACCATTGTACACTGGGGTCATAGAAGGAGATCGCATCTCAGCTGTAGTGTTTAGGCAAGATGACTTGTTACAAGTCTTAGAATATTGTCAGGGCCATATAGAACACACAGCTAAGCAAAGAGCTGGCCCCAGCACCCAAAAAAGTCATGTGGAATAACCTACGGGGGTTTTGACACGTACTAGTTGTTCTATGAGGAACATACAGCCCTTCACACTTTGCAGCAGGCCAGTCTAGGCCACAGCTCAGTAACTTATTTGCAAACTTTAGTATCTTGCATTAAACTGTAATAAAATTTGCAACAAATAAGCATTCAATGTGAAGAGAAAGTGTTTTAATATGTGAGGACTGAAGTTAAGTTGCCACAAATACGAAGTGTAATGTGCTTGCCACAAACACAAATTTTACAGTGGCTCTTCCAAACTAAAACTTAATTATTTTGTTTTGTTCCCATTGAGAAACTGGGCACATAGATGTTTTGTAAAAACAAGTAGGTAGGTCTGTGGCTTTTATCCTTCCTTACTAAAGAATTATTCCTGTTCTACTCCAAAAATTAAAAAATCAAAAGCAATATATGTAGAAGGGCATATTTGTCTGTATGGCTACCTGTGTACTGGGTCAATACAATATTCCTTTTGTATATGTTAGCATCATTTGTTTCCTTTGTTGATACAATGATTTTTTTATTGTTGCTGTCAGTAGCAAGGGTGATAATGGATTTGTTATTCATGGAATTATCTATCTATGACTGGGAAGCAGACCTGACTGTAGCACTCGTATTTCTATAATATATCTGTAATTATGCATTCAGGAAATTTGACAGCAAAATGTCAAAACAAAAGCAGATTTGCTCTGTTGAAGGTGCTTGAAGACAAACAGCGTTACATCAGAAGCTTGTATCTGGTTCAGACAGGCTATTTACTGCAACAAAAAAAAATAGCCTTTTGAATTACTTTCAGTGTTCCATACCTCATGTTAAAAGGTTACTGTGGTGACCTGTCACTTACTCATAGCAGCACAGGGGGCAAAGATGAACAGGAGTCACAAGAAAAGTAAGAGAAAATGATCACTTCAGAAGAATGATTTCCTGTAGCTTTGAAAAGTGAGGGTTTCCTTCAGCAGCATTTAGTAACTATGGCTGAGTACCTCTCTTACTTTACAGGCATTTCTAGCACCTGTGTGAGGCATTATTGATTTTCACACAAGGCAATGCCTGCTTGCTTGTTGGAGCTACTGTAGTGCTCGGAGGAGGTTGTACCAAGCTCCAAAAAGAAGCAGTGATAAATTCCCTCATTTTATATGAAGGGCAATATAGTCTTTTCCCTTACCCTCCAGTATCTACAGTCTGACAGCTTCATATGGTGGTGTCTATGAATCACTAAACAGGCAGTGGGAGTTAATTCTATGAAAAAAATTAGGTGGTGATACATTTCAGTCTATGGCTGAAAGGAGAATTTAATCGTCACCTGAGAGAAAGTTAAAACCAAAATAGTTCTGCTCACCAAAAGAATTTAGGCTTACTGCACTCCGTTTTTCAAAAATAGATTATTTCATTACTGTTGTTTGCAATGACTATAACAAAATTGCAATTAGCATTAACATCATGCTGAATCTTTTTGCTTAAATCTTTTACATAAGTGGTAAGAAAAACTGAAGAGGAAATCAGGGTTTCTTGCTACAGTCACAGGTGTGACTTCTGTACCTGTAGTGAAAGTTTCCAGCAGACCCATATGTAGAGAGGCATCTGAGCATTCAGCCTGGAAAATCTATGGTGGCTGTCACACAACACTCTCCCTCTTCACCTTCTTAATTCTTATTTTGCTTTTGACAGTTGGTAAGTCATCTTTTTAATGGCTCACCACAGTTTTAATGCACAACTTCAGACCAAATTGTTTGAAACCATGACTTAATTCATGGAATCTATTAAAAAATGTGTTGACAGCCTTCATTCCAGGAAGAAAATGTTAATTACTTGTATCACAGTAGCACTCAAGATTCAGGCCATATTGCCCTAGATTATAGATATGCATACTTCTTGTATCTGTTTTTTTGCTCAAAATGAAATTGACTGATGTGAAATACTGCCACACTTATTTTGCACAATACAGAGCTAGCTGTATTATTATATATATGAGGAAGGGTGACAAAGGCATGTTAAGTGAACTGCTTAAGGTTGCAAAGAGGTCTATGGCAGACCAAACAATCACTTATTCACTTTCTCTGGCACAATAAGAAAGAAACCTTTCCAGAGGAAATAATGTCCATATGATACTAAAGAAAGTATATGATGGAGAAACAGGACTTTTAATAACAAGCATTTCCTACATGACAGTTTTTATTCTGAAGCTCAATTTTGAGATATCCTTGGGTTTGGGTCTCAGAAAAAAAAGTACTCTACAATTCCACGAGACCCAAAATGCTTCCAGCTGGGCTTTTAAAATCTGGGCCACCCAGATCAGTGGCCGTTTGTGAACATTTGCTCTTACAACTGTGATTTGACCTATATAAGAGAGTAATTCAGAAAATGTCTGGAGTCTTATTTTGTTCAACAGATCTGTAACTGATATGGGCTAATGAAATATCATTCACCATAGTTCCTAGCCAGATTCACAACAACTTCTTGGTCCATCTGTTCACTGAAGACACAGCATTTTACATATCTCTTTGTACCCATATTTGTAAAGTCTGTATTTAACTTACTTAAATATATTTATGATCCTTTTTCCATCAGAAATACAGAAATGAGTGCATTCAAGAAATAGAAAATAATATAGGTTGGGTACAACAAAAACATAAACCACCCACTTTGAAAAAAAAAAAACAACCAAAAACCAAAAAAATACAGAACCCAACATGCTTGAATCTTTCCTGCATAATCTTTTCCTATTCAAAAATACATATTTATGTGAATTCAATTCAGACTTGTTCTTCTACCAATAAAGAACTTCACATAGCTAAATTGAATAGCACATGAATAACGAATAGGCTAAATATTGATCATTCAAAATATTCACTAAGTGCTTAGAAATTTTAACTACTTTAAAAGAATGACAACTTTGTCTGCTAATGACATCTTCAGCAAAAGAGAAATGAAATTAATAGGTAATAGGATTTTATGCAACTTCTCTAGATGGTTATTACTGTGCTTTTGCATACATATTTTTCTTGCAGATACTGGTTACATGTTGGAAAAGTTATTATTTTTTTAAATAAGCTGTTCACTCATTCATTAGAATTTCTGATTATCAAGTTGTGTTTCTTTGTTTATAAGGTATAGTTAAAGGCAATGGCTCTTAAAACTAATTTTTTCCCAACAATACAATTTAATGTATATGTAAATGAAGCCATAGCATTTAATAAAATGTGCCAGGTCATAAACACTGAAGATTTTCATTGGTTGAAAGGATCTTCATGAGAGAGTTAAGTTTGTCTTCATCACTGTGGCTGTTTTCTTTTATTTTCTTAACTGCCAGGAAATGAAGCCTGATTATAAAAGACTAATGGAAAAAAAAATTAAAGGAACCCACATGTCATTTATGAATTTTTAAAGATAGATATGCACAGGTAACTCTTATAAAGACTGGCTAGGTATAAACAAAAGAGTACATAAATATATTTATTTGTAATTAAAAAAATATTGAATCCCCAAAGTTGTAGTGTCTCATTAATATGCTTTTCTTTCTTTTTTGAGTAAAAAGCTGTTGGTGAAAAGGGGTTAAATACAGTTTCTAAATGAAAAAGAGTTTTATTGTGTCAAGTGTCAGGAAGTGAGTAGAGGTGCAAAGGAAAGAGAGAGCGAGAGAATAAGATCGTTAGAGCTGATACCATGAAGTGTAACATAAATTCAGAGATGACAGAGCAGGTGAGGTCTTTGAAACGCAGCCATCACAATAATGTCACCTACAGCTGAGAATCCACAGAAGAAAAAGAAAGGAGAAGGAAGAAAAAAAAAAAAACAAGGGAAAAAAAGAAAAGCATAACCACAGTCCAAATGTGATCTAAATACAGAGCAACAGACTTTACTATGTGGAGCCTACTGAAGAGATTTTTAAAAACAATTTCTAGTAAGCATCCAGTAAAATAGTAATAATATCATGCAGACCTTTCATAGGAAGTATGTAATCTCTCCTTAGCAAGTAAGTTGCTTGCAGTGTCAGATTCTGTCTTATAGAATCAAATTAGATACATAAATTGCATGAACATTTGGCCCTACACATATTGTTTCTTTGACTGTTCCTTTTATCTTGTCAGATACCACAAATTTTGATGACTTTATTTGTACTCGCTCTGAAAAATTCTCTAGTAGTGCACATAAGTGTACATATTTGCCCCAATAGAGAATGGTAACTTATGCCAGACATACTTATATTTTCATGTGAATCTTCTTCATGGCTATCCAAGGAAATGATTGTCAGGAAATTTTCCTTCTATTAGTTTCTCCTAGAGCCACAGTATTTCAACTCACTGGCAACGTGTTGCTCTTAACTCTCTGAGCTATGCTCATCCCATTGGTTTTGCCTGAGGGCAAAATCCTGCAGTTAGGATTACTCAAAGATCATAGGAAAGAGAATAGGAGTGTTTCCTCACATAAGGCTAAAAGCCCCTTGTCTGGTTTCATATGCAAGGTGGGCCAAGTTTTCAGGTGGTATAAATCAGTGTAGCTCCTGAACAGAATCAGCATGTTTCAGCCAAGGAAGTGGTGCTACATGTGCCACACTTTCATACTATAGCAGAGGTGTTTGTTACACCACGAAACAGAGTTGGTGCTACAGCAACCTTGTCAATTAAAGAGAAAAGAAACTTAAAGAAAAACTAACACTGCTAGTTAGGACTCCTTCAGTCCAAATGTTGTATCTAGTTATGATAAGAGAACATATAACAAACCATATTTCATCAAAGACCAAAATTTACAGGGCTCATACAAGATTCATTCCTGTTTACATTACATGTCAGATTCCTGGCAATTTCTTTTGCTGTGACTGTACTAGGAGCTACCTTGCATCTTATGAAATCTATTTAAGTTTCAGAAGTCAGAAGAGGACTATGAACTTTTCAAGAAAAAGATTAGAAAGGCACTAGAAGTCAGAGTGATAAACATGCACTATCTAGAATAACAGAGAGCATGACAGACTAGTAAAAAAGAGAAGCAAGGCACACTGACAAACTCAACAAGGAAAAAAAAATGCTTTGCAAATTCAAACATCTTTGTGTTACCAAGCATTCCAAAAGTAAAAGAGTTTTAAAAGTTTGCCAGAATAGGAAGCTACTTGACAAGCTTCAGTGATTTAAATGGCATTTGCTTGGATGAGAAAGTCAATATGGGACAATACTCTAATAATTAACATTTAACTTGCCAAGTGTAATTGATTATTTCAGTATCATCTTTTTCTTATACTTAGCTATAGCTTACCTATAATAGGAACAAGGACAAAAGGGTAAAAAAAAGTTTAAAAGTATATACATTTTCTAAAATACATAATTTCTACCTAACTGAAAGTTTTTTGAAAAGATATGACGAACGTAAGAATCTGTTTAATTATGCTATGAGACCAAACAGAAGTTGACTACTGCAGGAGATATTAGTATAAGGCTGCAAGCAGGTCAGTGCAGTAAGTTCTAGTTTGTTTTCATTGATGACAATAATGACAAAGTATCCTAGTTTGGAGAAGTTACCTAACAAGCCCTTTTGTCCTGAAATCTAAGCACCCTAAAGAATCACTTAGCCTTGTAACATGTTTTCAGAAAACATGAAAAAAAAAAAGCAGGTATGTGAACTGAGGATATTTTAAAGCAGCAATGTGAACTGAGGTTATTTTAGACCCTCTCTCTACACAGTACTCACCCATTATTTGCGATACAGTTCTTTTTACAGCTATCAACAGATAAACTTGACAGCTTTGAGCAGGAGAGGCTGGACTGCATGATCTGAAGAAGTCTCTTCCAACCTCAACTATCCTGTGATTCTATGATCTTTTCAAAGGAATAGCTGTCTTCTTTTTAGTATGCTCTGTTTCAAGCAAAGGTTCAGCTAGATTTAAATGGTGGTCTAAAAGTGGTCTAAACTCCACTTTTGCTCTTATATGCACTGTTTTTTCGATAGTGAGATGTCTTTGACAACATGGAATTACCTTGCAGGCTTTTTATTTCTGTAGTACTTGCACTACTGCATTTGACTTGGAAAGGGAAAATCCCAGAATAACTGGGGGTGATTCTTGGTTTTGAAATCCATGCCCTGAGCCTTTTATTTCTGTTGTTCTAAACTGTATTTCTATTGTATTCAGTTTCTACCTTCATTCTTATTTGTATCCTGCCATTTTTAGTCTCTGTGACTTCTGCAGTAAATAGCACTATTTCCATGCTGGCCAAGAGCACGTTCGATATTTGCAGGTAACTTCGCAAATTCTAGTAGAACAAAGCAAAAAAGATTCCCAGTCTTCCTTAATTGCCCAGATATGCTATGCACAGATTTAACACCAGACTGGACCTTTGCCACTGATCTTTCCTATTGCAGCTTTTTCTAATGTACAGATTTCAGATCTGGTGTATGGCAGGAGTGGGAACATTGGGTCTCTAGTGGCAAGGGACTACTTAGTGACAATAGAGCACATTAGATCAATACACAGGGGAAGCAAAAGCTTGATCCCAAATTAAAAGGATAAAAAGACAACCTGGTTTAAGAAGTTTTATTTCATAGACAGAGTGCTGGACTTTATGCAGGATATAAGACTTATCTCACAGCAAGGAGAACAACAGATGTGCCCTCAGTACCCAGGCCTCTGAGCACAACTTCCTTCTGTGGGCCTGTGTGAAAAGAGGCTCTGCAGGAGGATAATACAGCTCTTGCAGTTTCATGTTTTCTCACTAGAATTGAGCAATAATACTTATTTCCTAGTGTCCACTGAGGTCATCGCCTGCCTGCCACTCTCCATGACCTCATTTGTAGCAAATCTCAGGTACATCAGAAAGCATTCTTATGCAGCCCAGGGAGGCTCCTGGAGCAGGATGTCATGTGGACAATAGCCATTCCCAGCTATCTGCAAGCACATCTTCCTGTCTACAAAGGCACTGGATGCTGCAGTGCTGGGTACCAGTGACAAGCTTCAGCTTGACAAATGCAACATAAAGCAAGGGATATTCACAGAATTAGTTAAATATTTTCAGTAATTACAGAAATGGATAAAATAGTGAAGGATAAAGAAATAGAATCCTCTAGAGTGTTTTATAACTTGACTAAAGGTATCATGGATAGCAGGGACTTTACAGGCTGTCAGCATTAACATTAGCAGTTTTTAACCATGACCTGGGCTCTGACAAGCTGTTTCCACACTGTCAGTCTCTCTGCTTGAGCTGGCAAGTCATATATACTAAAACTGTCCAGACTTTATCTGTGCAGTTACTTAAAAAGCCTATCTGGTGCGTTTGCCTGTCCCACCAGTACAAAGAGAGCCTGGAAAAGTCTGAGTGACCTGTTAATCTGAGCAATCTTATTGGATAGTTTAAAACAAAATATCAACATGCATCATCAGGTTGGCTTGAGACTTCTCACTGCCTTTCTATTTCAGCAGATTTTTTTTTAGAAAATACCTCACTGCTCTTTAGTACAGGCATTGAGTAAAATACTATTTATTAAAGAGATAAATAAAAGGAATTTCCCCACTCAACCACTAAAATGTTAATTCAAAAAAATTAGTTGGGCAGAGTGACTATTATTTAGAGGTATGTATGTTCCTGAATTTAAATATCATCTTGCCTTTTCACTGTGCCTGTGGATTCAGTAGCCCTTTTAGAATACTAGCTCTGGGCATGCTGCTAGAAGGAGACCTGAGTGAGTTACAGCCTGGCAATCTTACCAGATTCCCAATCAGCACAGCAGACTAGACAACAGGGAGCTCAATGCTTTTCAATCTCGCTACAGCACATAATGCTTAAATACTTCCACAAATCTTGAAATCCCTCTGTTTTGCTAGTTTATACCAAAGTAAATGAATTCCTTCTTTCTTTAATCCTAAGAGATTCTACAATAAGAAATCTGCAAACTAAATGAATGTGTGAGTGTAAACCTGATGCTAAGCATGACATATATGAACTGCTATACATGAGGCACTGGAACTGGTTGCCCAGAGAAGTTGTGGATGCCCCAGCCCCAGAAATGTTCAAGGTCAGGTTGGATGTGGCTTTGAACCATGTGGTCTAATGGAAGGTGTCTATGCCCACAGTAAGGATATAACTTGATAATCTCTAAGGTCCCTTCAAGCCCAAAACATTCTATCATTCTATGATTGCTACATACATAGACTGGTTAGTAGAAAGAAAACTTTGGAGCACGGAATTTACAAGTAGAAATAATATGTAGTAAAGTCATGGTGTTCTTTAATTAAATGCTTTAAGCAGAATTTGCTTTCTAGGAGACTTTATACATGGAAAAACAATTGCTCTCTCACATAGTGACTTTACATTAAGTCTCCACTACAGAAAAGAAAATAAAAACAAACAACAAACCCCACAATGATAAATATGAAGCAGGAGATTATGGCAGGCAAAAGTTATGGAAATGTATAGTGAGGGGAATGTGTGCATTTGTATGATTCTATTGTCTCTTATAATGGATTAGAGGCCTTTATCTGGAGGTCTGGAGACCTTTATCTCCCCAAATATCCTCATAAGAAGAAAATACCAAGTAATTCTCACTGTTAATAAAGTTCTGACTGTTAGGTCAACTGCACAGCAAGTTCCTTCCTTCCTTCACAGTCTTGGTGAGCTCACTGCTATTTTGGTAGTATATATTTACGTAGGTTTTGTAGAAACAAAATATATTCTACTTTGTATACTTTCCCCATACAAGTCCTAGCCAGCCTCACAATGGAAGAGTTGGAAGCTTTCTTTTGAGCCTTGATAAAGCAATAATCTTGGAATTGTTTTCTAAATTCTAAGGCTGTTTTGATAAAATCCCCAATCTGCCTGAGAAAATCTAAAATAAAAGACAAATAAGTTGCTAATAACATTTCAATTATAGGTACATATAAAGAGGTAGGATCTGATCCTCCTCCTACACAGACTAGAATGGTCCTTATAGAACTTAACTGAAGTGATTGGTTCAATGTCATTTTTTTAATTAAAAAAGGTTTCTCTGAATTTTGTTTCAACCAGGTTAGTGAGTTGTGAATTTGAAAGTGATTCACTTTCTCTCATATCTAGTGGATTCATGGCATTATGGGGTTTTTTTTTGTTTGTTTTTTTTTTGTCCAAATGGCCAGTGAGCACTACCAGATCCTACACTCACATCTTTTAATGGACCTCATATGCTGAGAGACAAGTTGTGAACAGTTTTCATATCTGAATTGCGTGTACAAAACAGGTAAACTCTTGTTATTATAATTTGAAAACACTGTCTGAAATATCATCTGAAACAGGTAGATTCTTGTTATTATAATTTGAAAACATTGTCTGAAATGCAATGCTTTGTAAACTCTTTTGAAAGCATAAGTGAAAATTATTATAGAATTGCCAAATTACAAATCACTAATTGTTATCTACTAGAAAAGTGACACCAGATCTAAATTTCACCACATCTAAAAGCCTAGCTCAAAATATTGAATCTTGATTTTCAATTCCTAAATCTAAGTAGAAGTTAATAGTCAGGAACTAGATTTGTCTGTGGACTGGAAAGCTACATCAAATCATTGATGAAGCAAAACATCCTGAAATGCAATTTGGAAGACTTCAGAGTTCCCTCTTAGTTTGAAAATCTAATGCTGAACTCCATGTGTAAGTACAGTGGAATGCAACAGAAATGAACCATTTAAAGCAACAATGCAGAAGTGGGCTAGAGCACATATTCAGACTTGTCTTGAAGCATATTCTATAGGTATGTTCCTCTGAAAGGTAAGTTACTAATTATTATAAAAGTCTTTCTGTCTTCAGCCAGCCAAATGGCACAGCAAGCAATTGATAAATAACTAAACCCCATGTCTCTTCCCATGGAGATTTATTAGCAGAGGAAGGTAGGACATGCAAGGTTTGTTTCTGTTTAGGTTTTTTTTTTATGTTTTGTGTAGTTCATGTGTAAATCTAGTCCGATCAAGAAGCATTTTTTTTTTATTAATTACCTCTCTTTTTTTCTTCATAGGTTTACATTTGTATGTTTAACTTCTTACTGTGTACCCTCAAGGAAAAGAAAAGCTAGTGACCTTGAAAGGAAACCATTGAAGGGGGAAAGTTTTTGGATCCTCCAGTTCCTTCTTGGGGTCATTCCAGAGTAAGTAAAAAGGCTCTCTTTTCCGAGTGGGCTGTTTGGCCATCAGACTGCTGTGAGGCAGCAAAGCCAAAAGATCACAGACTAAACAGTGGCTGATGCTGGAATTGGTTACAGCAAACTCTGCACAGGGGAGGTCATGGTTCTGAAAAGTGTCAACTGGCAAACACTTTGAAATCTGCACTTGCTGCTTTGCAACAGATTTCTTCCCAAAATGTCCTTTGCCAGAGCTAAGGGAACAAACAAAATTCATATATCAGGCAAACCTCATCAAACTGTAAATAAAATTGCAGCATCAGGCCAGCAAAATTCTGTAACCTGAATATTGCTTTTCAAGTGAAGGACAGTAATTAGCTGAAAAATGCAAGGTTGCTGAGCTGTTCTTAAACATGTCCTGAATTTATTTATAGGGAAGCAGAGTGCGTTCTGTATCTCAGTAGTGGCTTAAATTAATGAGAGTTCCTCTAATCTTTTCCATGCTGGAAATAAGGTGTTAATAGCTCTAAAAAGAAATAGTACCTAAAACACAACTCAGTCATTTTCTTCATAGTTCAAAGTTATTTGTATAAGATATATCACCCTTTGCAAATATTTACTTTGCTATAGCCAAAGACACTGCAAATTATATGTGCTGGGTTTGAACTCCTGTCTTTCACACTTGTCTTTGAGTCTGTGTCTTTCACTCTCTCTTGTTGGGTTCCAGGAAATGAAGAGAAAAAATAATTTCTTTCTCAAATAAGACCCAACATGGACTTCAAAGTGAAAGACCTGAATTCTACCTATAAAATTTGATTACAGCCTGATTAAAAAGATGGGGGGGGGGGGGAGGGGGAAGGAGCTGTATTCATGGGCTCATTACAGGCACAAAAAGGGGATGCTCATATAGACCATAGAGAATTTAAAAGATTTATTTATGATGTATTACTGTAATTTTTAATTTAGACATGCAAATTTTTTAATTTGCACTGACTGCTTTGCCTTAATGGTTTTGATTAATACTTGGAGGTAGTGTTTGTGAAAGAGATTTATACTGTGATTCATCTGCAAAATAATCAAATCATTACCAGCTAATGACAAAGCTGTGAAAAATGATATAGATATTGTGTAACTCCCAGCTATCACAGTGCATGTGAAGGTGCCCATTTCTTTCAGTAAATGTGGACTTGTGTTAATAACTGCTCTGAAGTTTGCTCTAATTTGGTAACAAAAACCATTGATCTTAATAATACTGCATGATAAAAGTAGCAGTGATTAACATCTCTGAACCCTACATTCTATGAACCTGCTGAAGTTGGAGACACCCCTTCTTTTAACCTAGAATGGAAACCCCATAGAAATTTCTACCTGTCTGTGCATCTTACTTCAGTACTCTCAAACCATAAAGTCTTGTCATAGAGAGGAGAGTTTTCAACAAAAAGAGTAAGTAATGCCTGTGGCTTTCATTATTAACGAATAAAAGTAAAAATTACTGACTGTCAGTTTCTAAGCTTTTTGCAATTAGAAGTTTCTTGCTTCCTATCATGGAATTCTCACTTCATCTTTTCTGGGAAATATGTTACTGTAAGACTAGTGACAGAATCACTTGAGTGCTAATACATGGTATTTTTTGCATGAGTGCATGGCCACAGACTTACATGCATAAACATGCATGCAGAAAGAGTCTAAACTCTTAGAAACATCTCTGGATGAAGAAGAGACAATTGCAAAATAACCCCATAAAATTAGCTGCCAAGATATTCTTTTGCTTGAGTTCAAGCTTTTTATGAATTTATAGCAGAATTTCCTTTTTCCTTTTTTTAAAGGCTTTTCTGAAAGAGCAGATATATCAGAACTTTCTGCTGAAAAACAGGAAGAAAACAGGAAGAGAAACTAGTTGCTTACCAGCTTGTGAATTTATACCTCTAAACCAATCTAGATCAACAAGTGTAAACTAGAGTAGAGCTATTAAAAGCTGTTAAGCTATATGACTTTAAACCAGCTGCTAATCTGGTCCCATTGGTTCCATCAATCTAAGGACGCAGCCTCACTTCAGGACTTAAATTCAATTTAACTGCACACTGCTGCTTCTCTCCTTTCCCTTGCCAAAGCATACCTTACTGATGTTTCACTTGTATCCAGTGCTGATTCAGTTCAGCTCACTGATCTGACAGAAGACTAACAAAAAAATACAGTTAATTTATTGATGTGACTCACTCTTCAGCTGTGGCATTGCTACGGCTGAGTTAAGGAACGTATGGGAAGCTGGGGAGTGCGAGTGTGAGAGTGTGTGTGTGTGTGTGTGTGTATGGCGCAGCCTGCCCTTTGGAAAACAGATTGTTGACTTATTGTTAAGTCAGATGAGGCAATTAAATCCCCTTTGTTACTCCATTGTGCAACTGGGGATGCACAATGAGAGTCCCACAGAATACACCAACCTTCTTTAAGGTCTCATTTTCTAAGCAGAGCCACTGTCAGATCTCTTCATGTTCATAAATCTATTCTTTGATTTTTCTAACTGCATGACTCATACTCTCTATCTGCCTTTCCACAACAGCCTCTAAGATTTCAGCAGCCTACTTATGGATTAACAGTAACATCTTCTCTTCTGCCAAACCATCCTATAAAAGTGCTTGGTTGTCTGATACAGTGATTCAGCCATTATCACTTGAGTAATCAAAACCTAGCCAACTCCCTGCCTGGGAGGGACACCAGTCTGGTGTACACACTCAGTTTTTCAACCCCATGGCTCTGTACACCTATGTTCCCTTTTCTGATCACAAATTTCAAGTGCCTGAGTTTACATACCAGCTTAGATGACTCACAGGTGAGCAAACTCAAGCCTGACCTACTACCTGCCAAATAAATTCTTTCTTCATGGGCAGAGTTCAAAACAAAGTCAGCCCTGGACCACAGCTGACTTTCTCTATCTGGAGAAGCAGTCTGGAGGGTGAGCCAAATTCTAACTGTGAGCAGCCAGGAAAATTGAGCTTAGATGTGAGCTTTACTCTAAATTAATGCAATAGAAGGTCTATGAGTACCTAAATCCTGTCTGTTGAACTAGAACTATGCCACATTCAAGATCACTTCTCTCTAAAGCACTCTCAACTGTGAGCAGCAAGTCTGTCCACTTTATCACAGAGCTCAAGACTCAACTGCACACTCTTCTTTCCTCAATGCCCTCTGCAGAGCCCCAGCTGCTTATTCATTCTGCCTCAGCTTTTGCATTACTGTGGTTGCTCCTACTCTGTCTCTGTTCTGGGAAAGAAGAATTCTACAGAAAAAGGCGCTTGCAGGTAAAGTGGGGCAAATGAAAGCAGGAGGCAACCTGAGATTTAAAGAAGACCTACACAAATATGTTAAGAAAAAAAATGTGTGTTCTACATAAACACTCAGCGAGACAATGTGAGTTACCTGTGAGGTGCTGTGTGGTGGCTCCCTGGCTGTGTGCTCCTGTATTCCCTCAATTAATTCTCCTGAGAATGTCTTGGAGTAGAAAGTTGTTAGTAGCAAAATGTCACCTCTCATTCTACTTTACTTATCTGTGCTACCAAATAATTAATTAGGTCTAATTTTAAGTATCCATCACACTGCTGATTAACACTTTCATCGAAGCCCGTGTAATGCCTTGCAATTCCTGAAAAAGTGCTCATTTTCTCTCCTGAAAATGGGCCAGCCTAAAACTACTGATCTGTGACTTCATGAAACCCATTGATCTCAATACCTAGTAGTGATTTGGTCCAGAGGAGTGCATGCACTATTATTTTTAGTCCATCCAACCCATAATGACAAGAAGTATTGCCATGCAAATTCATACAGAACTGGGGCTAGATCTGCAAAGTGATTTGACAAATGCCAAGTGTTGCAAATATTCCAATACCTAACTTTTAGACACTGTGTTAGAAAGTTATGCAGCCTGGCTTGTCTTGTTTGCATAGAGAAAATTTGGCACCTCTGAATAGAATTCACAGGAGACAACAAGATAAGCAAAACTGCTGAAATAAATACTGACAGAAAAGGATTTGGGCTGCACTGCTAAAAACACCATGAAATTCTACCTGGTCTAGTTCCTTGACCCTTCTGGTAAAGAAGGCCTAAGCAAAGAGCATTTACACACTTACTCATGCCATAAAAATTAGGTGCAATTATAAACTCAGTAGTCCAAAGTCAGATACCCAGTAAATCCAGGCACTTTCAGAGTTGACAAGCACCTGTGCTGTAAGTTTTAAGAAACTCAGTCTATGTCCCTTTTGAAGTTATTCGCAATTGCATCCACAAACAAGCTTCTGGAGTCTGACCTAATTCAATGCCCAGAGAAAAGAGTAAAATTCTTAAATTCAACAACTACGTTATTATTCAAGCAAAACTAGGACTTAAAAATATATATAATAATATATACATTTTAATAATTAATAATGTGCATTTGTGGTTTCTTTCACCAAACTTTTTGCAGCACTTGGGTGTGTAACCATTTCTTGGAAGATTTTTCTAGTGGCAAATATTTCATACATCAGGACATCTTAAAACTAATTCAATTTTCATCTTTACCACAGTGGTCTCTACCATGTATTCACCATTAAAAATAAAGAGAATTCAGTAATATATTACTAGGACTTAGCCTCAGGCTAAGACACTTTAAAGAGAGCATATGATTATTGATCTAAGGTGGTCAAATTTAATGAATATTGGGAGGGTTTTTTTCTGAGAAAATACTTTACCTCCAAACATATCCACTTTCATTAACCTCTTGCATGGTAATTTGACTTGTTGTCAATCAGTTGATACTGATTTCTTATTTACAAGGTTTATGTTTTGTTTCCTCATCAGACAGCTGGACACACACACACATATGTGTAAAACAATGCTATTATCCTTGATACAGGTTAATTTGACACATTCAATGGAGTTTCTAGGGGTTTGAAAGTTACTTATCTGCATCTAGTGTGCTTTATATATAATAAGGCCCCAACCATTACAAAACACAACCAGTAAAACATTGTGCAAGTCTTGAAGACTGCTACACTGGAACACTTAAAAAAGAACTACTGAAACCAGTAAGAGCTGCAAGTTTCCAGTGGGCTTCATTAAGCAAGACACTTACAAGACATGGATATAGAATTTATGAGGCAGGGTGACAGTGGCAAGGGACCAGAAATGAATTGTGTCTTCTTTAATGTAATCAGGTAGGTATGAACAATTCATTCCACATTACTGCTGATGCCTTGAGAATAGAGCTTCAGTCCATCTAAAAACCTCCATTTCTGTTAGTGTGATGTCTTTTTACAATTTGAATAAGTGATTTCAAAAATTTCTGCTAAGTATTACCAGGCAGATCATGATGAGTTTATACCACTGATACACAAAATCCACTGGTTTCAATCTACACGTGGATGAGTGAGTCCCTGTAGCAGATTTGTTTCTCATAGTTGAATGATCTCCTTTTGAGTTTGCGAGAAGTCAAAATTCAGTTTGAAATTTAGACTTTTCTCGGATATATCGTAAAACCACTAATTTACAAATGATTCACACTGAAAATGGCCAGTTCTGAGTTGTGAAAGTCTAACTGTCTTCAGGTAAAAGAAATATACCACGAAAAGTTTGCACCTTTAGTGGTTTTTCCAGCATGTGTGAAACCCCAATCACTTTAGTTTTGGTTTTCACTACTAAAAGAAAAAAAAAGAAAAAGAGCTAATGACATCGCCAATTTCCCTTTAAAGCTAAAGGGAAAAGTTTCTATTAAATTAACAAACACTTTTGAAGCCTCAGGTTTTTTCCTTCCAGAAGTACAAGTTCTCTATTATTGTAGCTGGTTTGAATCTGTCTGGAGAAGCAACTGCATATTGTTGATATGTTGATACAAGTGTTCTGGAGAGAAGCTCAACACAGCAGGGCACTACCAGCACCAGCCAAACTGCAGCACTGCTGTACTGAGGTCCTTGCAGGCATATGAAACCTGCAACACCTCCTGACTGCAGAAATCCAGTGCAGCTAGACACAACCTTACAGTCAAGGCTTAATTTGGAAGGTTTTACATAACCTCTGTGCCATGTGTCACCAGGTTCCACAAGCCACCCAAAGCTCCTTTGCATGCTCTAACAAACTTGTGACCAAACGCCAGTTTACAGGGATGTGCAGTCTGCAAGAAGAGGAGAGGAGATGCTCTCTCCAATAGCAGATTGCTGAGATTTAATAAACCACCCCAGTGATCTTAGCAAGTAAAATCACCCCCAAAATTCAGAGAAAAGCAACATATTCCTGCCAACCTTACTATGTGGGTAGTGGAGGGAGAGAGAATGAGCTCTTCCTAGGAAGGGAGGAAGCAAAGAATTTTCTTCCTGGTCCCTTTGAGAAACCAATTGGAACTCTGAAATACAGTCTGCAATATGAGGAAGATGCACATAAAGCACAGTTCAGTCTCAGGTCAGTCACCCTTGGTTATACCATCTTACAGGATATCCAAAAATTTATATCACAGTTTCTCTGTTCCAGAAATTCACCTATTTAAGCATACAGACTCTTTTAAACTTATCACATTCATGTAATTTCAGTTCTTTACACAGTTATTATATCTGGAAAAATAACTCCAAGCATAGTGTGAAATATTCTGCTAATATCCACTCTATATTTATTCACAGCAATTTTAGAACCATAGCTCTTATGCCACAAAGACCTTTTCAGTTAAATAGCATTCTTTGTCTTTAACACTTACTCCTGGAAGAATCATCCTATCCCCTCCCAACCTTTGTTTGTCTAGGTTTAACAACCCATCTAATTTAATCTCTCTTCACGAGATTAATTCTCCATTCCCATAAATATACCAATAATCTTTCTCTGCTTATGTGTTAAGGTCATCTTTCTTGAACACAAGTGACCAAGACTTTGCATAAATTAAATGACACCTTGCCAATGCTACATACAATGAAATAACATGAAAATACCTAAATGGTAGCATATATTACAATTCTAATGGACTATTCAATTGCAATAGACTTTCAGCGTTCCTCTGAAAGGCAACTTATAGTCATTACCCAGATAAAATAGTACTTTCTTCTTTTTTTTCCCCACCATCTTAACTGATGAATACATATTCTGTTCAAGATCAAGGTCCTTAAGTTCCTGGCTTTACATCTGGTTCTCCTTGTCTGATGATCCAATCCTTTGTTAAGATGATCCTTCCCCATTTTATGTTATCTGTACGTCTCACAATTACACATTGACTTTTCATTTCTGTATCTCCTGTATCACTAACCAATAAGTTAAATGGGATCATTCCCAAGGCCAATCATGAAAACACTTGTAATAGTTAGTTCATCATTCCTCTGATAGTTTGCCTGTAAAAAATAATTACTACAATCAACAATCAAGTTCAGCCCATTGTCATTGTCTATGAAATCTAATCTAATCTTTGCATGGGACTTGTAAATATGCATATTAAATAATTCTTGGTCCAAGGCTTATAGACTGTCAGTATAAAGACTGGATGTTGTCCAAATTCTACAATTCTGAAGTACAGAACGCTAATTTTTGCTTCTGCTAAGATATAATTTTTACTGCTCTACTCTCATTTCCTCTGGACATCATTTGTTTTTTTAGATTGAAATTGTTCAAAACAATCATGCAGCTCTGGAAAATTTTCAACTTCAGAAGGCTTTTGCAATGAAACATATCATTGAGTTCTTTATATATAGAGAGTAATGAAAAAACTTCATGCTGCTCATGCAGAAAGAGATTGGGAAATTTTAAAATTTCAGAACCATTGCTCAAGGAGTCAAAAAATAAATTAGCCTCTAGAACCAGGTCTACCAAATACAGAGACTTATAAGAGAAAAAACAATGACAGAATACCTCCTGATCTGCATGGCCTCAGAGGAATCAGCAAATGACAAGAAATCTAGGAAGAACAAATTTTCTAAAACCTCTCCCTGAATTTACAAAGAAAGAATGGTTGTGGTGGATAGGAACAGAGAAGAGTAGTAATCTATTATTGTCCTCTTTAGACATCACCTTCATTGAAAGTTGATGGAAAAAATTTATTTGATATTTGATGCAGTCCTTGGTACTTGTCACTCCACCATCAGCTTCAGCATATAGAAGAACTAGCTCCAGTCAGGTGGTTTATATGATTATGTTTATATGATTATATGATTAACAAGCTTTAGACATTTATTTTCTGTGCTAATTCAGAAAGACTTGAGAATAATTTAATTTGATTTCTATAGAGACTTTCTATAGAGACTCTCAAACATCTTAGAGAGTAGAATTCACAAACTATAAATGCTTGGTTAATCCCAATTATTCTTTACTCTTCCTTACAGTTTTTTCACTTAACAGCATCATCACCCCACTGAATTTAAATAATCTTGTTTCTGATAATGACTCAAGTTCTCAAGATCTGAATCCTACTTCTCAATCTATTAACTAACTTCCCCATGTATCCCAAATTTGCCTTTCTAAAATCCCAAGCTTTGATTGCAGCCTTCATCATTGCAGCAGTTAAGCATCTCACAACCACAGGTAAAGCTACTTTTTAAATTTCTGTTTCCTCTCTGTAAAAAGAAAATAATTTCCCCATTTTATAGAAAGACAGTAAGGTACAATTAGTTCTTTGTCTACAGAATCCATGGCTGAAATAAGACCCAAACCCCACTCCTGAAAGCATCATACATGTGATAATTCTCATTCAAATTTAATCTGAATATGGGACAAAATTATGCACTGACACAACAGTAGTCACCTAAATATGAATATAAACCCTAACCTACTCATTTTCTCTTAATTGTGCTCCACCCATTAGTACAAGGCACTTTTTTCCCCCCTGATACTCGGTGCCTCTTTAACAAATATAATTTTTACCTGCTTACGTAATCTCAAGCAACTTGAGACTCCAGGATGCATGCCAAGTGCTTCAAAAAGCACGTATGTTCAGATCAGAATGTGTACAAATGAAAGCATGCTGATACAGTTGCTGATGTATTTCTGTTTCTATTTATTGCATAATATCAGTGCCTAGGCTCTCCTCACTTCTTTGGAAGGTATAGTCCCTTGGGGCCATGGAGATAACAACAGCAAACCCAAACCACCTGGAGACAGTATTTAGTAGATGATTAACCCAATAGTGACTCAGAATGTTTGAAACAGAAACAAGAAAACAGCAGGAAATAACTTGCACTGGGTAACAGGATTGAAATCCCAGCCCTATCCAAGTTAATGCTTAATGCAGAAATTAATTCTTGATATTTATGATCTTTCTTGAATAGTTCTAATGTCATTTATGACAAATTCTGAGATGAGAAAATGATATGGGACAATGTATCAGCATAAGAGTCATGCACAAACCTGTTTGCTTCTGTGCACTTGCGTTTGTTGGAAATTTATAAAGATTCTTCTTTGTGATAATAGGAATAAGAAACCTGTAGAAACTTACCTCTTCTTCCTTTAACGCTGATTTGAGGGTTTGGGATTTTTTCTTGGAACAGATATGCAAACTGAAAAACTGAGGTGGGAGAACAATAAAACTACTAATTGTGGCTTTATTTATTGCAAAAGCACCAAACAAAAAGCCAGTGTCAATCAAGTCTTACTATCTGTTGCTAGGAGAATAAATTAGGAGAAGCTTACAGCAGTCAAACTCCAACCATGTTCCCCTAGTGTGGACAGAGAGAACATGCTCAGTGGAATCCACCTGGCTTCATCAGAGCTGGCAATCTTCCATACTACCACCAGGGAGTCGTTTGGATTCAGGTTTCTGCTACTTGAGCTGAGATGAGGTGGAAGGTCAGAGTCTGAGTGGGCTTAGGAATTGTGGCTAAATAGTCTCAGTGGGTCCCAGCTTAAGGGCCCTGAAGAGCCTTTGTGGACAACATCCATGGAGCTGCAATCTCTACTGAGCAGAGTCACAGATCAATTTTGGTTTATGCATTTACAGTATTTTCTTATCTGTATTTTATCTTATTTGCACAAGCAAAGTTATGTATTTAAAGGAGACCTGAAATTTGGGGAAAGAGGGCGTGTCTTTGAATTTTTTAAAAAAACAAAAATATATGTGACATACACAGGAAGAGCAAGAGGAAGCTGCGTGGGAACTTTTAGTATTTCCTGTTGTCATCTTGACAAGTCTAAAGTCAAGAACCCATCAGACTCCCTCTGTGGACAGCCTTAAACTGAAGCACAATTGTGCCTCATTGTAAAGTCACTGGGACTGCTCATGATGATCCACATTTAGGCATGCATCTAAATGTGATGTGGGACTATGAAAATTCCATTTAGAAAATCAAAGGAGGTCCTGGAGTATGTTAATAAGTGAAATCTTTTTGGTTTTTAATTTTTTTTTATTTTTAATGAAGTCACTGTGCTACTGCTATAACATTATAAAGCCTTCTGGATTGGTGGTCTCCGACAAAAGTCTGGGGGAAAAAAATCCTTCAAGGCAGCAGCATCATACTAGGTAATGTCAAATTAAAAATAAACAAACAAAAACCTCCAGTAGCAAAAAAAACCTTAAACAAACCAAAACAACAACAACAACAAAAACCATAGCCAACAAAACCACATTTCCCCCCATTTTATGCAAGATTTTTCTTTTCTTTTTTTTTCCCACAAAAACTATTAAATAAATATGCTTGTATTTTACCAGTGTGTTTGCTGCAAAAAGTGCAATCTATTTGTACAGCAGAGAGAATGAAGGACTTACTGCTTAAAGGCACAAAAAGGGTGTGTAATAGGATTCTGGCATCTTCCCAGACAGCTTGCAGACAAATTCAGAGATGAACAGAGAAGTATCCTTTTTGAAGTATATTTGGCCAAGGTCTCATTCACAAACAGATAAAACCAACACATTTCTGCATGATAAGGGTCAACAGAATAGCGTATTAGTTTGAGAAGAGAACCCATCTGCAATTTTCTTACATAAAAATATACGAGGACACAACAGGAAAGCTGTCAGCATGACAGTTGGAGGATTCTGCCAAGGAGCCAGATGCTAGTGTCAGAAGAACATGTTCCACAGCTTGGCATCTGGGTTCTCTCATTGCCCTCCAAGAAGGAAGAAAAGGAGGAGTGATAAGATATGCCTAAATGAATAAAACTACAAGCAATTCCACCACCACCCCCAGCATGCTCAAATCGCTACTTCTTTTAGAAAATCCTCAGCTACATGTTCTCCTACATCTTTTAAATTAAAATGGAAGATGATAAATTTAACCCACTTGTGTTTTAGTATGTTGAAAAAGCATTTGCACTTCTGAATACATAAGTCTCACATGATTTTAACTGCTCATGTGTGTAGCTGTGCAATTTATTTTATTATTTTTTGTTAGCTTTCCACAATTTTGCTGCAGTGTCTATTTCCAGCTCAATTTTTATCCCATGTCATTCTTGGGGCATATAATACCACACCTATGATTTACAGTTAAAAATAATTACAGCTTTATTCTTTCTCTGAATAGTTACTAACTGAGAAAAGCTCAGAAATATCTAGGGCAAAAGCCTAAGCCTAAACCTAGGTTGGTTTAAGAGCCAACAAGCTGATGAAGAACCATAGGGAATCACCTCACTATGTGTGTAGGGAAGAAAGACTGTTCTTAGGACAGCTTGGAGAAAGACACAGCTGGTGCACTTCCCCCTTAATGATTCTGATCTTAGAGTAGCAAGGCTGAGGCTGTGTTCAGTCCCAGGTCCTTTAGTCAGGTTCCCTTGCTGTGGGCAGTTAAGTATCATCTTGTACCCATGTTGCTTTCCTGAGTCTGTCCCCATGATGTCTGAAAGTGTCAGCCTTGACTTGATTCTCAGGGGTTGCTGGATGTCTCCCTTTATTCTGCTGACCTACTCTGATTAGGGAAGATGGAATGGTTCCCTTCATTAAGTTGGTTAAATCCCATACATAAAGATTTAAAATACTAAGACCAAACTCCTGATGTTTCTGACATTTCTGTACAGAGACAAGAAGGTAGGAATCAGTACTTTCACCTGTCCTATGAAACAAACCAGCTGCTCTCCTCTGAGCTGACAGAAGCTTCTAAGATTAGATATTTCAGAATTGCAAGTGACATTTGCCCTCATACCTTACTCTGGATAGACATGAAGTAGCCACATAGCACTGATATTCTAGAAGGCATGGGAGTGATTTCCACCTAGGAGTATTCATAATTCAGACAAAACTGCAGATGATTGATCTTTCTTTGCACTTATTTAAGTGCAGTTTAAGTCATCTTCAATACCAGTCCATCCTCAGAATCTTGAGGCAGAGGAATGAAGCAGAAGTACGACAATTTGCAAGTTTTATTCTCTCTCCATGCAATAATGTCTAACTTAATTGCTAGTATTTGTTCACAAAAGCAGTGGTTGATCCCATTCAGGCGTTCTTCCTACTTTTCTTTCAACACAGCACCTGCAAAAATGATGAGAGGAAATGTTTTTTCAAGTAATAGAGAAGAATTCAGAAAACAGTATTGTAAGCTCTGTCCCAAGTTGTCTTGTCAACACACTGCCAGAAGAATCTGTTACAATTCACTGTAGGGACAGAAGGATAAGGAAAGCAAACTACCACTACTACTATAATATCTACTCTTTGGATTCAGGATAAAATATGCACTTAGGACAAAATCTTATGTTGTTTGACCTCCAAATTAAGAAAATGCTATCCATACAAACATAGTTAACAGAGCCTTTAAAATCAAAGCCTATGTTGGAAAAGTGAATCTCCATATTTGTTTAGGAATAAACTTGCTCAGCTGAAATCAAAATATTATTTTAGTCACTGTCTATACTTTAAAATTCATTTGGGATTTGAAAATCTGAATATTCTTGTTGCCTCTTCCATCAGAACTGGCAATAAAGCAACTGCTATTAGAACTGCTCCAACAATGAGATGTGGAACATGAGGTGAAAGAGATCCCAGACCAGTGTTCTACGATGGTCATAGAGCTCACAGTATAATAGGAAAATTTACTTTCAGCCAAGTGGACACAGTGCAAAGGAGCCTATGGGAACCAGCTGAAGAAAAGGTCCATTTCTATAATAACATTCTCCTATTTTAATTTAATTTGTTGGTACCAATTTTCTCTACATTATGTTCTTGGCCTTACTTTAGGGCTGAGTTTAACTCATTCTTAGAGAAATTATGTCTCCTAATCTTCTAAGTCACTTTAAAAAAAAAATAGAAAATTCAGATAACCTACTGCTGACCCCAAAATTAACCCTTTCCTGCTGAAAACAGAAATAAATCTGATCCAAAAAAGGAGAAAAAAACTTTCTCATTCATTGTTTCCATTGTCACGTTTGACAGAAAGGGACATATTAAAAAACGTTACCAAGTCCATTTTTTATTTTAATCTCCTTTTTCTTTTTATGAAGTGAAAAAATATCTGACCTTGTCAAGCCAAGGCTGCTGTATTCTCTTTTAGTTTACTGCTAGGGCAGGAAAAATGCTGATCTTGACACCTCTTGGAAAGACATCAATAAGAAGTCTAGATCCATCAACTTTTATTGCTACATGACCACTAGGACAACCTTGTGCAAGAAAACTTTTTCACACAGAATATGCAGTAGAAAGATGTATGTAAATGACAAAACAGAAAGAGCCTGGAAATGCACAAGAAGCAGTGCTGATCAAAGTTTGAGGACACATGCCATTATAGGATTATAGAACTCTCTGTGACATGAAATATATTAACAGTGCCTCAAACAAAAGCAGAGCAAAGCAGAAATGGTGTGACTTAGAGGAAGGTAATAATAGGGTACAGTTTTGTTTTCAATGAATTACTAGGCTGACATTTCTTGATTCCCACTATATCACCCAAAAACATTTTCCCCAATATCTCTGGGAAAAAAATATCTTACCCATGGCCAGAGAACTCTAAGCAACTGTGCAAATACCATGATGGACCTGGTGGACACGAAACACTGTGCTGGGGAACCAGGGGAGCTGGACTTTGAGTGGACTCAAAGTACACTCAAGGGCATAGGCAAGAAGTTTGACTGCAGGGTAAACAGACCCTTCAAGCAAAAAGGTCCTGAGTGCTGCCCATAAAGGGCTACAGTATCCCTAAACTGGGATACTTTGTACTCTAAGATCTGGTCCAGGAATGTCAGCATTCTGAAACAGCCTATTATGATGTTTCCATTTTCAGACCTGTTGTGCCAAAACAATTCAGAAGTATTGAAAATCTCAGTGGACCTCCAAACCATCCAGAGATGCCAAAGAGTTCTGCTGATGTACAGCAAAGTTTGTAGTAGCAGACCACCCCAGCTTTTCCAGTGCTCATCTCAACTTTCAAAATCTCCCCAGGATCTGTCCATGACATCCATGATTTATTTGTTTCTACCTGCAGCAGCATTGTATATTTTATGTGATATGTTATGAGGAAATTGATTAGAAAGAAAGTTTTAAATTCCAGTGCAGTTCCTTTGTTTCAATTTACCAAGAAATGAGTAAGGATTAAAAGAGAGTACAAGTGCTTGCTTCACACGTTTTATGCCACTTGGATTCATGAGAGGAAAATTTCATTGTATGTTTAGAGTCTTTATAGATATATATTACTAATGAAATATGGATTTTTACAATCAGTGAACATTTGTTTCCTCCTTGCCTCCTCCCTCCATACCCAAACCCCAGCTACCACATACAATTTTAGGAGAATATTTTGTTGGCTATAATTAAACTATGTGTGTTAATTAGGATTGGATTTTAAATGCACTGCTTGGGAAGTAGAAAAAATACAGGATCTGAAAGAGCCCAAATTGAGATGACACTTGAATTTACACAGATGTTTCCATAATCCTAATTTCAAATTGATTGTACTTCCTGAACAGTAAGAAGCCATTTTCAGTTATTTATTCAGATATGCACTACTTTTTCCAGTGGGTAGAAAAATGTCCAGTCCCATTGTTGACTCCTTAAAATAAATTGATATCAAAGAAGATTTTGACTGGCAATAAGTTCCACAAAACCAAAGTATCCAGATCTGAAGGAGGACATCTGTAAGGATATACAGAATCTCTAGGTCATAAAGATTATTGCTATTGCTGTTGAACAGAACACAGGAGGTTGATCCATCACACCCATACATGCCACCATATATTTACACTCCTGTGCTCACAGTGGAGCTCTGTAGAATCTATCATACAAAGCCAATGCAACGTGGCTCTGCACCAGGAAAGCCTAAATTATTCATCATGGAACCAAGTAGAGCCTGAGGGCTACTTTGACTTAATGGCAGCTGGCAGTGTCCCCAAGAGACTAAAATAGCAGCCATTAACCCATGTGCTCATTTGGTGTTTTTTCCCTCTCTTTTATCACAGTCTCTAAACCAGTGTCAGGCAGGGTTGGCATCTCACTCTCTACAGACATGAACTCCTCTTGCCTGGCAGCTGATGGAGTCTACTGGAGGAATGGCATGGCACAAGAACAGCATGCTCCATGGACAGATTCAAGACAATAACTTTATTCACAACGTTACTATTGGCCTGGTAACGTTGGACCCAGATTTACAAACTGGCTGCAGAAAGGAGCTTATCACTATTATTAATGTATGTCCTTCTGGTCTGGCCAGGCCTTAGAATTTTTGCTGAAGGAACTCATGTAATTTAAAGCTCAATCCAACCTGATTTGGGAATAGTACTAAATGATGGAACTCATAGTTTTTTCCTGGCCACATCTGTGGCACAGAATGTTCCAAAAACATCAGAAAGGATGTGTCTGAGCAAGTTTTTCATTTTCTTTCTAAAAATTTCTAAAAGAATTAATAACTTTTAGCAGTGAGTTGAGCTGGGCTTGTGCAGACAGCTTTCATACAAGCTTCTCCATACTGCTGGTGCCAGTGATCTGTAACATAAAACCAAGTATGTGAAAATTAATCTCTTTCCACAATGAAAAAATAAATCTATTCATTTTTTCATGTTGAAATCTTTTTTCCAATTTCTTTCTCCCACTTCATCATCAATTATACAGCAATGTTGGATCAAATGTGAGTAACCGGGTTGAATTCCACCACCTTGTGAATAAGGAACATGATAAGCTAATAGCATGACTGACTCTGGCACAACTACTTATTCTTCCATGTAGCACATTTGTTTTCATACCACACTATGAACTTTCTTTTTTTTTTCTAATTTAGGTCATGCTACAACTTTGGCTCTTGTCAGAAATTCCCTAGTCTATGTTTATGTATCCTCAGTGTAAAATCAGAATTGTATTACTTAAATTTGCAAAAAAAAACAACCAAAAAACAATGGTACTTTTGTGCAGCATGGGACATTGGGACCACATTGTACAAATAACACCCTGTATTTGTACAAAAGTACCAACTACTCTCAAGGGAAAAGGAGAGAAGGAAAATCCTACGTGGATCAGCCAACCCTTGAGGCAACTACTTACTTCAGAAGCAGAAACAAGGAGACCTTATATGAGCCATAGATCAATGCTGCCTTTGGATTTGCGTTTGAAGATCCAAGCATCTTGAGTCAGTTTGAAGCAAAACCAGCCCTAAATCTGTACCTGAATTGCCTAGCGAGATTCTACCTCTCTCCTGACTCAAATCAGATTGGGAGGCAAAAGTAAATGCTGGGAAGAAGAATTCAGCATCAAGTATGATTCTCACCTTCAGGTTAATGTAATGCCAAACTGCAATCCTACCTGTAGAAGAGTTTCAAAAAAGAACCCTGTAAAACAGGAACATAGTTCTCAATAACAAGTAGCTGCAACAAAAAATAACAAGGATTTGGGCTTTTTACAATCTTGCAACTTCCTCTTGTCAATAAGAACGTGAACAACTCTTCCCAGTTTGCCTAGGAGCAATTATTCAATCTAGAGTAATGGAGACAAGAAGCTCTTTATCAAATGTCATCATCCATTGTTCACCACCATCAGCAAAAATTACACCTTTGACTCGCATTCAATTGATTAAAGTTTAAGTCCATAAAAGCTGCCCTCACATCATGTTTAGTGTTACTTATTTCATTAAATGTCAAAGTAACTGGTAATTAGTTCAATAGAATTACTAAATATTATTACTTCATAAAAAATGCTCCATAACCTTTCTGTACATCAAAGCCTGTGATTTACACCAAAATCATTGCAAGTCAATGCTTCCATACACCAGTATAAAATCAAGATGCCATACCGTGTACTCAGCTAAAATGAAATCCCTCCTGTTGATTCCTCCTCTTCAGTTTTTCTGTGTATGCACTTCAATACTTCTGAGAATTTTAGTCTAACCATATCTGAATCTTGCCTAAAATAGACATCAGCAGTTCTACCAATTCAGGCTGTAATAACAACAAAACACCTTTCAGTGCTCTTACAATTGTAGGCATAAAGGCCCTATCATGCCTTACACAGTCAGCCTATGTCAACTGCAGTGGTAGTCACATGAAACCAAGGCCAGAATTTGGCCTACAGATAAGGAAGTAGTGCCAGCAAAGTGTTTCCACTGAAAAGTCAAAACAAGTTTACCAACTAAACAAAGTAGATTTCCTGAAAATGACAACAGGTATAGGTGTAATTTCAAGAGCAACTTGAGGGTTTCATCAGCCCTCTCTTTTTTTCACTGTCTTTTGAGAAACAATTCGTTTTATCAGAAACTGCATATGTGTGCTTGTATGTGTGAACAAAGAGTCACTACAAAAGTAAAGTGTTAACCAACTTGAGGTTTTTCTCTTTTGTTTCCTGGCTATGCAGGCCTGTTTTGTTTTTTTTTTCTTTTATTACTGTAATTATAAAATTATGTGAGGGAGTGGTATGTTGACCATCACATGCAGGATTTTTACTGCAAATTTTTAGTAGTGGTTTTTCATGTACATGAGTGCATGTGACTGTAAATGCTCAGTGTACACATGCACATGCAGATTTTAGTGCTGTGGTGTATTTGCATGTCCGTGTATGCACATACACACACAGAGCAATATGGACATATCAACACATTGCTGTACAGCTGTGATAGCTGCAGACAGCTCAATGTAGTTGTACAGCTATCTGCTGCAGGCTGTATTCAACAATACTCCATAAACACATAGCAAAAGCAAAGCAAAATAGAAATCTTTATATACATGGGTCTGTTAGTGGCTTTATCAGCAAATGCAGTCCAGTGTTTGATAGGTAAAGGCTGTAAATCCTGTAAAAATGCGAACTTTATAAAGTTTTAAATCTGGTAAAAGATGTGAAGCATTGCTACCCCTTCTCAACTCTTCATTTACTGAACCACCTCTGGGGCTCAAAAATACTCAATCCATGCCTTAACTGACAAGCTCATATCTGTTATTACTTAATATAGTAAAATGAATACTTACTGCAGATTAATCTAACTGATTAATACCTCTAAGGAAGGGTTCTGGTTGGTCTGTCATGTCTATGTCTGCCTGACAAACAGTTCCAGGAAGGCTATTTGTATTTAAGACTTCTTACTGAGAAGTTGTTCTTGGTGCCATAATTTTCTTCTTTTAGAAAAAGTAGATTTTTTTTTTCTTAAATTAACAAATCAGGAAGTTGCTGACTTTCTGGAAACTTCAGCTGAAAATAATAAATCCACCAAAAGGAAAACAGTAGTTTAGTTGGAAAAAAATATGTCTGATTTCACAGAAAACAGAGATTTGGCAGATACTGACCTTTTGAAGTGGAGGTAAAGTTACAGTCTAACTCCTGACCTAAATACCTTGCTTACATATTAAACAAGTATCTGGGAGGAACGAGTCTCAGGATAACTTGCATAATTTTGTCACAGTATGAGAAACCCAACTTGAATCTTTATCATTGGCTTCCTGGAGCACCAGCAAAGCTCCTTTTCATCAGCCAGCTCTGCCCCTTCTCCTGTCCCACCTCTGCCCCCCAGCCCTGCCTTCCCCAGCCCCCTCTCTTGCCTAGGAAAGCTGAGCAGTCTGTTCCTCAAAGTTGCTGGATAGACAAACTCACCTGAGTGAGTTTTATACCTAGAACTACATGGCAGAAACACATTGTCAAATCTGCTCTTCGGCTTTGTCAAGGAAAACCAGGGAGTGCTGAAATTTTGTCTTTCTTTCTCCTTTTCTCTGAAGCCTGTGTTGCAGGGTACCTGTTAGCATCTGTCTGGTGGCATCTTCCTCATATTCAGAGTCCTCTTCACTCCTCGGTCACAGCCTCGTGGAGCGAAAGCTGGTTTTGCAGTATGCACTTTTGGTTGCCTGTCTTCAGACGGCTGAAGTCAGATTCCCAAAGTTAATCACAGTTTCCTAGAAAAATGTAGCATGAATTTTAAATGCAAATTATTGAAATGTACAACAAGTAATTCATATTTTCTAATTAATAAATACTGTGTGCATGATGCATTAGTAACGCTATTAAATATTTATCTTTAGCTGGAGATATTGTGAATTATAATAAATTGTGAAAGGATTCTATTAGCTTTTTTTAAAATAAATAAAATTGAAATTGTGATCAATATAATGAATACATGACATTAAAATTCCTCTTGCTACACTAAACCATATCTGTTTATGTGTTTTATGAACAAATCCCATAAAAATGTTAGCAATATTTAAAAACAAAATATGTTAAATAAAAATAAAATCTACTATGGAAAGTAAATTTAAATATTTAATGATATAATTAAGTCTTATTAATGTAATGTTCTTTATTTTTTTAGATTAAAAATTCACAAGAATTGTCATCCTCTTTCATCTTAATCAGATGGTATGTTTGTCATAATTATTTGTTATGTATTTTCATTAACATTTGATGAATATTAACTTTGCAAAATAGAACAATCTTTTTCCTGAACAAATCTGCTGAAGCAATATAAGGCCAAGTGGCCTGTGCCTCTGCTGCAGCACCACTGAGGAGGTAGAAGAGCGACAGGCGGATTCTCACCAGCTTCAAGGACTTTTCCCTCCAGCCCATTGCCAGGTGCTCCTTCATGCATGAAGACAAGTATGCTACGTTTGGGTCTTCATGTCCAATTTGCATTTCTGCTCATCTGGGTCAGACTGTCAGCCATGGCAAACTGGTATAACTTCATAATTATCCCAGTTCAGGGAAGGTGAAACTTCACAAAATCTCTCCTCAGTCATCCTCTCCTGATGCTGCCTCTCCCCGTGTGCCTCTTCAGAGCCCAGCTCACACTCAAGCCTCTGAAACAAGCACAGGAAAGATTTGGAAAAAAAGATGTGAGACCCTCAAGAGCATTTATGGCCTAACTTTGCCCTGCATTTCAAGTCTGCTGAGATTACTCCTCTGGAAAATGATGACATACAGGCAGCATCCACCCTGAGCTGTGCACGCTGCCTGCACAGTAGTGGGGATGCCCACAGACAGTAAAGGCAGTGGAAAATGAGATCCTCTCTCCTAAGGGCTCTATTGAGCTTCTGGGCCTTTTATCTTGCACAACTCACATCAATGGGACTACATGTCCAGTAACACATGGAAGGGTTTTGATGAAATAGTGGCCTTTTGCAGTCTCTCAATATGTTAAGTTCTGAAACATCCACAAATCTGCACAAAAGCTTGTTACTTACCTTAGCAAAGCCACTGCAATATCTTCCCATGACTGTTAAAATACTTTTGAGTTGAATAAAAGGAAAGCTAAAATATTGTTAGAGACTCTGAATTTAAATATCCAGTCCACAATTCCACCAGAACTGTTTACACAACACCATGGCATCAGATTATTTTTAAAGACTTGATTTTTTTCTCCTTTTCAATTATGAAGGATAAAATAAAATTGAGTGACTGAAAAAATAAATAGATAATGAAGTATTGGGAGTTTTTTTTCTGTATATAGAAGTCATTAAAATGACTGTTTCGTTCAACTGCTTAATTTAATTTCTCTTAAGCAGGTTTTTACTTGTTCAGCTCATAGTAATGTACAGGTATCAGATGTGTTAATATGACACCTCATGGGTCACACCCTGCACTTGAAGAACCACTTTAACCTCTTCATTACCCTGTGGACATAACCTGAACCTCTTCCCATGGGGCTGCTCTCCCTGACCTACAGAGATGTGACTTTGTGGAAAAGGATGCGTCAGCAGCCAGGAGCCATCACAGGGTTCATCTTTCCTTTCTACCCTCTGCACAACTCTTTGGGACACTTCTTCACTGCTGTACAAGCAAGGCAGGTAATCACAGTTATCTTTGTAAAGCCAAAGCTAAAGCATTACTTTTTTATCTGTTGCCACTGGTTTATATTCTGTCCCCTGAAGTAAATGGAGATTGGAGATTAGGCATTGCACAGGAACGTTTTTAAGACAGAGAAAATGCTCATTTCCCCTGCAAGAAATCTCTCTCTGATAGATGCATACACTATGAAAGTATACACAATATTTTCATGAACTAACCAAGCACTGAAATTATCTATGTCCTAGAGAAAGAGACAAGTACATCAGGACTTGTTTGATGGTATGATTAGGGCTGAAAACAAGTTTTATTTGACATCTTGAAAAAAACAGAGGCAGAAGCAATAGGGAATCAGAGGTGTGATGGGGATCACAGAGAGAACAGTTATGATAAAGCACAAGCCAGGGGTGAACAGCAGTTAGGAAGCAGGTGGGGGAGAGGATCAGAGGCAGGGGAGCTAGAGCAGGAGGAGGGATGCCAGTGTAAACTTTTCATGTTATCCACACAAACTCACAGTGCTGAGTCACCAGACAAAGAGAAGCCATGATTTCTGGGTATATTTCAGGAGAAAACAGTAATGCCTTTGTTATCTTAATAGTAACTTCATGGTAAAAAATCTTCACTGGCCACTCTCCAGTTAGGAAGTTTGTGTATTGTACAGGCATTTGTGAGCAGAGACAATAAACTTGCCTCATTTTGTTTCCCTTTACATTCATTTGGAGACATTTTTCCACTGTCTGCTGTTTAGAGCAAGAAGGTAAGGGTCAAGGGACTAGAGTTCAACCCCAAGTTTGAGCTACTGGCTCACTATATGACCTGGAACAAGAAAACCAGAGAGATGACAAACTTCTCTCACTTCCTCAGCATTACCTTGTAATGTCTCTGTGCCTCTTAATGGGAACAGGAAGCATTTGGTGGGGTAGTCTCAGATCAAGGTGGGAAATATGCTTAATTATGAAAAGTTAATTGTCTTTCTGTTTATTATATGTAGGTGCAACGACTCTACAGGCAGGTTTGAGCATTCTTTGCAATTAGGTTCAGAAACAGTCTTTTGACTCAGCAAACCTCTGAAGGTAGAAGCTGATAATTTCATGTGGACAGAGCATGTACCTAACAGGAGCGAGACTACAGATCTCTGTGGTTGCTGAATTTCAGCAGTAATTGCCTTTCCTTCACCTTCCCTTTGAAAACTTGCAGGTTTTATTAACATAAAAAAGCCTTAGGAAATTTTCTGGGCTGTATTTTATGGAGAATTCTGATACAAGATACAAATCTTTTAACGACTTCTCTGAGGCTGTTGAGACACCTGAAAAAAAGAGGCAAACTTCACAATGGCTGAATCCCTTACAATCACTTTAATCCAAAACAAAAATAGTAAAACAGATCTACAGGCACCTAAGTGCTTGTGATCCTGTGGACATCAGTCAAGGAATCCTGGCATTTTAATCAAACCTTTACTCTCAGGCAAACAGGACAAAACTCGAATGTCAGCCACAAAGATAGTGGAGGAATAAGCTGTGTAGCGCAATCACTCTGACTATCAATTCCCTGGCTTTCCTGTTCAGAAGACATAAGGGGAGATAGAGAAGTGTCTACTTTTTCAGTGGTGTAGACTTTTCACTGATGTAGACCTGTGCTGTTGATTCATACTTCCCATTCAGAAAAAAACATAGACTGAAATTGTAAGCCAGCCCTTGTTTAGAGTAAACCTGTTGCTGCCCCTGAAGCTTTATCAAGAAATCTTGTTTACAAGGAAGAGATTATGAGGATTTATAAGGGGAGATTAGGAAGCAAATTCTCAATTTCCTTTTCTTCCTAGTGTACCAATTGTGAAAATAGAAGTTACGCTTTCCTTCAGCTTTGGTCCTTACAAGCAAATTAAAACATAAGGCATAAAGTAGGCTGGCTACCACTATGGGCTATTAAGCTGTACTGTCCAGCAGCAGAAGAGAGATACACTACGCTGTCCATTTCCACAGTGAAAGTGGGGACTCAGAGAAAATGTCTCCGGGAGGTTTTTTAGCGTTGCAGCTCCAATGTACCTCCAACAAGGCAACAAGATACAATCTAATCTACAGTGAACGATCAGTGAGGTAATTAGAGAAAAAGAGATGAACACAACTATATTCCCAGGCTTTTGATGCTGTCTTTGGAGGATATTATTCTCCCTTTGACACCTCTTAGATCACCCATTAACCATAAAAGGGGCCATGCCCATCCACTAATTACTAATAAAGTCCATTATATGATTATATTTCAGAGACAAATGTTATTGATTATAGGCACAGAAGAAACAATAATCACTTTTTAGCTGAATGATTTTGTTACCACTTCATCTGTAATTTTATTATCACTTCACCAAAAGGCAACAAAGATGCTTAAATTAATGAAAAGCTTAAGGTGTCTCAAGCAAATTAATACGAAAGAGAATTCCAAGGAGAACAATGTCTTTATTGAGGAGCAGAATGGTAGAGTCACAAAAGTACTTAATTGTTACAGCCAGCTCAGTTTCCAGTGCTGGTAGCAGTGAAGGAGTTAATACTTGGGTGTTAATCATACAGAGAATTTCCTTGTGACATGAAGTGCTTGTAGATAAGCAGTAATATGCCTTGTTTTACAGGTTTTCTGTAGCTGGGGCAGGGTCCCTTGCTGCACAGCATAGATTGAGAAAGACGGATACAGAGAACAGAGGTAATAGCTTTCCATGTCACAGCAATATAAACCAGACAGTTTTTATAAACTGGAAACATGGCTTTAATAGTAGTTCTATACAAGAAAAATCTCTCTGAAAACAATGATATAGATGGGAATTTTTTCCCCTTCCTAAGCAGAGGTGAAAAGGAAAGCCAAGCAACCCACATAAATCTATTTTCAATCCTCACGGGAAACCCCACAGGTGAATTATGAGTCATAATAAGAATTATTTGTTGTACTACTGTATGCAATCAATCAGCAATTCAGACGTAGAATATTTTTACCCTCTGTCTCTATCAGATAAACCCCATAACCCTTTCAGAGGACTTTAAACCAGATGTAAATTGGTGTGGAGCATGAGCAACTCCCAATACAGCCATATTCAGAGTGACACTTCCCCTCCTTCAGGGGGTTCTCAAACTTCTTCCACTCAGAATATCAAAGCTACCAAAACAGGAAAATAAAAATAAAAATAAAAGTCTCATCTTCCCATGCTTCCAACTGCACAATCTGATGGTTCCTGGACCGGTGAAAAATCCTGGCAGAGGAGTGAAAAGAAATAATGTGATGTCCTAGAAAATAGTGAATGGCAACATTTTTTAATGAAGTCCTGCTAAGGAGACACGATACTGGCAACATGTGTGCGTGTTTATCTGTCCTGAAGCCACACAGACTTCAAGTGAACTATGAAGTGGAGAAAATATTCTGCAGAGTAAGTAGTGCAGTAGGAGTGGAAACGCAGAAAACATAAGGAAAGGTAATTTTCACTTTGCCCTCTGCCCCTTGCTTGTCCCAGAGTCTCACTAGTAGTCAATTATTATAGATGTTTTTATGCAATGTTCCAGAACAGCAAAGTTGAGACTCCTTATAAAGGAGAGCATATTAGATAACATAGTCTCTGCTACTGCACATTAATTCATATTTTCCCTCTGTAAACCCCACCTCAAATTTTGTCATGGTCTTCTACAGCACAGAAGAACATGGAAAACACTGGAAAAGCAAGAGATTCTATGAACAACAGAACACATTGTTTGGTTCTTTATGGGTTTGGTTGAGTTTACCTAAACAAAAAGTGTGCACAGTTCTAAACAGAAACTGCTATTCAGGCTCTGATTTATCCCATTGAGATCTCTACATTTTGGGTAAATGTGTGTGAAATTCGTCAGAGGACTCTGAGCCTCAGACACTATATCCTTCACATATCCCCCAGGGAAGCCCAGCCAACCACAGCAGCAATCTCATGAAGAACCTTCCCCAGTTCATCCCCAAGGGCAATTTCATAGCCCACAAATTCCACAACCGTCTGATCACATTTACATTTTTCCAGCTTGGCAAACAGGTTATTATGGTGGAGGCATTTGAGGACAAGTTGAACATGCCAACTGTGTTGTTTCTGGGCTCCCAAAATAAATGTGGGTGTCATCCAGACATGCTGCTACATCCTAGTCTAACATCTTCCTCTCAAAGTTGTAAATAAAATGCTGGAATGTTGCTAGAGCATTAGAATGGCAAGGAATAGGACAGGATTTACCTGTACCAACTGCAGAAAAAGATCTGCTCTCAGCAGCCTGTCAGATGAGTTTATGTTCCCTGAAAAGGCATGTTTGTTCAAGAGCTTTAAATAGTTAATTAATAAGATGCAGAGGCTATTAACTCTCAACTGTGATTAGAGCAGGGCTCAGCCACTTACAAAAAAAACTTCTGGAGGCCAGAGCCTTATTTGACAAAGTCATGGTTATCCACTTAAGGCATCAAAATGGGAATTCCTTGGCAATCCTTTCAATGAGGTAGTCCCATGTATCCCCAGCTTCTGACTCAGATGGCAAATATCTTCTAGAGCCAAAAAGCACTGATTCAGAGCAGAAGTTAACAGGTGAAGCATGGTATCTGCCCTCTGATAATATTCCTAGCACAAAGACTTTAGTACCTCACAGGCAGTTAGTCCCATCAGCTTGTAGCTCCAATGTGGGGCAACAGCCATTACATAAAACCTCCACTTTGTTGCATCCTGTTATGAGGGAATCTGAGTCTCTCTCAAATATGCCAATCAAAAGAAATCCAAGGGCAATACTCTGAACTGAACCAGAATTTGTGGAAAGAGCAGTGGACAAACCCAGAATTGCTGAGCATGATGGGGCAATATGCAGATTGTATCAATTCAAATAGAAGTTATTTGCTTTGGTTTTGAATAGTGAATCGTGAAATACAGGTCTCAGCATTAGCAGGCATGAGCAGAACCGAGAGCTATCAGTTGACTCTAGAATTACACTTGAACTGAAAAAGAGCACAGTATAGACTGTTTAGAAATCCAGAATTCAATCTATATGCAAAAAGTTTCTGGATATCCTTCATTGGATGCAGGGAGAAACAGAATGACAAAGGATGAGGAAAAGGCTGAAGTACTTAATGCCTTCTTTGCCTCAGTTTTTAACAGTAAGACCTGTTGTCCTTTGGGTACGCAGCTTTCACCTTCCTGAGCTGGAAGACAGGGACAGGAACAGAAAGGATCCCCCAGAACCTTCAGTGGTGACTTGCTACACCATTTAGACACCAATACATTTTTGGAGATGGATGGATCTCACAAAGGTACTCAGGCAGCTGGCCAAAATGTTCACCAAGCACTTTTAATCATTGATCAGCAGTCCTGGCTCACTGGGGAGGTCCCAGTTGTCTAGAGGCTAATAAATCAACACCCATCTACAAAAAGTGCAGGAAGGAGGATCCAGGGAGCAATATCTCTGCCAGATTGACATCAGTGCCTGGGAGGTTATGCAGTAGATCTTGAATGCCATCACACAGCACACATAGAACAACCAGGGGATCAGGCCCAGACAGCATGGGTTTGTGAAAGACAGGTCCTGCTTGACTAACCTGATCTCCTTCTATTATAAGGTGACCCACAGTGGATGAGGGAAAGGCTCTGGATGTTGTTTACCTGGGGTAGGTAATGCCTTTGATACCACTCCCCCTATCATTCTCTGGGAGAACTGGCTTCTCACAGCTTGGACAGGCAAACACTTTGCTGGGTAAAAAACTTCCTGGATGGCCAGGCCCAGAGAGTGATGGTGAATAGAATTACATCCAGCTGGCAGGAAATCACAAGAGGCATTCCTCAGGCTCAGTGTTGGGGACAGACCTGTTAATATCTTTATGAATGATCTGGATAAGGAGAATGAGTGCACCCTCTGCAAGTTAGGGACATGGTTTGGTGGTGGACTTGGCAGCACTGGGTTAATGGCTAAAGGTCTTTTCCAACCTTAATGATTTTATGATTCTATGTTGAATTTAGCGATCAACAAAGTCTAGGTGCCTGATCAGAGTAAGGTTTGTAAAAGCCAGAATCGTCAACAAATTTTACTGTGATTGAAAATCAATTTCTTATAGCAGAATTAGTTGCCATCAGTCTTGCACATCTTGTGCAATAGGATCTACTAGGGTTCACTGTTTACCCAGTGGGTGGCACTCCACTAACCTGAATTATGGTATTTGGCAAGTTAGGGAATCAATGTATCAGTCAAAAATTACAGCAGTCGTCTTTCAGACAATGGATTGCAACTGCCAATGAAATTACACCAGCTTTCATCACATACACAGAACAAGACAAATTTTAACTGAAAAAAACAAACAACAACCAAGTAACCAACCAAAAAAGACAGTGTGATGCAGATGAGCAAATTCACTACCATTCATGCACTCTATGCCCTTCAACTGCCTTCCTGTTCCTAGACCTTAGATTGTGGCCCTTAACATGAAAAACCTACAAAAAACCTCAATTTATTTTGGGACTCTAAGCATTTGAAGACTAGCAAAAATGAAGTCACAAAGTTGTAGTGATAATCTGAGATTAACTAATAGGCAAGTCAGTATGGAAAATAACGAGTGAGATGTGCCTACTGTTTCCACAGATGGACCTGTCTATAACCTGTGGGTTACAGACAACAGAGGCTTCCCCCAAGTTTGCAAATATTCAACCCCAAGCAAAAATTTCCCTTCAGCAGTTTTCCTCACCACCACCTTATTAATCACCTCCATAAATACAGGTTCACATGAAGGCCATTTGAGGCACTGGTAACCACTTACAAAAAAGAGACTACCACTAGCTTCCTTTGATTGTATGCAATCCCTGTTGGAAAAGAAGACCAAAGTTGTGGTGCCTGTAGGCCTCTCAGCACAGCATCTTTTTTTTGGCTCCCTGCACTTTCATTTCCTCTGTTTCCCAGTCACAAAAACAATTAATGTCCCTTCTGTCCCTGTCAGCCCTCCAAGTTACTCCTTGGGAAGGTCTCACTTGCTGGGGAGTGCTGCAGGCTCCACCACCCATTAGAAGAGCTGGCGCCACAGTGCCAGTTTTGGCCAGAGCCTACCACTATCCAGGCCCACTTCCTAAACACCTTGATGTCTCTGCTTCCTCTAACATCTTACTCTTTTCTCTCCTACACCTTTTGCAATGTCCTATTATGGACTGTGCATGTGAATGTTCATGGGATATTTAGCTTGTTATGGAACACACAGGACAGTAATTATTTCAACCAACCGATTGTTTAAGCAATACCTAAATTAGTACGCCACGGAGGCAAATATACCCTAAATACTGACCCAAACAGTGGCTCTGATTGACAGCTAACACAACTCCATGTTTCCAACAAAAATCACCAAGAAAACAAGAAGTTTGTGAATTTTATCATACAGTAGCAGCCATAGAACATGTCACTGCTGTTACCAACTTTTCCTGAATTTAGTGGGGCAAATTAAAGGTGAAAGGTTTCATTTTTCAACCAAAAGCCTAATCTTTTCTGAAGCAATGTATTTTCATTAATAAGTTTAAATTCAGATCATCCCTTTTGAGGGCATTCTGTCTGGGCAGTCCTGCGGTGCTATATTACTCTATTGCTCTGCAAAAATTTTTTAAAATATTCTGTTCCTTCTCCATTACCACCACTTCCTTACTCTTGGGACAAAAGGATCTTTTCCCTGATATTTCAAAGCATTAAAACAGCTCGAGGGGTAAAGAAAACATTTTTCATGTAATCTTTGAAAAGTTTAGTTGTCAAGGAGACCAAGACCTTAGCGACCAGGTATGGAGGCCTGTTCAGCTCACTAACGTGATTGTGAAAGAAGGTGCAAGAATGCCAGTATACCTGGAGGCAAACATGTTTAGTGTTTCAGAAGCGTCTTGCTTCCTGACATACCTTTATTACACAACAAAACAGTGACTCAGATTTTCTTCTCTCTGGATGGTATCATCTGGTGAGAAAAACATGGTTAAAGGACCTTACTTGGATGATTTATTGCCTCAATAAATCACTGGATTGAGGTATGCTCTGGAAATGTCATTCACAGACTGACACTTTCCAAAGAAGAACGGGTCCAAGAGCACATTTTATATAATTGCAGAATAAATGACAGTCAAAAAGTAACAAATTGGAAAGATGCTTTCCTAACTCCAGGCAAAAGGGGCACAATCAAATGAGTCTTTCTCTGATATGACTTCTGTTGCCAGGATAGGAACATGTCACAGAATGCCCAGGCTGAGACAGAGAGAGGTAGATGCTTGGCATTTTCAATTTTCACAAAAGTAAAATTTTGTTTGCAGGTTTTATGTCTGTCCATAGTCTGTTTGCTAGCATTGGGACCTAGAGAAGTGGACAGCATTCCACAGGAGACAATGCTTTTGTAAGGTTAACCACTAAACCAAACGATTTGTAAATATTTTAGAAGTAAATACAGAAAAAGCATTTGAAGTCTGAAAGAGCCACGGATTTGCACCTCAAATACACTTAAAATTGAAAAAAACCTAATAAATAGTGAATATAATTAAAAAATGTTTTGTGATAAATTGCATTGATAAGCATGTGCAAGGAACATCAGTATAAAACTCAGGAGCCCCCAGAGATCCCTGTCAGAACCAGAGTTAGTGAACATCTGTGTCAATGATTTAGAGAATGCAGTGTATAGATAATAGCAGGGCCTTTTTCAGATGGTCAAGTGCCACACTGACTATAAGGAACTCCAAAAGCCAATCCAGGGACTGTGCACAACACTCAGGCTGGTGAACTTCCATGTGGATCATTGTGAAGTTCTGTATCAAGGGAAGAATAACCTAGACTTTGCTTACCTGATGCTGTATTCAGAACAGTTTTCATTAGTGGAGATGCTAATGGAGTCATCAATAACAGCTCTTTGCAATTCTGAGAGAAGCTTGCAACACCAGTCATAAAATGCTGGGTGTCATTAGGAAGGACAGTCGCAACAAAACCAAGAAAATCATTTTGCCACTGGGGACACCTTGCTCCACCCATATTTTTAATGTGTTTGCAGTTCTGGTCTGTGCATCTTAAGACAGAACAGAGCAGGAGACAGACTAGAATTAGAAAAAAAAAAAAACACACCTAAAAAAAAAACCACAGAGAAGAGAAACTAAAGTGATAGAGAAGGTGTAGCAGTAAATTTACAAAGAACAAAGAGAATAAGGAATCTATATATGAGAAATATATGGTAAAATAGGACAAATTATTAAACACCATACTACCATTTGCTATTTGAAATATTGTCCTATGTATTTTCGGTTTAGTTTTTTTCTTGCTTAGTGCATTTCTTCCAAAGTCCAAATGTGTTTTCCAACTGGACCATTGTTCAGGGATCTAGTTTAAGTGTACTTTAAAGATGAAAAAGTGCAGACTACAGCAAGTTGCTACTTTGCATGAGTGCTAATAAAATGCCTACCTAGCAACAACTTCTTGTTTGAATGAAATCACTCTTCTGTGTACACCACAGCCTTGCAAACCAGCACACTTGTCACATCCTGCCCAGCAGCAGTGGCCTGGAATAAATATAAGGAAAACTAATACAACAAAGAACACAACCATCAACACTGGTGGGTGTGTTATTAAAACAGACCTTACCAAGACACGGAAAGGTGTAGGATAAGTTTAACTCATGGTAAAATAGAGAGAGAATAGCTACTCCTACTGCAAGGAAAGAACATTTCTTAGCTGAAAAGCTTTTTAGGGTTACTTGGATCTCCTGAAACACGTTGAACAACTACAGTATGAATTCTCAGTCTGATCAGTTCCACTCCTCTAATGCTTCCTAGATATTTAGCACTTTTACACCAATACTTACATCTCTGGTTCCCACAAGTCAGCTTCCATGCAACACTTTTAAAGTAATGGCAGATAACAGACTAGTCCACATTCTATTTAAGAGTCCCATTTTCAAAAGCATTGAGTTAGCTTGCACTTGTTTTGATTTTCCTTTTATTTCAAGTACTTTTAACTACTGCCTTTAATTCACAGCTTTAGGGTATCAGTGAAAGCAGGTCTAATTCTGTGAATTGTTTTGGTAGCCAGCTTCTTGCAAGGAAGAGGTGGTTTAAGCTAGATTTTTTTGTTGAAAGGAATTGTGGTTGTTTCTTGCTTATTTGCTAGCTGGTTTTCATATTGGAAGTGCAAAAGGAAGGGCAAAACAAGAACTATTTTTCACAACAATTGCAGTACATTTTTGTTCAATAACACAGAGGCTGACAAAGCCAAGCTCAGCAGCACTGTGTGGCCAGTCAAAAAATTTCCCAATAGAAATCCCAGATTTATATTTTTTAACCCTTATGAACTTATGCTTTTTGCACCTCCACTAGTATATTCAATAAGTGCATTTTGTTCAAAAAATGAGCACTCACAAGTTTCAACAATTTCCTCCAAAAATTAAAAAATTCACACACAACCTATTTTTATGACTAATAGACGCATTCAAGCAATGCCCCCTCTCTTGCATTTCCTGTCCAGTGAGCAGTCTAGCAGATCACTTCGACTAATATCTTAATTTTGTGTTGAAATGAGCATGCTTTTTGTGGAAAAAAAACCCCAACATTTATGGCTTTTATGCTAGTTTATCTTTTTATCATAGCAGCAAACAGACAAGAACTTCTTAACATTTAAAACTCTGGGTAAAAGATTAAGTATAAAACACACACACACAAGAGCCACTTGTTTCCTCATTGAGACAACATGACCTTGCACATGAGTAGAAGTGAGGAAGGACAGGGCATACATAGGTCTTTTAAAATAAGGAATAGGATTCTGCTATGGTTGACAATCCCAATCTTCTTAAGAGGATAAAAAATGATATTTCAATCCCACCTCTGTTTAATTTTCCTCCCCATTTGGGGGACTAAATGCAATATTGTTTTTTTGATCCTTACTAATTATTCTCCTTTTTATCCCAGCCCCAAATCAATTGGAGCATCATAGCAGTTTTCAAATTAATTATTAGATTTTTTTCCCTTGACTCATTCCTGACACTTTTATTAGAAAAGTGATTGATATATTAACACCATTAATTACTTATTTGACCCATTAATTTTGTCTATCTGCACAGACCTAATTGAAACAGCCTACACTGATTCTAGGATCTCATTTTGCCGATCGAAAATTAATTTTCAGGTACTCTTGACTGCTGAGTCTGTGTGATGGTGAGAAAGAGTGTTCCCACCTCACACATCTGTTTAATATTCCCACACTTCTTACTCAGTCCCAAAAAGACATTCAGATTCTGCCCCTGAAAGATTTCTATGAGCTTCGTTCTCTTCCCTCAATAAACAAGACTAACTCAATAGGCCTCCATAAATGACAGTTCCCGTTCATTTGACACAATTTGCCTTTCCACCATCAAGCTAAATTTCTTCAATAGACTCTTAATTATTCTAACCCCATTATCTAATGCTATTATAAATGTTTAAATAATATTTGATATAGTTCTGGTCCCACTGAAGTTAATGGGAATATTGCTGTTGCCTTAATTAAGATCAAGATAAAATTTATATTGTTTAATTTGTCACATATTACTGTTGGGTAAAAACAACCTAGTTAGTATTCAGAGGTACTAAACAGACCCAGCTCCCAGACTAGAACTGGCAGGGCCTCAACACTTCTCAGGAGAAGTCTGGGAGGCTGTGCTGCACAGTGGGCGAGAAGAGAAGGGAGCAGTCGCAAGGTCGTGCACTCTGCTGCGTCTCGGCAGCCCCAGAAGGCTTCCCACGCTCTGGGATGCTCAAAGCCTTTAAATGGAGCGCTCGAGTCAGGATTCGTCAAAAGACAGGAAAAACACAGAAGTGAGAAAACGGAGAAAAGCCTTCCCCAATGTGAGAACAAACCAGATACATTTTTCCAAATTATTTGATCAAAAATCTGGACAATTTTAAGTGAAGCATTTTTAAAAATCTTTGGCAAAAGACACTGTGTGCATTGATCAGATCTGGTTCAAAAAGAAATACATCTTTTAAACCAGAAACTAAATATTATTAATATGAAGATTTTTTGGCTGGTGACCATTTAGCTTTCATTAAAATTTAAAAAATAAATTACAAGCTTTTTTCAGCAAAAGCCATGGTTATTCTTATACTGTGAATAAAGCCATTCACTTAAAAAAACTGAACAAAGGAACTAGAATTTAATGTTTCTTACAGGTCTAATATTGTATTCTTTTCTCTTGTACAATGCCAGCTTCAGCAGAAAAAAGCCTAAGAATGGATTAATTTGTGACATCTTTGTTATGTTCACGCCCAAGATACGATCACACCTACATGATAAAATCTCACAGTACATTACTTCCAGGCTTCTGTGGAGGTGCTTCTCCCGAGGGTCTGGCTTACCAGAGTGACACCTTCCACAGAGACATCCGATATTCCGCTGAGACCTCAGTGCTGTCACTAGGAAAGCCCCCCAGACACTTCCTCATTTCTCTACAGATGTATTCATCCCACTAGGCTGGTGACTTTTAGGACTATAATCAATAAAGGCTGCCCAGGGGCTGTTTCGCCTCCTGTTTTGGGGAAAGCATACAGCAAAAAAGTTTGCATGGCCCAGTTTTGGTAGTGGAGTTTTACAGGGGTGGCTTCTGTGAGAAGCTGCCAGAAGCTTCCTCCATGTCCAACAGAGCCAATGCCAGCCAGCTCTGTGATAGACCTGCACTGCCCAAGGCTGGGCCAACCAGAAATGGTGGGAACATATTTAAGAAGGAAAAACATAGTTATTGTGCAGATGTAATTGCAGCCAGAGAAAAGCTGCAAGAGCTAGAATTGTGACCTTGCAGACATGAAGGTCGGTGAAGGAGGGAGAGAAGGTGATCCAGGGCATTGCAGCTGAGCTTCCCCTACAGCCCATGGTGAAGACAATACCACAGAGGGCCTCAAGGATGCAGAGATCTACCTGCAGCCCGTGAAGCAGATCCATGCCGGAATAGGTGAATGCTTGAAAAGAAGCTGTGAATCCTTGGGAGGCCCAAGCTGGACCAGGCTCCTGGCAGGGACCTGTGGACCCATGGAGAGAGGAGCCCACACTGGAGCAGGTTCTCGATAGGACTTGTGGCCCCATGGAGACCCATGATGGAGCAGCCTGTGCCTGAAGGACTGCTCCCCATGGCAAAATGACCCACACTACAGCAGCTCATGGAAAACTGTTGCCTGTGGGATGAACTCATGTCGGAGAAGTTTGCGGAACGTGAACTTCCTCTTTCCTGTGGGAGGGACCCCACACTGAAGCAGGAGAAAGACTCCTCTTCTTGAGCAGCAGCAGAAACAACATGTGATGAACTGACCACAACCCCCATTCCCTGTGTCCCTCAACTGCTGGGGTAGTGCTGGGAAGGAGGGAAGGGTGGGGGCAAGGTGTTTTTAAGATTTATTTTACTTCTTATTCTCCTGCTCTGATTTTGTTAGTAATAAATTCAGCTAACATCCCTAAGCTGAGTCTGCTTTGCCCATAATGGTATTTGGTGAGTGATCTCTCCCAGTCCTCATCTCAACCCTTGAACCTTTTGCTATATTTTCTCTTCCCTGTCCAGCTGAGGAGAGGCTTTGGTCTGGGCCTGGCATTCAGCCAGGGTTAATCTGCTATATGCTTCAGAAGGCAGAGGAGCAGAATGGGCTATTGAAAGCAACCAATGGCCCAAAGAGAGGGGTATTTATGGCTAACTCCTCTCAGTTTCATCCTGTCCTTCTCTCACCGTTTGTAACCCATTTGTTACCATGTCATCTCCTACCAGCCTCAAAGAAAGCCAAGCCTCAACTTCTTCCCAGGAGCCAAGTGGAGAGGGTATTGAAACTCTGAACACAAGGTCCCTTACCACTGCAGCATGTCTGGATATGATGAGCACAGCAGCGAACTCTGAAATGCAGGAAAAAAGGTCATAGGTGATTTCATTTTAAAATATATGTGCAAACAGAAGGGATGAAATTCCCCAGTGGGCTCATTTGCTGGGATTTCAACATGTATCCAGAGCTACCAAGTCTGAGCCCTGATAATGACTTTCTGCTTATCGGAACTGGGAATCCTGAAAATATGGGGCTTCAAATTCTTAAGCACTCTTGATGAGTTTTTTTATTTAAGACTCTGATTCATCCAGTCCTTCACCTCCTCATGAGTCTTCAAATGTTGCCCTTTCTTTCTAGATTGCTGGAAGCATCTTGCCAGTGAACAGGATCTATTCAGTGAATTTAGAAGTAAGGTTGCTTTGTCACAAAGCTGAGACATGATGTCCTACAGCTGGAGGCATTAAGAGGCTCCTTTCTGTCTCCTTTTCATTGATTCACAATATCCCACAGTGCAAAGAAAAGCATCTAGATGCCTACCCTACACCACTGAGGAATTTGCTTTGGGAATTTGCTCTCCAAGAGGTCCTGAATGATAAGGCTATTTTTTACTGACCCTTGTTCAAGACAAAGGTGAAATGTCTTCAAACCGGTCTCTAGAAAGAGATTTCTAGACCAGTAACAGATTTCTGAATTATTGGTAGGATCTTGTAGTCTGAACTTCCTATATGCGTCCAGAGGTAGAAACTCATTCTGCAGTTCAGACCTTCGATTTACGTTGGAGTTCCCATTGTTTTTTCAACCGCTATACTGATTTGCCCCATGACATTCTATTCCACTGTAACATATACTCAGTAATAACACTTGCTGCCCAAATTAACCTACCAATTATTTTCTTACATTAGTCCTAAACATCAGTGTAGCAAGCAAATCAATGAGGAGTCTGTGTCCCTCTGCTAGACCACTGTGGTCTTTGTAACTAGTGACAGTGCTATGCTTTCATCATGTTCCTAATCTTATGGTTCTATAACTCTCCTCTAGCTTGATATTTATTTGTATTGGAAGAGAATAGCAAATACATACTACAAAGTGCCTACTACAAAGCAATACTTGTATATAAAAGCACTTTCAGGCATTTATAATATTTACTGTAGGTCATCAAATATATTCCCTGCTGTGAAAGATCGTCTTTGTTGTTCTTAGGCTCTTCTACTTTTTTCATCTTCCACAAAGAGAAACATCCTTATCTGTATATACCCACTCTAACACAAACTGTAATCTTCAGCTTTTATCTGTATTGTTCTTGGGGGAAAATACATCATTTCATATGAGCAGAGCTAAATCTGAGTAAAATATGTTACAAATCTATTAATCTATAGCAGTACAGCTCTTAAAAACATTCTGGGCAGGTTTCAAATATCTGCATTGTTTGTCAGAGCCATAAACAGCTTGATATGGAAATCAAAAGCTTGATATGGAAGGGATTTAAATTTATTTAATTTTTAAAAAGCACATAAAGAGGTATATTCTTAATGTCAATTTTCTGTCATGACACTTTACGAAAATCTCAGAGTATAGCAAGACCTGACTGAAAGACAGCACTGCTTGGGGTCTCCAACTGGAAATGTGCATCCACAAAGATCACACACCTCAAAGCAACAAAAGATTATCCTTTATTCTTCATCTCTCTTTGCCCTTTGGAAATGCTAACCTACTGTATATAAAAACTGTGCATAGCCTGCCTGGTGAAAACCATCACCAAACACCTCCAAATGGTTTTCCTCTGTGTTAATTTGCTTCTTGGCAGTCACTATTTTTAAATGCTATTGCATTACACTTCCACAGTTGAGCTCATATGTAAGATCAGATTTTGTATTCAAATATTCAGCTCGAGAAAAAAAAGAGATCAAAAAATATGCCTGTTCTATGCATATTGATCTCAACTGCCACTTCCCGACTCTTAAACTGAGAGCTAAACCAATCTCCCAGTGACGTTAACTCAGGTTGCTCTAAGCTCAGTTGCTTGTCATCAGCCCACATAGACAGCTGGGTGTCTTGGGATGGAGGGATGTGCTGCTGGCCGTGAGCAGAGCTGCAGCAGTTCTCAGCACCAAGCAGGACTCAGACTGGTGGGATCCCTCAGTCTTGGCTTTGCTGGCTTACTGCCATCAGACCACAGCCATGGACTGGGCTGCATGACAAATATTTTTATTATTATTTTATTATTTAAAGGAAACAAAGATGCAAAGCCAAACCCAAGAAAACAGGGAGCTGTGCATCCTGAAGCTGCAATTCTGTTTATAGGGAAAAATGCAGTTTTAAAAATCCTCATGGTTTTGTGGGATGCTTAAAGGATGATTGAGCTCTTTTCAGAATTATTCAGATCGTGGATTTTGAATATTTTGCAAGTCTGGATGTAAGGTCTTTAATTTTGGTGTCTGTAACACAGGCACACAGCTTAAAATACCCAGTCTTTAAATTTTAGGTGTTTAAGAATAGGTAGGTTGGACAAAGAATTCTTGAGAGCCCTGTAGAAATGAACTTTTCATTGGGCACCTATCTGTTGGTAATTTCTCTGAACTTTCAAAAACTTTTCAAAAAATTTTTGCTTTTTTATTTGACCTTTAAAAAAATTATACGCAAAGCAATAAGTAGAGGGTTTACATTATTAATAAAAGAAGCCTTACCTCAGTGGCAGTTTCTCTAATCACAACACGTGTACTATAAATAATGGAAAGAAGGACATCTCCTGCCCTCAAACAAATAAAGTTTGCTTTCTATCTTATGGAGATGACTGAAAGACAGAAAGCTACATGCAGAGTTTGCTCTCAAGAGTTTTCTGTGGGCGATTAATCAATAGGGAAAGAGACTAATCCCAAGTGGGCTTCTTGTGCCATAGAAATCCATCACACCTTCCTTTCCTAAAAGGCTCAAAGAAACAGTGAAAGAGAAGGGAAGGGAGTTAAAACTGACATTGGAAAGAAGAGTACAGAGTAGGTAAGAGCTTACATAGCTGTAATGTACTTCACACATGCAGCTCTACCTGAAGCCTAAACCAGTTCAACACACCCAAGTGCACGGTCCTACACCTGGGTCAGAGCAAAGCCAGACACACCTACAGTCTGAGCAGAGAAGTGATAGAGAAAAGCCCTGAAGAGAAGTACTTGGGGGTGATGGTTTGTGGAAAACTCAACATGAGCAGGGAGTGTTTGCAGCCCAGAAAGCCAATGATATCCTGGGCTGCATCAAAAAGAGCGTGGGCAGCAGGTCGAGGGAGGGGATTCTGTCCCTCTGCTCTACTCTTGCAGAGACCCCATCTGGAATGCTCTGTACAGGTCTGGTGCCTCAACAGAAAAAGACATGGGACTGTTGGAGCAAGTGCAGAAGACGGACATGAAGTTGATGAGGGGACTAGAGCAGCAGCCAACACTGGTAGAGTGGATAGACTTGAATTGCTGCCTGGATATTTGAGGAAGCACTGTTTCAGCTATTACTCAAGCTACTCTGCTACATGCTACTAAAATGAGAAACAGGTAGGCTAAGCCTATGCTTAATTCTACAAGGTGCTGAGCAATCTAGTCTTAAATGAGATGTGACTTAAATATTTAAGGGGTCTGTGAACAGGTGACTCTGTCTAAAAGGATTATACCCTTCCTTAACACCACTGCTAAGCATGTTTAGAAAAGGCAAAGTTCACAGCAAGAGTTCTTTAATTAAAGACAGCATATTAGCAAAGAAGGCAAGCTTTTAATTGCAATTTCACAAACATTTAATAATATAAAGAGAGTATTACATAACAAATAACAGTGCTGCCATGATTCTATTAATCATTGCATTCATTTTTCCTGAAAAAGAGCAGCATTCAATCTCAGATTAGTTATCTCAGTATCACAGAGATGGTAACTTATTCAAATCATGTCCTTATTTCATGGCTACGGAAGCACATCATTTTGCTAGAAAAGTGAAACATCAAAATCTCACAGTGCTTTCTTTTTCTTTTTAAGCATACAATGGACTAAATTCTGACCTTGGTTACACCCATACAACTTCAGAATTGTATGGATGAAACTAACAACAAAATAGGGCCAACTTTGTGAGCCTTTCTACATATGTTTAATTGAGCTAACCAAGCAGGACAGGGTTTAGTGCACAAAGGACTTTTGTATTTGATTTTATTGTAAAAAAAAATTTTTTCCCATCTCCGCCTCACTCCTTAAAAAAAAAAAAAAGATGAAGCAAGCAGGAACAATGCTAATTACATTTTGTATGCAGTAAGAATGGGCAGGAGGATGGGGAGGCATGGAAAACAGGCCCCTGCAGAAAATGTGTGGAGGATGAAAACAAAGTTCTCCTGAGATGGATAGAAGTTTCAGTTCCACAAGCTTTGAAATGAATGGTTCAGATGTTGTGAACACAATGGATAGTAATGATGATTACTTTTGCCAATGCCTATGGTGATGTTATAAGCTAATTATATTAGTCATTTACGCAAAGGCAAGATGCCTTTGATAACTACTATTTGGAGCAACAATTCAGCATGTTGAGTCACTGTTAAGTCACTCTTAGAGACAGACTTCAATTCAACTTACACCCAAATGAGTCTTCAGCAACTTTGTTGGACACAGCAGTTTTACTCTGCATTTAAACCTTTATAGAAACATCCAGTTCTGGCTATCTTTCTACATGCATTCCTTTTTTATTTTTCACAGTTTGTCTTAATCGCCTAATCCACATCTCATGGGATTGCATTAATGCACATACTGTATCTGAAGATACCTGATATCCATAAAAAATATTAGTCTCCATTTAGCTGTATCTATTTTGACATTTACTACTCTGATTCTTTGGAGCCATTAATTTCTCATTAAATGGTAAGAAATCCAGACATATTACTCAGTGGGGAACATAAGCACCAAAACACTTTTTGTATCACTGAAAAAAATTCTCCTTTAAATCTCCCTTGAGGAATATAACTAAGCATCAGCTTTTCAAGAAAACCTAAAAGTGCCCATCTTATTAACAAACCAGGGTCATGCCCACAAATCCCATCAAATTCCCCCAAGATATGAACAACTTTTCAGAGACAGAAAAAAGGAAAATTTTAAAGGACATCTCTCCAGGATTTTCTAGATTTTTCTGTATCATTAGAGGGCGACAGATGTGGCAACCAGCAATCTATTTTTTTTTATTTTTTAATTTATGCTTACCAAGGCCTCTGCCAGGAAAGCTCTGCTCTGCCACAGTATCTCGGTAAGCAGATCATGTCCTACCATCCTAACACAGCTCTGTTATCCACAGTGAAATCTTTCTGTTGGAAAATGGAAGGCAGCAAGTGCAGGAGATATCTACCAACTTTGTGTTAGCAAATAAATCTTCATCACAGAAGTCAGTTTTCATGTGGTGGTAGCACATAAAAGGGCACTTACTCAAGACTGGACCTTTTCTAAGGTCTGTAAGTCCACAGGTCTACAAGGCCATAAGTGTCACAAACATCTTCTAAATCCAACATAATTTATGGCTGCAATGGTAGTAAACAGAAATTTCTGAGCCCTCCCAAGTTAATATGGGTTAAAAGTCAATGAGACAAATGGCAATCTTTGCGCCCATTTTGAGAACTGCACATATTCCTCTGGTTTTGACTGATCAGTCTTCCTAAGGATAAATGCTCCAGAGCCTTCCCAGTCAGGAGCTTAAAATTATCCAATCCTTAGATTCTTAACAAATAAAGCCTGATTTCAGCCCTTCAGGTCATTTGGGATTCTTTACATATTCATTAATCTGATTTCTCAATAATTGTACTATAGTTTTTAGTTGAAGGAAAAAAAAATTACATCTGTGATGAATTTTCTTTGTTTTCAGTTTGTCTCCTGACCTTTGACATCTTAATCCATATTAACCCAAAGCTTTCAAACCTTGCATTTATGACAACTATTGTGACTAGAATCCAATCAAGTCTTTATTAATAGCCACTGAATACTTAAATGTGATCTTGTGGGGAAGATCAGAACTGTCATCATTGTTAATGGAAAATAGAAAGAGATTTTCAGAAAACTGTGTCAGGACTTCCCCAGACTCAAGTCACTTGAGACTGCATTGCTGCACATCAGAAAAGCCTTCAGTAAGAAGAAATTGCAATTCACGTGGCAAGGACATAAAATACAAAATTCAGAAATCATTCTTTGTCTCTGCTCACTTTTATGAGTCAGTAATTTTTACAAGTTACCTTTATTGTGTATTTCCACTTCATAAATTGTTAAAATTGTTTTCAAGCATAAAATTGAAGGAGGCACTGTTAGGGATACAATTTCTACTAATTCTTATATTAGCTAATTCCAAGGAACATGCAAGGCTCATCCGCAAGAAAATGCTTGTGTTTACACATAATATATGTACAATGAGTATATTAATTTTTATGGCACAATTTATTCCAAACTTAGTAATTGTCAAGATCAGTGACCACACAGTACTCACTGCTTCACATATCAGTGTCCATTTTCCAGCATTCTGACCAGTCTGGTGCTGCTCTTACTTTTTTTTCCCCTCAAGGGGTCAGTTCATTGTTTGATTCCTTTGAACTTTGCCTGATGCCAGGTGTTTAGAGGTGGATGAATAGTGACAATAGTATAACACGCATTTCATGAAGAAATGACTTTTGAAGGTCAGTTCCAGGAGCTTGAGCTTGAAATGCTATCTGAGTGAATACGGATTACAGGAGAGGACTTGATTCTTGACCTATGGGCTTTTTGTGCTTGCTAATTTTGAAAGACATTTTAAAGCCTCTCCTGGAGGATCTTTCTTATTTGTACCTGCCTTTTATCTAAAAAAGCATTTGATGTCACTTTTGCTTGAGAGCAATCACTTTCTGAGTTTAAAAGTGGGAAGAAGTTTCCTCTGTTGGATTGCTTTGTTGCTGGGTCTTTGTGACTTCCTTAACTTTCAAACACTAACTTTTCATATTTATAAATCTTGTCTGCCAGGCAAGAGTGTTAGGAATTTTTTTAAGTAGCCACTATGCTGTGAAATCCTACTTGATACTTGCCCAGATAACACTGGCATCCAGCTGTGTAGCTGCAGTTTGAGATCCATTGACATTCAAAATCCAGTCTTCTCAAATTTCATCAATACTTCAGTTACTTACAAACTGTTTCCTTCACAGATATTATAGAGTAAGAGTAAAATTTACTTCTTGCAGTACATCGGTATTTCTGTTGTTTGCATCTTGTCAAATCAGTAATATTAAGATGGAAGGGAAAATCAAAAAAGAGAACAAAACCTAAAACTGTATAAAATATTTCCTCTTCATCCTCCCACCTTGGCAGCAAAGGTAACATGCTGATTGACATAGAGATGGCATAATGAGAAATCACAAATATTATCCACATGATCCAGTTCTTACTTTATCATCTCATTAGGGCTTACTACTTTTGAGGTATATTATTCTGAAAGTAAGTATTCAAAAATTCATAAAGGCCATGCTGTTATGGGATCTGAATGGAGAACTACATGTCGAACCAAGTAGAGTTCAGGGTGAATTTTTTGTTGGTAAGAAAATGGACTACACAATTGTATTGTCTTCTCTCCTCCCAAATAACTTGTGAGTTCATTGTCTTATTTCAATCCAATCTGAAATGCCAAAGATAACTAAATTTCTATATAACTCATGAGAATTGAAAGTGGTAGGAGAGCAGGGACAAGGTTAGTATCTCTAGTGAGGGCAGGCACTGCTAAGTTAGGCTGCCTCACCCTCTGTTTGGCTGACCAGGCAGCATTGCATCTTGCCCTGCGGCTTCCCTGCACCTAGGGGATGACATCACATGGGAAGGGAGGAAGATTAATTCAGTTCAGGGATTAAGAAACAAAAGCATTAGATCTCATTAGCTCTGCTGTTCCTGGAACAACAAACCCTCCTCCCCTCTGCCACCTCTATCCTGGTCAGCTTTTCTTTCAATATATAATAATATTAATCCTTTACAGTTCTCAGCTCTATCTGGCAAGTCCTAAACTCTCTGAAATAGAGGACCAGTTTGAGGGGTTTTTTTTCCACTCTTGCTCACTTAAGTAGTCTCATTAACCCCACTATTCATGTAAGCCACCTGCTGTTTGCTTGAGCAAAGAATGCATAAAAGTAAGCAGGAGCTTTGGGAAAAGTAAAATTTCTACTTATACAGTTCACATGCCCAGTGCTGCATATATTGTTAACAATGGCACTACAAACACTTCCCATAAAAGAACACTTGGGACCAGATCCGTAGCTTTTTAACTCAATAAAAGTCTGATTTCAACAGAATTTTGGATCAAAGCCATAAAAAGCAAACTACTTCTAGAACCCAGCCTTTTACAAAATGAGCAATTGCTAGTAGGTGTATCACCAACCTTCAGTATTTTAACACCACACCCTGACATATGTGATTATTCATTATTCTGTGGGAAAAAGACCTTTATATGTAAATCCTGGGAATACAGCAGATTAAAATCAGATAGAGTACTTAAACACATTTGTAATAATTAATAAAAAATTACAAACAGGTGAGAGGATAACTGCCTCTGAAACATTTATTCTACTAGTAATTTTATTACCATTGAATTCTTGCCAGCCAGGAAACACCTAGAGGCTCATGTTTCACACCCAGTATTGCAGAGGTGAAAAGGTAGAACATTCTGCCTTAACAAGTATGCAAAGAGCAACTTCAAGCGGAAACAAGTTTAGCACCCAGCTCTTACTGGCTCAGCCACAGAGAAGCTCTCCATAATAACTCGCTCGGCTGCGCAGCTTCTGTGAGGCTGCGAGCTGCTTCTCTGGCTCCTGGCTCTAGGGAGGCATGTGGTGTGCATGCACCCTCCCCAAATCCACTTGCCCTGTGAAGGTTTCCACTAACTAGCTGCTTTTTCTGCCTGACTCTGTGCCATATATATATATATATATTTTTAAAAAAAGCATATCACAAGTTTATATTTAAAGAGAGCTAGCTAAGAAGCTACATTATAATCATGCAGGGTACAAACTGCGTCTTTTCAAAACCAGAAATAAAATTTTGTAGTCGAATAATTATTCATCTCCTAAAGAATAATTTTTTCTGTTGTAACATACTATACAACCCAGAGGCATAGTGATCTCTCCAGATGACAGTAATTCTCACTATCCTTATCAAAAATGACAGTTGTTCCTTTGAAGCAGATTGCCATGGTAAGGCACTAGCTGAAAAGTCAGTTTTGTTCTGTCACGATAGGAACCTATCCCAACTCTGCATACACTAACATCTTCCTTCTGTGAAAGCAAATAGAATAAATCTTTTCCATTTCTCCCCAAGACCTGTATGTCTGTTCACTGTGTGTGAAATTGACTGGAAACCTAGATACACAGAATAGAGCAGACAAAGTTGGTCTAAACAAAGGCAGCACAAAAATATTTGCTTGGCTTCAGCCAGATTCCCTCTTCACTTGCAAATACAGGGTCTTAGAAATGCCTTTATTTAGCATCCAGAACTATTCCTATTTAGGACATAGGCATTAGTATTGGGCATTTTTTCATGAATGTTGATCCATGTACTTCTTCAGTACATGTTTTGTAATAGTGATAGGAAAAAATGTGTACCGATAAACTCATAAAATGGCACTCTAAATACTTCTGTACTGTGCCTGACATAATCTCTGCCATGAGGAAGAATTGTGTTTGGTTTTTGCTTTTTAAATCCAAGGCCACAGCATTGGCTTTAACACAGATAAAATTATTGGCACTACTATTGACATTACTGCAGCTAGTACCACTCCTGCCCAGAGTACTGGCACAGATGCAAGTAGATACACCTTGAAAGGAGCTTGTTACAGACTGAAGTCAGTCCGATTTGGCCCAGGAAGAACAAGGTTTAAAATAAGCACCAGCAAAATGGCATTTTGAATGCCAGTCTAGCTCTGCAAACTGCTCTTGTATTCTTTCCCTGGGCAAAATGAAAACGTGGAAAATGAACACGCTTTGGGGTGTGATATGTTCTCATAGCGATCACAGTCAAAGCACAGAAACTCAACACAGCTAACGGGGAGAAGGAAAGCCTTCTAACAAGCTATGGTAGCATGGAAAAAAATCCAGATGTTTTGGGCACATAAACCTCTCTAAAGATAGAAATATAAGCTTTATATTCACACAATGTTTGGAATTGTTCAGGCAGAGACTGGTAGCTCTCCTGTGTTGCTGAGGGGACCAGTAACTCTACAGTGAGCACAGCCCTGTAGTAATCCAAAGGCTCACAGCCATTCTTCAGGAAGGTTTCACAAACACACTTATGAATTTTAAAAAGTAATTAAATTAATTTATCTGTTCACAAATAATTCATAGAATAGGGAAAAACAAACTAGTAAGATGAGTCTGTAAATGATAAAGATGGGTGGGAGAGAGAGCAAATCCATCTAGCTGCAGGTTTATGTATTCATTACATCACTCAAATTTAATTTGTACCAGGAAGAAAGGAGGAGCCTTATCCCCTATCATCTTGCACATGATGAGATCATTTTCATCTGTGCAAAGTGAACATGGGGTCTTATTCCATCAGCATCCTGCATTCCCATTTAAGGATTTTATATCTACCACACACTGGTCTAACTGACCAGACATATTATCACCTCAGGCATATTGTCAGCCTGCATATGGAGCTAGCTAGGATTAGCTAAAAGATGCAGTTGGAATTATTTTTATAAATAGGAAAAAAATAGCACAGGGTGGGGGAGAGAATGCTGGCTTATGATAGTAAAGGTGGTTTAGCATTTTATATATATATATATATATATATATATATACACATAAAAATATATACATGTGGAAAATTTATACTTTGTTGTAATTTGTTAGCACTCTGGACACATCATTTTTCATCATGTACTTTGAACGAGAGAAAGATACACTTTATAAGAATCTTCCATGCTTATATTATAGCATCATTCTCTCTTAATAGCCTTCTGGCTATCCACATGCTTCATAGTAGAAATTATCTGCCAAAATCACTTAATGCTGAAGATATCATGGGACTGCAGGAAAAAGTCCACATCATAGTTTGTCTTCATTTCTTCTTCGATTTCTTTATTTTTCCATCAATCACAATAGTTGATTCCTTAATGGTGCCCTTGAGAGTCCCTACCAAGAAAGCAGAAAATCCACAGACTCTCTCTCAGTCAGATGTTTCAAGCACTCTCTGAGGATCTTGTAAATCTTCTCTAATACAGAATGGATCATTCGGGTCTCAAAATGTTTAGTATAATCTTTCCTCCAGTCAGCCTAAGGGACCATAATCCTCAGGGTTGCAGCCCTTCCCCTAATTTTCTGAGGTTCTGAAAATGTCAAGACTAATCTTAGATTCACATAGGGTTTCTTTTTAAATAAGTTGCTTGACCTTTGTGTTTCACAGATATTCTGGCTGGTGCAAGTCAATTACAAGGAAAGTTTATCACCTTTTTTTCTTTTTTTCTTGGGATACTCATTGCCCTTTCTGCTACAAGAAGCAGCTTTTAAGACTTCTGAAAACCTATAGTTACTGCTGATCTGACCTCAAACCACTCAGCAGCTACAAGTTCTCTCCTGGCTGCATGTTGGCAGAGGAATTTTCTTCTCTCATAACCTACAAGAATTGCCACAGTAATACATCAGTAGTAAGAATAATACCTAAAGCATGTGAAAAGCTTTTGATCAACTGCTTTCATAGGGTTTTACAAAGGTGAGGAAATACTACTGCCATTTTAAGGGGAAAACCCAAGCACTGCTATGTGCTCAAGGTCACCCAGTAGGGGAAGGTGAGAGCTGCAAACACAGACTTGGTTTTATAAGGCCACACATAGGATTCTAACCTTATTAACATGAGTCAGTGTTGTTCAGCAGATTAACCACTCAATCACATACTCTTTCCATTTTCCATTTTAATATGGGCTCTGACACCTAGTCCCTCTAATAGCCTTGCTTAAGCCACTGAGAGGAATCACTTTTTATGGCTAATGTCAAGGGTTTTTCTTCCTCACATGCAATTTAGGCTTTCATAATTTGCTTCCTGACTCTTATACTTGCACAAAGATAGACATATTTAATAATTAATTTTTTTAATTGTTTGACTTGCATTGACAAGTCCTGATTGAAGCAATTTGTAGATTTGTGCCCAAAAAAAGAATTTAAGTTGAGAATTAAACCCAAGTATTAAGTTGAGAATTAAACCCAAGTATTAAGTTGAGAATTAAACCCAAGTATTCCATCTTTCCAGGTCTAAATATGTATACATGGAACTACTCTTCACAAATATGACCTGCAAGGATGCCAGATGATACATGATACTTGCCCATAAGTCTCCAAAGTGCTGTATAGTTTTAAATTGCCATTTAAGTATCCTAAAACAGGAACAAACACTCACAGACTACATTATGAATAACACAATTCAGCTAAATCTGCCAGGAGATTGGAGGAATTATCTCATTGACCCAAGATCCAAATCGTCCTCTATTTGCTTATTCTGGTTGAAAACCTGTCAGTTACATCTACAAAGAACACAAACAAGATTTTCCAGCATTTCACAATATTAAGGCCTGATCAGGGTCTTTCAATAGTTTTCAATGTCACTTCAAGTGTCACACCACTGTGTTCTGGCAGTGGATGCTTGTGCACATGGAGAATATGTGATTCAGCAGAGCATGTCCCTAGATTTCAGTGCAATCAGTTTTTGATCTGAGATAGTGTGACACCACTTATCCTCAGGAATCATGTCTGTAACATATTATGGATTCCAGGAAGCAAAACATGTGATTTTTCCTTTTTCAGATGCCTTGCTAAAATAGACAGAAGGCAGAAAGTTAAGGAAAACAACCTTCAATTTTGTCCAGCATTCACTCTAAAAACATTATCTGAAGGTGATGGGAGGATATAAAGATTCAAAGAGAAAAACATTTCTACTCAAAGGTATAAGAACTGTGCTAAGATGTCCTGAAATTTTCATTAAAGTTTTCAGTATTGTCCCTCTTCTATTGTCATAATTGATCTTGAAAGCTAAAATAGCTAAAACAGCATATCTGTCATGGCCATGTCTACAGTACTTTGAGATAGGAGGGTTTGGATCTTTCCTTCATTTCTTGGTTATAAATGATGGAACAGATGGGCAAGTTGCATGGTTCTTTCCAGTGATTTTGCCTTAATGAACACACCGTGGGACACATTCTTTTCAATGTGTACATCTCCTTTATTTCCTATTCTTAACATTTGCAGTGGTGCTACTTGAGAAGTAGAAGGTAAGCTAAAATTTCAAATCTGATTTACTATTTTTATGAGAAAGTTTTTAGTACAAATACTGAAATAAACATTTATGTGAAAAACACAGACTGCAAAAAGGGAAATATCTTTAGCAGGAGTAGATTTTACAATTCTTCCTAATTTTATTACATCACAGCAAGAGTTTCTAAGAAATCATTCTGCAAAGGTTTTACACCTATTGTGAGTGCCATGAAGAACTGAGAAGTTTCCTCATACAGTATAGCACCATTACAGAAACACCTGTGTTAAAAATAACTTCAAACTTTTCAACTCCAAAGTGTCCCTTAAGCTTTAAAATGTTTCCTTTCTTACCCAATGCTTTAATACTTGCATTATGTTCCAGACCACAACTGTGACAGCAAAAGCATAATATTTTTTTCTCTCATTCTTCTGACAAAGGCTAGTACTTCTCTGCAGTGGTAAAAAAAATTGCACCTACAACTGTAATAAACATAGACAGAAGTGTGGCAAGTTGGAATGAAAAAATCCACAGTGTAACATTATTTATTTGGTGTTTGCTTCCCTGCCCTCACGTAAGTTGCAGCTGCCACAAGTAGCACCATATTGCTCTGGAGAAAGGCCCTCATCCAGAAAGAGATAAGGAATCCACTTTCACCCCAGTGTCCTACAACACTGCTGGGGTGGAACAGTAAACCCACCCTAAGTCCTGGCATGCAGGTGAATTGCTTTTAAAGAGGAAAGTGAAGTTTTTCCCAAGATGAGTGAAGAAGAGTGGGAGAGCATTGAACTGAACAAACTTAAAAATACCTGACCATGAAACTGGTTCTTGGTAACCAGAACAGAATCACTCTATCTACTACAGCTCCCACAAGAGTAAAAAAGAACAAGGTTATCTTTGCAGTGGTATTCAAGAGCATTTCCTCTTTTGGGAAAGAATTGTAAATCAGAAAAACCCACACATCTGTCTTTTATACAACGTTCCTCACCCAACTCAGTATAGCAGAAACTTGAGAGGTAAGGTAAGTGCAGATTGTTGAAAAAGGGTGGAGTCCTTCTACCTCTTCACAGCTGTAAAATTCAATGAGTTAGGGTCAAGTAAGGCAGCAGTGTGAGGCAGCTTGAGAAGTACAAAGCTTTTTACTTTTCACCCTTGTCCCTTGTTAACACTGAGTAGAGCCTTTTCTTTGTGTATAATACAACATTTTTGTAGAATCAATAACATCTCAGACCAAAGAAAAACTACTAATAGTCTTCTTCCCAGAAATAGCACATTCCCAATTCTCGTTCACTCCTTTATCCGCTAGCTGTTTTAACTGATTAGTCAAAGGCACACTCCTTGTTGACATAAAATGTGTGGCAAAAACAAGTGTATAAATGAATAATTATTTCCAAGACTTGCAATGAGATTAAGCGCTTATTGGATTAGGAAAGTAACAGGATTTAATGGGGTCATTTATGCTGCAACTCTAGTACAAAAATGTACAGTGCATGCATACATATCAGATTACTATCTCTATAGTCCATCTAGCTATAACCATTTAAATATTTTATCTATACAGCACTAATACATTTCTGGTCTCTTCCTTTTTAGTACACTACAGGTGAGTGTCCTTGGGCATCTCTGGAGTGAACACGTGACACAGCTGTTATTGCCATTAGTGAACAAGCACTTTTCAGCATGAGCTAATTTCAGTAACTTATAACTTTCCCAGACCAGGGAGCTTTTTAGTCTCAGACACGTACACAAAATGCCTCTCTCATTGCATCTCCTCCCTCTATATGTTGCTGGAGTCATGACAAGAACTGCCAGCCTTCACTGCAGTGTTCCTACAGTTTCCCAGGAAAAAGAAAGGAACAGGAAAGGATTATTTGGCAAATCCACATATGTGAACCACTGCATTGGTTATGTTTGGCAAGGGTTTGGCAGCAGGACGGTTGTAGGGGTGACCTCTGTGAGAAAAGGCTGGGGGCTGCCCCATGCTAGACCCAGCTCCAGTGAGCTCACCAGCAGACACACCACAGGACACAGCTGAGCCCATCAGGGAATTTGGGCTGTCTCTGAAAACATATTTAGGAATGGGTAGAAAACATTGTACAGCCAGAGGAGGAGGAGGGGGGAAAAAAACGTGTGAGAAACAATAGGGGAAACAGCTGCATCAGAGGTAGAGGCTCCTCAGCAGCCTGAAGAGAGGACCATACCAGAGAGGTTAGATATTCTTGCAGGAGCAGCAACCCAGGAAGAGTTCACACTGGAGCAGGTTTCTTCCTGAAGGATTGCAGCCCATGGAGAGGACTCTTGACAGGGTGAAAGTGTGAGGAGGAAGGAGCAGCAGAGAGAACTGTTATGTATTAACTGTTGCATTCCCCATCCTCCCCACAATGCTCAGTGGGGCTGTGACAGGAGTCAGGACTAAAGGGAGAAGTTGAGACTGGGAATGGTGGCAGAAAAGGAGTTGTTTTAGTATTTGTGTTCTTGTTTCCCGCTACCCAAATCTATTTGAACTGGCAATAAATTAAATTAATTTTACGAAGTTGAGCCTGTTTTGCCAATGACAGTAATTGACAATTGATCTCCTTGTCCTTACCTCAACCCACAAGCTTTCTCATTCTTGCTTTTTCCTTATTTTCTCCCCGTCCAGCTGAGGAGGTGGAGTATAGTCGGTTGGCATTTGGCTGCTAGCCAGGATTAACCCATCATACCATTTTCAAGTTCTAGATTGATTGATTTTTTTCAGACACTATGATGTATATGTGGCTCTGTGGTATAATATGTGTCTGTTTTTTGGCTAATTTGAAAAAGAATGATCCTAAGCATTTGTGCCTTACTTGTAAGATCAGTATGGACATCTGAAGACAAAAAAGAAGCTTTTGTTTTAGTCTAGACTGCAGAGCAATGAACTTCCCAATACTATCTTGATCTAGAGTTGATCAGTAGAGTCAAAAATTACTTGGTGTGGGAAACTGTAGGAGGGTCAGAATAAACAGAGATGTTCACAAAAAAAGGCTGACTGAGTCCTAAGGAATACTCAAAAGCATAGAATCAATCAAGTAAGGAAACAGCAGTAGGTATTTCTTTATTTTGAATGACTCTATATTTTGGCTTGAATGTTTAATCTGTTATGAGTCCTTTAAAAACATGTACCTGGCAGCTTAAAATCCTGGAAAATAAGCACTAATACTGGCAGTAGGACCCTAGTTATAAGTGACAGAAAACCAGACTTTTTTCCAGGAATGAAGTTAAATCAAAGATTCAGTAACTAAAGTTTTCTGGTTGTTGATGCTTCCTTTCACAGGAAAATCAGAAAAAGTGAAAAAAACTAGACAAATAGAAGATTTTTTAAACAACATTTTAAACTACATGAAATATTTAACTTAACCTGAAGTGGACTTTTCATTTTGATTTTATTTATTTTTTAGAGACACATTTCAATGAAACTTGAACATGTGTATTCAAATCAGAAAAAGATACCATTTATTCTAAAGTATTGCAATGAAAAAACAAAATATGTCTTCCAATTTATTTTAAGGAGTTTAAGGAAAGTTACTTTTTGGTTGGTTGGTTTGCACAAGTAACGTGATAAAATAAAATTAAATTCTCAGACTTGTTTGATATTGCTGAACCTGCTTTTTTAATGTATATGAACAATATGTATACTGTGTGAGATGAAAAGTATTGACAAACTTTACCTGGAGCCAGACACAGTCCACCTGGAGAGTTGAAGCTCTGGAGCTACCACAAGGGAGAAGTCTGGGCCAGGTTGACAGATGGATCAGTGCTTCCTATTGATCCCAGTAAAGTTGCTTAGATCTTTGAATACCAGACAAAGCTATAAAACATATAACAAAACCAACCAAACAAAAGGCATATTCCCTTTGACGTCCTTTTATTTAGGTAAAACTTCTGAAAAAAGTAAAACAAGACTGTTCCTTACTTCCTTGGAAAGTGAATTTAAAATTTCATTAATATTTCTCTTTAAGCTTTGTGAACAAAGCAGGAAGTTTGGCCAAAAGAAGCAGACAGCACAGAATGTCAAAGTGATGACTCTAAATCTGGATTCCATAAGTATAAGTCAAGATTAAAGAGTAATGATATTTTCACCACAACCATCTTCCCCTCTTATTGCTAGAGATGACAAACCTCTCACATTCAACCATATAATGACAGGACCCTACTCAGAAGCATATGCTTAGCTGCAAGAAAAGGAAACATCTTGTAAAGTCTAGGAAAATCTCTCATTCTGAGAGCTGAGCATGTCTCAATACCTCACTTTGGGCCCCTAGAAAATTCCTGTCCCTTATATGTTTAATAAGTATCATATTCTGTGGTTAGACTGACCCAAGAGTTGGTCTACAGGAGGCACCCAACTCTCATTTGTCAGCCTGACTTTTCCACAGAGAGAACAGGAATATTTTTGGAGGTAAAAGGGCATGGCTGACTCAGATCATCAGGTGACTGCATTATTTGAAGGAAATGGGGGTGAATGAGAGGGAAGGAAGGATACTCACCCCTGCCCATACACAACCCCTACAGCCTGGAGAGAGGGAGGAAGCCGGGCAGCAACTCCTCTAACAGCTCAGAGTCAGAATGGGTGGAAGGAGGTAGCAGAGGTGGAGCTGCTTCCAAGTTTCAGCAAAGAAGAAAGGGAGAGTAACCTCACCACAGCCTGCTTTATGTGGAACAGGACAGAAAGGAAGATGGCAAAGAAGAAAACAGGCCATCTGCTTACCCAGCACACAGAAGTCTGGCAGAAATACTAACTTTCAAGGTGGGAATCCTGAGGTGGGATGCTGCTGCTGAAGCTGACAAAGCTGGAACTTGCTGAACCAAGACAGGAGCTCCTTTGGGCCTTCTTCTCATCCTAGCCCCTGTGGTGTGAGATTTGCTCGCACTGACTGTAGTCAGTGCTGAACCTCACACCTAATCTATGCTTGTGGTAACCATGACTTCATTAAGCCAAACTACTTCTGAAATTTTTCTGCCTTTTCTTACCCAAATACAGGCTTCATTTTCTGAAAGGCCAGTATATTTTTGTTTTGTGATTTTGCTGGTGAAACTTCTTCTTTGTGACAAAGGATCATGTAGCCAAACTCAATAGGGTCATTTTCCTTACTTTCATGCACTTTTCCTGTAAAAAGGGGTATAAGGTATTCTGGCTATCAGTATGTATTCCCAAGATACATAAAGAACACAATCAGTTTTCCTTAGGAAAGGGTCATACTGGTGGAAGGCAAAATTGCTACCAAGACAGAGATCTCAGGGCCAAGTAAAGCCACCAAGTCTCCACTGTCATGGAGCCGCACAGGATCTCCCATGCCCATGAGGTGAAATTCATCCCCACCCATCAGACAATCCCACTGACAAAACCTTGACTCTGATTATGAATGAAGCCAGTCCTATGCTCTTTACTTAGTTTTCCTAAGTCCAAACAGATTCCATTACTGCAGGGTTTTCTTAAGAATGGGCATTTTACTTTTTTTTTCCTGTAAGAATGGTATCTTGGACTTTCTGTACTTGCTCAGGCACTCTGAAACAGATATAGATGTGCACATCTTCTCACCCCGGTCATCCCCAAAAACCTCACATCCACATGGTCACTGACTGAATAAACTGACTGAATTTCCCCTGAATTTTTTTCAGGATAAAATCAATAGGGAAATAACTTATCTGATACTCTTTTCTGTATCATTGTACTGGACAGTACCCAGGTCCCACCATCATAATTTGTTTATGAGGGTAAAAGCATTATTATCTAAAAGGAGGCACTGTGTTCTCAGTGGTGTGCAAACAATGGTTCAAATACTCTAGGTCTGTAACTTAACCCAAATACATTCTTTAAACTGCATTGTCAAATCTTTTCACCTTTTCCTTTTCAAAATAAAAAATATAAAATGTTATGATAGTGTGAATTGTTGGAATCAAAATTGGGCAGAAATTGGAAGATCCACAGCTGTGATTCCTGCAACTGACCTACAAGATATATCCTAAACCACACCCCCCCATATATCCAAAGTTCAATAAATGTTTTATGCTGTTTGAGTGAAAAACATTTAGATAACAATGAAGTAAAACAACTTAAGGGTTTTTTGCTCCCTTTTTACTCTGTTCACACATACATTTGCTGTGCAAAGCCAGGTGACACTTTCATGAAAACTTGAGGTAAATTCACTGTATATTCTTTTACTTATAGACTCACCAAACACACAGATGTTCACATACACTCTCTTATCTACATCAATGACCAAAGCTGAAAATAAAAAATGATTTTCACGTTGTCTGTCTCTATCACAGTTGCAAATCTAGGGCTTGAGAACACCTTAAACAGCTTGCAGCTGTTTTATGAGAATTCATATCTATATGAATTCATATATATGAGAATTCATACATAAAACACAGAATTTCTACTTTTCTACCTTCTTTTTGTTCCAATAAACACAAGAAAACAAACAGACCACACATGACTCAAAATAACTTGACCTAACACTTTATCTTTACTCTCTTCCTATTGGAAGACCACTTATCGTATTTTTCTACTTCTTTTTCCTCTATCCTCTTAACAGAGCTACTCACATCTGCCCTCTTCCAAATGTTCCCTCTGTTTTAATTCTTATCATCCATGCAGAGACATAGAAGTGATCACATTCCTTATCAGAAGAGTTTGTAGACATCACCATCACCCACACAACGTCTCCCTTTCCCATATCTCTTCTGAGATCACTACAGATGGGCCTAGACTCAGGCTTCCTTTGAACACTTCTCTCCTTGCACAACTCATCCTTCTTTTCAAAAATGCTCTCTTCCCTCTGTTAGACTTAGAGTAATCTAAGCATATTTGGTGACCAAAATTCACAAGTATAATCCAAGTATCCAAGTTTACAACAGCTAATCTCAAGAAAGTTGATTTACACGACAACAGCCTCTTTGCTGAGAAGACATCACGCCATTACTTCATTTCCTCTGCTGGCATCCTGTTGAAGACCAGGTAATATTTAAGATTTTAGCCTGCACTTTCAAATCAACATATACAACTAGTCTGAATTATGTTTAGGATTCGTCCTCTGCAATCATGACTCATTGTATCAGCTACTCCCCAGATGTGAACAAAGTGTTTCTCCCAGTGCAGAAACATGTTAGTGCAGGAGACAGGACTTGGACAGCAGCTGGTGTGCATAATTAGAAAGGAATTCACTTCTGGTATGCACAGGAGGACCACAGAGTCATCACCTCAAACACAAAATATATCCCACCACATATCCCACAACATATATCCCACGGGGTATCCCTAAAAACACTTTCACAACAAAACAGCCTGAAAACAAAGCAAGCCAGCTGGATGGACAAAGAGACGTCTTTGCGTGACAGACTAAAAATGTTAGTTGCTTTCTTCACAAAAGTTAAAGCTTTAAAAGGTATATTCAAAACTTATCTTCAAATTGCTTAAAACACCAGCCCAATGTGTTTATCCTGCACGTACCTTGTCAGGCAGATAGAGTGTCCTCACTGCTCACACACGGGCACACATCTGTAGGCCAACCCCAGGTCAAACACATCAGTGTCACGCTGAAGGAATTAATCCCCATCCCACTGTGCTCATTGGAAGGGCATATTTATACACTGAATACTTTTGTGACTGAGAGCAGATGGGATCTGGACATAGATTTGTAGTGTTTGCACAGTTTGCTTAAAATCCCTTATGTAGGTTTTAACTTCTGTCTTAATTCCTGGTTGCATATTCATTTTCCACAAGCTTGAACATAAGAGCAAAAAAAATATGAGTCAGTCAGTAAGAGTATATTTCTTTGTAACTAGGAGCTCAGATTTCAGATACTTGACTTTTATATGACTTGGACAAATTTACATTAAGTGACAAGTGATGTCATACTGCTGAAGGACATAAATGTCAATATGTGATATATAGTTTATATCGTTTCAGACTCAAAAAAGAACTGTAGTAAGGAAAATGGAATGATTATTTTTCAATACCTAGGAGAACTTTCAGCCCCTATTTTTCCCAGCAGGTGCTGCATATGCACTTTTCAGTTGTTCTGAAAACAACTGAAAAGTTGTAAGGATACAGCACAACCTGAGTGGCCTTCTCCTTCAGAAATGGAAGGATTTACTCAAAATGTTTGTGAACAATCTACCTTGGATATTTTTCTGTCTCCAAGAAATGTACAAAGCAACCTATAAGGATGTATAAATGCCTCACTTCTCATCAGCTGTAGGATTTGGTAGCACCCTTCACACCCTTGGAGATTGGAAGATGTTTGTATTATCATCTAAGCCCACCAAAACTAAACTGGTGTGGGGCCAGAGTTGGAGAAACCACCAGCAAAATGGAGGGGTTCTACCTTTATAGTATCATTTCCACTATGAGCTGGTCTCCTTCAGCTCATTCAAGTCTTTTTCATGTCAATCCCCAGCTCCAGTCTCTCAGAGTTACTTTTGTGGCCCACAGGAGACGAAAACAGTGTGCTGATCATGAGTCCCTCCACCTCCTCGTGAAGGGATGAAACTAAAGAGACTGTCTGCTGTCAACATAGTGCATGTGGTTTGTTTTTGAGACAACACTTTAAATTATGACTGAGGGCTCCCACTCACACAAGTGCCTCACACAAGCCTTGCACACTCACAGCTGCCCAGGAAGCTATTGCCCTTTGAGATCATCTCAGGCAAAGTGCATCAACATAAAACTGGTTTCTGCCCTGAATCACATTAAAGTTTTCATATGACAATTATTTTATCAAAGCAAATCTAAAAAAAAAAACCAAAACACTTGTATTTTAAAGTACATCCATTACCTTCCTCGATGCTGCATCCAAAGCAAAGATGTTACAGAGCAAGGTTTGAAGGCCATTTTCTGACTTCTGCGTTAAATTAGCACTTTTAATGCAACCAAAGTAGACATAAAAGTGGAAACGTATGTGTGTAGGGAAGGTGAGACTGTTAAGAGAAAGTTAAAAAAATCCCCTAAACATTACCAGTATGCAAAACAATATGAAACTATAATAAACTACAGCTACTTAAGGCAATAGGACATAATATGACTGGAAGGAGAAAGAAAACAGATACATGTGCATATTGATAAGATGTTTAAGCTTTTAGAAATCAGTTTAATCAACAGAGTGGCTAAAACAGCATGAAACAAAATGTCACCCTTCCAAATGCACAGGTTCTGATAATGGAGCTTCCTATCCAGTCCACAGTTTCTTGCTATACTCTGTACCTCAGCGTTGCTTGAGCAAAGTGAACTGATACAGTGGGAATAGAAATGCTTCATCTCAAAGGCAGCTGTATTTTTAAATATATTTTTTAGCACTTCGTGATGTATTTGCCTGTGTCAGGAGACTTAAATATTTAAACAGGGTGACAAAGTTCATTTCAACTTCAATGACAGTCAAACCCCCTGACATCCCCCTTTTGTAATGTGAGCAGAATTTTCTTCATAGAAATAGCCCACCTCAAAGGAGTGTGGAAAGGAAAAAGAAAAAAAAAAACCAAAAAACTTCTATTACAACTTTTAAAGCCCTGAAAGTCTTTGCAATGTCTCTTTCACCTTTACCTACTGAATCACCCCAATAATCTCCTACCGGTAGATATTTATTTTCTAAATAAGCTGCAGGCACACATATCGTGGAAACCAGCAGCCCGCTCTCAGGGGGCAGGCGAGGGCAGGGCGGCAGCCGCCAGTGACCTCCCGGGGCCGGGCGCTCGCCGGCTCACCCCAGCCCGAACCCTCCCCGGGCACCTCAGGCCGCCTCCTTCTTTCCCAAGCACGGCTCTCAGGTCTGCCGGAGGGGCGTGCCTGTCCTCCGGCAGACCCGGCGATGAGCAAGCGCCTGTGAAATGTGACAGAACGAGAAACGCGGACTCTGTGCTCCCAACCGGCGCGGTCCCGGGGCCTCTGAGGGCTCCGGGTCACCCGCGCGGAGCCACCTCGTGGCCCGCGCCGGGAACGGCAGCCAGCCGCCCTGCCGGCCCGCGCTCCTCCTTCCCGGGGAGCCCTGCCGAGCCGGGAGCCGTGCTCATCCGGGAGCCGTGTCCGCTCCGGCTTCCCCGCCCCGCGCCCCTCCGTGCACCGCTCGGGGCCCGCCGCCGCCCGCACGCCCTGCAGGTGAACTCAGAGTCACAGAACAGCCTGAGCTGGAAGGGACCCACACGCTGCAGCGAGTCCAACCCTTAGCTCTGCACGGCACATCCCCAGGAATCACACACCATGTGGCTGAGAGCTGTTCTGTGGTTCTGGTTCTGGTTCACCGTGGCTCTGGCAAGAGCGGTGCAGGTGCAAGCCCACATTGGCTGTTGTAGCTGGAACACGGAGGGCCAGGCAGAGCACAGTAGCAGAAATATCTTCTGCTGGCATGGAAAAAGGTAATGAAGAGACCTCTAAACTCATCCAGGTCAATTATCAGTCCAGCACTAACACTGTAACCCCTAAACCAGGCCTAACTCCTAAACCACACCCAGCCCCAGATCCAAATGCCTCTTAAACCCCTCCAGGAATGGTGGCTGCACAACTTCCCCGGGGGAGCCTATTACAGTGCCTGACCACCTTAGAGTGAAAAATTTCACATAATACCTAATCTGAGGCTCCTCTGTCGCAGCTGAAGGCCGTTTCCTCCGGTCCTCTCACTGCAATCATAGTAGAACTAGAAACCAGCCCCCCCTCTTCTCCTTTCAGGGAATTGTAGAGAGGGATGAGGTTCCTCCAGAGCCTCCTCCAGAGTAAACAACCCCAGCACCCTCAGCTCTTCCTCAGAAGATATTTTCTAGACTTTTCATGAGTCTTGTTGCCCTTCTCTGGACATACTCCAGCACCTCAATGTCCTTTTAAAAGTGAAGAGCCCAAAACTGAGTGCAGTACAAACAACATCTTGAGAATGGCTTAAATGAGTTTAATCTGCTGAAAAGACTTGACTGGGCTGTGTGGATTTTTTGTGAGTGTGTGGCTCTTTTTTTTTTTTTTTTTTTTTTTTTCCTAACCAGTGGGCATGTGGAAGGGCTGTGAGGAATAAGGCAGGAAGAGCAGCACCTGGAGCTCCCTCCACTCTTGCTGTGTGTCTCTCTTCTCGGTGGGGCCAGCACATGAACACCTGAGCAGCCTGCGGGAAGGAAACAGAAACCAGCTCACTCCCAAGTACACCAGGGTGCTTGCAGCCCTGTTTTTTACTTAGTGAATCAAAAAACATAAGGAAATGGGAAATGGGGAAGTCATGCCTCATGCTCTTACAGAGTGTTGCAGGCCAGTACCCTGTCAGACCTGTTTTTCAAGCACAGGGGTGTAGAAATGGCTTCCTACACACACACAGCTCTAACACAGGAGTCCCCCAGACCCCTTCAAACAGGAACAAGACTGAAGAAGCTGATTGCCCAAACTATTCTGACATTTATGTCCACCTTGGTCTTTTCTTCATCCTTAGATCTATCCTTCCATAATCAGCTAAAACAGACATGGTCTTCCACACAGGGGGCAAAATTTTATGTCTAAAAAGCCATGCCTGCTGTACAGCCGTGCCACAGGCCATGAGACTCGGGGAGGAGCAGAATCCACCTACCAGGAACTTCAGCTTCCTATGCAGTCAGGGAGAAGGCAAAGAAATTAAGTTTCTCCTTCCTCCTCAATTTCCAACTTGCTCTGTGCAATAGCCAGTGTGGCTAAACAAGAACAGCAAGGATCTTGTTATTCCAACATATGACTAGAAACAAAGTGGATCTGACATGTTCCTACCTCCCTATCAGCCTCTGCCCCTCTGTCATGGTTGTGCAAGTTTTTATGGAGCTCCTTAGTAAAGCAGTAGCTGAAGTAGCCGAGCCTGAAGAAGTGCTTTGAAAATGAAAATAGGGTGATTGTCCTCAAAAGATTTGTGTCCATTGTATTGCTTCATGGAGCTGTTGGAGTAAGCAGAAAGGCAGCATTCTTCAGCCAGCTTTTTTAAGATGATTTGTGTGCTGGTTTCCACCACTGCTGAACCATGAGAGTCTCAGAACAATGTTCCTATCATTTGTGTGTGTGATACAAAGACATGGACTTCAGGGCCCTGCTTGGTGACTCTCAGGGGGTCCTGCAAAGCCCCATGGAGCCTTAGCCTGACACCTGCAAAATCAGCTTCCCTGCCTGAGACAGCAAGTAAGCAAAAGACTGTGGCATACTCTGATATAGTTAAAATGGAACACATAAAAGCACTGGAAGTCCCCTGCCACCCTCAGACATGGGGTTCTGGGGCAGATTTCTGTCTCGGAGGGGTGACCACCACCCATGGCAGCACAGCAAGCTGGCACAGGGCAGCTATGTCAGCATGACACTGTGCCAAACTTGTCAGCTCTGCTGGGAGAGTTTCCTCACTGCCCTGGGTCATGTCTTTCTCACAAAGATTTTACAGGGATGTCATAACTATACATCCTCCCATATGCATGGTTAAGAGTTAGAGCTTTCCTAATCCTGCATAATTATTAACATGAGAGCAATTAGACAGAAAGATCAAATAGCTTGTTATTAAAAGACCAATGAAGAACATAAAGAGCTACCAATTGACATAAGAAATCTTGATTCCAGAATACTAAAACCCATAACCTGTGGAGTGTTTACTTTATATGATATGATTTATATGCTATGGGATGTATCATTCAAATTCCACCTGTCCTGTGCTGTGTGGGAACAGTATAATTCATCATGTAGATCTCCAGGTAAAGGAGAAGTGACATCTTGCATGGCTGGATAGCCTAACCCCACATTTTTATGGTCAGACTTTAGAATATTATTTTAAGTTCAGCTAAATCATTAGAGATCCTGATTTATAGCTAATTTTTTTTATCATTGAACTGATAAAGTAAGCTATAATGAGAACTTTCTGGATGATAGATGTCATTCTTCTGAGCGGTGCTATTAGCACTTGTCCAGTTTCAGGAATATTTATTAAAGAAAAAAAAAGACACACATATGGCTTGGTATAATTATGTAGCCCTTCAGAGTAAAAGAACTGTTCAAGAGAACACATATTCCTTAAGCTATGTTTATCTGCTTTTAATTTCTATTACTTTTTCCAAGTCTGTCAGCTTTACATGTAATTTTACATTTTGTCAAATGAAGTTGATAACATTTATTTCACAGAAATAAAGGCCAACATTCATAAACTACAATAACAAGCCAACACATGCCAGCATCTGTGAATGGAAAGGGGGATAGGAAAAAGGCCTTGTTTTGGTAGGCAAACAAATTTCCGTTTGCATTTCACAAGGGATTATCATTAGTCTTGAGCAAACTCAGTCTGTGAACATCTTACATTATTCTTCTGGACCACAGAACCTTCTTCTGGTTTTGAAGAGCTAGCTTGACTTTGCAGACATTTCTTTGATGTAACATAAACCTTTTTTTTTTTTTTTTCCCATGTAGGAATTGGAACTGTGCTATAACTTAGCAGGTAGGTTATGGTAAAAAAACCTCACACAGCTACCTAATCTGCCAGATATTTCTTTGGACCATGAATAGAAGGTATTACTAGCATTCCTTTACTAGTATTTACTATTACTAGTATTTCCTTTTTTCTGTCCATGTTATCAAATTCATTATTCGCATGGTGTTGGTATTTCTTTTCCCATGCTGCTTTCTTCTCTTTACTTCCCTTATTTTATCATTAGGTATTATTCTATGTCATCATCTTCTGAAAAGAACAAGAAGCTAATAATATTTCATGATTAGAAGTGGTCTTTGAATGGGCTTGTAATGAGGTAAAATGAGTTCACCCATCTCTAGTTGTTTTGTATACAATATTCTCCTAATAGTGAGAAATACTTTGACAGAATCCCCTTAATTAAAACATTCAACAAACTGAGAGTCTGTAGTAGCTGGCTTTGTAGATTTACACAGTACTCTACCTTAAGCAGTGGCTGGGCTGAATTCAAGGGTAAATTAATGTGATCTATGGTCTCTTCAGGCCAAAGGTATTTTATACTGTCTTAGGGTTTGTTTTTTTTTTTTATTTTAGTGTACTTAAACACCTTCAGAGTTACTTAATTACCCAGAATAATTTTGATTCACAATCACTGATTAATGTATGGGTTACATTCTTTTTCACTTACATGAATCCTTTACCCTTAGTCTATTTTACTGTAAAAAGCTTTGACAATGTTGGAGTGTGCTTCCCAGGATGTGCTGTTGTTTCACTGATGAACTCCTTGTGAATAGTGCAAATATCAAGGAATTTTTTCTCAGTTGTAGGAATCAATTACAATTTCTTTTTCTTGCAAGCAACCATGCGGTTTGCAGCTTTTTTCATAGCATGGGTTTTTTTAAGAGAAGAAATACAAAAAAAGTGCTGACAGAAAGTTACTTTCCCACTGAAAGTTACTACAGCTTGTCTGTGGGCAGAGAAATTTTCATTTAATTTAAAAAGTCCAGAAAAAAAGTAGATCTTATAAATAAACAAATTAAAACTACTATTTCATTGTAATATCCATGACCCTTAGCCATAGGTGATCTAAAATCAAGCCAGGAACAGAAAACTGCAAAATTGTATAACAGCCACTGTTAGTAAAAGCAAAAACAAGATTAGCACATTGAGAAAGGAATACTACATTTTTAGTGTCAGTCTTTCTCTAGACTTTTCTATAACTCTGTGTCAGTATACCTGTCACAGAGGTGTGGTGGACAGGGAGGAACAGGAGAGTGCTTGGCATAAGTGGTGCATTTGTTTGAAGTTGTAGGGCAGCACCTCAGCTGGGTTCAAGTGAGTTCGTTGATGGCACTTCTTGGAATTACTTATTCTTGGTGGTGTACTTTGATTAACTCTTTGACAAAAAAAAATGGCGTTCAGATGTTATGAGGCAGGAACTGACAGTCATTCTGCAATAGCGTGGGAGTTTATAGTTTACTCAGCAAAAGATTGCGTGCTGGTGTATTTTAGAAATGTTGGTCACCTCAGTACTTGAGAACTCATTCTTTTTGGAGTCTCTTAGTTCTCCAGAACAGAAATTAATTGCATCGTTTCAGAGTTTTAATTTCACTTACTATTTTTTCGAATTCATAGAACCACCATTTGAGCAAGTTGTGTAGTTTAGAACAGTTATGAACTCACATGAACCATCTTTCTCTGACCCAGCAACTTACCTTGTTTACTGAGCACTGATAAATTCAAAAGATAGGGTCTTTCTCTTGATGAACTGACACAACTGGTCTTAAGTTTTCTGATGCCAAGGCAAGACCCTCACAGACTTCAGAAGTCTAGGGATCAAGCTGTAGTTTCAGACATCCAAGAATGAAAGAGGGCAATGAAAAACAGCAATGTCACTAGTACTGCAACCTTAATATAGCATATTTTATAGAAGCATGATGTAAAATCATTATAAACCACATTTTTACACATATATGTTCAGGATCAAATTTCACTTATAGTTGCTGAAAAACTGTATTCACTGGAAAAGACACACGGCCTAATTTTAGTCTGCAAGGAATAAAAAAGATGCTTGCAACAGCATGCATCAGAGAAGAGCTTGTCAGTTTTATGAGGAAGAGAAGTGATGCACTGTTGGTAACAGGTCAGTCACAGCCTGGTCTTACCACAACCAGACTGCATCTGTATCCTCATGTCTACCTGTCTCCTATGTCACTTGGGCTGGACATGTGTTTGATGGTGTTAAAATCACATTCCCAAAAGCCTGCTCTGGGAAACTAAGGTGTCTTTTCTGCTGTGTTTTGGGCACATAGGAAGTGAATAATATTCTCCATGATATGCCCCATGCCCACATCCCTGTGTTGTCAGTTGTTAGTTAATGCAGATCATTTAGCACAATGTACTTCATCTGCCAGGAGAATGTGGATCCAGTTGACCCACTTATTTCACACTATGCTCGAAATATCAGACGGTGTATCTATATATATCATACGTGTTTGCCATAACAATAGGAACCAGGACACATCTAGCTGGTTTTGCTGCTATCAGGATAATGCTGCTAGCTTGTGAAAGGCATTATGGGAAAACTCTTTGAATAATTTTTTAGGTGAATCACAACCACTATGTTTGGAAAATGATTAGGTAATGCAGACCAGCATTTCTTAGCATTGCAGTGGACAGTAATACCATTGCAACATTTAATTAGCAACATTTACGTAAGGAAGGAGTCAAACAAAAAGGAGGTAATAGTAAAGAAATACTCACAACTATTTGATTTTAAATAAAAAGTGTGGTAGTTGTACAACATGAGGAAATCCTTCTTTTTTCAAAAAACTGAATGTTTGTTAGCTTCTGCATTAATTTAAAGAGGCTGAAAAACAGTAGGTTCCAAAATACTTGCAGCAAATTAAAAAAAAAAAACAACCTGAACTTTCTGTATTTGTGAGGAATTTGTTAAAAGTAATTGACAGTCTTCCTTTTAGAAGTAATGAACTATGTCCATATTTACATGTTCTTTTCACTGAGAAACACAAAGGCAGAATAATTTTTGAGTGATTCCCTAGTTGCTGCAAGAAGTTTCAAGTGTCATCAGCACTTGATGAAATTAAAGTTTCTCCAAATTTTGCAGCTTCATTTAAAGATCTCCTACAGGTTCTTTAAATGCCAACAAGTTTTTTTGTTTCTTCCACAGAATATAAATTTGCTGCTCTTTCTTTCTGTAAAGTTATTTTTCTCCTGTGCTTCCCATAAACAGTTGCAGTAAGAGTACTTTACATATACAAAGTCATGTATACAATTAAAAAAAAAACTGGAAAGAAAGGGAATGTAACAGCCATCTCTTTGTGTCCACTGTGTGCAAAATGTATGAGCCACAAGCAGAAATTTTCATCTGTGTCAGAGGTGGCTTCTGTGATGTTCATCAGTGTTGCTGTATATGTCATTGGTTAGGCCACTCTTAGAGGTTTTACTGTAAAATTTCTCCTCCAAATGTTGGTGAAGGGAAAATAGTGATTAAATCAGTGTCTTTCAGAGATGGAAACTCTGAGGCTATATCAAAATTAGTCTTGATGACCAATACCTGACGATTCAGATTAAACTCACTTTTCTGAGAACCACACTGCAAAAATGACACAAAACCAAAGGCTTTTCTTCCCTCCTTGTTCTTATGGGTAAAAGTTATATAGAAAATATTAGTTAAAGTGTGATGAGCTGGGTATCTTGTAATTTGTTCCCAGTAACCACAGGAAAACTTTATCTGACCTTGTGGATGTGTGGGGAGGCTTAGGAAGAATCACATAATGCTTTTTCTAGAGACTGCATCCTCTCTGGAGAAAGGTTAATGCAAGTAGAGTCGAGGCTCAAACCTGCCCTGCCTAGTTAATTCAGCTGGTCATTTTATGAAAAGTAACCCTTGTTTTGGAGTTAAAGGGTTCAGGTGCAGAAAAAATTAGGGAGTGATGCAAGTTGTCATTAAATGATACAGAGGAGTTGGCAGGGAAGAAACTTTCTGTTTCCTCCTTCCCACTCCCCGCTTCACAGTTTGCCTCCCCCTGGTCATGCTGACACAACTAGATGTTGGGCTGTGAAATAAACCAGATCCCTGAAATGATCCAAGTAAAAATAATCCTTCAGAGGTCTACAAATGAAGTATAACTCTAGCAGAGCTCTTGGAGACCAATTTTAATGCTTATTTTATTTAAAATAAATAAGACAGAAATGATTAATTGTGTTATCAGAAAAACACTATTGTTAAGCATTATAAAGCAGTACATCATGCTTTTATCAATTCATAGATTTATTTTTTTACAGCCAGAAGGGACTAAGCATTAGGAAGATGATTTCAAGTTCATGGAGAACAAATGAATTGAATTTTGAGTGAAAAGTAAAAATTGACACCCTAAAGTTAAAACTGGATTGGCAGGATATCTAAAAATGCAACACTGAGTATTTAAAATGAGAGAGATCTAACCTTAATAACAAGAAAACATGCAAGACCAAGTGTAAGCTTTTGAAAGATAAATTTATCCCACTTTCATATTACTGCTGCTTGCTGAAGCTGTCTCTGCCTAGTTAAAAAAGATTGATGAAAAAATGCTAAAAAATAGAAATGGAAAAGTGTGCATTTCATACAAGTGAAGCAGCAAACAAGAGCATAAGCAGATTGCCTAATAATCAATGTCTGTCTAAATGGTTGGGCAGGGATAACTTTTAAAACCAGTGCTCAAAGTCATGCAAAAGACAAGAGATGGTAGGTAATGGCACAGGCCCTTCAATAATATGGCAGTGGCATTTTGGTTCCTAAATTATTTATATAACTTGCACTGTATTGTAATTCTGTTACTTTCACAAAATACATGTGAAAATTATGCTGTTTATGATTTAGCACTTAAAGAATTGTCTGTGAAAGAAAAGGAGATCAGAAAAAAGTTATTAAAAGTGCCCTGATTGAAAGAGTAGTCTCAAAAGGGTGTTTTGGCCCTTTACCTGAATGCTGCAACTTTCTGTTTTCAGTCTGCTTAGTTTCCTGGACTAGAGAGCACAGTTAAAAAACACACTTATTCAAGGAAATTTCATTTTGATTCCTGCAGCTTAGCCTGCAGCATAATTTTCTCATCTGCTTCTCCATTTCACTCACTTGAACAACTTTCCTCTGCTTGAGTTGAAGCAACCTTTCATCAGCATCGTTCCAACTATCTCTTTCTTTCAGCTTCATCACTACCAGATGTCATGGTGTAGTATTAACCTGTTTACATTTTAGATTCTCTCCTCCCATACAGTAGGTAGCTGGGACTTGTTTGGCTACAAAAAAAATAGTGGTGGGAAAATGTCTATTATTTTCTAAAGAAATTTTAAGAGAAGAGTGAAAGATTCTCTGTGTTTAACAAAATAGAAAATAATAAACCCAGATTTACTGAACCCTTCTATATTGCATGAAATTTTATAAGCTTGCCACAGCTTTGAGTAAAGGAGTAGCAGAAAAGGGCTTATCTACAATGCAATATAGTAATGAGATACTTCAGTTGTTTCAGATTATGACAGTTCAGCCTTTTCTGGAACAGAAATATAACTTTTGAATATTAGTGCCATTTCAAAATCATTTATTGCTTAGCTCTAATAATAATTTTTTCTTTAGAGTGTCATTTTATTCCTTGCATATTCATTAGGGTCTTGTTCTCAGCCATAACTTCTAAGACCTAATCTAACATGAAGAAAACAATATTTAAATCAAAAAAAAATTTGAACTCAGATTAGAGCACTCATATCTTCTGCAAGCTCTTTGCCTTGGTGCCAGGTAATATATTTCTCCTTATGACATGAATACGCACATGGTTTTTCTAAGCTATATGTGGTAGATACCTTTGCAGTATTTCTTTCCCACATCCATATTTATCAAAAATCTTTTCAAAATGCTAATATAATCCTAAATGTTGGGAAGAAAACATCAGTTAAAGGGGCAATTTAAAAGGGTCCATTTTCATTTCAGTTTACTGGTGTTTATTTCTTCTAAATGTTGAATTTTAATGCTTGTTATTTTTATCTAGGTTCCAGACATTTTGTGACCATTGTTTGGAGAAAGACAAGAGAACAGTGAAAGACTGGATGAAAAATATTTACAACACCTTTTCCCTCGTTAGTTACATCCATGTAATTATAGCAAAGCGCTGAGTGGGTACCCCTTTGCCATGCACCTGAAGCATTTTTTCCTTGACAGTGCACTGATAGTTTAGTAACACAGCCCCTACTGTGACTGACAGTTGGTTTTGGACTAAATCATATAAAATTGAATAGGAGATGGTGGCTATTGGCTAGTTCAGCCAAAGTCTATTTGGCAGAGTAGATTAACCTCCATGCAGCTCTGCATTATTGCACAGCTCCACGTGATGCTGGTGTCTCCAGCACAGGTTTACCCTTAGCTTGGCTACTAAGAGTAGCCAAAGGCAGTGCTGTAGAAAAGCAGAGAATCACTGAAAAGGCTTTCTTTAGCAGCAACAAAGATTACATGTGTGCCAAACACATCAATATGGCAGATGACCTGACAGAACCGGTAGCTAAAACAATTTAGTCTTCTTAGGAATGTTGTTCCTGGGGTAAAAGCTCAAACCTCAGCTCACTGAAAAGAAAATTATTCTAGAGCATCATTTCTGTAGTTAACACCTTAGGATTGAAAAATGAGTAAATGAATACTGTTGCTTCGACACTTTTATCTACTTCATTTAGTATTTTCCAAGAGCCAGTTCAATGCCATCTGAATCTGTAAATTACAGAAATGAAAAGCATTTAAGTCTGTTGATTGGGGATAAAAGAAAATAGAATATTTCTATTGAAGAAGCCAAATATGAAGGTGATCTGAGAAATTGCATTAATGTAAGATTTTGCCAGGAATCACAGATGAGACTAGTCATCAGTCATCAGGGAGAAATGAGAAAATGAACAGGAGATTAAGAAGAGGTTGAATGGAAATATGGTAAAATTCCTGCCATCTGACCTCTGCCAGCAGAGCCCAATGTGACGGGACCACCTGTGTGAGTTTTTTGAACCAAGTTTGTGCTCTTCTCAAGGGTGTCAAGACTGCAAGATTAGGGCTCCCACTTGATCTGCACAGACCCCAGTGAGGGAGGAGATTGTCATATATAGGCATGCTTTACTTCAGACACCTAGACCAGTTGAAATTCAAGGTAATTAAAAGTATGAGCCCAGGATTAAATTGCTTTTTTCCAACTTAGGCATCAAGTTCATGGAATAAGTTAGGGTAGCCAAGATATCAGCCCAAGGTTGACAGGTATAACACAGACACTATATAGGAGAGCAATGCCCTTCTGTTGCAGTAGCTGCAGGCCAGGCAGATGACAGGAGGGTGTCTCCTGCCTTCAGGAAACTGATCTGAGAGCCTAATTTCTCTTTCTAACCCCCAGAAAGATGTTGGCACCTGCATCTGTTAATTCAGGGTGCCGAAGTTAGAGAACATGATTGCAGCCCTCAGAAACTCCGTATTCGTGACCTTTCACTCCTGCCACCAAAACTAAGATGGGATTGAGTCTACTGTCGTGCAGTGCTGGAGTCCTTTTCCCTCTTCTGACTCCTGTCCTTGTCCAGGAGAGAACTTTATTGAAGTGAAGCAATGGCAAAACTCTGCCTGATGCTGAAGCCTGCAGCTTAATCCAGGCTGCTGTATCTCACCTCTTCTGCTTGGCCTCGGTCTGACTGTGAATTGCACTTAATTTAAATTCACACAGGGTGGAGGTGATATTTGTGCAGAGAGGTGGGGAAAATCCCACCCTTGAAAAAATACTGAGATGGTGAAAAGGGGGCATGTTTGGTACATAGCCTTTGGCAGGTTCAAATGTTCAATTGGAATGAAGCAAAATCAGGGCTTGAAGCATGGGACACTAGCACTTCCACGTGAGTGTCCTAATATCCTGTACATTACTGGCTTCTCCAGAGTTGCCTTAGAACACTTGTTTCATCCTGATACAAAAAGGGAAATTTCTGAATTTTTGGCAGGATAGTAAAACCACCCAGCTACAGTCTCAAGGCATGCACCCTCTCTTCATGGGAGGTGAGCAATCACACGCCACGTTGTTCCCTCAGGTACTGGCCCAGCTCCACAGGCTGATAAAGAGGGATAATAGGGCTACAGCCCCACCTCCTTCCTTTGCCTTTTTGACATGCTGCTCCCCAAATCTGAGTGACAACAAAGGCTACCGTAGTTCTTGGGCTGCCTAGGGCACCCACAAGGCAACCTGTCAGGTCCTGCATGGATGCCAAGGCTCAGGTGGGAGCAAATCCTCCACAACACAAACAGCTCTGGAGACTCAAAAGTACTTCCTTCCTTTTCCAGCCACTGGGTTACCTGAATTACTGCAGGGTCCAAAGTTTCCTTCCTACCCTGCCATTCCGCTCCTGCGTCACATGTCCCCTACTGGCCGAACCTCACCTGTTAGAGGGGCAGGAAGCGGGCTGAGATGAGGCAGTCATTGAGAAGGCTCGCATAAAGCAGAGAGATAATGACTGCTCCAGCCAGCGCTGGCAGCCGCGGCACAAACTTCCCCCGCAGCGCTGCCAATGCGGCTCGCTGCTGACTGCGGCACACCTGCTTGCTGAGATGCGCTGCCCGTGCCAGGGCTGCCCTCCGCACCGACCGCGCCGCGCTCCCGAGCAGCGCTCACGCAGCCAAACCACCCCGTTCGCTCCGCTTCTAACTGCAAAGAGCCAAATTCAGGCCTACAGCTCTCGGTCCCGACGTAGTAACACATCCTTTGCATCCTTACCACCTGTGTGTGTGCCGTATACCTAACCAGAAAGTCGCACTTTTCTGCCCGTAGAATCCTCTGCGTGATTTACAGAACATCACTAAGCACATTTTAAGAGAATTCAGTGCTGGAAAATGATTTTCAGTGAATCTTTTATTAATCTACACTTGCCAAATCATATCTGCAGGGGAAAAACAAAATTCTAAAAGAAGCCCAAACAAAAATAATAGAACAATTATTGCTTGAAAATTCTGATTGCCTATAAATTATAAGTCTATTCAGCTCTGTGACAATTTATGTTTTCATTTATGAAACCATTCTTGTTATTAACTTTCAGTCTTGTTTACTGAGGGAAGTAGGAATACACCAAGCAGGCAAATAATTTTAAACCACGTCCTGAAAACCTAGGGTTGTGGCACATGGGACAAGTTTATTACCACTGCTTTAAAGCACATGATAAGTTTAAAATGGGGCCCTATTTCAAACAGCAGGGGTTGGTTAGGACAAGGCAACTTACCATGACCGCAGTTTCTAATGTAAAAGTGTCAATGTGCTCGGTATATTCATAATGTGTTTATTCTCATTACAGTTTTCAATTTGTCAGTGTTTTACTGGCATGCAACCACAGAGCACAGACAGCTATTGCTGGTTAACCTTGTTATTGCAGACAAGTTACAAGTCCTGACAAGAGTCTGATAACTGTGCCTACTTATTTTAAGCCATGCATGAGGAAAGGGTAGGAGGTTCAAAGTAAGTTATGCTTTCCTGTGTGAGTCCCCATATGATCACTCAAAGTTACTGTAAATACAAAAGCAGAAGTGCCTGATTGCCATTTTGTCATTATGACATTAGACAAGAAGGTAATCAAAAGACAGAATCAAACATGAGGCTGAAGCCTCAGTCCTCTAAAGCAAATGTATGGATTTAGTCACTTGTGCAGGTTTTTGCAGGATGGAGGACTCATTCACTTGCAAATAACCTGTCCTGGAATCCATATCCCAGAAGAAACAATGACCAAACAGGTAAAGAGTGGAAATTACTATTTCTTATGGAAAAAGTATACTTTTCTCCCCTCCTCCTCCTCCTTTTCCTCTTGACACATTTACCACTTACTCATCTGTCTCAGCACCTTGTTACATCCTGATGTAAACTTGTAAACTTGCTGGGTCAGAATAATCTCTTTTCCTATTAATTTAGCAAAACCAAAGCAACTTGTAAAAAAGCCCATGATCTAGCTCTGATCCCTGACTGAGGTCACGTATCACTGCTGGAATGTAAATATGATCTTACTAGTTGACCAAATGCTCCACAGCAGTTAAATAATAAATATACAGTCGTGGAGGAAAAAAGAAAAAAGTTCAGGCAATTCCTGGGTGCAATTTCACAGATCATGGCAAATCAGATAACACTTTTACAGCTTCCCAAAAAGAGACACATAAATAAAATCTTTTTAATATTCAGAGACATAGGCCATGCGCTGTTCTTTAAAAGTGAGGATCATGGATGTGCAGCCCTACAATTAAGGACTCATTTTCTATTTACATTTTGCTATCTAAATTAGGAGGCCATCAAGGACTGCTAGAGAAAAAATAAATTATAAAAATATAAGGAAAAAAAAATTCATCAATCTCTTACAAGCATCTGCCAGTGGCTATTTGCACATAACTTCTGGTTGTTGTCCTGCTGTGGAGAGAAGTGGTGCTGTCCTGTGTATACCTTTGGTTTCAGCAGAACTTCCTCATTGTAAAGGTCTATTAGAGTTCATTAGTGTCCTACAACATGAGCAGCCAACATATGGGAGATGGAGCAGAGAGAGCCAGGACTCTGCTCCCAAACAGCATCTGACGCTGCTTGGAAATCCTGTTTCTTCCATCTAGGAACATGCTGCCTCTGGAAAGGCAGTATCTTACACATGTAGCCTTCTTTCAGTGAAGGCCCATTTTACCAGAAAATTAAAAAAAAAAAAAAAAAAGCTAAACTCAGACAGCTGTGAAGCTGCTGTAAAATTAAAATTAAGAAGGCCCTTTTCTCATTCATCTTTTAATGTTCCTTTAAATTAGATGGAGAGGAGAGATAGTTACTTGCTTCACCCTCACCCTTCTCCACCCTATCATTTAACCACAAGAAAGACTGATTTATAACAAGAGTAACTTCTGTACTATCAGACATCTACAAGTTTTTCAGTCTGCAATTTTACCTCACATGGATAGATACTGCAGACTTAGCATGCTTCAAAAAGTTAGAACCATTTAATGAACTACTACTAATGTGACTACACTTCTGAGGACATGCAGCTCTCTCAAATGTGTTTCCAAGTGAAATAATGCTTCTGAGATTTATTATAACACATTTTTTTTTTTCTGAAAATTCAGGGCTCAACTAGTTGGAAAGTTGGAGTGGTGTGTACAGACCTTGTTAGCTCTGGACCAGACCATTTTCAAGATAGATGGCTTTAAGTAGAACTGTGCTTAAATTGTTCTTAAGTGTTTGAAAACTGTTTGTTTTTTTTTAAATCTGTTTTGATCCAAGCTTGGTTTAAAGAAAAACTAAGACAAACTGAATGCAAAACTGTCCATTTCTGCATTTGTTGTTTTGCAGTCCTACGAATGTTTTGCATTACAATACTCCAACTCAGAGCAGAAATTTCTCACATCATTTCACAAAGCTTCAAGATGGAACACCTATTCTTCTGATAAAATGTTTGTTTAGAGAAACCTCCCAGGCTCCTCAGTGACGGTTTTGCCACCTTGGTAAATATTTATAAATGAGTCACAAGCCTCTGAACAAAAACTTTGGATTGGAAGCCTGACTGAAGTGCTGATATTAGTACCCATATTCATATTTCACTTGCTGACCTTGTATCTGCCACTTTTATGTGAAAATCAAATGTTTTTCATTATTACATTCAATTTCTGTCTTATATTTCAAGCCACATCTGAATTCTACTCCTTGAGATTCATGATGATATGCTTCTTTATGAATCATACAGTTGTCAGCACCATGGATCTTTGGTAAAGTTAACACACCTGATGAAGCTAAACCATAAGGGACTTTTTGTTGGGTCTGTGAGGGTGAAATGGTGCATTTAAATTAATTCTGTTTATATCCAGTCCCCAAAAGAAACTTATTTTTATACTCTGGCATACCTCAGTATCAGGAAGTGAAACATCAAGAGTAATAAGGAATAAAGGGGTCACAGACATTCCACCAAAACAAATATTCTTTTTTGTACATGAGATGCCATGCCAGGGTTAATCCCATTTTTAGCTCTGTTGTGGACAGTCCATAGGAACTGTGGTGTCTCCACACAGCTATTCTACATAGGCAGCCTATGTATCGCTCACTAGGCCAGTAGATTCACATGGTAACATACTGTTTTGGAAAAACATCAGACCTAAATTAGATTAATTATTTGGGATTTTTTTTTCTTTTTAATTAAATGCCAAGGAGAACTTAAGAATGATATGAACCATGGTCCATCACCAAGGGATTCCTGGCCACCATTTCTGTCCAGCTGTTCACAACTTCGAAAAGCCAGGCCAAGCTTTCTTAGCCAGTTTCATTTCAGGATCAAAACAGAATTCAGACCAATGAGGTTCTCTAAAATTAAAGGGAAAAAAAAAAGGAATATCGTCTCAGTTGCAGTCCTCATATTGACCTTCATGAGGCCAAGATGATTCCATCTACACCAACCACAACCCCCCTGATGCAACTGGAGACCCACAGATGTCAGGCTGATCGCTTTGCATGTCTCTGTAAAAAGAATGTTGGGGACATGAATCCCAACAGAAGTTGCAACTGGAAAATGAACCTCCCACAGAAATGTAGGGAATGTGCTGGAAGGAAAAGACCTTTCTTTCAGGCATGCAAAGTAAAACCACAGCAGGTATTCTCTTGCAGGTCTCCATACTACCTGGACCTTTTAGTGTTGGAATGACATACTTCCTGATCTACAGCAGAAAAAAGCAAAATAAGCTTTAAAAAAAAGAAAAGTATTTATTCTTTTTTTTTCCCCCAGTGCTTTCGATTTTGAAAGATGTGACAAAGAAACCCTAAAGTTGAGGGCAAACAAGACCGGGGAATTCATAGCTAAGTAATTAACATTCTTACTTATTACAGTCACAATGGCTGATGGACTGAGGGCAGGCTGCTCATGAAAAGGTGAGGGATATGGGACACGATGGAGAAGGTTTTGAGGGGACAGTAATGCAAGTGATACAGAGTAAAAAAGAGAGTTATATTTCCTTTGGTGGGAAACCTGCTGACATGATTTTAAACAGCACTACTCTTACTTGAAATGTGTTAAAACACGGTAATTAGCCTGAATAGCTCATTTTTCCAGTGCTAATGATCAGGATTGTGAGAAGAAAAACTATGAAGACCATAAACTAAGTAGGAATATGAGAATACCTACATGTTTGTGGACAGACTGCCCCATTTATTGCAAAGGCATTAACTGGGACATTTCTCATGGTGTTTGAAAGGGTAACAAGATTATCCACAGAATACACCAGTTAAGAAAGTGTGCAGGAACAGGCTGAATATCAGAAACAGCACAAATATTTTATTTTCCTGCCTGAAAATAGTTGAAAGCAATAGGAACAAGTTTCTGGTGCCAAAAAAATACAAATATTATCACTCCAGCATGGGATTCATGAGCCAGCTCTCAAATTTGAGTCCAAACATTACTGACAATTCTTTTAAAAAAGTTCAGTAACATGTTTTTAAAAAATTCAAATGTTTCTGCAATTACTGTTTTCATCCAGATCACAAAGAGGAAATATCAGAACGTGAAGAGAAAGGTCTGGCAGTCCTGCTGAGCAAGATGAAAACACAAGAAGAGCTAGAAGACTCACAAAAACAAACAACCCCTCCCAACAGTTTTTTTGGTGGATCTTTTTTTTTTCTTTTTCCCATTTCTCCAAACAAGAAGTTAGGAGAAGTGTTTGTATATTGAGGATAATATCCCTACATTATTTCAAGTATTCTTTTCAATGCTGATTATTTATTAGAATATTATTTATTCATACTTGCCAAGCATGTCCTCTCAAACTGACTGAAATCAAAGGGGTATTAAGGCAAATTCCCCTGCTTCACCCCATTTTCTGGGACAGCTGTAGAGGGCTTTGAGAGAAAGGACAAGCCAGTCCCTGAGTGCCTACATCTGCTGGGCGACTGCAGAGACAAGCAAGGGTCCCAGCAGATGTAGGCACTCAGGGACTGAACTTCTCCTCATCCAGGAGCCACGGAGATCCACATCCCAAATGTGTGTGTTGCTGAGCCCTGGACTAGCTGGGGTGGACAGACAGCATCTTGTCACCATTGTCCACAGAGAGGAGGGACAGAGGGAGATGCCTGAGCAGTTCCCGGGGTGAGATCCGAGAGGAGCAGGGACTGGGGCTCTGGAGGCAGACTCAGGCACAGGTGTCCGTGACCAGAGTGCCGCAGGGAGGGTCACCTCGCCAGCGTGGCTCCAGATGGCATTGCACATGGCTCTCCTCTTGCCGGAGCTGTGTCTACTGAGGCAGCACCTAAGGTCACGGCAAGCCTTGGCAGAGACCTTGCAGACCTCCCTCTCCCCCCCCGTTGCTTGGATTTGGAAGGCCAGTGGGTTAGCAAACGACAAGCTGCTCTCCCCCAAGCTGGGGAGAGCTACCTGGTGACCTTCCAGAAGACAATGCCTACCAGCCTTTGCCCTGGCATGAGTGACTTGCCTGCTTCAGGAAAAATAAAGAAAAAGAAAAGCAAAAAACAGTGGTGCTCCTCCACCTATCCCAAAATTACAGGCAGAAGGTCAGTTGTTCCTTACACAGGAGACCACTGCAGATTTATTTGCTTGTGATAGGCACCCAGAGCAGCTGAGAATTTTGGACCTGGGCTCAGAGGTAGCAGCTCTCACCAGCCAGATACTGTGGACCAAGCATGGAGTTAACACTGGTGCTTGTCAAGGTGCCTTGGATGGTAGATATGGTGCCTGATCAACTGGTTTTCATGCTCCAACAGAACTGGCATTTTCTACTCTAGGCTGGAACATTGTGTTCTTCCTCCCTTTCTTCTCCAACCCTGTGAGTGGCCACATACTGCAGTAAGCATGCATATTGGTAGGACCTTCATGTGGGATCAAGTGTTAGGATGGCTTTACCAAGGATCCCACAGTGACTATGGGAGTGGGGACAAGTCCAATGGCACGCCACACGGTGTGTGCCCCAAGGATGACATTGAAACAGTCCAGGACACTGCAAGGGTACCTCTTTCATGAGGAAATGACAGGAGTCAGAGGAGATGATCATCTCTGGGTCACCAATGGTTAAAGATACCCTGAGATTGACACATAGTGATAGGATAGTCCAACTTCTGCCCAGAACCGCAAACTCCAGGAATCTTGTGCCTTATATATATACTACACTCAAGCTGAAGCAAGAGTACTGTGCTGAATGGTGCTGTGCACTTCAGTAAAGTATTAATATAGGAGGTGTACCAGCTTAGCTTATAAAACATTCCTCATTCTCATCCTTGATTTTAATTTGTTGTTGAGGCACATACCACAGGTTGAGCATATCAGGTCATTTAAGGAGTTATGACCTAGCACCGTACCATGGCTACTGTATTCCAAAAGACTGAACTTCGCTGTTAATCACAGCTTCCCAGCAGATCCAGAGAGGGAATACCATAAAATTGTTTAGTAAACAGTGCATCTGCTTTGAATAAAGATGAAAGCCCAATTTGAAATATTTGAAAGTAATTTTTAAAGAAAAAAGGCATAAATTCTTATTACACATTTCCACAAAATCCTTTTCTGCTGCTATTACAGTGTGCCTTCTTGGGATAAATGTGTGGTTTACAGCATCTACATTACAATGTATAACTTTTAGCACTCACTCATGCTGTAACACATGCAGAGACACTTTTTTCTCCTCAAACTTCTTTTGGATATGATTTCTTAAGGCTTGTCTACTTGGGGAAAGTTAAACAGCATAGCAATTCCAGGATAACTACTCTGTGATAGCTCCCTGTGGACACTTCATTGCAATAAAAAAAAAGACTTTATTTGGGAATAATTACCATGCATTGTGACTAGTGGAATAATTATTCTAAAATAAAACCCAACCTAATTCCAAGATAAAGTATATACACCCATGCAGGAGTTTTTGTCTGTTTGCTCGGGGTTTGGGTTTTTTAACCAGAGAATATGAATTCTGTACATGAGCAGTTAGAACACTTTCTTTTTCCCCTAGAATAGATATGTCAGTCCATTTTTCCTGATAGATGAGGTTATGATATTGAGTTAAAAAAAGCATATGTCACCTGGATTCTTGTTACTTTGAAATGTAGTTTTTCTCAGTCCAAAATATTTGTGTTGGCAGCCTGTAACAGGCTGATGTGCCTTTCCTTGACAAGGATTTTCCATTCCTTGGTAACAGGAGGACTTGTCCTCCCCAGCATATTCTTTAGATAGGAAATCTGTAGTTACAAATTTTATTCGGAACAAGCTGGGATCATGCTGGAAATTATCTTCTTTTTTATATATCTCTAGCAAAAAGAACAATTGTTTCTGGCCCATAAATCCAGAAGAATCAAATTGTGACGGGCAAGCTCTTATCTAATAGTGTTTTGTCTCTCTTTTCTCTCTAGATGCAACTGGCTATTTATTTTAAGCAATTGGGTAATAGACAAAGATTTGAGAAGGCCTTGATTCTTTGCCTGTTAAGCAAAGCTGAAATAGCTCTCCACCTGGTCAAGACACCAGCCAGCCACAGGCATCTCTCCTGGTCTTGTAGCACTGATCTTTCTCCAAGTTCACTCAGGCATTTCTTACCTCCTGTATTTATGACCTCTCCTGCCTTTGTATTTTAACTGGTTCTGCTCTCAGGCTGTGGGTGGAGAGAAATGTGTAAAACCACCTGCCTATGATGATGTGTTTCCATTCAGCTTCTGGAAAAAAGATTTATTCAGTAATTAAAAACTCTATTTTGTCTTTGGATGTGCCTAGGCGCTTCTAGCAGAGTATAAGACATGCAAACATTCCATTCCTCATCCATCTTGCTGGCCTGCCTTTCCCTTTTAAAGCCATGTAATTCTGTAATTTTGGTGGAAGGTGATCTTCAGGGTTCTTAGTCCTTTCATAATATGGCCTTTCATTTCCCTTCTTACCCTCTAGTATTTTGAAGATCTGGCAGCAAGGGCTGTTTCAGATACAGAATGTGTTTCTGATACTAACAGTGTTTTAATACACAAGCCAATGGAGATATTTAAAGCATCCCATCAACCATAAGGAGTTAAATTCAACTGTCTTCAATATGAATCAGCTTTATGTGCAGATGAATTGCCAGGCAAAGAGCAAACTGCAAATGTTGCTCCTAATTCTGTGTACACCAGCATTTTTGGTAATTTTTAAACATTCTATATTATCTTTTAAACAACAGATGGTGTTAATAAAATTATAAACCACACCCCATAAAATACCAAGCAGCAATAGCATTTTCCACGGAAATAATACAAGGTATAATATTTCTGCATTTATGAAAAGCTGAGCCTGAAAAACATTCGGGTTGCAAAAGATAAGACCCAAAATACTCCTTTTCATTTCTTGTTAATGCGGCTTCAGCATTTTAATTAGTATCAATTACTGGGAATGCAGTTTTTGATGTGTTTTAACTTGCTCAAAAGTTTCAAAAAAGAAAGTTTTTATTTGTTTGGTATTAGTCTCACTGCAAGTTCAGATGTGCAACGTGTAAAAAAAGAATCTACTTCAAGAAATGGAGTTTGCTTTTAATCATTTAAACTGAAAGAGATGGATGACATGTTAAGTTTTCTGTGAGCTCTGAGTATTAAATTACTTAATAAAAGAAAAGTAAAATTTGGCAATGCTGGATAAGTAATCAGAAAATAACGAAAACACTCTTAAATAGGTGACAAGTCAAAGCTCTATCTAAAGGGCCAATTCATATTCCAGGAAATCTCACATTAACTTTAACTGAAGCAAGAGCTTTTGGTTCTTCCATAGAGGGAAAAAAATACAGACTAGTTAACGTAAAGATCTTTATTCTAGTGACATTTTTCAACAGTTTATAAACTAGATGGAAATACACTGGCTTGCTCCTTCAGACTAAACTTGTGGTCTGAATATCACTCCAGAAGAACACTACAGTAGTTTCTCAGCTACAGTATCGATATGAAGACATATGGACAAAACAAGTGTCTTCTATACATGCAGGAGAATGCCACCAAGCCTGTCATCACTTGGGTCATTCAGCACTTCCTCTGTCTATTTTGAGACCAGCCTGCTGCTGTATCACACTATGCTGAAGGGAGAATCTGTTTCTTCTCTCCTCCATCTATATTTCTGATATTCACAAGGCAGTTCTCTTTCCCCCAGAAGCCCAGCAGTCATGGCAGTTCAGCTACTGATCTGAAAGAAATGAAAGTGGAGAGTGTTTGTTACAGAGCTGGACAAGGAGTCTGGTAGTGAGGATGTGAGTGTAGCTAGACTGCAGCACAATGAAGTGTGAACCCAGTCAGACTCTGCACTTAATTATGGAAAGTAGTGATTATGCAGGATGAAAGTCTCGTCTCAGCCAACTGCTGCCAGGTCTACCTGTCTTAAGGTGTTCCAGCAAGGTGTGTGGCTGAATCCTCATAGCTCCACCCTCCTTTTGCAGTCTCCTGTGGCATGTGTGCATCTTCATTTTATAGTCTTCAGGGCTAGTCCTCTGAGTGCAGTTTGTATGAGTCAAGACACTCATGCTGGCATTACCGAGATCAGAATCTAGCCATTTGTATGTCTGAGCACATATTCTCCTTGAAACAAGTTTGTGGTAGTGTATTCAGGAATGTTTCGCACTCAGGTTCAGATCTGGTTCCAGCTGGAGTTCCCTTGTAATGTTCCAAATCTCATTAAGTTAATGAGAGTTTTTTCCAGCAATTCCAACGGGATTCCCTGTTTCTGTGCTCACATCCTCAGCTCAGCCGCGCACTCGGGACGCCAGGGTGAGCATTGGGAACAAGAGGTCAAACTCTATCCTGGCTACTCCCTTTGCAGCAAGGAGGTAAGGCAGACAAGTAGCCACCCCTGCCTGCCTCGCTCATGCCTCGCCTTCTCCTGCTCCCAAGTTTTTTCTGTTTATTGGTATGGTTAGAGACTTGAATTTAGGAATGCAGGGGTAGTACATGCAGAAGAAAAATTACACATGAATTCTGGGGGGAGTGCACACTGACCTTATGGTGATGGGAAACACTGCGACCCCCACCTACAGGTCAAGTCCAAGCATTTAACACATGGTTTTTTTCCTTTCCAACTACATTATCAAATTGCCCTGTCACACCTGGCTGCCTTGTTGACCATTCCAAAATAAAAGAGAACAGCAGATAGAAGAGCTTGCCCTCAGATGAACTGGGATGGCTGGAAACCTTGCACAGCAGGTGACAAAGCTGACATTTTCATGGAAAGAAGACAGTAGCAATCAGGACAGTCTAACTAGTACCTTTAATGAGAACTAGATTCACCCACACAAACAAGTTGAATGGACTCAGAGATACGTATCTTCTCATATCCAAATCATATACTTCCTATTAGCAGTACAATTATTATACAGACTCACTGAGAGAAGACAATCTTCCTAAATATTTATTTAGTGTTGATAGAATTGCTTACAAAACCTCTCTCTCATTCTGAGAACCCCTTACAAGACTCCCTTGTTCCCAAGTTCATTATTGCTACTTATATTATTACTGTAAATCTTTCTAATGCCTCAAATGCTTGGCTCAGAAGAACATTTTTATAATGAGGGTGGGGCAATGCAAAACTTTTCCTCTACTAATTCATTGCTAAATTGTATTTGCAAGTTCAAATGCCAGAGTGATGAAATCACAATATTATTCATTGGATTTTGTTTGATTATTTGGTAGTGTTGTAGGGAACGTATCTATAAAACAACATGAAAAGCAAAGCAATAGAGCTGTAGGGGTTTTCCGGAATTTCTCTTCCGCACACATCAATTTTACTGGATGACTGTCCTGAAAGATTTATGCTTTGTGTTTTGAGGGCCAGGTTTTAAATGGCTTCACAGAATAAAAATATTAAAATTTAAATGCAACTTTAAAAATGTGTGTTGGACCTTTGGGCCTTCTGAAGAGGTCAAGTTCAAGACACTTATAAAAAGACCATTCCCAGAGAGACTGCATGGGAAAGCCTATTAACATTACTGCTTTCCCTTTATTTCCCCTTTGATCATAAAACAAGGTTATGGGTGGCAAAAGCTGTAATGGTGGGAAGATCCCAAATAGGATAGTATGATTTAATCTACTGAATATAAAAAACCCCAAATTACCAACAACAATATGGTGGGTTGCCAAGCAAGAATATAACTACAAAATACCTTACTGAGGAGAAACAAAAATAATAACAAAAACAAAAATGTCGGGGAAAAATCCCTGTACAACTCCACAGTAGGAACAAGGTTTGCTTTTTAAAAAAAAAAAAGAAAAAGAGAATTTTCATTCTACTTCTTCTTTAATTAGGTCTTATTTTGTCCATATGACCAAAAAAAAAAAAAAAACCCTACTATTTAAAGTGTTCCTAAATATTGACTAAAAATAAACAAGCTCTGCATCTGGCTTAGAAAATACCAAAGGAAAATTTTCTGTTTAGGCTAGAAACATGACTTCAAGTCTCCATATTCCACACAGAGGATATCAAAGCCCTCTTTTTCCTACTTCTGCAGGTCTAATAGTGATAGTGAGTGATTTAGGGGAAGACAGGGAAAATCTACAAGTCTACATGAGAAGTTCTGAGTTTATTTTCATCCAAACAAACTGATGTTGGACTGTTACATATATTTTATATTAAAAACTGGGGGCTTTTTCTCAGTTTTACTGCATGAGGTAAAATGTAGAAAATATACTCTGAACTTTATAAATTCTTCAATTGCTGCTAAGACCATTTTTTACTATGTGGGTGTCAAAAGGTCCCTAGTACAAAACAGACTTAAGTTCATTGATTTTAAATAGTCCCATCTAAATAAAACCAAAATTTGGCTCTGAACACCTCTAGCAGAAAACTCTGCTACTGTAATGAATATCTTAAATGTAATCTTTTTATTTTAATTAACATTCAAAAGAGAAGAGGAAGTTGGAAATCCAGATAAATCTGTTATGAGTCAATTAAGAATCCGGGATTAGCATATGCAATCAAGATGGGTGCAGCAAGATTTCATGGAAGAGTTCATGAGGAAGCAACCAGGATGTATCATTTGCATGGGCGGCCTCCTTGGTTTGTGTTCTGCTCAACCTCAGTATTGTTGACTTGACTCACTGCATGAATATTGCCAAGCAGTAGCAAACCACGATTTCATTTTCCTGCTTGCACAGATGCAACTTACCTTGACATGCGGTTTTAAAAGAGACAACTATGAACTGTGACCAACTGTAGTGGTACTTTTCTTCTTTCTGTAGATGTTCTTTCTAATAAAATCTGTTCCTAAACCTCCATTGTTTGAATATCATCAGCAGATATTGTATATTGTCCTACCATTTCCTTGATCTGATAAATGATATTGAATATTCCCCTGGGACTAAAGTGGGATACTTCACATCTAGGCCACCTGAGCAATGGAAGCCTTTAACAGGGTGTAATTGATTAGCAGACAATATAAAAGGAATTTATGAACTCACACAAGTTACTATCAGTCAAGCATTTATATTCTAAAGCCAATGTCCAATCTACAAGAGAATGCAGCACTTTTTTTCTTTTGAGGTTTTTTTTTTTGTTTTTGTTTTGTTTTGTTTTGTTTTTTTAGTAAAGCAAAAAATACATGACATTTATGGTGCAGAGCTTGCAACCTTTTACATTTAAACCTTTCAACTGATTATTCTAGAATTTGGTCATCATGGAGCATTTATGTATGTATGTATGTATCTATCTATCTATCTATGATATATATTTTCTACAAATAAACTGAAAGCATGAGTATCCTGGGACAAAAAGCAAATTTTTCCTAGCTTCACCTTTCACAGGAAAAAGATTTCAAGCCTTTTAAAATGTGACACTCAACAGTAATAAAAATAATTAAGTATATATGTGTGATCTCAATTGTTTTGAAAAAAGCTGTCCATAACACTGCAGAACAATACAAATTTAGCACAGCTGCTGAAAGACAGTCACTACTGAACTCATTTTCAACATATGGTGTGATTTTTGCTTAGATCTACAGATTGAGGGAGTTTGATGAAAACTAAACAATCGTTCATAAATCTCAAGCCTTGGTTACCATGGTTCATGGGAAGCCATACACCTAATGCTAGTTAAGAAAACTATTTGTTTTGCAATGACACAAGATCATAGAATGTGAAATAAGAAAAACTGAATTTCAGCCACCTGAAGCAGTGTTAGAATATTATGCCTCCTTTTGCTGATTTCACATTCAGTGGTTATGATAGGCTTTGCATAACACTGCTTTCCCTCCTATCGACCAAGACTTATGTTGATACTGGTGTAACACAAAATTTTACCCCTTCAGATTGAACAAAGAAAATCATACTACATCACAAATGTGGTTTCCTAATTTGAAGTTTTTGAAAAAAAAAAATACAGTACTGAGGGGTATGTGGGTTTTTTTTCAACATGTTGCACAATGAAAGATGCCAAGGCCCTGACAATGCAGTGAAGACTGACCACTGTAATCGTGGCAAACATAAGCCTTTATTCTAGGACAGAAACTTAAAAGTATTAAAAGAAACACATCTATGGTATCTTCTTTTGTCTTACTGAATCATCACAGTCAATCTAAAAAGGGAAAAAAAAAAGAGTAAGGAACCCAGCAATTCAGAAATGCTCTACATGGACTACATTTTTAGAGGGTGTAAATAAATTAGAATATATCAATGTATATGAACAAATTAGGGTAAAAAGGTGTGTTCCAGAGGCTTCTGAATGTGTGCACACTATTAAAATCTGTCTGAGATCTGTTTGGCGAAAGCAACAATTATATTTCTTATTAAAGAATATGCAATTACAGCCCTCTTAGCACTTCCTGCTTCCTTCAACAATGAAGACCTGTCTGCACTGCAGATTATAAAGTCCTCCACTGTTTCACTGGGTCACCAGACTAAACAGGCCAATCCACTTTCACAGCAATTTATTCCATATTTTCTCTTTTGGGCCAGCCAACTTCTTTTATAATAAAACTGGGCCTAGCTAAAGATTTACAGGACCATCACCACAGGAGAGTTAGCCCCTGTAAAGTGGCATAGAATGCTGTTTAAATTTAAACACCAAAACTTTTGTCAAGTCCCTAGTGTATCTGATCTCATATCTATTATCTTTGAATTCTTCATCGGACATTGAAAAATATGATCCTCAGATTTCTCATGCTTCCATAAAAGTTACCACAGCCATAGAGCTGGTGCAAATGCTTTATATATTAAACTACTATTTTAGTTCACGGTATTTGTCTGTCATCAGAAAAACCAGAAAGTCTACAGTTCAGATTTCTCAGGATCATAAATGGTTTGATTAAACTGCAGATGTTAATTAAGACCCAAATCTGTATCTTCATGCATAGCCAGAATAACCAGCTTGTTAGCTAGGGAAAGCCCAAGATATTTAGAATATTCCATATTGTAGGATGTAGATCACAAGTGGAAGGGTTCCAGGACAGCTTTGTAACCTACTCTTCAGTTGTATCAAGCAGGTTTGGGGAAGGAAACACAGATGGGGCAGACTGTCTGAACTGTGCCCATACATCCTATATGTGGCAAAAACAGTCAGCTATGCCATGGCAGAGGAAATCCATGCAATGGACTGCTGTCAAGTAGTTGCCTTTTTTTTGAGGAATATATTGTCCCCTGATTTTGGAAGTTTTCAAATAGGCAAAATAAAAGTATTTTTAAAGAAGAAATAGTCATCTTTAACTATTATCACACTTTTCCCAGAGAAGGCCAAAATTTTAGTGGGTATTTCCATTTTAATTTAGATAAATTCCATAAAAAGATAATTTTAACCTTGTATCCCACAGGACTCAAAACAAATATAAGTGTCTAGCCATGTTAGCCATTAGAGCTTCTAATGGGAAACACTTACTGAGAGAATTTTCATTATAAGTAATATGCAATCCAACAGTTTCCTGTGCTGTCCTTTGTGATGCAAAATAAAAATGGACCAGAAACTGTACCGAGACAGCAGTTCCCAGCAGATACCAAGTATTGCTGTTATTATGAAATAAACTGTTATTAATAATTAGATACTGATTTATATCATTTATGGCCTAATCCTATAAAGCATCCTGGTGCTCCAACACTGAATTTTTATCCCTTGGTTCCCTATCAGGTATCCAAACCCATGTTTTGAAAGCATGACTTTCCTGCGGTGTACCAGGAAAGACACCTGGGTGGGCTGGAAAACAGCCAGCACAGCGTGTCTTGACCTCAACACGAGGCAACTGGAGTTAACCAGGGGAAAAACGAGGTTTGTCCCAAATCTACAACCCTGCCTCCTTCTCTAAAGCAAAGGCTCTACCTGAGGGTTACCTCTAAAGACAGGGCTCTACCCAGGGCTGTCTGAAAGATGCCTCCATCCACTCAGTATCTACACCCTCATTCTTTTTATGAAAATAGATCCCTGTGATCTCTCCTTCAAAACTTATGTTTTATTAAAACATAGCTGGAGGAGAAGCTGGCTTCCCATCTCCCTCTATATAACAACTCTGTGATTAGAGCACTAATGCAATCATGGGATTCATCTCTGCTGGCCTGAAAGGCCCCAATTTACAACTCCTCTCACCCCAGGGAGGACTCTGACCACCAGGCTGATGGTTATTTTAAAAGAGGCAGTCTCGACCCTTCTGCTGAAACAGTGCCCTTGAGCACAAACGAATTCAAGATTCCTTAGATCATAATCTTATGTTTAGTTTATTCCCAGGGCTGGGGCACACACTAAGTTTTCTCGGGATTATTTTTGTCTTCACTATGTTAAATTGCTGTGAAATACATACAACATCCCCCTAAAAAAAATTAAAAACTAAAACAAAAATCAGAGTAAAAATAAAAATAGTCCTGGGATTAAGTTCCATTGTTACCACAGTGACCCTGCTGCATTTTGTCAAGAATGCAGTCATGTCAGGGAGGTTGGGCACACTCCACGAGTAACCAGGAGGCCAAGCTGACCAAGACATTTGAGCAGAAGAATATTACAGGTCTAGAGAACTTGGGTGGGCATGAACAGTCCTGAATGGCCACTTAGGAGTCCCAGGTGGAAAAGGAACTAACTCTAAGGCAAACCCAGTGCTTTGAGGTTTAGGCAACTTCTTAGAAGATGTTTTGTGAATCACAGCTGTTTGTTCCTATGTTTGAATTCCACCCGATTCCCACATTTCAACCCATCCAGATCCTTTTATTGACTGAAACACAAGTATTGACAGAGACATCTTTGTGGTCAACAAAATATCTTTTTATTTAGGAAAAAGCAGCAGCAGTTACTGAAAATTATTAACATTAAAAGCATTGAGGGGCTACCTTCACAGCATAATGCCTGTCATAGCTCATCTGACAGACTGATTATTCAAAGTCTGGTGCACCTATGGTTGGGAATCATATTGCAAGGCTTAGGGCCTGACACTAAAACTGCCCTGTCTGTCCACAGGAAGAATTATGCTAAATCCTATTTATGCTTCACAATATTCCTGAAGTGAAAATATAATTTTGCAGAAGTAAAATGTTTATTTTGACATTGTGACTGATATCTTCTACTCTGTGACAAGAAACATTAATAAAAGTCCTCACTAACCAGACACTGTAGACTCCAGACCAAAAGCATGTTTCTCTGACACTTCCTTATTCTGGGCACATTCTGTTTAGGCCCTTACAAAATCTCTACATTTCGAGAAACCAAGTGTACTTTTGTCTCTAAACAGCACAGTAAGGAGGCATTTATATTATCACCTATAGCAGGAAAAGCTTTTTCACTAGATTTAACAAGAATACAAGAAAAAAAGCTAAGTATCTCCTGTTTCTTCTGGGTTTGTAAACGTATTTACTAAGATCTAGTGGCACACCTTGTAACTCCTAGTTAGGTATTCAAAATTGCAACATGACTACAAGTTAAATGTAATTTGTGAAATATATGCCATATTTGATAAAAAATGCATGTAGTCAGAATCATATGATGATTTAATTTGCATAGATGTAAAACCGGAATTTATTATACACAACCTATATTCACAGAAGTAGACAGTCACCTGGTTTCTCTTCACTGGTTTAATCTGGCAGTCTCTCAATAGAGGCAACAGAATTTTTAAAAGCAGCCAAGACAAACCAGACACCAAGTGGAAGGAGAAAAGAACAGACAATGTGCAGGATAAGTGGTTCACACACATATTAATATATCTCCTTCAATCCTTTAAAAAATGATACTTTTAGACTGATGGAAGAGGGAGACGGCAGCCAGGCAAAACAGAAGTGAGTCTGACATCACTGATGCACCTGCAAAAAGTTGATCTTCTTTTCCAAAAAGCAAAGTTTTACGAGGAAATCTAAAGAATGCACTTTACTTTTTTAGGCAATCCAAAGATCTCCTGTAACAGAGATGTGGAGCAGAAAGCAGTTGGAGCAGTACCATGTTGGAGGGAGGCCAAATGGACTGAGGTACTGTGTAGCATAAGGGCCTGGAAACATGGGCCTTCACTGTATGATTGGAGAGAACTTAAACCAGTCTGGAGACAGACAGATGAATATGCTATTATTGACATGATGCCCACTTCAGTAAAGAAATTTTCAGAACAGACACTCAAGTAGCAAGGTGATATAGGCCTGAGCTCGAGAGATTAGTGTCTAACCAATACAGAGTAGAATAACCAACAGACTGCAGAAATGCACTAAAGACATATTCAGAAAAAGACATCTGACTATCTTCCACTGAGCCACTTGCAAGATGAAACATGAGAAAAGGTTGTGGTACAGCTGGTAATGGCCACTTGCATTTAAGATATGCACAGAAGGCTACTTCAGCATGCTTGTATCTGTTGATTACCATTTTCATCTACAACAGATAACATTTATAACTGGTTGGAACACAGTTCAAACCAAGTCTTAACATTTCATCAAGCTGCTGAGACATCCATGTGTACTCCATGCCAATATGCAGGTTTCTTTGCTAGGTTTCACAAATAATAGCATATAAATAGTTTTCAAAACGTAGGCTGGAGTTTTTGTATGTTAAGAAAGAAAAAATACCCAAATGTTATTTTCAGTTTCTGATGTCCTCAGCTTAAGCAAACCATGATGAAAGCAAGCAATTATAAAGAATGATAGGTGGCATGTGGTGGTTTTCACTGATATAGCATTATCCACACACTACATGCTGGAAATAAACCATACTCGATAATGTACATATAACTTGGGAACGACACAAGTATCTGAGCACGACTGAGAGTTCTGTTGCTCATCTGTAATTTCAGGCAGAAGATGGCCTTCTCTGTCAACCATGGGTCAACATAACTCTCAAGTAGGCACATGTTCCTGAAGCATTTCTTCTTGATAATGAACATTTCATTTCAAACCCCAGGTGATATCAGATACAGAAAAAAGCCCACATATGTATGTATTTGGCTCCTAGATCCATGTGGATGCTTTTAACCCCACTCTACTCCTCGCTGAACTTCACTTTCCACCCCTCTGTACTCATGTCTAAACATAAAGGTATTTACATGTCTGAAAGGAACTGGAAAGCAACTGTGATGTTTCCCAGAGGATTTTAAATCTCTTCTCACACAAAAGCAACACATCATTATGTCACAGTAGCACTTCAATAAGGGGCAGCTCAGGAAGGGCTTCTGACATGGTTATGATTAGCAGATTCATCACTTTCACTACCTCACTTGTAAAAGAAAGACTGGAACAGAAATATTTTCAGTTAGTATTATCCTTCCCTGGAATCAGTTATGTCTGTAGGCCTTATAGAATGTGCCATCAATAAGATGGTCTTTGGATAAATGTACTTTTATGCACTGCTGGAAGTACCTAAAACTGATGGGTCTTTGAAATCGTGTGTGTATCTGTTGTTCCTTGGCAGGTTCTAAATCCACAAATTCATGAGTGGCTTATTGTGATTCATATGCCATTTTCATTTTTGGCAGGTAATGCTAATGGTATTGGAGAATGACTATTTGAATGAAATCTGCACCCACTTCCCTCAAATCAGGACTCTAAAAATGCTCAGAAAGGAGCTGTCAGCATAAATAAAAAAAAAAAAAAACACAATTAAAAAAGAAAGTGAACACTTATTCTGTATAGGGTTTCAACTCCACAATTCCAGGCATCAGGGATAAGCAGGATGAACAGGACTTTCTATAGTTCCTGTAGAAGGCTGGGCAAGCAAACATCTAGGGGGGGGAAGTTGAGGAAGAGGAAATATCTATGTGTCAGTAATAGGAAAGTTACATTGTATACCTGGTTTTTAGGCATGCCATCTGTGCTCAGTCATACCAAATAGCTTTGATGACATGCCACAGCTAAAGGACAGGCAATATATGTCTTGCTCCAGTGACATGAATGACACAACTTGGTAAAACTCACTGTTTAATGATATAAATCATAACTCTCAAACACAGTATATGGTTGTCCCATACGTTTTTCAGTGATTAGACTCATACTAGGTATTTGGATACTGAAAGCACTGAAGGAGCATTATGGTGAAAACCAGTGCACACTAGGTAAGCAAGAGAGCCTTATCTATACTAATCCTGGACTTCCCATCATAGTTTGTTGGTTTGTAACAATACCATAACATTCAGCTAATATTGTTTACAGTAGCCTAATAACAAGCGATTCTATTCCCATTACTGCTCACAGTCTGGTATTAAATATTTGTTTCCAAAGTAAACTGCCTGATGTAGTTGAAAAGTATTACCACATTTTTTTTTTTAGCCTGAATAAACCTTATCTTTTAAAAACAAAATGTGACCTTAAAAAAGGGTGCATATTTTGACTAATATACAAAGTTGATGGAAAATAAGGTTTATGTTACATTTCGATTTTAAGGGAGGATTTTCCATAGTGCATTTGAGGATCTTTAAGAGGGAGCTTGATCTAAACTCAGTTCCAGTTCTGGATCTGGTCTCAAATCCATGTGTAGCCTCAGGCAAATGTGTTAATTTTCCTGTTTCAGTTTCCCTGCCTTTAAAGTGGGGATAACGTGACTAACCCAAATAGCTTAGCTGCAATTTGTAGCAATGAGTAACTTGATTATTAGATTTCTGAGACATGAAACATGATTATTATTAGGGCTTACTGACCAGCCAGTCAGAAATGTGATACAAATAAAGGAGATGGGATTTTGACAATAGAAGGATGTAGGTTAGTCAGTCAGTCAGTCAGAGCAGCTCTGCAAGGAGGCAACTCCAGGGAGTGGAGAGTTGGACCTATAAAAGAGAGAATGTTCCCTTTGTACTGATCTCCTATTTATTACCCCATGATATCAAAAGACCATAAAAAGCTAAGTCCTCTCTGAGAAATGAATAGGTCCAAAGCACTACAACAAATCAGCTGCAGGCAAATAAATTTTTATCTGTGTAAGTGAGCTCAATGTTATTTTCTAGTGGAAATGTCAGAATTGATTAAAGACCTAGCATTTCTATTTAAAATGAGAGAGTAGGGGATGATACGTTTTAAACTGAGAAAAAGTCAGAGGACTGATAACATGGAGATAAAGGGGTGAATTAATTTCTGGTGTTGTTGAAGTAATTTGGTATTCAACATATTGAGTCCAAATTTGCACCACTGTACCTAGTATAAATAGTAGTGCCTTTTAATAACTGTGACAAAAATACTCTCCCCACTGGCAAGGTCAATATTATTAATTGCTATTCCTATTATTAACCTTTGGGCTTGTGTATCCTCCATGGATTAATGATTATTCAATAACTGAGCTACAAGGTTAACTTACTAATAGCAATTAATAGAAGGACATACTGCTGGCTAACTAGGAAAAGCAATGACAAATCAACTTCTTGGCCTTAGTCTTGTTTCATGCAAAGGTGCCTACGGGAATTGTACCTGTCAGCTCCCAAAGCTGAAAGAGAAAATCTGCCTCAAAGTCGAGACAAATAAAAAACGAAGATCGGGCTGACATCCGGGGTCCCCTCTTTCGTCAGTTTCCTAGGGAATATGAAACAGCCTCAGCTTTCAGGGAAACCTGCGTTCATTGCCAGGGTCATTCTCCGGGAACTCCACTTCCAAATCCTGCATCAGCGAAGAGGGGAAAGAAGGTCTTAAAAACAGAAAAAGGAGAGAAAAGTACTTCCCCTAGGAGAAGTTTCATGAATAAAGGCAATTCTCAAACAGCGTTACGGAGGAGCACGTGGTGCCAGGTGAAACACCGGGCAGGAGGACCACAGCGATGCGGGACTCGGCCCCGCTCCCGGCCCGACGGGGCAGCGGAGCTGCCGGCAGGCAGAGGCCTCCGGGGGATGCCTGCCCCCGCCCGGGCATCCCCAGCCCGCGGAGACCGCCAGCGCGGTAGCGGAGCTTCTCTCCCTCGGCCACCTCAAATCGCGGGTGGCCGTGGAGCGCTGCCTGCCCGAAAGGGGCTGCCGCCGGCGCTCTGGGAGTAGCGGCGCGGGGCGGCCAGAGGGCGCGGGGACAGCTGTGGAAATAAAGGAGCGGGGGAAGGATGGAGAGAAGGGGGAAGAGGGGGGCGGGGGCGCGGTGCCGGGGAAGGCAATGCGGGGACGGTGGAGGGTTTCGACCCCAGTTTTGGGGGGAAGGGGGGCACGGCAGGCATGGACACACACACACCAGCATCCTCCGGCACTTCCACCAAGTCAGCCCCACCGCCCCGCGGGGCCGGGAGCCGCCGGAGGGAAGGAGCCGCCGCGCACACACACACACACACAGAGACACACAGACACACGCCACCGCTGCGCTCCAGCCGCCGCTCGCTTCTCCCCCCCTCCCACCGCCGCCGCGCAGGCAGGAGGCAGCGGGCGCGGAGCAGAGCGGGCGGCGCAGGGCTCGGAGACCCCGGCCCCGGTCGGACCGGCCTCCAGCGGCTGCGCTGCCCCGACGGCACCGCCGCCCCCTCCCCGGGGGCAGCGCGCACCTCCCCGCCTGGAGGGGCCGTGCGAGGAGGCAGCGGGCGGGGGGAGCGCGGGCGCACACACACACATACACACACACACATTCACACACTCACACACTCACACACACATATACACACACACACGCAGGCACACCCGCACAGACACACGCAGGCAGAGGCAGGGCTGCCCCACGCCGGTACCTTGCTGCCCTGGTGTTTTCCGTCCGGGCTCCTCCTTGCTGAGGCAGCTCGGGAGCGGAGCCGAGCGGGCGGGTGCGTGTGCGTGTGTGTGTGTGTGCGTGCGTGCATGCGTGTGCCTGTGTGTGTGTGTGTGTCTGTGTGTGTGTGCGAGAGCGAGCGAGCGAGAGAGACTCTCCCCCCTCCCCCTCCTCCTCCTCGCTCTCCTTCCTTTAAACGCCCACTCCTGATGGGTGAAAAGACAACTTGAACTTCAGTGCAATTAACTTCGCCGGCGCCTCGGAAGCCGGAGGTGTCGCCGGCCTCGCCCGCCGCGCTCCCATGAGTGAGTCGGTCCCGCTCCTTCGGCGTCTCTCCTCGGGGACGTGGGGGACGGGGGGGGACAGAGCCGTGCCGGGGGCACCCGCCGCGGCGATTTACCCGGCCGTGCCGGCCCGGGAGGGCGGGCGGGAGGGAGGCACGGGGCGGGTGGCTGCGCTCGGCGCTGCCTCTGCCGGAGCCTCCCGGCCGGCACGGGCTCACACCTGCCGCCGCGCCGCTGCCGGTCGCCGGCCCCGCTCCGCTCCGCTCCGCTCCGCTCCCTCGCCCGCCGCCGGCACGGGGGGAGCGGGGGGAGGTGGGGGTGGGGGCAGAGGGAAAAAACCCCAAAGTTTGGCAAAGTTCTTACCCAGCGCCGCGCGCCTCCCGGCAGCGGCGGGCGCGGGGCGGCGGCGCCCCCGACGGCGCGGGGCGAAGCGGCGGGGCCGGGGGTCGCGGGCAGGGGGGATGGGGGGGTCGCGGGGTGGCGCTTCCGCGGGGCGCGGGGGTTGCGCGGGCGGCCGAGCGGCGGCGGCTGCCCCAGCCGGGGGCGCGCCCGTGGCGGTGGGTGGCACGTCCCCCCGCCCGCCCGCGGCGCGACCCGGCGCTGCCGCTGTCACGGGGAGCAGTGCCAGGAGCTCGTCTGTGTGCTCCAGGATTTACTTTTGATTTTTCCGCTTCGTTTCCGAACCCGCCACTCGAGGTCTTGCTAAATCCTCGCCCCTTTGTCGCCGTGTCCGCCGGCTGCCGGGGGGAGCGCTCCTGACAGGCACCTGCCCGACCCGGAGTTTCCCTCTGCCAGTCTCCAGCTTTTTCTGACTGCGGGAGAAACTTCGCTACACTCTAAGTTTTCTGAAACACTTTGCAGCAGCTCCTAAGCTGAAATAAGTTTAAACTGAGAAAAGCTCTTCGCTGGTTTTAGTCCGTGCAAATGAGCGCAGCGCTTCTGCGAAAATAATTCACAAATTCAGATGCAGAGACTCCAGGGCGTGTGATCTGGAGGTGCCCTTTCATTCTGGTCCGTGCTACTTGGGTGGGAGTTAGCAGCGGCCCCTTATTTCTACTTTATATTATTTTGGTACAGTGCATTCATATATTTGTCTGCTGTAGTCTGCTGGCAAACATTAGCATTCAAGCTTACATTTTTGACAAATGTGCAGACAGGAATAGCATGAATAGGCATCTTAAATATTAACAACCTAAGCATCTGTTGTGAAACAAATTTAATATATTTACTCTGTTTTTCTCACATTGTTAGGAAAGGTTACAATAAGTGTAAAATTTCAGCTGTAGTTAGCACAAGGAATGCTTGGATATTTCACTATCTGTTCAAGCATTTAACACAATCACCAGATAGATATGTGTCAAATCAGGCGCACTATTCAAAAACAACTTGAAACTGTAAGCGTAGAGTGTATAGACATGAATATAGCATGTTCTCTGCAATTTCTATCTTCTAATTACTCTTCAGCACTATTTGTAGAATTTGAGAATGCTCTTTCCAGTCCTGTACTCCTATATGCTCTTAAATATGTTTATACCTACACACACTCATTTTCTAATTCACTTTCTATTTGAGATTGTTATTGGTATTACCTTGCTTTTCGAGTTGAAGCAGTAGTTTTGTGAGGAAATGTGAAATAACATAGAGTAGGTAAAAAAATGAGCAGGCAGAAAATGCAACGTGTTCACATATAAGCATGCGTCGGAACAGATAGTGCACAAACAAGGCAATAGAAGAGAAATTAAAATCCTTGGCTAGTATGCTCTGTGTGCCCACTCTTCAGTACAGCTAGTGGAAAAGAAACAACTGACTCCAAGGAATTCCTCTGTCCCTGTAATAAAACTGTTCAGAGTAGAGCAAGAGCACAGAAGAGCAAAGCCTCCAAAAAGGCTGTAGAGCTATTTCAGGAATCAGTGCATTCCTTCCCTTTTTCCCACAAGTTCAAATATGTAATAAATAAGTCCTTTGTATGCAAAATAGTTTACTGGAACAAAAAATATTTAAATGAAATGCTTTTTGTGCATGAATTTTGAAAAACTGGCCATTTCCTTTTTATATTCTTTGTTCTTGATACTTTAAATAGCAAAGTAACTCTCGCAGTTTCCCCTCTCATGCTATTTTAGCGACTCGTGTGAATCCTAACCTGCTGCTGAGCTCCCGAGAAAGCAGTGTGAAGCAGAGTCGATCTGTAAGTCACTGATGGGACACAGTGCTTTGGCAGTATCAGAAGCAGAGAGAGGCTGCCACGCCAGCCCCAGCTTGTACAGGAGCAGGGCACCTCTTTGCAGCGTAGGCCCAGCGGGTCAGGGGATGAGCACCTGCCCTCTGTGGCTGTGCTTCCCAAGGCAGCGCCAGCCCTGCCTGCAGCCCTGCCAGCATCCCACAGGCACCAACCACCACACTCAGCCCTGCTGGGGACGTGGGCACATCCACCCCAGCAGCACTAAAACCTCTTCAGAGAGGTTTCTCTAAAGAAAATGCTTCTCCCACGTTACAGGTTTGGGATAGAGAGGGCTTTACATGTGTGCAACTGCCATTTAGATGATAATCAGTTGAAGTCTGGTGTTCTTCTTAAAAAAAAGACCAACAAAAACCCCCACCAAATCTTTTAAATGTATCAACTACTTGATTTTTCAAAGTACTGTTACGTTTTTAATGTCACCTAATTTTTTTAGTCCAAGTATTGTCAGAGGAATTTGAAGTAATTCCTTAGGTTTCCAGCTGTATTTGAAAAAAATTAGGAAGATTACTTTATTAATAAAATAGCTCATAATATATAGAAAAATATATTAAAGTATATTTCTGAATTAAAACTGGAGGAAATATGACTTCTGAAATGTTTTAGTCATATTTCTAGGAACTATGGTATTTTAACATAGACTCTAGTGAAGCATTTTATTGCCTTCTTGTATATAACTGCCATTTCTCTCTCTAGATATATTTAATATATATCCAGTGAAGCCACAAACTTTCCTTCTACAACAGTTTAAACACATCTGGAACATTTTACTTTCTTATAATTTATGTTAATAGATGTAGAGTGTATATACAATCTTCTCAGACATCATTGCTTTTTCCAAAGGGGAATTTTTTTACTTTCAGTCAGGGAATATATTTATAAGAACAAAATAACTCAAAGTATAGGCAATTCTATATATCATTTTATTTTCTGTTATATTAGGTTGATTATATAAAGCTTTCATTTAGAGCGATGGGATGATGAAATTACAGAGGAGTGATTGGCTTTTGTTTTTTCAAATGGTTCAAGTTGAGGGCTGCAAAAATGAATGTTTTTTGTAAAGTTCTTTGAGTGCATAATATTTTTCATAGAATTCTGACAAATTAATTTAATAGAAAAGCCACAAGTCTCTTAGCCAGGTAAAATGGAAGTTCTGTTTTTGCCGTTATAGGCATCAGGCTTCAGTAACCTGCTGCTCTTGTGGAATGAACACTTTCTACTTAAAGCTATCATGCACCTACTGTTTATTTACGCTGCATTAAACTGACAGCACGGCAATCAGAAGAAAAAATATGACTTACTTTCCTGAAGTAAACACCAGTTTATAGGTTAGTGCCTGTATTTATATTCCTGTCGCCACTAAATAATGGCTGTCTCCATTTTAATATCTACCTGTGGTGTTACCCAGAGCAGCTGACTCCTCCTTGTTTAAAACAAGCAAAAAAAGAAGGTGGGGGTGAGGAAGAGAAGAAAGTTTTGTTATCATTCCACTCTAACAGGAACTTAATAGAAAAGTGATTCAGTATTCCTTTCTGTGGCAAGCCGAAGCCAGTTTTAAAGACATAGTATTCAGTTTTACTTGGTGTAATTGAATTGCATCTCAAACAGGGAAAACAGAATTCCTTAACAGTATTTGTCTATCCAAGACACTGTAATTGTATATTCAGGCAATGGCAGATTAAGGGCAGAAGCATTTTATTAATAACTGAAAGCACATATGTGTGTGTGATGAAAAATGTTCTGCAAATCTGTCACTATGCAATCAAGTGCATTTTTTAAACTTTAGTTGTCACAAAGTTGCTACTGATTCTAAAAAAAAAAAAAAAGAAAAAAAGAAAGAAGTAAAACAGTTTGACGGTTAAAGAGTAACTTACAGTTCTTACTGCCTGCTATACGGAAATTTTGTAACTTTGTAAAGTCAGTCTCAGAAAGCCCTGTTGGTGTTACTTTTAATCTTGGAGTGATGAGTCCAAGTAGCCGGCATTTGAACTGAAGATAACTGCAGTCAGAATAACTCACAGTTTGTAAAAAGCTTCTCTAAATTCTCTGTTGAAGGACTCCATTAATAACTTTTACCTGAGAGGTTAATTCCTCCCTCAGATTCTCAAAGTATTATACTTAACACTAAGTTGGCTTGTTGGTCAGTTCCCTTGGCCGTGGTATCATGAACTCTCAACAGCCCTGACCACAACTTGTAACTGTTATTTCCAAGAGGATATACTATGATGTTCCCTTCAAAAATGCTGGTGGTTTTGAACATTTGCCATCCTGTGGCATTTAACTTTACCACAGTTATCACCAACACTTCATTACATAATGGGTATCCATTCTATTGCTTTGCAAATGTCAGCTTTCTCATGGTTTCTGCACAGCATTGCTCTCAGTACGTTTGTCTTGATAGAGATTAATTTTAAGGAGACTTGCCAGCACTGATCTTGTACATGTGCTCTGATCTGGTCCTTGTGCCCTGCACCAGTTGTAACCTACTCCTAATCTGTTTTATCTGGTGCCTTGTACTAGGAATGGCATAGTAATAGTAGAGTACAGTAGTAGAGTGTAGTAACATACCTCAGGCACTGTCTGAATTCTAAATATTTCCTTTTAAACTTGCTGAGCCTGACTTTGCTCCCATGCACACTGGTGTGTCACTGCAGAGCTTGGTTTTCACTGTTCCTGTAGAGGATCAGTGTTAGGTGTTCAGATGGGCTGAGGGATGCACTAACACTCGGTATTTGTGGCAAGGTCCACCTTTCAGCTATTTATTTAGAACACCAACGCACAGCAATCTCTTTGGAGATTGATTCCCCTGGGAAACACTGTGCATTTGCTAGGACTGGGACTGTAAGTCTTGCTTCCACCGGAGTGCAGGCTAGCTGCTGTCTCTGAGCTGTTGTAAAGCACTGCTGGTGACACCTCTGCACAGCTGTAGGCTGACAGAAGTCAGCTCTCGCTCCCTCGTGCTTTGCTGCTGTGAACTGTGGGTGAGAGAGGCAGAGGAGCCTGCTGGCTTGCACATGGGCCCCGGTCACCCCAGCTGCACCTGGGTGCAGAACATCAGGACGGGCCAGGTCTGTCAGCTGCGCTGGCATTACATAACTTCCAGGGACTATCTGCTCTCTTTCCCGTGGCGCATTATGACATGATATGACCTGAGGAGATGAGGGAGGTGCTTTAAACCTCAAGTGCATCTCGTCTTCCCGGGATCCTGCTCTGACAGGATTTATTTGGCCAGCAGCAATCATTTGTGGGTCGTCACACTTGCTGCTCGCTAGACGAAGTGGTATGCACTCAGACCACCTGTGCTTGGAGGACAGTCTCGTCATCTTTTCTGGTGTCTTGACTCCTGGTTCTGGTTTCAGCTCTGAAATAAAAGTGTAATTTTGGGTTAATAACTGTCCATGCCATATTTGTCATCTTTGATGCTGTAATACTGATTTTGAAAATGCTCAGCACATAACTTCATGTGAAGAAAAAGGAAGCTGCAGCACTCTATCCTTTTATAAATGCAGCCTTAATATGCTCCTGGTTTATTTACCCAGCTATAAAATTAGTAGTATACGTGTTTCATAGAACAGTGAAGGATTAAGTAATTCTTTATATTTGTAAATTAGTCCTAGAGTGGAAAACATTTTTAGCAGAAGTGCCAAGAATTGCTGCTCTGAACTCAAACCCACATGCAAAGGTATGAGAAAGGTATTTCCTTTTCAGTAACTGCACTTAGAATATGTGTCTGGTCATAATAGCCAGGTAATTAAAAACATTTTCAATGAAAAGGAGGAAAGTTCTAAACATCATACACACCCTATATTCCTACTTCTATTACATTAAATAAAAGACAGAAAAGAGAGGAAGGAAAAGACAGTGGGAGAGAGTGTGCGTGCATGCGTGCAGGGTCTCAGAAGGACCAAAGGCAAAAAATGAAGTGGAGAGGAATTCCATACTGAGTTTTAAAATGTTTATAATCAAAGATTAAATTAATATTTTTGTGGAGAGTAGTATTAGAAAGATTTTAAATCATTAGTGCTTTTCATCATAGGTGGGCTTTCTTGATAAATGTAAGAAGTCTCAAGAATAATTAAAGGCATCTTAAAACTTAAAAATGACAGTTTTAGCTTCTAAGGATTCATTGTAATTTAATAATACTGTATGCTTTTTAGTGTTACTTCTGCACTAGACATTTAATTACAGTCTTTGTGAGACATGTTATCTGTATAGTAACCAGTGCATAAAAAGAATGATATTTACTTTTACATACAAGCTCTTGCTTGCCAGCTTTCTTTTTAAGATTATAGATTAGGATCTCCAATCCAGAATGTTCATGACTTCAATGAAAACAACTTAATTTGACACAATTTTGGGGAGGAATGGAGCATTTATTGTAATAGTACTGCTTCTCTAGTCACACTTTTGCAATAATACTTGAACTGCTGTTTAGCAGTGGGGTTTTCTTCTGTGCAAGGGCCCAAACTCAGCGTTCTTTACTTGTTCAAAGGGTAGATTTTAGAATATCAAATGAAAAAGCATGTCTAATTTTTATATTGAGAAGTAGGATTAAAAAAACTTCTAAGCATAGTATGGTAGGTTTTTCACAGGTACAGTTTATTGCTGAGAGGAAATTTGGAGCTTGCTTTTGCTACATCAGATATTGACTATTGTCTAAAACATACACTGGATAATATGAATTTATGGAGTTCATAGTTTGGTCCACCCATTGCTGTGAAAAAGTGAGTACATTTGCAAAAGGGTGCATAAAATTAGTTTTTCTCTTGATAAGTTTCCAGATTCCCCTAACTGTGGAAAGTGCTCCTCAACATAGTGAACTTCCCACAGTTCCTAGGTTCCGCACTGCCGTCATTGCAGGATGAGGCATGAGGGAAAAGAAACTGCATCCAGCTGTTTTAAAGCAGAGCTTTTCAGTCGGTAATGTCTATCATACATCTTCTTTTAGGTCTTATTTCTCATTTCTTACCTAGCAGTCCTGGGCAGGAAAGGTATGATATAGGTTTTGAGCCCCTAGTTTCGGTATGCTTTGAAAGAAAATCTCACAGTAAAGTCAATCGGTCAAAATCAATCTCTGTCCCATTGACTGTATTTTATTGACTTTCTTTTTCTTTTTTTCTTCACTTGACTCACTGAATACCACAATAATTTTTGCCATTCCTGATGACTTTTGTTACAATCTTTTCAAGACAATTTTATGGCATGTTTGCATTTGAAACTTGTGATTCCACTACTTTATTTGGGCTGCGAGCCCTACAAGTAACCGACTTCTGCATTGCCGCTTAAAATTACAGTTAGGATACTCATAGGTGTAGTTATTGTTTTCTAAGCATTCCAGAAGAATTTTATGGATACCATGCAGGAGAATTGAACCAGTAGAATTTCTTTATATGTTTGGCAGGATGACAGATATGCCGTAAGAAGCATTATACTGTCTGATAAATTGCATTACCAAGCACTATTTCTTATAGGTTCTGTCTCTTTAAAAATGCAGTCTCCTCTATTTGCCCTATTAATTGTTGATATGTTGCCATCCACGAGACAAAAATTAGAGCTGTAATTAAATAATCATGTGATGCTCCTTAGTGCCAGTGAGAGCAAACTCATTTTTCCAGGCCCTGATGGTCACTGATTATTGTATTACTAGTGGCTTGCTTTATTTTTTTTTAATGGCTCTATATTGCTGGGTTACCTAACCACTGCCCTTCTTTTCAAAATTAAAGGAATTGAAGAACATTAAGTCACTTAATTGGCCAGTAGTCTGTAGGGATACAAAGTAGTCATACCTTCTCTGCTTTTTGGTCACTCAATTGGTTCTACTGGGAGAACTACATCAGTGGTGTGGTTGTGTGCCATTTAATTTACACTGGTGTTTTGGCTGGGATGGATGCATATAGGGAATGCCAGGAGAATTACAAAAGGAGCAGGGTATTAAAATTCAGAAATGATTAAAATTGAAATAAAAGGATGCTGCTGCTTTGCCAGTACTCTGGCAGTCATAATGACACATAGAGATTAGTTTCCACCTTCATCTTTTCCTTCTTTCTCATTTCCTCTTGTTTATTGTTGACACATTTTCCTTATGTCTCTGCTTCTCAGCGCTTTTTTTTCACTGTTACATATTCCTACTTTTTCTCTTTCCTTAAGCATGGAGAAGCTTACTTAACCTTATTATAACAATAACAGAATAGGTTATTAATATTTAATATGCACATGATTAAAATTTCTCTCTTAAACATAGGTCAGCTCTATTATTAACTGACATGTTATTTTTCATTAAAAATTTTTATTCTGCCCTTACGGTTTCTCAAACACCCTTTACTTTGGTGGTGATTTAACACATAATGTTTAGAAAACTGTGTTAGGCTAGTGAAAAAAAAGAACTTACCAGTCATGGATAATCAATTATGCATGAATTCAGATATAACAGATGGAAACTGGTGAGTTAAAGTTTCTCTTTAGCTTCGTGATTTTTTTGTTTTGTTTTTGTGACACCTGTCTCTTATGTATAGATAAACATCTAACATAGCATACTGCTTTTCATGCATCTTTGTGTTTTTTGCTTTTTGGGTTCGGGTTTTTTTTTTCTTTTTGGTTTTGTTGGTGTGGCATAAACTTATTTTCCCCTGTTTATAACTTACTATTTTTAATTTGTTTGTCTGTGAGCATTTCTATACTGCCTGCCTTTTCTAGGACTGAAGTGTCCTGTGATGAAGCAAGCATTTAATCTTCTAATAAACTACACAATGTAATTGGACCTTAAAATTGTGTCAGCACGATATTTTAAATTATAGGAGTTCATTTTTGCCTTCAGCTGCTCATGGACTACAGTGTTATGACATTAAAGCAACAGGGTAGACTGCGGCTGGGCATATGTATTCATATATGCATATATGCACATTCTTGTGATTGTGATACTTATATAGGCGTTCCCTCCAAAGGCATTAATTAAATTTCTTTCAATCATTTGACAATGAAGTAGATTGCTTTACTGCTTTTTATTAAAAAGTTCAGTATGGACTGAGCACAATACTTCTTTTGGTCATGGAAAAAATTTTACAGAACTAAATCAAGCAAAAATGACAATAACTCTTTTGATATGCCCATAGCAATGACCACTTGGTATTAAGTAAATGAAGATCTGAATATGTTTTCTTTTTCCTTTTATACAAAAGTATTTAAAAGAGTTTTAAGCATGAACTTAGATGTGAGATGTGTTTCTGTGTAGTTCATTCATGGCAGCATATTGAGCAATTCTTGTATTTGAAGGTGTTTGAAAAATATGGGGGTAAGTTGATTTGGATGTTATTTTTCTACAACTGTAATAATTTGGAGCATTTCTTCACCTGGCCCCATCCACTTTGGAAGTGGCACATTTGAACATGTGGTGCAGAGAGGTTTTCCATCTGTATATCGATAAAGGAAAAATGAATTGAGAGAATGCACTGCATCTTTCATGAGAAGAATATTCCAAAACTTCTCATTTTATGAAGATTTGTGAAGGAAAAATCTAATACAGGAAGGAGTTTGTAGTATAATCTGCCAGAAGCAAATTACAGAGAAGACATCTTTCCTCAGATATTTTTGTATTTAACACAGGAACTAACTTTTTACACACCTGTTAACAGCATTTCCTTCAAGTGTTTTAATGAGTATAAATTACTATCATAAATATTAACCAAATTTTGCCCTAAAAATACTGTATTCTAGTGAGTTTCCAGCTGCTGCTCTCCATCTCAGTTTGTTTCCATTGTAGCCACTTAGCAGGAAATCTAGAAACATAGTTGCTTTAAGAAAATATATACATCAAATACTTAAATATATGTTTGTTAATTTCTCTCTCTGTGTGTGTGTGTGTGTGTGTGTGTGTGTGTGTGTTTGGGTTTGGTTTTTTTGGTGTTTTTGTTGTTTTTTTTTCTAAATCAGAACAAGTATGTTTAACATTTTGAAGTTATTTGGTTTTGCTTTATGTTGTTTGCATTAAACTAAGCATATTCTGACACATGTATAAATGACCTTTATCTTAGTGACACTACATATGCTAAACCTTTTTTAGTTAGCACCTGGTAATATTAACAGGTATCTTGTTCCTTAAAAGAGCTGTGAATATTAACAGCTAATTGCTCCTGAAAAGAACTAAAAAACTCATTAATTTCATCTTTGTTACTGTGGAATCATCTGAGTTTGAGATTGGAAGGAGCCCTAGAAGAAAATGCTAATTTGGCCAAAACCACCAACTTTCATTTTGTTTTACACCAAACCACACATTTTGCATGTATTTCATGCACAGTGAATATTGACTCCTGTCAAGTTTGGCCGTAATTAGATGCACAGTTTTACTTAAAAGGTTTTGAACCGTACAAAAAGTGCAGCAGAACATGTGCAGAGTTCTGAGTTAATGAAACTGGAAACAAGACATTTCATGTGGTTTTGTGTTTCATAATGAAAGTTTGACATAGTTCAATTCATCAATCAGTTCTAACCATTTCCTTCGACTTTAAACTCTTCCATGTTTTCAGTTTGTGTCACTAGATTTTTAGTTGTATCATCAGGTCAGTGACAGAGATGATTCTTCTGTTGGTGAACTCACCATGGTTTGAACTCTACAGCACGAACATCTAAGTCTACATAATAATATTTTAATCATCCTCTGTAGGGCTAAGTGCAACAGTTCAGATGTTTTCTACCGTAATGCACGGCTTTGCTTGGGCTGTGTGAAATTCATCCCTTCCCAGAATTGTTGGATCAAATTTCTGTATTTGTAAAAGCATACTAACTGGGATAGAAGCACAGTGGTTGGAAGTGAGGGAAAATGAGTCACAAAATGGAAAAAAAAGCAGAACCAGTCAAAAAATTGCAAACAACATTGAAAAACACTTAGGAGATAACTTGCTGTAACTTTCCTTTTAACAAGTAAAAATAACAGGAACTGTGGCTTTCTGTGTCCAGGGATCATGATTTACATACTCTTAAATTAATAGAGCTTCTCTTCAGACACATCCCTAAAATAACCACTTATCAACTGACTCTTTTAGGTAACAATTATATGCCCATCTCATGCCTAGGAGTTATCTAGTGCTGTGATGATGAGGGAGCAGGAACCACTCTTTTTTCATCTCTCAGTGTCCCACATTAAGCATCTTCACATGAAAGACCTAAAAATTATACCTCTGGGTAGAAAGCTGTGAAATTAGTGACCTGCTGAAGATACATTTATGACATGGGAAACTTGACTGATCCTAAGATGCCAACTTTCCTCCTTTCTTCAAGCTGCCTAATTGCATAAAATATTATTATATAAAGCTCTATTGCATTTTTTAATTTGTTCTTTTTTGTGGAAGTTGTTGGCTGTAGTTGCCACATGGAAATTACAAGCATGACTCATCAAGGTCCTAGTCTAGTGTTAAGGATGGAAGAGAATACGGTCTTCAAAATGCTTTTTTTAAAGTTGGAGCTTTTTATTTGAAGTGGTTCTAAAGTCCACAGTCATAAAACATACTGGCTTATATTAAATGACATATAGGTAGTGTTTGTGGGAGTTTATGTCCTACTATTGATAGCAAAAACTGAACTCAGTTTGTCCACATAGCAGTCAAGAGACTGTGCAACTACAGAGTAAGATTTATGTGATTAACCACTAAAATTGATTGCTCTGATCTTTTATGGGAAAGTGGGCACCTCTCTATTACAATTTTAAGCAGCTAATATTTCTTGTGGCAACCAGGGGTGAAAGACTCACTTTTCTCATTAGCTCTCTTGTTCACCCTTCTCTACATCATGCCAAACAGATTTGTTGGACTTTACTCCATAATTTTCTTCCAGCATTTTGCCTCTCCGTGACTCACCAAGGGTTGAACTGAAATAACTGTTGGGGCCACATCTGCAGAAGTACGTATTTACTTCAGTTGCACAAGCATCTTAGTCAAAATAGACATACAGCTACGAAATCACTTGCAAAAATGGTGCAGTAGTTTGACTAAAAGTAACTTGTTTTATCCATAATCACATTTTGCATATTCTTATTCAACTCCATTTTAAAAAAAGATTCCATGATTGAAGTACATTGCTGATAATATTTGCAGGAGTAAACGAGCCTTGTCACAGAGGCAATCAATAGGGAGATGTCTGTTTGTATATGATTTTACATATCTGCAAGCTAGCTGAGACATCCAGCTAAAAAATGCTGCACCATGGGACACTGTGTAGATATCTGATACTTCCCAGGAGCCTTGGGGTCTGTAAACTAATGAATGCACTACATGTAGCCATATATGTAGGTTTTTCACCTCTGACAAATATGGTAAGGATAATTTACTTCATTTAATAACCAATTAAGTGTAGTTCAATACAGCTGACTATCGTAGGTTAAATATTCATTTTACGTAACTGTTTCAGGACATGGTGTGTGAGAGAACACAAACGAGCAGAAATTGCTCATGCAAAATGTGAGAGGGGACGACAGCTTGTGTGCGATGCCTTTCAGTGCTATGAATTTCATTTCATAGCACTTTTGCTTTTTGACAGGCATCCTATCCAGGCTGGGGCAGGTTGCAGTCAAAAAAATCTAGGTTGGTATGTAACTTTTGAGTTCAGCGTGGGGGATGTCGCAGAATGCTGTGATTCACATTGGTGTGCATTGGATTCTTGGGTCGTATGTAAATTGAGATTGCCGCAGTCAGGGTGGTTGAAACATTTGAGCGGTGTCAGGCACCTATTGTTGTTCAGGGCAAAGCGAAGGGGAAGTTGGTCTGAGGAGACTGAAAAGCAACTTTAGTCCGAGGTGCAAAACTTGTAGGGCTATGGGACTGTGTTGGCACAGCAGTGGTGATGTGCTGAGGTTTGCACAGGTAGACGTGGGAAAGGACTGTGGGGTGCATCCTTCCCCCTCAGCCACAGTTCTGTCTAACCCACGTGGCAAATAGGCATGAGCCCTCCAGGGCATCACCCACCTTCTGGCCACAGATGTTTACCTTCAGAAAGCCACAGCATGGTACTGCCATTGCCTTGCTGTCCAGCAGTACCATTACCATAGATGTGCGCCTGTCACACCTTGCAGTGGGGGAAATACACTCAAATTCCCACTGAAGAGAATTGTCCTGCTGTCCCGCTGCTGCTGCATGGCTCTGCATCACCTCCAGCATGGGATGGTGCTTACAGGTTGCCCAAAGGGCTGCAGCATTGTCAGAAGTACATATGTGTAAAAGCCAATCAGCCTGATCTCCCCAAAGAAATCTGATAAAAGAGAATACACAGCCATGCTGGTTTTGCTCTGCTGCCAGGTCATTTCTGTTTGCATTGCACAAGAGCCAAGCCTCAAGATTTGGGCCCATATTTCCTAATTTATTTTGAACAAGAAAATATTGGAACAGAGACCTTAGGAGGCACTGAGGCAGCATGCCACACTGGAGAATTTGTTTTGCTTTGCAGCTACTGAGACTGCTGCTCGAGAGTTAATTCACCATGGGGTTGAAAATACGCAGCCCAACTTTTAAATATTTGTCTTATTTCAAAATATGCTCGGGCAAAATGCATTTATATATAATAAAAACAGTGCAACAACTTTATTAAGGATTAATAACCTTTATTAAGCATATATTTGCCTGCTGTACGTTGACTAGAAGCTATGAAAAATGTGATGTTACTATTGCCGCGTGTTTAAATGATTGCCTGCATATGTATCCATGACAATATCTATTAATCTTCTGTTCTTTATATATGTTTTTATTATAAATATCTTTATTCTAGCTGAACATTTTAATATCTAAGTTGACACAGTGAAGTGCAAATTGGAATAGGTCAAATGAAAATCAGATATCTGTATCTTGAATTATTTCCAAGTAGTTCGGTATTGATAAGAGATATCTGATTGTTGTCTGTCAAGACGTAGCAGCCTTCCGTAATTCGTGCTTTCTAGTCAAAGCAAGGGTTTCACGCTCAGCTTTCCAAGTCTGTAGTAAATACTTTACCAGGCATAAGTGGTGTATGGGAATTAGATTAATCCATGTGGTAGAGAGTTTATAAGGTTTAGTGCATATATGCAATTTCAAGAAGAGAGTTCTTTTCCATAATCATTTATCTCAAGCATAGGAAGCATATGCACAATTATATAATTAACAGAATATTTGTTTGTCAGTGTTTGGTTATGTGCGTAATAATATCATTATTAGGCCTTCTGTACTCCTGTATTATCAGATTGTTATCTCCCTGCTCCTTTAATTCACCATCTCTGCTTTTTAGATTAATCACTTTGTTTTAATCCAAACATTGTGTTGTTTTGGTTTGTCTTTTTTTTTTTAACCAGGAACAGAATGATTTGTGAACACCAAAGCAAAAGTTATTTTAGAAGATTTTAATCTTTTGGTGTTGTTATTTGGTTTTGTTATTGTCATATCTGGTAATCATTTTTATAAGGTGGTATTTTAGTCCCAAATCTTGTTCCAGATCATATTTGCTCTATTCTAATCAGCTCTGCAACTCTTAAATTATCTTCAGTGTCCTTATCCTCCATCATGCTGCAGGGAGCATACTGCCAGCTGAAACTCTCACATCCTTCATGATTTTCTTCTTTAGTGGCCAGTCCTGCTTACTGCTGAAGTTTAAGTTTAACTTATCAGGCTTTTCTGAAAAGGTTGAAAAAATAATACATTGATATTTTCCATTGTGCCCACAAAGTTTGGATTAAACTAGTTAATACAGTTTTCTTCCAAATATTCAAATGTATTGGGAAATACATATATATATATATATATTTATTTTTTTTAAGAGGGGCTGATTGATACTCTAACTTGTTGAAAAAAAGATTGGTTTCTAAACAAACAACCCGCTAGACAGTTACCCCTTGATCATATGTTATGGAAGATGTCATCTACATTTTCCCTTGTTTTTCTTTGTGGAACATGTTTCTTTGGTTTTGGGTTTTGGTTTTTATTTTTCCTTTTCAGCAGTCTCGGTAATGATCTTAGTAAGCCTTTTCAAGACATACAACATAGGTACAACTTTTCATGTTTCATACATATGCCACCTCCACTTATTCTGCTTTGAATAATAGTATTATGTAACAGTGTATTCATTTTCCAGCCTTGCATTTCTTTGCTTCTGAGATTATAATCTATTTTATGCACTGCAGAATATGATAAATATTTCATGCATTTTGCCCTATTACCATTTTCTTTTTCCTGCATGTCCTATATGCTGTTTGTGCTTATTTTAGTAAACATCAATGTGATTCTTTACCTTGTCTTGATGCACTCCTCTTCTTTAATAATAAGTAATATATGCGTAGTGCAAAATTTTCTCTTCATAGAATTAATGATTTTCCTTTTCTGTGTTCAGAGGCCATACTATTTTGTGTACTACAGGACTGGTATTAGCCTTCTCACTCACCTATTTTTGCTGCTGCCTCATGTTTGTATTTTGTTGCTGCTTTGTTGTCAGTTGTTTTAAAGTTACTGCCCTAAACATTTTGGTTATATACCTGTTTATGCAGTAATTCATGTTTTCTTTGGTCGATGATGCAATTTTCCCTTTAGACATAGTCTATTCAAACACTATGCATTTTATCAATAAAGAAGTTTAATTTTTCCCTTATCTCGCAGCTTGTACAAACTTGTTGCTTTCAAGTTTGTCTAGTTGGGTTACTTTCTTCCACGTGCATGATGGGAACACGCCATGTCTGTCTCGCAGTTACTTGTTTTGTCAATACTTTACCACCTTTTAGTTTTCACCTTTCAGGGGTGGCTTTCGGTCCCGCGCTGCGGACTTGACACAGGGGCAGTTTTGTGGGGTGGGGATGTGGCATCTGGCCGTCCCGAGCCCGGAGCGATGTATCGCTCTCACCCACGGTGTGTTGCAGCTTGCTCTGGTTGGCCGCGGCGCCCAGCGGAGCCACCAGAGCCGCGGTGGATGATGCCCTCCGCGGAACGAGGCCGGTTTCACTCAGCCTCGGCCGCCTTTCAGAACCGTGGCTGGTGCTGTTCTTTCATCCCTGTCAGTATCGAAGGCGAGGGTAGGGAAGGAAAAACTTCTTTCCCCCACATGGGCCGCCGGCTCCCCGGGGCGACCCCCGCGGCGCGTCCCCACCTGCGGGCCCTGCGGGGCCGCCTCCGCCGCCGTGCACCTGCCCGGTGCGGCCCGCGCAGGCTCCGCGCCGAGGGGCGGGGGCTGCGCCAGCGCGGCGCACCCGGCAGCGCCGGCAGGATATTGTTCAGCCTTCACCCCCGCCCCTCTTCCTCCTCCTGCTGCTGCTGCGGGTGCTGCGGCTGTGCCCCCATGCCAGTCCCCCCCGGCTCGCCCCCTCCGCCGCAGGCCCCATCTGCCGGGGGGGGGGGGCGCGCTGTGGCGCGGGGCGGCGCGGAGCGGGGCGGCGCGGAGCGGGCATTGTGCGCGGCGCAGGCAGGGCCGCCTCACCCGCACCCAGCGAGCTGCAAATTCGTGCGCGCCCGGAAGCCGCACGCCCTCTTCCCCCGGCCCCCCCGCTCACCTACCGCCGCCGGCGGCCGCCCCCCCCGGCCCGGCCCGGCCCGGCCCGGCCGGCGCCCCCTCCCCGCTCCTCGCTGCGGTCCCCCTCTGCCACCGCACTTCTGCCGACCCCCTCCCCCTTCCCCGGCCTCCCCTCCCCCACGCCTCTCTCCTTCACCACCACCACCACCTCCTCATCCTCCTCCTCCTCTGCCACTTTCTCTCTCTCTCCCAGGACGTGTCGGATGATCCGGGGCCGCTGGGGAAGGGCTCCGGGCAGCAGCAGGGAGGCTGCGTCCTCCTCCCGTCTCCGGCTGTGGAAAAAAAAAAAAAAAAGCCGGTGGCCTCGGTGTTATTTTGTATTAAAATGAGGAGGAGGAAGAAGAAGCAGCGGCAGCAGCGGCAGCGAGCGGTAGCGGAGAGGAGGAGAGGAGGCTGTGAGCAGGGGACGGCGGCGGCAGCAGCAGGAGGAGGAGGAGTAGTGATGAGTCAACTAATAATTTAATGGGGACAGAAACAGAGAGGGAGAGAGAGAGGAGGGGGGGGAGCAGAGCAGAGCGAGGCAGCTCCGTCCGGGGACACACACACATACACACACACATATCCATGTAACATCCAGCAACAACCACCAAACCGGCCTAAATAACAACCATACCCAGCCAGCCAGGGGAAACGAGAATTAAAAAAAAAAAAAAAAAAAAAAAAAAGACAAAATACAAAGCCTACCATTATTATTCTTTTTCAATTGTTACTGGGGTTTTTTTGCTGGCTTGGTTTTTGTTGTTGTTGGCTTTTTGCAACCTTTCTATTTTATATTTTTTACCCCTTCTTGCGAGTAACTCTTCTCGGAGTTCCCAGATTTTCTTTTTTTTTTATTTTGCAGAAGCAGAACCAGTTTTTTGTTGTTGGTTTTCTTTTTTCCTTTTTTTTTTAATTTTTTTTTTTTTCCTAATAGAATCGGGTTTTTTTTTAAATTATAATTTCTCCTGGTGTTGGACTCGGAGGGAGTGAAACCTCGTCACTTTTTTGTAGTGGTGGTGGTGTGCCTTGTTGTGTGTTTCCTTCCTCCCCTCTGTTCTTTTTCTCTCTCCCCTCCTCTCTCGCTCCCTCTCTCCCCCCCGTCGCTCGCACAACAGCCCCCGGTAAATGAGAGGAGACAGGTCCTCTCTGCCTTTTATTTTTTTTTTTCTTTTTTTTTTTTTTCCCCTCCCCGGACCGCAGAGGCGAGATTAAAAGTGGCATTTTAGTGCCTTTTCCTGCAATTTTCTCTCCACTTTTTTTTTCTCTTTTTATCTCCAGTAGCGATCTCTGGGGCTGAGGTTTCCGCAGAAAGTTTGGGGGCTGTTACGGTGTATATTTTTGCGGAGGGGGAGGGGAGCGGGCTCCTTCTGTGTGTGCTGCTCCTCTGGGTGCCTATTGGAGAATAATAGTGTAAGTGACAACCTAGAAGTAGACTTTCTGCTCTTCACACTGGATAGAAAAGCTGCCTTTTTTTTTCTTTGCTTTTTTTTTTTAATACCCCCCTTTCTCACTTGATCCTTTATGCATTGGTTTTATTTTTGAAAGGATAGCTAGACTTAAATCACCCTCCACCTTAATTTAAACCTGCTACTTATTTTTAAATTATTATTATTATTATTAATTCCTCGTTTTGAGCGTTACACTTGTCTGATCAATTTGATCTGCAGCTCTGTCTTCCGTTGCTAAACCTCGAAAACTGGCTCTCTCAAAAGATATTTAATCTCTATTTTTTTTTTTGTCCATTGCCATTTTTGCTCATGGCTACTCTGTTTCTCGCTATCTGTTTTTGCCCCTCCCCGCCTAGAGGAAAATAGCAACAAGAAAAAAAAAGAAAAAATAAGAGAATATTAGGGGAAGTAGTCCTCAGGTCTGCTGCCCCCCCCCCACCCCCCTTCAGAAAGGGGGGGACCTAAAAACATCAGTCTTGAACTTCTTCCTCTTCAAGAGCTCGGGCTGCAAAGGAAACCTCCTTTGTTTTTGTTATTTATATGCTGTCAAGTTTTGAAGTGGTGAGTTTCGGGTCGGTTTTGCTAATTTCACTCAGAAAACTGCAGTGTTTCTGTTTCTAGATAAGTACTTTGCTTCTTTGTCTCTTTAAAAGGTCACAGGGAAAGCTTGGCCTGGATTGTGAGAGCCATATGGAACGGATAAGTGCGGAGCCTCTCTCAAATGTGATTATGGGTTTTTATGGGGGAGGGAGGGAAGAGGAGGGGAAAGGCATGGGGAGGGGGCTGATTCAGGAGGAGAGAAAGAAATAATATAATACCGGCAGCGTTACATCGCGACAAAAGGAGATACGGCACCGACTCTCATTCAGAAATTGCGCGGTGTGCCTGTACGTGTACGCTGGCTCCGGGAAACTGTGCCTTGAAATTGTGCTCTTCTCTCACTGATCTGTGATGAAAACTTGTAGTTGTGAAAGATGCCTAAATGCGAAACCCGGGGAAACTCCTGGCCTGGAACCGGCGGAGATGATAGGTCTTTCCTGCCACCCTCTCCCTGGGCAGGCCATGCTGGTTGTTGCTCATCACTATTCCAAACTGAGGTTTCAGTGAACTTTAGCCTTGGGCATGGAGTTTAAATGAGTAAATTAGGTGTTTTATGTGCATGTAATTTTGCTTTGTAACATAAAGCTTTTTACAAGATGACTAAGCGGTGAAAGGATGCCGATGGGTGGGTATTCTCAGGCCAAGCGAAAATGACCCATTTGGTGTTTTGGTTGCAGTCAGTGTATTAACTAAGTGGCGATCTATCACTTTTATTCACTGTACATGATGTAGTGCGATTCTGACTCATGATGACTAGATACTTTTTGTAGCAAAGAACCTTCCTGCCTTAGAGTACTTCTGAAGTTGCCAAAAGTGATCAGGAATTTCTTGTTCGAAGCATTTTTTGTGTGTGTTTTCTTTTACTCTTCCCCCCCAACACCCCCTTTTTTTTTTTGTTTTGTTTTGTTTTGTTAATCCTCTTTTTCTTGAGATAGACCGGTCTCAGAATAGCAGCCCTATGGTCTGTTAGTGTTGTTAGAAACATCGGAAGATGTTAACAGTTTGAGTCTGTAATTCTTTGCTTAGGTTACACTTAGCACAGTTTAAAAAATTCTTTTTGAAAAGTGGCTAAAATAGGCATGTTTACTGTTAATGAGACGCATGACCTAAAACAGATGGGATAAAGATGAATAGTGAACCTTAGCTTGTCACCTAACAGCATAAGGAAAAGTAATGATTGTCTGAACTTCATCTACTTGGTTGCATTCTTGAGGTTGCTTGTAAAGGTTTGAATTAATACATTGCTTTTTTCTTCACTGTATCGGGAAAAACAGGGTGATGTTCAAACAAGAAAAAAATAGTCTACAAAATTATCACTGGCATGTATACTAGTGACATAGAAGTGTACATATATAAAGATTCCAAGATATTTAGGCTCTGATAACTTGGCTATGAAATGTGCAGAAAATGTACTGAATTATTAGCAATCTGAAAGAAAAGTAGCAATTATCTGATTCACACCAGTCTTTCTAAGTATGACTTCCCCAGTATTACTATTTGTACTTGCTAATGTAAATACTGGTTCAAAGATTAATGTCTGTTGACCTGTCCTTAGTGATTATATTATATTATATATATATATATATATATATATATAAAACATAATTGTCTGTATAGTTATACCTTTCCCTGTCAGGGAAAGGTAGATAAAATACCTAACAATCACAACAGTATTGATTAGTGAAATCATAACCAGAAAGATGTCTTTGCTCTCAGCAAGGTTTTTTAATATAGTTGAAAAACAGGTTCTGATGAGTGGCAAAAATCCTTAAAACTTACTCTGTTATGCTGTAGGCTTGGAAGATTTTTAGTGATTTAACTGTAATTGTTATTACTGGACAGAGGTTTCAAAAATTTATAAAAAGGGAAGTACAAGCATGCTAATATATACCTTTTCTTAATTTGCTATTGAAATTCTGGTTTTTTGGTTTCAAAGAGCTGTGTCAGCATCACCCAGGTTTTGGGGTTTTTTTATATTTAAGGGCATCAAAAGTACTGTAGAAATTGTAGAGGATTTTACCCCAGCTTTATGTTTGGGGAGAAACTATTCAGTTATTTATCTTAAGTGAATAAACTACTTTGTTTAACACTTGAAACTTAATATCTGAAAAATTGCATATTTTGAACCTTGCAAAAGTTGATAAACTCTGTATAATATGGTTAGGAAACTCAAAAGCAATCCTCTCCCGCCACTGCTTTCTGAAGTTAAATGGCAAATTCTTTTCTAACTTCTATTTTTAAGGGGGAGAGGAATTGTAAATGGACAATAGTCTACATCTCCAATAAATCTGTTGCTTCAACTTTAGTTTTAACAATCTCTCTATTTTTGCTTGTCCATTTTATAATCAAATAGATCAAGAAATTTTTCATTAAAATCTTTCTCTCCACAACAAAAACATCCGCGAATAATAACAAACCTTTCTGTGAGATTTGTAACAATACCTGTCTTGGAGCACACACCTTGACAATCATCATCACTTATATGGGTTTTAGACCCTCTCAGTTTTAGGAGAATATCTCCAAAGATTTTTTAAATTTTTTAAGAGGTACTCTGGTTGGCTTTTAAAAAACCATTCCACTAGATTATGATACAATCTCTCTGTAAACTGGGATATGAGGTAATTTTTGAAGAATAAGTTTGTTTCTTTTAAAAAAGGCATTTATTTTTTAGTTAAAATAGTTATCTATTCTTCTTTATGAGCTTGTGATACATATATATCTGTCTCTGTACATGTGCAGGCTGTGTACGTATACATATGCGCACACGTGTACAACATATATATTTTTTTTTTAATCATGGCAGGTGATCTTTAGAGGCGGGACTGAGTATGGATCATTTGAACGAGGCAACTCAGGGGAAAGAACATTCAGAAATGTCTAACAATGTAAGCGATCCGAAGGGTCCACCAGCCAAAATTGCGCGCTTGGAACAGAATGGGAGCCCATTAGGAAGAGGAAGACTTGGAAGTACAGGAACTAAAATGCAAGGAGTGCCTTTAAAACACTCTGGACACCTGATGAAAGCTAATATTAGAAAAGGTAACGCTTTTGATAATTCTGCATTAGAGAAATATGATTTATGATATTTGGGGGGGAAGCATACTTTTGCAGACTCTACTTCATTTATATTTCAGGATTAAAATCTCCATTCTAAAATACTATATTCCCAATTCTGATATAAATCACTTTTGGGAAATGTAAGGTTCATTCTTGGGTGGAGCATCTTGCTTTTCAGGGTGGAGTCTGATTTTTGTTAAGGTAAAGGCTAGCTACTGTGATTAAAGCAAATTCTTACATTGAAATATAAGTAATTTGGTGCATTAATTCTTTGAGTAAGCGCTGGGCTAAGAAACACAAAAATATGTAAGAGTAAATACTGAACCCCCAAAACAAATTCTTCGCCTTTCCACCTAATGATGGTCCTATGATTGGAAGGGCAGCCGTAGTTCCATAGCAGTTGCAAGTTGGTTTAAAGGAGAGAGTGTAAATCTTTAGGTATCACATTGGAAAAGTCATTTATGATGTCAATCTTTGCAGTTTATTTTCTTAAGTACAATTCATTATTGAACAATGAACAACTTGGGTGTCATATTTTTCAGTGGCTGGTTTGCTGTAATTAGACATTTACACAAGGAAAAGGCACATTTAGAATCATTGATGTTTGTATATGGATGTCTTTTGTTTGCATTGAAAATACTTTTAATGGACAATAATATGCTAATTTTACTTATCAAGATTTGTAAGTCTTTTTGACCATGTCCTGCAGGCTTGCTAATTTAAATCGAAATATGCTGCATGTAATTTGGCATATATCTTAAAACAGCCTCTACTTTTCCTAGTATAATCAGTTATGTTTATAATCCAGATTTTTCTTGTATTTGCTAAGCAAAGTGCAAAATGCAACCAAGACTATTAAACGCACAAAGTTAGAAGGCAGAGGAATTTCATTGTGTCTGATGCATAACATTTATCGTACAATCATTTATTTTTTCCTCGGTTTGGCGAAAACAAAGAATATATTGATCCTGAAATGAACAGACACAGCAGTCCGTATTGTTAGATCTTTATCTATTAAAAATGGAAAAACAGCACTTCAGCAAATTCTTTGGCCTCTGCTCATGATTACCCTATTTATTGATTGTTTGCCAAGAATGTATGCATCTTAAGAAAGCCAGGGTAAGAGCATTAAAAATATAATTTATTACGGCTTTTCAAGCAGAGTGCATTAACATTGTACAGTGAAGCAGTGGGGCTGTATAAAAAGGACTTTCTGACGCCTGCAAACATATAAGTTCCATAAATTCCTAAATAGGAGATTTCAGCTGTCTCTGGTATTATGTGATATTTGCACAGCAAACTTTAATGCCAGGACAGTTTTAGACAAGGATTCTACAGACTTCAGTGCTCCTTATGGCAGACGTGCTGTTTACACAGACTCGTAAACCTTCAGCAAAAGCTCTAACACTGCCTTCAGGTTTAAATCATACTGTATTTTTAGCAGGGAGCACTGACCAATGCTCTCCCCTTTAATACTAGAAGGTTATGAAGTTGCTGCACTTGGAGGTCTTGCCAAGTACTAGCAGGAGTGATCAGCCAGCTGAGATTGTGCTCTCCTGTATAACATTTTTCACATTAACAGAAGGACACTAGTGACAGTTCGCTAAAAGATTTAGTGGCTTGATTTGTAGTCAGATGATACCTGTGTCGCACTACCGGGATCCACCTCTGTTAATCTATGCTGTGCCTCAAAATTTGGCCAGGAGGCTCTCCTGTGTTGTTTAAAGTACCACATTTCCCAAAATGCTGCAACTGAAGAAACCATGTACCCGACAAAAAAAGGTGCTGATAAGCAGCAAAATACCTGTGTGTTGTGTCTGATCATAGCTTAACTTGTAGGAGCTGATAAGGGGAAAAACTAATATGCTTTAGCTGGTTTAGGATGTATCTGCACTATTTGTTAGAATGAAGCTTTGCTTACGCTTTATCTTCAGGAATTACTGGTGAAACTACTTAAGAATTTTGAGCCCTTACTCTGAGTCAGATGGTAGTAGGTAAAACATCAATTGTGAGAGCCTGAAAGGGAGAAAAAGCCCAAAAACCAAACCACCACCTTTTTGCAGATGAAATGTGTGTGTCCACAGCTTATTTAAAACCAGTGAAATAAACATCGCTTTGCATGTACTGCTTTTGCTTTGGTCTTCTCTCCCTTTCTGGCCAGTCTCACTCAGATTATAAAAAAAAAAATTAAAAAGAAAAATAAAATCTCCTTCCTGCACTACATGAATATTGGCAAGCTTTTGCTCTTGTGTTTCAGTCTTTCATGCTGAGCCTATTGGGCAAACTGGAGTGAGTTTGTGAGCTTTTCCTTGCAAGCCTGAAGAGGTTTGTTTGCCAGAGATTGGCTCTCTGGTGAACAGATGTATTTTAAATATACGTGCTTAAGAGGTATCTTTTTTATCGTGATTTCTTACTATACATTAGAGCACAAATCAGCAGATGTGGTTTTACTCTATTGTCAAGAGTAAAGCTTCCTTTTAGACTACAGCATGTCTGGTGCACCTTAGCAGGTTAGGAGGTTTTTGTAAGTCTAGAGGGCAGTGGTTATAGAGGCATTAACATTGTAGGACTAATTGGAGTTCCTGGGTGCCCTGTTAAAATAACCCTTGTCATCATTTATGCTAAAGATGATACCCCTCTGGCAGGCTGCCATAAGACAGTTCTGTACATCTCTTTTTAACCCTTCTCCTTTCTGTCATTAAGAGATCCTAACCTGTGCTGCTGGAGACAGTGGAACAGGATTGGAGCTTAAAACCACAGGTCATTGTGTCATCAATGTCCATCTGGGAGGCTGGGAGGGATTTTCATAAAGTCCAGGAGTCTGATTGCTGGGAGAGATTTTGTCCCTAAACCAGCTTGGGTTGTTTGTTACTTCTCTCTCTGTCATCAAAAGGGAGGAAAATAAAATAAATTAAAAGAAAAAAGAAAAAGGCAAAAGGAAAGAAAAAAGGTTACTTGCTTAATATTCTGTGCAGTGTATGGAAGGGTTTGCCATATGATGCTACAAAACTGGAAACTAGTAATTAACTTTCAGGCATGCCAAAATAGCGTTGTGGGATGTAAAGTGCGGGAGACAACAACAAGAACAACAAAAATAAGCCTGAACTGCAGGTACACTTCTTAAAGTGGCATTGAAGTAATGATTTGTTCCTTAAAGATGCAAGTGAAAGTAGTGCTCAATTGCACTCAGTGAATGAAGCACGAATTAGTGTAAACTTTTGCCTTGTTTCCTTGTGTACTCTTTTCAGAGTGAATGTATAACACACAAGGTGATTTGTTGTTGATGTTGAAACCAATTAAATATTTTTGGCAGGACTAAGAAAGTTTTAATGTTAACAAACAAAATTATGTGGCTGGTACTAAAATGGCTTACAGTGAAGACATCTGCAGTATGTATTTAGGTTCTCATGCTGCCTGCTACTCACAACAAATCAGGCAGGACAGAGAGAATCAACTTCTCTTCAGTCAACCTTGTTATTTCTATAGAAGGTAATTCTTTAAATCTGCATCTGATCAAGGGAGATAAATTTGCATTTCTGCCTTTCAGGGAGATGTATGTTTTGTAGAACTTTCTGGTTTTTGGGGAGGGTGAGGGAAAAGGACTCGGGGAATATGTTGATCAAATATTTGTGATGATTCTTGATGCCTCCTCTGCCTGTTTGTACAGGTTTTATTTACATAACTCTGTATAGACCCACCTACTCTACTATAACTCACCTTTAATATGTTAAATTTAATTTTTTTAATAGGAAGTATGCTTCCAGTTTTCTGTGTAGTGGAACATTATGAAAATGCCATTGAGTATGATTCTAAGGAGGAGCATGCAGAATTTGTGTTGGTGAGGAAGGATATGCTTTTCAACCAGCTGATTGAAATGGCATTGCTATCTCTTGGATATTCTCACAGCTCTGCTGCCCAAGCAAAAGGTAAATAAGATTATGAAATTGTACAATGAATTGTGTTTGTTTGTGGGGTCTTGGGGGAGGGGCAGGATTTTTTTCAGGAATGCAATGCAGATTTTACTTCTTAAACTTCTTGCAGATTCCGTGTCTGTATTTTTTTTTCCTTGATGTGTTTTTATTTAGTTAGTGCACATTTTGTTCATGGGGAATGTGGAGGTAAATTCCTTTTTTTTCTTTTTTTTTTTAAGAAGAAAAAAGACTTCAACTCTGAATCATTAGTATGCTTATTGACCTTAATAATCTGCTCCACTGAGGATCCACAAGGAAGTGTAAAGCATATTTGAGCAGATGGACTGTTGAGAGTCAACTTGCATTTATGACTGAATATCCAGCTCTGTTTCTTTTATTTTGTTCCTGATGGTTTTATAGACTGCAAAGTAATTTTTTTTTGTGCTCAATTCTTGCATTGCAAAATTCTTACTAATTTGTTAAGAGGAATGCTAACTATTATATCATGTCCTACTGAATTCATGGTAGCTTAGGAAAATATGCTTCTATACATATTAAAAAAATCTCTACTGCAATGCATTTGTATTATTTCATAGATAAGGCCTATCCTTGGTGGTGTGTGGGTGGGGGTTTTTGGAGGGGGAGGGGGTTGTTCTTTTGTTTTGCCAGATTTAAGAGGTTAGAAACAAAGGGAGTGATCTTGTTAAAATCAGATATTTCTTTTGCCCCTAGGAATTAGGTAAATCACTTTCTTTCAATTTTTCCTGCTTTTCTTGCCCACTCCCCCTCCCCTCCAAAAATTACAATCCTGCAGGGCTTATCCAGGTTGGGAAGTGGAATCCAGTTCCACTCTCCTATGTGACAGATGCCCCTGATGCTACAGTAGCAGACATGCTGCAAGACGTTTATCATGTGGTCACACTGAAAATCCAGTTACACAGGTAAGTCATATACCAGTTCTGGGATATGAACTGTTACTTGTCTGCTCTTAACTGTTAATATTGCTTGTATTTAATTCCCACTGTGCTTTGTGCTCAAAGTACAAAGGCTTGCCTAAATTCCTTTTTAGTTACTCTAATTCTTCTTTAACTTACAGTATACTATTGCAGAAAACTTTTATAGCTCTGATACATAGATTTTCTTTGGATATCTCATTAAAACTATATTGCATTTTAGTCAATTAAATGATGCATTACAAGAAGGCATTTTACATAAAGTTTACTTAAGAGAAAAATATTTTTGCATATCATGAACAGTACCATCTGTGTGCATTTTGTAAAAGAATGACTTGCTCTCACTTATTGTTGCTGTCTAGGTTCTTAAATTTCACGGCAACAAAAAAGCAAAAATGGTTAATATATTAATGCTTTTCATGATCAGTTGTGAGAAAGCATTACACCTTAAATTGTTTTACCAAGCGCATCAGAGCAGGAAGGTAGAAGTAACATGAAAAAATAGTCGCCACATGCAGCTGATGTATAATTCATGCATCAATACAGCAGATGTGTTGTATAAAGTAATTAACTAATCGGAACAATCAGGAGACCGAGAGCAATCTCCAGATGCATCTGCTTGATGCGCAAAATGAAATCTGTCTGTCTTAAAGGAATGTTCTGCAGCAGGATGCAATCTTGTAATAATCCCTTTTCTAATCTGTGTTTCAAATAGTTGCCCTAAACTAGAAGACTTGCCTCCTGAACAATGGTCTCACACAACAGTAAGAAATGCTCTGAAGGACTTACTGAAGGATATGAACCAGAGTTCATTGGCCAAGGAATGTCCCCTTTCGCAGGTACTTAGCATAACATGTAATAAATAATAAAGCACTATATAGGCAAGGCTGATGTGAGATTTGAGATTTCTACAGACTGTAGCAAGTAGTACCCGTGGAGTGGATCTGCCAAAAATGCAAATGCATTTGACCACTTCATGATCTTTATAAATATGCCTGATTCATTTTGAACGTAGTCTTACAACATTTCCCATGGGGAGTCATGAAAGGTTGTTTACACCACACTAAAATCATCTCACAGCAAACTGGATTTTAACTGGTTTTTGTCTGCAGTCTTTGAACTGCTTTGATGCAACTACTTTTTTCAAGCACATGTATTTCAAGATGTTAAAAGGCTCTTTACTTACTGCTGTCAAAAGTACTATTGAATCTGAATGCTTGTTAGATAACCTACAGTAGTTTTAAATGCTAATTCATAAACTGAGACAGTCTTTGGCATGCTATATGAGAAGGCAATAAAGAATAAAGCTCTTTGGGTGATATGTTGTTGTTGCAAAGAACCAAAGGAAAATCAGTCATTTATTAGTTATAATCAAAATATACCTAAACAAAAATGAGACCTCAATTTATGCGTTGCTAAATATTGAACTGATGCATTCTTCAAGCCTTAGTCGTATTGTTCTATTTTTGCCATTCTTTTTGTTCTTCTCTTGTCAAATTACTGCAAAGGCACAACTCATTTTTCTATGCAGTATGGTGTCCAATGATGCTGTGGTGGGAACATGGTATTTTTTTTACCTTCTAAATTATAGAATGTATTTCACTGTGGCGCAGTGGAGACAAATTCAGTATACAAATAAATGATGCTAGTTGTAGCAGGGAGGGAGAAAGAGAAATTAAGTGAAGGTATTTTTATGGGTATTTTATTTCTCTTGCTTAGAATACTGGAGTCTTTGACTCTGAAAGACTTCAGCTAATCTACAGCAGACTACTCTCCTCCTCTGTCTAGTTTTCATGAAGAGATTAGCAGACTTGTTTCGCATCGCTTTTTTTTCCCCCCCCTATGGTTAGATTGTTTTCAGTGATGTGGCTCCAATATAGGAAGTTTTGAAGTGGAAATAATCAACATTATCTTCACTGGTTGCAAACCATTCCAGTAATATGTCTGTGAAGTTATCTTGTATGTACCTACTGTAAAAGCATGTGAGCTTTTGCACTGTTGGCTTATGGAGGCTGCAGATAACTTGGGATTTTTCTCCATTTTAATCTAATAGTGCTACTTTTTACTTCATACTGATAGAAAGCAAATAATTTCTATTGAGGTGGAATATCTCATTTCTATTTGAACATTGTGTTTCACAAAGGAGTTTCTGTATATATGTATATATAAAGCAGGAAAAAGCTTTTAAAAGGAATACTTTACTGTAGAAAGTAGCCTGGTACAGGAAACAAATCAATAATAACATTCTTCTAAAAAAATTTTTTTCAAACTATACTGAATTTTTATGTAATAACTTTAATGGACAAAAAAAAATCTTCCTTAATAGCAGCTCTTCAAGTTAATGCTTAAGATGACTAAAACTCCACACTACAGAACTCTGATTTGGGACGGTTTGTTTACTGGTTTGTATTTCTTTATTTGTAAAAGAATATACTTAAAGCCATGAGCTTCTTCCAGTTGTTAAAAGTGTGCTTATTACTGTTGCCATCTCTATCTTCGCCAGTGCTGCCATAGTTGGGTTGCAAGAATTTAAATAGCTTCTGCTTTTCTTTTTTCTTCAAAAATCAAATCATATTAAGCTTAAAGCACATTTATTTATTCTTAACTTTAGGAAAAATTTTTACAGTATTTGATCAAGAGCCCATCAGTCAGTCTAAGTCTTCCTGTTTTCCTCTGGGAGCTTGAGGGAAGATGAGTTGATCTGACAGTGTCCTTTTCACATAGTAAATTGATCAGAATACCTCCCATTTTCACCTTACTTCTAACTCCTTGTATATCATTCCTATGGAAAGGGCACTGATTTAAGAGTGCCAGTGTTTTATTAAAGGTATTAAAGTTTTTGAATTGCCCTGCCATGGCATGCTCCTGCAGCAGAGGTGAGAAGTAAGAGCTAGGCAGGGGTCAGGAGACAGCATTTATTTAGGGGATCCATCAAAGTGCCAGCATAGGATGTCATAGCCCTTCTGAGAGCAGAGAAGGGCTGTCTCCTGTTATGTTCTTCCATGGGTATAGGTGATGCCATGAAGTGCTTCATCATAAATGCAAACTAAGGCTGTGACACGGTACCATAACTTATTAACACTGTTATGGATATAATTTATTAACCACAGAAAAATTACTCAAAGTGGAAATGAGAGTAGTTATCGTTTTCTGTCACTGTCATTAACAATACTCTGTTTTGTGTAGGTATGGAAGGACTTGCTTTAAAATAATTAAGCTGCTGTGCTCAATGCATAGCATCTCTGAAGCCCCATTTTCACTTAGAGTTTACTGTATTTTCTGAAGCAATCTTGAATTTTGTCTATTTAAAAAATTGCTCATATTTGTTCAGAATATTGGCATTCTATATACTGAAAAAAAACTAAAACCAAGCCAACTATTTTGTAGTGCAGACATACTTAATAACTTGAAAATACATGAACAAAACTTTGAGAACCAGTCTGTTTCAATTATAGAGTCTTGAAAACTTAACAATATTGTTTGCTAGAGACAAACAATATTGTTTGTTTATTTTATTTTTTAGCCATTTATTTTCTTGTCCCACTAAAACTTTGAGGTGTAAAGGTACGAACTCTTCATGCCTTTCTTGATAAAATACCACTGTGACTCTTGCTCTCATTAGGAGAGTTGAATACATGGTCCTTTTTGAAGCTGCTGTAATTCTCACTCTGTGGCTGTGTGGCCACCCCTGGAGGTCAGTTTTATTGCTCAGTGTATGAGCCCACATCATGGGGAATCCCTGTCAACATGACTTGGAGCGCTTAGGACAGCCAGGAGCAAACGCACGCCTCTGAATTGCTGTGGAATTTCAAACAGCCGTTCAGACATTTAGCCTCAAATTTTTGGTATCAAGCAGTCAAGGTAAAAGGACATTTCAAATTTTGCACAGAAAACCCAAGCCTGTTCTGAATTATGCACTAAAGTGCATGTTTTCATGCTTTACATCAGGTTTGCAGACTTTATTGCTATAGACTGGCAGCATGTGCAGATGCCGACTGAAAGACTTTTTGCATTTGATACACACAGCTTGCTTCATTTCTGTTTCCTCTCCAGACCTCTTTTGATGGGGAAGGTAACTTGGAATTTAATCTAGGGCTCAATTTTGGGCCGTCTTGTGCATTCCATTAAATTGGTCTATCTCGCGAGTGGCCTAGATCTTATTTCCCTCCTGTTTTGGCTCTTCAGTCTCCAAAGGGTTGTAAAGAAATTGTTCTACCATCAATTCTTATTTCCAAACCCTTGCACAGAAGCTCTACTCTACTTTGGCCTTCTGGGACCTGCTCTAAAGTGATCAGGCAGGCAGGCAGTTCTGTTGCATTTACTTACTTAATGTTTGTCCTTCAATGTCTCGCCTTAGTCTTAGCATTTCATACTTCACTTTCACTGTTTTGCTCTGTTTTATTTTTTAGTGCCGAAGTTTCTTCTTACTTCCACAGTTAATAACTGTGAAATATTATTGAATTATATATTTATTCTGTATTTATTCATATATTAATAAGGATTTTTTCCTCTTTTGCTCCTATTGAATTACTACATCTTTCTCTGTTTCTCTGTGTATTTATATATGTATATAAGTATGATATATATAGTTGGATCAACTTTTATGAGGAAGAGGAGAGCAACGTGGGGTATTGGTCTAAGAAAAGGACAGGAAATCCTTTTGATAATTCTAGAACAAACTCACCATGTGTTTTGAACATTTAGATGTATCCCTTATCTTCAGTTCCTGTAACCTTTTCCATGAAAAGATGATAACGAGCCACCTACCAAATGATGAGATTGTAGAGATTCATTAGTATCTGGGCACTGCTTTAAAAATATGGCAGTGATCAAATGACATTGACTTTTCTACTGGTATTATCTTGCCTGATTCTTTTTCTACAAAAAGATATTCTAAATGATTGTTGTTAGTATTCACAAACAGGCACTAACAAAGAGCTGCAAAAGCACTTCTGAAGCAAGGTATTCTTTTTCTTACCCTGTAGTATCCTGAAATGTTAAGGTATTTGGTTGGGGATTTTTTTCCCCTCCCTTTTGCTCATCTTTTGAGACTGTTTGTATCTAGTCTGACTCTCAGGACAACCAGGAGTCAGTACATTATAGATGAGAAATTCCAGGCCTGATATAGAGTACAATTCTAAATCTCAATGGCTTTTTGTTCAATATTTTTTAGGGGACATGCAGTATTTAAAAAAAAATATATCCAGAGGCTGTGATACTTGGGGACATAGTAATTTACGGACTATTTAAAAATTTTTGGAAGATATTTGTGTGTTCCCCCTTTCCCCCGCCTGCAATGTCATTTACATAATTTTGCTCTTGGTGATGAGGGAATAGCGTTATTTCAGTCAGAGGGATGTATGCTTGCATTGCATGAAATGTATGCATACACAGTACAAGTGCTGGTACGATACCCAAGTCTGCATAGTTTTGCACTTGTGACAAATATAACTATCCTGACTGCATTTTTAACAAGCTTTCATCCTGTAGTGAATGATTCTCTTCACCTGACATGGGCATGGTATAGATCATATACTTTCCTTTCTGTTCAGATACTCTGCCCTGAATTTGCATGCTGTTTTGTTCAGACTTTATATGATCTGGCAGAGACAACAGACAGAAAGCTTTCTTGGAACATCAGTGTTTCTCAATTCACCTGATGTGAAGGCACTTGGCCATCATAGCAAATAGGCAGCTCAATAGAAATCCTCTCACATTTCCACTGCTGTTCTGATCTACCCTTCCAAAATCCTAACCAAAAAAGTTGTGTTTGCTAAAATTAAAATTTCTGTACCTATAGATAATCAAGGAATGAGCTATTAAGAGTTGCCAAAATATATACTTTTTATGAGCAGTTTTTGATTCATGCTTTACTAAACCAAAGGTGTTGTTTGCCCGCTCCCCTTTCAATTTTACCTGCCTAGACCTGAGATCAAGTCCTTGGATTTCTTTGTTGCTTGTAAGTCTCTTCTGTCTTCCTCCCTTCCCCCAATAATTAATAACCTGAGTAAGGAATGCAGCTCTTTTTTCTGCTTTAGAAGTTACTGTACTTTAGATTTTAAAGATGCCATTAATTATTTCGGGGAAGTAAATCCTTGAGGGCCTGGGTTCAGCTTTTGGCAGGCAGGGCTTTTCAACCCACCCCCCAGTTGCTCAAGAGCATTCACTGTGATGTCTCTTCAAGCTGACATGGTATCTGGATTTTTAAAATATTTTCAATTAACTATTAAAATTTGTGCCTAGAATTTTTAGTCATCCAGATAGAAAGGGCACTGCAGAGCCTATTGCTGATGGGATGAGCAAGATGTATGTAATGGGTTTTTGGGTAGAGCCATGTGAGGACATTCAGAGGGTACTCAACTTTTCAATCGATTGATCGTTTGATCATTGATTTATGTTCTTTAGATGCACCTAAACACTCTCAGTGTTAAAGCTACACTAGTCTTTCTGCAACAGTTTTATCTATGTAGCACCCTATTAAAGGTGAAAATATATAGTTGTTTTTTTCTGCCTCTTTATTAGAATTATGTATAACAAGGATGTAAAGTCACTTTACAAACCAGTTATGAGGCCTGAAACTATTGTGGGAGGAGGGTGAAAACATGTTTTGTTCTGCAAACAAATGCAGTGTCTGACTTCAGTGGTGTCTGTAAGGTGTCAGCATGTCCCTTTGTATCTGTGCTGTAATGTGATCTTCTGCTTCTGAAAAGTGGAGGAGTCCAAGAGAGGAATGGTGCTAGTGTTGAGGGTTTTTGTTGTTGTTGTTTGATTTTTTAAATTTTGTTTTTACACTCCTAAAGTCAGGAGTTATAAGCATCTGTCCTCCACCAGGCTCTCTTGTGAAAAGTACAAAATTAATGCTTTTTTTGGGACTGTGTGTCTCACTTTGAGTACCAACCATTTTTGATTGTATCTTGGCAATTTTGAGAACTGTGTCACGTGAATGATTATCTGCATCACATGGACTTCAAGTTTTAGAGAAGTTACAGGATGAAAAAGGAACACAGATCGTTTTCTTCTGATACATTTTCCTCCTAAAGCATGCATGCATTGTAGAACTGAGCCCTACTTGACTTCTGTTTTCACTCAGTGTTCCTGAGAATGGTATAGAATAGAATGGTATAGAATAACTTGCATTTTAAATATTTGTAGTGATGTTCTTCTTTTTGTAAATACACGCATACACATAACCATGGGGTTTTTTGTTTTTTTTTTTTTCTTCTGGGTACATTTAGTGGGTTAAGAGGCAGTCAAGTAATGCACTTCTTTAGAATTTTGTATTAATTCATATTCGTTCATGTTTCTTGCATACCTCTTAACACAGTCACAGCCAAGTGCTAACCCTGATTCATTTCTTTCTTCATAATTTTATTAAAGAGTTAACAAACCACTTCTCCAGTGTTCTCTAAAGCAAGATTGCAAATAAATTTTTTTTTTCTTCTTATTGGCAAATTTTTGGCTGTGGAGTACTGCACAAGTATAAACAACATGAGAGATCCTTTAACATAACATGAGAGAGCCTTTAGTCGCTTTGCTCCCTAGCTTTGGAACTCATTGCCAATTGAAGTAAGGAAAGCTTGGCTGTTGGGACTTTTAAATCTAGACTTAAAAGTTATTTGTTCTGTTTAGCATTTTTAAAATGATTCTATTAGGAATTGTATGTGCTTCAGTTTTAATTTTAACTCATAATGATTGTAAAGCACCCTGGGATGCTTGCATGAAGGGCGCTACAGAAACCCAAGATTGTATTGTACTGTGTTGTAATGTATTGTATTATTACATGGTACTGGAGTTGGACCACGGACAATTCATATAGAAAGCATTTGAATACTTAGCTAAAGATAAGGGGTGGGAGGGGATACTGTCTTTTCTTGCTTCTTTTCCCCCTTTTCTGTCAGTTATTTTATTAAACTAAATTAACATGGCAGTTATTCCCTAAGAAATGCCAGCATGATTTACTGCTGCAAAGGGGCTCAAAATGTAAACCAGATGATAAACTAAAAATAAAAAAGTCCACATTAAGATTTAATTGCACTTCCCTTTCTATATTACGTTCTTATGTAAAATACATTACAAAACAGTACATTCTTTATCACTTCCTTCACTTTTAACTGAATTTCATTAACAATAAAGAAATATATTGTCTCTATTTTCAGTAATGTCACTTGACAGTTAATCCCTTAACTTGATGTACATGTCTTTAAGATTTTTTTTTTTTTAATAAAGAACACGATAGCACTGACTGGAGCCAAGTATTGCACAATCATGTGATTTGCAAGTTTCCCAGCTCGCAGCTTTGCCAGTGCAGGTCAATTCACACCTGCCACACTTATGCCATTCTGGTCCTCATGTTGCTTTTCCTCGGTGATTGTCAGAGGTAGAGAGAGTTGTGCATGCGGCTCCTTCCTTCCCCCCTCCCTCCCCACTCCAAATGTGTGGTAAACCTTGTGCATTGGAAGTGTCTGCTCAGGAATTAAATGGAGTTTAATTTCTGTCCATTAGAAAGCTGCGATCCACATCACCAATTAAGCCTTCTATTTAAAGGGCGAGGAGATACGTATGTCTACATCTTAATCACTGCTGTGACTGGTTTGCAGAGACCTTCTCTGACTGGTTCAGTTATTACTAGCAGTGGTGGGAGGCACAGGGATCAGCGTGGTTATAAAACCTACCCAAAAGCTGAGCAAATTCTGTAGGTGCTGTAGCGTCACTGTCAGCAGATTTGAAGCTGAGGTACATCTGTGTTAGGGGACGCAGGGGTGTAGGCATAAAGATGAGCCAGGGAAAAATTACTTGGATTGGTAATAATTTTTACCTGGCAGGAGCAAAAGCAAACAGGACCCACTTGTTGAGAGGCAGTGCTCAGAGACATGCAACTCTCTCTCACCTTGTCAGACCGGACTCATTGCATGCCTTCACTATAATCATAACTTAGAAGAAAAGAGATGAGTTTCTCAGACTGAGCAAAACTCTGAAAGCTTGCTCCCCCACCATCACCACTTTTTTTCTTTTTTAATTAGTGATTAAGTTCTTCCTTTTTATATCCAAGAACCATGGTCGGAGAACCCTAAGGCAAGGGTGAGCTTTGTCTCTCTTTGCTTGGACACTTCCTTAAGAGCAGCACAAATGGTATCAGATTCCACTGGTGCCTTGCAGCAGTGATCAGAGGACAGGTTTTTCAGGACAGTAGCAGCCTCAGATGTGCCTCACTTGAAGCTGTGCACTAAACTGCTCAAAAGGAAAAGTTCTGTTCCCCACAGGTGGAAAAGGATGAAATGTTCTCCTCATATACACCTGTCTCACTTATTTTTATTTTGTTTTTTAAGTACTAAGATTTCCTACACTGAGAACTGCTGTTCCTCTATAAGCTTGCACCAGAAGAGGGGAAAGTATGCCTGGCTGTGCCTCTGTTCCAAGGGATTTGATAATATGCAGTAAGCTGTCAGGGAGAAGGATGGCTTTTGTGATGATGAAAAACTGAGACACATGCAGAGGACATTGGTATCAATGGCCTTTCTAGAGCCAGAGAGAAGATTTCAGCTCCATAAGTTTACCTAGGGTGTTTATATTTGATTCAGTGTTTTGGGACTTCCTTAGAATTTTAAGGGTTGTGTGTGTATTTATCTATATATCACAATAAAATTCCACCAAGATATATTTGCCAGCTCGCACATCCCTGAGCTCCTAAATGTGTGTTCCTTACTCTGCACTACTTGTAAGGAGGGTCTTTGTGTGCTAAGTCTAATTCAGCTAATTGTTTTTTTTTTATTTTTAATTTATATATTTCAATGTTAATGCAATGACTACTCAAGAAAAATTTAGTAAATAGAACCCTAAAGTGCACATACATATTCCTCATGGAAAGCTAGCTGGAACATTTCTCTTTTGAGAAACCTTCATTGAATCTTGGATCTTTTTATGAATTCTTCAGAGCGTTTACACTTTTCACAAACTCTTGCTAGTGAAAGATAGCAACACAGAGGCAAAACTAATACCTTGGCTAACACAGCTGCTTACAACGTCACCTTTACAATTTTACGTAGCGAAAGTTAAGAATCCATAGCAAATTTCATTCTATAAATTACTTTTCTCCTGACAATTTTTTATGTTTTTCTCAGTACAGAAAGAAGTGTGTTTGTGTGCTTTTAGCAGCACATCCCTCACAGAATTTGTGTCTATGATTAAGAATAATCAGATGTACATGTGGTTCATAAAGAGGCATGTGACATGAAATGGTAAAACTGAGACTTAACCATTTAAAGAAAGGATAGATAAGGGATGTTACATTTGGCACTGGAGGGGTGTTTAAGCAAGCAATCAGAGGCATGAGAAATGCTCTCAGTAGGAGCAGAAATCAATGAAGTTAAAAAGCTAGTCATAGATTTAAAAAAAGAAAGAAAAAAGGTACATGAAAGGTACATTTAGAGGTTACAGAAAGAGATTACAATGGATATGATGAAAGATCCCAGCACAAGAAGTCTTCAGATAAATACTTGATGATTTCTCTAGCTTAGCCACTGGTAACTTGGCTGAATTTGGAAATTGCTGGATGAAGTTCTAGGGTCTCATTTAGTGTAGATCCCAAAATGGATGCTCAAAATGGCCTCTTTTAATTTTAAAAATGTGCAAAAACTTATGTAGAAAATGAAAAAGAGATTAAAGGAAAGGCTTATCCTTAACACCAAAAGACATTCAACAAGACAACTGTTAGTGCTACTGAGTCTGATGACTTCTTGTCTGGACATTGTGCCTTAGGGCTCAACTTCATGCCAGACATCTGATGCTTTGCTTAGCAGAACAGTGGAATCTGAGAAGAGACTTGCTGAAAATCATGTCCTATTTCCCAGAAAGGAAATCTTCCTTAACATGGTGGGTAATATTTGGCAAAAACTAAAATGAAAACAACCATTGTGGCTGGGTGAAGATAATGCAATTATCAACATCTCTATCAGGAGTATGTATATAATGCAGGTTTGTAGAAAATTTTAGTGTACACAAAGCTTTAATGCATTAATAGGTCTAAAATGTCTTGTATCACACAAAGCATTTGCGTTAGGTTAATATTTGAAAGCATGTTCATTAAGACAGCATCTCAGGAAACAAGGCAGAAGCGCTCTGACCTGGCTGGAACAGAGTGGTTGGAAAGAAAAGCAATCCACCAGAGATGGAGGTGCTGAAGGTGTCTCATATTTTCACCAAACCAGTCTGTGAGATCTCCAAGATGCACCTACCTCTTTATTCTCATACGAGAAATTCTGGTTTGTATCTTAGACTATTCAGATTGTCCTCTTGGTTTCTAGTTTCCCCTAGTATCCATTCATTGCATCCCAAGAAGAGGTGACTGCAGGTGCCCAGGCTTCATGTAGTACATAGCCTAGTGTAGGAACAGCAGCCTTCTGGAGAGAGGCTGAGGCTGTCATCACACAGAACTGGTAAGGAGGGATGTATCTTACCGTGGTTTTCTGGACCTAAAGTCCAGCCCAGGTTGGAGCATGGCTTCTGAGTTTGTCTTCATCCAGCAGAAATTCTGTCTGTACCCCAAGATAGTGTTGTGGTGGGTACCAGTGGGGAGAGCTCCTGAAAACATGCATCCCCAGCTCAAGCTGAAAGAGAAGTGTAAAGCAATCTCTTCCTTTCATAACAGATCTTTTAAATGGAATCCTGGCTGAAATGGATAGCACATTTCTTACTCATGGAACTCTCAAATTTCAGAGCTTTGCTGGCAAAGGCACTTGCATAATCAAAATCTTAGGGTGTAATAACTCACCCCTCAATTTCATTTTCATTCTGTGAAGTAAACCAAGAATTAACTTATTAAATACTGGTTATTTTGCATTCGGTATTTTATCCAAGTTGTTTTTAGGAAGGGTTTACCCAGGACTTTTACTACTAAGTATCTGCCATTTACAAATCGTGTGCAGTAAAATCGAGATTCTTAAAAAGATTTGTGTTGGACATCTGACAATGAAGACAAAAATGCGTTATGTCTCCTTATCTTTTATAGGTTGAGGTTGTGACTTCATTTTCTTTCGGGTTTTTTTTTTTTCAGTCAAAGGCACTGTGCCATGAAGCTTGTAACGCAGTTATGAAGTTCTTCAAATCTGAATTAACATTTCCCACCTACCTATCTTTCTCTCTTTTAAGCTTTTAACCTTTGTAGATATAAGAGTAGTATCTTGGGAAGCAGCTTTTTATTTGAGCTTTATTTATATCCATCAGTGGGAGATGCTCAGAAAACATTGGGAGAATGCTGCTCTGTCATGCAGCAACTGGGAATTTACATTACAGAATGGTAAAAATAGTGCAGGGATCAGTTCCTTCAGATGCTGAATCCTCATTTCTGATTTTCAAAATCTTCCCATGTGTGGGTATATTTCTATCCATATATAAATATATGTGTATATACGTATATATAATTTGGGTTCTTTTAGTTTTGTATCTTCCCTCATTACACCAATGTAGCTCTATGTTTACATTAATACGTACATTTAAAATACTTAAAGACAACATAAGACAGAAAAGGAGGAGGAGATAATTTCAGTTTTTCAAGGATAGGAGAAAGGAGGAAAGGCATACTAATGTATTGGAAGAAAAGCTGATGCCATCACTATAAATCTGTCTTTTATTCAGTTTTAACTTATATGGCCAGCATTTGCCATGCAGATCCTTATTTTCCTGACCCTGGCAACAGTATGGAGGTCAGATAGCCATCCAAGTGCAATGCCAAAGGCACAAACAAAAGTTTTTTTCTTCTCTGTCCATCTGTGGGTTTTTCTCTGATCCTACTTGTTTATAGGGCATATGACAAAAAATTCCATTACATTATTTGCTATAGTTCAATATAATGGATCAAGGAATTTAACATAATTCTTTGCATGCAGTTAAACTGTCCATGTCAGGACTTCTTGCCCAAAAAACAGCTAGTGGCTGGATATATTTGGTCTGCTTTTATTCAGAATGGCAGATGATATTTCTCTGCCATGCCAGAACACTAGGAACGACATTTTGCCTTGGTTGGGTCTTTGCAGTACGTGGGCTGGCATAGGCTCAAGCAGGCTAAAATCTTTTGATTTGGGGATAATCTTGTGTTATCTGGTTGGGGCTTGAATGTTACCTTCTCATTTGAAAAAAGGTTAACGTGGAGCCTCCTGAGAAATAAGCACTCGTAAGAGTTCAGCTTCTGTTAGAACTGATGCTTGCTATTTCCACGCAAACAAAAGCCCCTGATAGTGGCTAGAATAGAGGAAACAAAGTTCCTCTGTCCTTTATGAAAAGATCCCCTCCTCCATCTGCCCCCAAATCTTTAAGTTCTGTTCTGCAACTTTATCACTATTCAAAGTAGGTCTAGGGACAAAGGCTCATAGCTTTTCTCTTCTACTTTTTTTTAAAAATGCATGTTAAGTTTGCAGCATTGGAACATGCCTCCCTGCTGGTGTCTAGGGATGTAAAGCAGAGGATTTATGGGAGACAAAATAGAATAAAGTCTTAAAAGTTTGGCTTTAAAAAATGGAGCCAGTGGTTTGACAGATTGTTCAGTAAATGTTCATTTTATTGAGAATTATAAAAAAGGTGCTTAACGCCTCTGTACCATTAATATAATACATTAAAAGGGTACTGTCAAGATTAGTGTTTCAGCTCTGAAAATTGACTGTAGGGTTTATGGGCAGCACTGTTCATACTCTGCTTGTAAGATGAGGTATCTTCTACTTACCACTTTACAAAACCATTATGTTGTTACAAGGCTTTATGCTGAAAAATTTGATAAATAGTAAAACGTAAATATAATCTCATTTGAAAAGTGAGAGGATAGTTGCTGCCTGTCTTATAGTCAGATTTAGCAGATGCAGGTTTGAATGTAAAACAGTTGTGAAAATAGCCAGTGTCAAACTAGTGCAAAATTAAACTTGTGAGGTGTTCTGTTTTCAGTGTCTGTCATTGTTGAAATACTCCATTTGAAAAGCATGCATTCCTTTCTACAGAAAAAAAAATCAGATTCCTTAGTTGAAATTAATTAGCATTCAGAAACCAGATAGCATGTTTTTGGGTATTCATGAGATCTCTGTTTGAAAAAATGTTTTTAACTTGTAGAAATGTGTTGCAACACACAGATGGGAAGAAAAAGAAAAAAAAAATCTCTTTAGCAAGCACTGTGTGTAAAAGGAATATTACATTTTGCACGCTCCTGATTACCCTGTGTAAACAGTTTTTGACATCTGTCTTTATAGTTTTCGAGGAGAGGAAGACTTTGTTAAAAGAACCATTTTTATACAGCAGTCACCATTTCAGTCTTGCTTTACCTGTATTATGAAAGCAGATGGTCTGCATGTCTTTTGAATATTTATAACTATCAAAAACAATCTCTTGCTATTCACCCTTAGGCTTATGAGATGTCAGGACTGTTCTGGTTGAAAAAAAATCATCTTGGGTGTTTACAGAAAGGGGATTACATTAAGCTGAAATGACTATACATTTTCCAGTTTAATATTTGTCCATCAGCTGTTTAATCGTATTTAGATAATTGTGTAAATAAGTTGTTGCAGCCCTTGCCCCTTCCACTGAGCAGGCTTGAAGCTTTAAACACCAATGAATGAGTTGCTAAAAAGCTCAGATTTTGTTTTCCTAGTTAAACTACCTGGAAGGCCTAAATAAGTTTTGGTTACAGTGCTTCTTTTGAGAAAAATGTTTAAATTGCAAAGGGATCCCTGATATCTAATTCAGCCCAGTTGTTCTAGGAAGCTGCTGTGTCTGTTACTCTCTCCTAAGTCTGTTAGCATATATTTGCTCTTTGTAAATACTGCAGCCCAAGTACCCCTTCATGAGGCATGAAAACAACCTTATTCTGCCCATATAAAAATAATTTTAAGGTTATTTAGTGGAAGTTTTGGGACTGTGGGGGTTAAAAGCTTTTTTGACTGGAAGCTGAGCAATCACTGATAACAGATTTTGCTGTGGTTGGTTGATTTGGCAGAAAAGCATGAACAGTTTTGGTTTAGATGATTGAATTAACCTGATTAACATTGTTTTTGTTGTTTTGCAAAAAGGACAACAGTATACTTTTAGTGATGATCGAGCAACACTTCACCTGGTTGAAGAGCAGTGTTAGAGGCAATGACTCAGAAATGCCTCCCTTGAAGCACCTGCAGCAGTGGCTGCAGCAATGAGCCGGCATGAAAGGCTCGGGTCCTTCCCGTATCTTGCAGGATGCACCTTGCGTTAGATTCTGGCACAAAACAAAAGGTGTCTGATGCTACCATTTTATTGGGTTTCGTTTGATGGGCATATGAAACGATTCCTGCTTGAGATTTATGATATTTCCCCAGGGAGTTCCCCAACTTCTTTGAGAAAAAGATGGTGTCTGGTATTTAATCTCTGGTATTTAATCTTCCAGAGAAAATGGGATTTGGTTCAATCTACGCTGGGTGAACCTCAGCTGAACCTCAGAACAAATTCTACCCCTACCTTCACACAGTTGTTGGATGCCTAATTATAATTAACTTATTTGGCTAAAAAAAGAGCACTTGGGCTGCAGCAGATGGTATCATTCCAGAATAGTGGGATTTCTGTGAAGGTGGCACCATTTCAGATGAGATCTCCCGATTCTCAGAACATGACTGACTGCAAGTGATGTGGTTGGGGGGAGGGAGATATGGGAGAGGGAAAAGAGGGAAATTTGAGATCTTGAAGGCTCACAACTTACTTTTGTGGATAGTGGATAAACTACAAGGAGATAAGTTAAGATTGCGTGTCTGTGACCAGTTTCTGCATTCTCTCAATTTTCTTTGCAACATATGAAAAAGAAATCTGATTATGAATGATGCATGTGATGCATTTGAATATTTGTATGATATATTTCTATTCGTCATCCTTGTATGGAGAGGGCATCTGCCTCTGTGCCTCACAGATAAGGAGGATATGTGCAGTAGTACCAGGATATGATGTGCTTCAAATACAATAATTTTGATTTTGATTATTGATAATTCAAGACATGGGGAACTCCTCGTTGGTAATGACCCAGGTAATATGAAAAGCATCAATATGCCTTCAATCTAGATAGTGAATCTCTGAAGACCACTATCTCATGGGGTTAATCTTAAGTTTTAGGCCGTAAACATACCAGACAGTTATATATGTAGATTGGTATTAAAATGTACAAGAATTCTATAGCAACAGGAAATTTCTATAGCCAAGTGCATCTCTCTGCACTGATGTGACTGCACATTTAATGACAATAAATAAAGAATAGAAACAATGAATTTCAGTGTTGTCAAGATATTTTCTGAGTTAACAAGGTAATAATATTTTATCTGGCTTGTAAAATCTTGCCTTCAGTGAATTGGTAAATAAATCATTGATTCCTCCTGATGAGGATTCTTAGCGTAGGTAATATCACTTGAATGTTTGCATGAAGTGTTCTCAAAGAAAATGCAGGATAATTTTCATTTTTAAATGTGTTTATAATGTCTGTCTTTTTTTTTTTTTAATCCACTTTGAAGAGCAGGAGTGCCATCACAGTGTTAGCCATCAAAGTTTGAAATTCACATTGTGTCAGAGAAACTAAAACTCCCAGCAGTGTTCCTTAAACAGACCAGTCCCAGTTATTTGGTTGTAAAGTAACTGCATTAAATTTATTCCTGAAGAAGGAGGGGATGTGTTGCAAACTGCCATGTCATTTCTGTATTGTTTTTGTAAAATTCCATGGGAGGGAGCACTAGGAAATCTTAGACAAACATCTTCAATAATAGGTAATTTACTAAAATTAATATACGTATTTTCATACTTTAAGTTAGTTAGGCAGGAGAACAAATCTGAAAGGGGCAAAGTAAATAAGAGAAACCCACCTTGAAGTTTAAATGACATCTGCAAAATACACATGAGCTGATGTGGGATGATGGCCTCTGACAGGTGCAGTTCCCCATTTTGCACATACAGGTCTGCAGTTTCTGCAGTAGTCTGTGCAGTCATATAATTTGCCAGCTCAGATCCACAGGACTTTTAAAATCATGCCTTATATATCATGTGCCCATGTTTAAGATGGCTCAATCTATAAAAGAGCTTAAAAGATAATTTTGTACATATTAAACCTTAAGTATACTGCTCTTAAACTGGAAATTGCAATTGGGATCAGCTGAGCTTGGTTCTGGCCTTTCAGGCTGGACTATTAAAATTTCACTCTCCTTTTATACCACTAACAAAAGGCTTCTAGGTAGTTTCAGAAATGACAGATTAGTATCAAGAAATGGCAAGAATTTTGGTAATTTGGAGAAATATTAAAATATGTGCCTGGTGAGTAGGGGATATCCACATTTGGCATAAATAATGCTGCCTCACTCTAGCAGTTCTGAGCCTCCACGAACAGCTTGCTACTGAGCAATGCCTTAGAAAATGGTTATAATGAACTTCACTAAGATCAGTAAGGAAGGTACTTTTAGTCAGAAATTGAACCAGGCTTTTAAAAGAAGAACTTAAAGTAACATTTTTTGCATTTCTACTCCAGGCTCTTCCTTCCAGTGGCTATTGTAGTTGGTGTAACAAAGGGTTGATGCTCTAAATGATTCTTCAGACAGCACAAATATTTCTAAATGTTACATGCTGAATAGTGAAAAAATGTAATAATCAAGGCTTTGTCTTCTTGACTGTCATTGCTGTTTTGATACACTGGACAATTCTTGTAGTTAAGCCAAAAGTAACTACTTTCCACACAGAAATTTAAAGGGTGGCAAAGTTCAGTCTGTTGAAAGTATATTTGCTAATTTTGTTGTTCATACATCATATACTGAGTATAATTTCAAGTTGGAGCATTATCTCATTTTGCAAGGCTTGGTCTTAATTGATTTGTAAAAGAATGTACTGGAACTGAAAGTTTTATGCATTGTAAATTCCACTATTTTAAAATTGGTCAAAACTGAGCAGAAGGTAAATTTCTCACTGTAGCTATCTGATATCTCGAGAACCTTTGAGAAAAAAATCATCTTGATCTTCCTTTGGTCTATTTTACAGCTAATACTCAGTTACAGAATTAGACATGACAATAAGCTTTTCATAAGCCTGTTTTTGCAAATCCCTTAAAATACCCTGTTTTAGGAAAAACAAGGGTTCATCTTGGGTTATTAGATATATATTTTATTCTACTATAAATCCCATATTTTATCCTATTCATAGGTCATTCAGATAAAGTTTTATCCTATGATTTTTTTGGTGTCGACTCTGATAAGTGGCACGGAGCAACTGGACATGGGTAACTTGGGTCACTGCTTGCATTTGTAAAGGCAGTGTAGGAATTGTATGCCTGTGGGGGTGTGTGAAGGGTCAATTAAATTTAAAAGCAGAAATAGGATGAACAAAATTCACTTTCAAGATTAGCATCTTCTTTCTAGAGCTCATCCCATTGCATGATGTTTCTTGTTCAATAACTTTGTTCTTCCCTTAGTACATCTGCTATTTTTGCTCCCATTTACAATATACCTTGGTTTATTTTCATGCTCAATTAATGAGTTTTTTAAAAGGCTTCGGATGATAGGATTTTAAATGCAACATGGTTCTCAAACTTTAAAAATATATTGGCTCAACAATTGAAATAATTTGTGCTTTGACTTGTACTGCTCTATATTACAGATTTTTTTTTCTTCTCCCCTTTTCACACAGAGTATGATTTCTTCCATTGTGAACAGCACTTACTATGCAAATGTCTCAGCAGCAAAATGTCAGGAATTTGGAAGGTGGTATAAACATTTCAAGAAGGCAAAAGATATGATGGGTAAGCAAAAAAAAAAAATTGCCTTGATGGTGGTTACATACCATTATGTGTCACATTGAGGTCTGTCACAGTCATATAAGAAGCCAGTTCCCTTCACGATAAGTTTAGGATGCTTTTGATGAGTAGATGTAGAAAGTACATATATAGTGAAAGAATTCATTTAAATAAATATTTGCTATTGAAACAGCCAAGCTGACTTGGGTTGCCAGAGATGTAAAGCTGTCATTCTGTAAATCTAGAGATCTTCTACCACCCAGAATAATTGTTTAGAAAACCTGTTCCTGGAACTGTGACGAACTGATTTTTTAATGTATGTATTTTTTTTTCTCGTGCTGGCTAATGTATATTTAAAGAAACAGTCTTCTACAGCTATCACTACCTTCCAGCCAGAATGCTGTAATTTTATAAATTCATATCTTTCTCTAACCTTGGGACCCTAATTTCAATTAATTTTAACAAATAGTGGTTGTGACAATTGTTTGCTTGTTGTAAGCACAAGTAAATTATTGGAGAAAAAAAATCTGTCAATTCTGTGATACCTTTTATCTTTCTTAAACCTGTTCACATAATTTTGAACTCCATGTCAGAAAATTTCTACATAGATTTCAACAGAATGGAGAAATAGGACCTCAATATGGATTGAATTTTGAGCTTGACTTAGCTTTCAGTATTTGAGGCAAAATCATTCATCTACCCAAACGGGTTCCTTGCCTTTTATAGCTTAAGGCTGTAATGAAGACAATGCATCACTTTTGTGATAATTGCTTGAATTACTGTTCCGAGTGAATGGCCCACTTGGGTTGATCGCTACTTTCCCTGAGTGAAAAAAGGCAGCTTCTTTCCTTAATCTGCTTTGTACCTCCTGTGCAACATGGAACCCTTCTTCTGAGACCACCAAATTTAGTGGGAAGACTTCACTTGGTTTCAGGTGGTCCATGTGTGAGGTAGCAGAGTGGCCAAATGGGCAGAATGACCTTTCCACAGCAGCCTCTCCCACCTCCTTTGCAGTGGTGCTCATGTATGGGGCAACTCCCGCAAAATTTTATTTATACGCTCTGCCAAGACGGATTCATCTTCCATTCACTTGGAGTCAGTGAAGCCAGAAAATAGAAAATGTATGTTTGTGTATTTTTGTGTAAAATGATACTGGCAGACGAGGCAGCAGCATTGCTCCCAAAGCCACCTGTGTGAGGGGCAGGAGAGCCTCTGCTTGGGTATTGATCCAGGCTGTGGACACCAGAAATCTCTGCAGAACAACTGGCTTGCTTTTTATTTATCAAGTTTCTGCCTGTGATAAGACAGGGGAGGAAGATGGGGATGCAGGTGGGAATCCGAGTGCCGATTTCTTCATCCAGATCTGATACTTGTGGAGGAAAGGGTGGCCTTGCACTGATGACTCTTAGTGAAGATCATAACTACTGTGACAAGCTCAGACACTGCCTTGAAAAAAAAAAAGTCTTACTAGGATAAGAAAAAAATTGGTACAACACTTTTGTGAAAATACTGGACTTTTGGTTTTTAAATAAAGCTTATTTGCTTAAGGCTATTCTTAGACCAGAGCTGCTAAAGCTCTAGAATAAAAAAAGTTACAAATGCTGATAAAAAGGAGACTCCTTCATATCAACCTTGAGTTATTTTATATTGTTTAATCATGCACAAGAGGGGAACTGGAAGAACTCTTGTAGTTTAAAAAACTGTGCTGTTATTTAAAAAGGAGGGTGTGTCAAAGACAGATGAGTTAATATAAGAAAAAATTCAACCATGTTGCAAGTCACTGAAAAAAAACCATGCATACATGGTTGCAAGATAAAGCAGCCCATCTGTGTAATTTACATAAATTATACTAGTTCCTAGCAGTCCCATACAATTGATGCAGCATCTAGAAATTAGCAGAGCATAGGGAGGTCTGCACCTCACCCTACTTATTACAGATTTCCAGTTGCTGGGAACTGCAGATGTCATGGCAGGGACCTCATGGGAGGAGCAAAACCAGTCACCAGGGGCTTCTGTCTCTCTGGCTGGGACATATTTTCCCACAAAAGCCCTCCTTACCCTTTGCACAGATGCACTTGCTGTTTCACCTGCATTATCTTCAGCACAGAGTGGGTTTTTGTCTCTTGTCTTTGCCCTGTCTCTAGTTGTTTACTGCTTTGTCTGAAGTCCCCTGCGTCTGTCACAGTGGAATGCAGCAGCCCCTGCTCATGGTTGGGTTGCATTGCACCATTTTACATTTGTTTATTTTTATTAGCATGTCTTGTGAGGACAGTCAAGGTTGTGATTTTCAGTCTGATGTTGGCCTTTTCAATGTTTCTTTTCTGCTGTAGTTGAGATGGATAGCCTTTCTGAACTATCCCAGCAAGGTGCCAACCATGTCAACTTCGGTCAGCAGCCAGTCCCAGGGAACACAGCCGAACAGCCTCCATCTCCTGTTCAGCTTTCTCATGGTAGTCAACCATCAGTTCGGACCCCGCTTCCAAACCTGCACCCTGGACTTGTATCTACTCCCATTAGCCCTCAGCTGGTAAATCAGCAGCTGGTAATGGCCCAGTTGCTGAACCAGCAGTATGCAGTGAACAGACTTCTAGCCCAGCAGTCCTTAAACCAACAGTACTTGAACCACCCTCCTCCTGTCAGTAGATCCATGAACAAGCCGTTGGAGCAGCAGGTCTCAACGAACACAGAGGTGTCTTCCGAAATCTACCAGTGGGTCCGTGATGAATTGAAACGAGCAGGAATCTCACAGGCAGTATTTGCACGCGTGGCTTTTAACCGAACTCAGGTCAGTCGTCTTTTTTCTTAAAGTCTTTTTTTTTAAAGTCTAAGAGTCTCTTCTCTCTCTCTCTCTCTCTCTCTCTCTCTGTCTAATTAGTAATTGCCATCTTCTAAGTCTATCTTCTCATCTCTACCTTGTCTCTTAGCTCCTCTGAAGGAACCATGCTTTCTTGCAGGATCACTATCCATGTTGGTAACAGTACTGAAATCGTCAGCGACTGGTTTGTGGAAATATCCACAGTTCTTACAGGAAGCATGGTTCCTCTCCAGTTGTGATGGTTTATGAATAGCTGAACTTCCCAATAAAGGAAATGAACAGCTCTATGCAGAGCCATTCACAAAGTCACCAACAGATTGCTTTTGTGTTGTAGAGTTGTACCCACTCTGACCACCTGCACGCACTGAACAACCTGGCTTCTTTCACAGGTGTACTGGAGATGGTCTTTTATCTATACTTGCATTTATTTTTATTATTTCTCAGTGAAAGTCTTAATAGCATATTTTTAGACTTCTGAAGAGATTTAGAATTAAAAGCTTTATCTCTAGATCATCTTCTTCATGTATTTTTGTAGTTTGTTGCAAAAACAGTAGTTGCTGAGCTTGCCGGTGTCCACGTCAGAACATATACTTCAGCTCTTCAATGCAGAAAAAGCCAGCCCTAGCAAAGCTGATAAGTAACACTAAAATGTGTTATTTTTTACACCTGTTTTAGAAGCTAACCCTGTTATAATTTATTCTGCTCTATGAATTTAACTTAATGCCATGTTGCATGGAATTTAATCAAGCAGAAATTATAGAAGAAATGTCAGTATATTGGATGCAAATAATAAGATCTCAAAATTTTAGAAGTATGTTATAACACAAAATAAATTATTTTTAATAGGACATTTTAAAATGGGAAATATTTAAAAAAGATATAGGTAAATTTGCTTTAGGTTCCCTATTTTTAAATGAAAACACATACTTAGGGAACAATTTGCCTATTGTAGATTATAGTATAACAAAAAATATTATCATTTGAGCTTCTCTTGAAACATTTTTGTTTCTCCCTGCATAGCTTAGAGAATAAAAATTCTGTTTCATATACTCTTGTGCAGGTTTGAATCAGCATGTCATTTATAATTGTTCTGAATTACTATTGCCTTACAATATTTTACATACTCCTTTAGCTAAAAGTAAGTAGAGTCATTGTGTGAATTCTCTGTAGGACTCTGTGTGTGTGTGTGTCTTTCCTCTTTACAACAGAGGAGGGTTTCAAGATCTGGGCCTTCCATACCAAATTTCATTGCTTACGTGAACTCATGCAAGGATTATTTACATTAAGTTAGGTCCAGGCAGTGATAGTTGTTATATTTACAGATAAGTGAGTCTTGTTTCATACAGTGTTTAAAAATTTAATTGTTAGTACTCTAAGGTATTAAAGCAATAGTAGTAGCTTCATGTTACAGTGGTTTGCAGCTGCCATCTTACCTGGACAAAAAAACCAAGCAAGTAATTCAGAAAATTAAGTTTATAATATATTTACTTCTTTCTCATGTTTGCCTAAAATCACATTGGTTTATTTAAACTTTCCCCCCTCTGAAGTGGTCAGTTTTTGTCAGCTAGTTTTGCATGCAGCTTTTGGCATTTCCTTTGTGCATAAGCAGTACTTGTTACCTGAAATACAAGGATGATTGGTTCTGCTGGACATAGAATTTGTATGACAGAGTAGGAGAAAATGCTCTTTTGATGTGATAAATGCAACTATAGAAAAAGATTTCTAGTGCAAATACTGATTCTTTACTTTAATATTAGTATTATTACACTAAATATATATTAAAATATGTATTGCTATGTATTTTTCTTACTACAAATGTTATTAAATATTTGTTTAAAGTTCAGTTCTTCTCCAGACTTTGTGGTTTACCAGCTTGGTAAGATGTGTTGAGAGTGACCCAGAACTGGGAGGAAACCCCAAAATGAACATTGAAAACAATTCTCCTAAAGTGATACAAAAAACACCTATATATTTTGGCAATTTTCAATCAAATCTATTTGAAAGAACAGAGAGTAGTATTCCTACATCCTACAAATTGTTTTTGCTAATCAAGTTAGTATTCACAGTTAGCTAGGAAAGATTTTGCAATATTTGTTATGTTTTGTGGCAAACATAAGGAGAAAAAGGAAAAATACTAGGAGCCTAGAGAGTGTCAACATCAGTTTTGCCAAGAAATATCTCAGCATACTTTTTATATGAAGCAAAGCCCCACTGAAATACAGAAGAGTTTGTTGCGGGTGCATTTCACCTTTACAAACCTGGAAATTGTTAATTTTACCCATAGTGACAGGTAATATCCAATGGTAAACAGTTGTACCAGCAATTTTTACATGAAACATTTAAATAGTTTTTCTGCTTGCTGTATTTCTGAATTCTTCACAGCTTATTCAAGAATACATCACACTGAGCTAAAATTAGGATAGTACTTTAATAACTGATGCAGTTGAGGAGTTATTTTCTAATAGTGATGTAATATCCTAAGTTTTGGGGTTTTTTTGCTTGAAAATGCTTGTTTAAATTCATGCTCTGTTTTCTGAGATAGAAAGCTAACTCAGGCTTACCAGTGACATTTTTGAAACTGTCATAAGCATATTTGAGCCGTGTCCAGGGACCATATCATGCCATCAGTTTCTAAAGGCGTAAGAACTCGCTGAAATTGGTTCGGAGTTCTATGCAAGAAAACCCTGGTGTCAAGATGCAGTCTCAGATGAGGGGAGAGATTTGCTTTCAGTGTAAAAGTTAAGGAAGGAAGCAATCTATAAATTAAGAGTTATTTAGCTTAATGTTTAGGCAATAAAATGGACTTCGAAATTGGCTGATGATGCTTTTGTTTTTCAGACTTAATGCTCTACAATATGAATACAGAATTTTGTGATGGTTTTTGGGTGGGAAGTTTCTCCCAGTGTAGTGTGGTAAATCAATACTTGGTCCTAATTTTCAAGATATTTTAATTTGGCTACAAAAATGTCAACTAGAAATATTTTCTATCTTTCCACAATCCAAGAATTTGGCAAAGATATTTCTGAGAACTAGAGAGTCTTTTTTTTTACTATTACTAGTTATCTATAAAGCTGAAAAAAAAACCCCTTAGCTACACCTTAGAAGCGAGTCTTTAAGAAAAAATGTGACTTTAATGTGTTCTTGAATAATTTCTCCCCCATCCTTAAGTTCCAATTGGTAATTTCAAAACTAAATTCTCAGGAATGTGCTTTGTAAACTTTAATCAAGGTCCAGATACCTATAACTTGAATGAAACTTTCACATCTATACAGGCACAATAGGACAACTGTTGCAGGGAGCAGAAGAAGTTTTGGCAGAAGGAATTTCTCTATGGTCCACCTAGGAAGCCTTCAGAGTACAGTAGGATCTGAAGTTTAGCTTGTCCTTCAGCAGTTGTGATTCCAACTCACTGGATGCAAAGAAACAGGTTGAATCCTGTTAGCACCTCCTTTCAGCGCACCGCGGAAAACTGTATTGAGTTAGTACTTGTGCTGGCAGATCTGAGTTTCACCTCAAGCAAGGTGTCCAAAGGTCTCCAGTCTGCCAGGATAATTTTGGTAAATTGAGATGCTTGTGTTTCAGTTGCCAGCTCATCAAAATAATAAACATAGTATTTTGTTTTAGCTGACGTCAGTGCACTGTGCAGATACCTCTACTGTCCTGAAAGAGCAAGTTCCATATTTTCTTGTGCTTTGCAGGCTAGAAAATGGTATTTGTGATCAGTTTGCTACCCTGGGTAGCCCCGAGCAGCCAGGGTGGCAGTGAAAGATGCATTGGGGTAACCCCCTAAAGTGTGGTGCCACAGGCCCCTGTCAGCAGAGAAGCTCTGCCTACTGTTTCAAATATTAAGTTAAAGTGGGAATTTAAACTCTACTCTGTTGTGTTCTTAAAGCTGGAGTGCAACATCAACATTTGTTGGGCTGAACTGCCCTCAGAGCCCTAAACAAACAAATAAACTCCTCTCCCATTTGTGTTGTGTGTTTCTAAATGTTAACATGAGTCAGGAAGCGAAAGGCTTGAGTTCCCACAGTCTGACATTTGACTGCAAGGTGCAGTTTAGCCTGTTGCATGGCAGGGTGACGAGCCCGCACTGTGCGAGCAAGGAATTATGTTAGTCATGGTTGTGGCTGGAACTGGAACTGGAGGCTGCCTCTCTCTGTTTGTGTACACTTTCAGCTGAAAGGTTTGCTGCAGGGACTTGGGTGCTGTTATACAGAGGTGACCTCATGGCCCTGTCTTTATGAAAGAAGGAAGAGTGCTTTTTGCTGCTTTTCCGTGTCTGAATTTTGATACTTTTCTTTTTCCCACTTTTCCTTCCCTTTTTCGGAAGGTTTTTGAATATTTCTCAGCGTTTTCACTTTTCTCTCTCCCTTCTTTCTACTTGAGCCCCATGCTTGTTTAAAATATTAGCTGCCAGGACGTAGTGCCTTACATTCATGTATAATGCCTTTTCTCATATGTGAAAACTTCTGTGTATTTAGGACTGTGCTCATGCTAATTCTGGGCAAATGCTATTTCAGAGGAGAATGCTTGGATGCACTAAATGGCTCTGTGTAATTGTAAAACAAAATCTAAGTTTACACAATCCACCTTCTCAGGCACTACTTTTTTTTTTTCCTTCCACTTTGTCTTTGGCACACTTTATTTTCCAGTAAAATGAAAAATGAAGATGGATTATTCAAAATTGATAACAGTAATGGACCATCATGTAATGTTTTATTGAATTTGAGTTCTGTAAATTATGTGGTGGAGAGAAATTTGCCTGCTTAAGTATAACAGAAATTGCCACTGTATTCATATAATTCTTCATAGTGTAATTTAAGAAAAAGTACACTATCCATATCACTATTGAATAAAAGGTAAAAAGGTGCTATTACACTATCATGACAGCTCTCCTCTTGCTACTAAGCGACATAGATAAATGTGTCTGCTTATAACTTACTTGGCTAGGGTCCAGGTTTGGGAGTGGAGTTTGGGAATAATCTTCCACCTGGGCATGGGATAGGAGGGCCCTGCAACCAAAGGGATAGTGTTCAGGGATGTTCTGCATGTTTTGGGAAGGTTTGGGCAAATTGCATGTTTCTTCTGGAAGCTTTGAAGTTCTATGAAACTGATAAAAATCTATTTGAATCAGTGATTATGTTCAAGGAGGAGACAAACTGGGGGCCAGACAGGCAGTGTTTTTGTTCATATTGGCAGACACTTTAATTTATCTCCATTTTTAAAGAATTTGTAATGAGCTTTTGAAAGCCTTGATAATATTTATTGAACATTTTTGTGCCATTAGTAATGAATTATACTTGTGATGACATGTAAACTTTCTTTTTTTTTTTTCCAATGGAACCTGGGAATATTTAAAAAAAATACATTTCCATTGCAAAGAGAATACAAGGGTGGAACAGTGATGAGAGCTCTGAGCCTAACAGTGTTTATAATCTCTTTGCAAAACAAGCTTAGTTTTCATGCAATTTGAGGTACAGTATCAGGAGATCACACCAAGACTAGTATCTTGGAAAACCAGTTCAAGCCTGGTAAAATGGACAGTTAATCTGTGCACATCAGCACAGGCCAGAATGTGAGAGTCAATATTTTCTTTCTAGGATTTTTCCCATTGTACACCTTGTCTTAACAACTTTTAGCTAAAGTTTTGTGCTCAAAAATTGAAGTAGTAGCAATGAAATAATATGTGAAGCAGGCAAACTGTGTTCTAAGTCTGCCTGCACCTGGTGCTACATCTTCATTTTCATGGATTTTTCTAACATATACTGACCTTTAGGTTTAGAGCCTAGAAACAAACTCCTCCTGCCTTCTCCATGCTCTGTCATCTCCCCTCCTCTCCCTGCAATGCTGTTCTCTGCTCTGCTCTGCTCCCAGGTCAAAGAGTTATGACAGTGATTGGGGAGGAGAGGAGAATGAATACTTAGTGGCATTACTAATCACCAAGAAATGTCTCACAGCAGTGGAAATGCAGGCAAATGTTAAAAAAAAAAAGAAAAGATCAACAGCATTTTCTTTGTTTACTTATTTCACTGAAGAGGGAAAAGTTATACAAGAAAACCAGCCTTTTCTAACTTTTTTAGCTGCCCACTATGTGGCTAAGGCTTATACAAGCAAATATTTTCTGTTATGGGCTAAAGTATTTTTTAAGGTCATTTCCTGTAGCTGACAGTGGGGTGGCTTTTTGTAAGGAGTCTTCTCTCCTGACAATGATCAGTCCACTTGAGTTTCATTTTTATTGCTCATTTTTTCATGGAGAGGTGTCTCCAGCACAGAAACAGTCAGAAATCACACATGTTTACAACTACCTATAAGGAGATCAATGATGTGGACTTTGTTGTCTTCTGCCAAGTAACAACAGGGTGAGAGAGAAGGTTCTCAGGTAATGTCAGGGGATGTTTAGATTGGATATCAGGAAGAATTTCTTCTCCAAAAATGTTGTCCAGCACTGGAACAGGCAGACAGGGAAGTGGTGGAATAACCATCCCTGGAGGTATCTGAAAGACATATAAATGTGGTACTTGGGGACATGGTTTAGTGATGGGCTTGGCAGTGCATGGTTAATGGTAGGACACAATGATCTTAAGGGTTCCTTCCAACATAAATTTTTCTATTATGTTCTCTATATCCTGTGCTCTGCAGACAGCTTTTCCTTGTCTCTAGTTGAACAAAATAATTTTGTACCTCCTCTTGAGGTGGATTGTGTAACCCTACTACTAACAAGCACTGGTAACTGTGGATTTGAATACTTAAAAGTAGAAAAAACGATGGACACAAATTTATTTTCCATGTTTGCTAATAAATAAATTTACTATTAGACTAACCATTAAGAAAAAAAATTAAAACACGACCCAAATGCCACTTCTTCAGTAACTTGTTTATTTACCTTCTGGGAAATTTCTGCCTGGATACCAGAAAACAGGAGGGATCATGAAAAGTGGTAAGAAAGAATCCCCCAAGATTATTTTTTTCTATCCTCCTCCTCTGAAATATTTTTCATGCTTAATGCTGGAAAGATTGTTGGGTTTTTTCCATCCCATTTCCCTGTTACACATGCAGGCACGGACAGGGCCATGAGGACCACACTGGCTGAGGTGTGGTGGTTGGTACCTCTGTCCTTATCGCCCAGCAGGGAAGTGCAGAGCTCACACCCACGCTGGGTGGGCTCTGGTCCTGCCTAAGGACAGCTGCTTGAGAGCAGTGGCTTTGCAGCAGCACCTCCCTAAGGGTCTTTTGCCTGATAGGATAAGACCTGTGAGAGACGTGACAACTTCCACAGGTGATGCGGGCATCAGACCTCCCAAAAAAATTCCCTTGGCCATATCATTCTCTTGTACCCCCTTAGGAATATATATATTCAGTCAGTATTACCTATCTTAGTTTTAGCTTTTTATTGTTTGCTTCCCTCTCTCTATTTACTCCTCCATTATCCTGAATAACTTACAAAAGTTCTTTAGGAAAAGAAACGTTGGGTTATCTTATTCCTTGAAATTCATGTGTGTGTTCCCTTGTTACACTATAAGTAAGAGCCTCCCATGCCAATCCTCTCTCTTTCCCAGCACAGCAACAATATTTATTCTGAATAGTAGTTCACATCTGCTTTTCCAAAAGTTACCTTTCTTATCACCATCTTGTTACTCCAAGACAGCAGAGCATTTTGAATGCCTGAGATATTTAAAAGGAGAATCTGGCAGGGAGAGGAGATGTCAAAAACCTGTTGACGCTAAATATAAATATCCCAGGCAAGGGACTGTTTGAGGATTAGGGTTGTCCTGATGAAGAGAGAGGAAGGTGCAAGAAGAAGGTGGAACATGAGGGCATCCAATGAGTTTCCTCACTTGTTAAACTCTAATATGCAACTCTTAGAAAGAAATACTGACTTATAAAAAACATGGCCCTGAGTCAGTGAAGCAGTACATTAGAAACGTTGCAAGTTTATAGTCTCAGATTAGTTGTGAAATATCACATCCTTTCAAAGATCTATTTAAGTTGCTAGAAATGTGGAAAGCCTTTTTTAAGGTTGGGTATGCATTTTGCCTGTGAAGCCTGAGAACCCCCCAGTGTATCTCACTTATCCTTAATGTCTCGTGATTATCTGTGGACTGTGAAAAATATCATGGCAAGTTAAGCCAGTAAAAGGAGGAAGACCTATTAGGAAGATTCAGTTTATGTTGTATTTAAAACAGGTGCTTAATAAAATTAAGGGTACAATTGAGGCTCTCTTCTCTGCTACCTAAAATGCCATTAATATAATCCTATGTAGAGCGAACTGTGCATTTGCTGTTCTCATTCCCAGCCCAGTGGCAAGAAAAATGAGGACTGATAAGCAGTGGTTTTGCAGAGCATGGTTTTACAGACACTCACCTAGGCTAACTCTCGAGCCTATGTTTTCTTCCTTCCCTACAGGGCTTGCTCTCAGAAATCCTGCGAAAAGAAGAGGATCCCAAGACTGCCTCTCAGTCCTTGCTGGTAAACCTTCGGGCTATGCAGAACTTCTTGCAGCTGCCGGAAGCAGAACGAGATCGAATTTACCAGGACGAAAGGGAAAGGAGCTTGAATGCAGCGTCTGCCATGGGCCCAGCGCCTCTCATCAGCACACCGCCCAGCCGGCCTCCACAAGTAAACTGCTCTCTCTGCCTCTGGGGTTTGCTTCTTGTGCTCTCTCACTGTCCTCCTGGGTGAGATCTTTCTGAAAAAGAAGAAACTTTTTGCTGTCGCACTTTTTAAACACTTGTAGAATCATTACTTGCAGTGCGTATTGCAAATTAAATTTAAGAAATATAATGGATGATAGTAGCACTTTATTACTACCTATTTTCTAATTTTAAGATAAATTCTGTCCATTATGGTTCCTACAGAATTTTTTGCTCATTTTATTGAGGTACAAACTTTACTGGGCATGGAAGATGATAGCTTTTAGCTGTCATCTTTTCTTACAATTCTTAGGTTCTTAACGTTATAGCTTCAGATAGGGATTTTGAAGGATTTGGACCATTAAACTGAGAGGGAATGAAAGCAGAAGTGTGAGTTCCTTCTAGTGCCTTAAAAATTATTTTTCCAGAAAGCAACAGGTAAAACTAAAGTGATGGGGGAAAGAAGATCCCGTCCCAAAATGCTGGGCATGCTTTTACCATCTTGAGCTACTGACAACTGCTTAAAATAAGAGCTTGCTATATCCATTGCTCTGAATGATTTGGATATGTTCATTAAAGCTTCATGTAGTATCTGTTAAAATGGAACTCCTATTGATTTGTCTAAAATTTATTTGATTTACTTCTTCAAAAATTACAAAGTTTGATAGAGCGGGATCAAGAGATTCAATGGTGCAGTCCTTGTGTCGATCAAGGAAATTCTTGTTGATGCTTGTTTTAAGGTACATGAGAAATGCACGTGAGCCATAGGAATGCACAGAATTTCCCCAAAGAAACATGGTTCATTCCAAAACCTGTATATTTTCAGAAATACTCTGTGTTGCTCTGGCTCAAGGTTGTACTTATGCAAGGAAAATCCAAACTGATCTGCAGATATGTGGCAATCATGCTGTATACACAGTCCACTTTTGCTAAACAAAGCAAAGCTTTGGGATTGTGGGAATTTTGTGATGGGTGATTTTTTGAGAAAAAACAGCAGGTTTTTGTTATCCAGTCATAGGCTTGTGACTGTGACTATGTTCTATACCCATTCACAATGCTATAAATTCCTCTTGAGATTATTTTTCTAAGTTACCTTCAGCTAATGGATACTAAGAACCACACTAAAGTAACGAATAACAAAATTGTAGGAGGGAGGACAGAAGGTCACCTTGACCTGCTGTAGTACTTTTCACAAGAGAAGAATTTTTTTACCCAAAAAAACAGGCTGTACTAATGGTGTAGTTTTGTTATCATAACTGAGTTTAGTCTATAAAATCCACTATAGATATTCTTCAAGATAAAGGACAAGACTCTATTTACATAGTGATGCTTTTGTGGGAAATAGTTAAATAGAGATAACTGTGTTTAAAATAACATTTGAGTTTGTTTTAATATCTGTACCTGCTCCCACAGCCCAGGTAATTCAGAGCCAAGGCTAACCCTCCTTCTTAACTTATCTCTTTCTGCCAAGGTAATGTCTCACTCTGTCTCAAGTGGTCTTGGGCAATTTCACAGCTAAAGAACAGAGTTAATTACAGGACCTTCCTGAAGGATGTCAAGTCAGAGGTAGTCCTTGTACTGGTTTTAATTCACACTTTAAACTGTATAAATCCCTTGCAGCCAGAAAGAAAGTGAGACTTAGGGGTTTTCTTAACTGACAAAACATACTGTAAGTCCAAATTTGATGGGAAAGGGGGGCTAAATCTATCTGTCTCTACTGTGCTCTTGTTCATAATTACATTTCATTTTTTTAGTGTGAGTCAGGAGTATAGTTAACCTAATTGCGACAGTTCAAAGTAGAAACAGCATACATTTTTGTTTTAATCCTTTTCAAAAGAAAAGCAAGTGTAAAAGGAAACATTATAGACTAATACTTGAGGTCTGCAGAACAAAGCACTTATTTTTCCAGTTGTTGTGCTGTTCTCTGTCATTCAGCAAAACACACACATTTTCCCTAGTGAATAGATTGAGAATGTAGAAACCTCTGAGTTTGTGACCTTGTTTCCAGAATTCCCCACTATAAACATCTGAAGTACTTTTCACCTGCTGCTAAGTGTTCAGTCTTAAGTTTGAAAATTGAAATATCTGTGTTGGTAAGATAACAACAATACTTGATGCTTGAAATAATAGTGAAATTGTTCTAGTTGTAACATTGGCTAGTATAACTTTACAAATCACAGCCGAAATAAATTACAGTCAGGATACTGCAAAATTTTCAATGCAAACTGCTACTGTGATACCTTCCCCAAAATGTCCACAGTTTATTGAATATTTGATACTAAGGAAATAAAGCTACTATCATCCTTACTACTAAATTTATTATAAGCAATTATTTAAAGATCACTTTTCAGGAATACAGCATAATATTTTTCCAGCTTGACTGTGAGCTTCTCGGATAACCATTGAAAGAGAAAACAGACCGTTTATCCTGACAACAGAATTTACACAAGAGCCAACATATTTAATATTAAATCTTTAGACCAGTGTAACGTTTGAAACAATTAAACTATGAAACCATGAAAAATGGGAGCTAATATGCCACACATGAAGGTTTATTTTGCAATTGCAAGTTATCAGTTTCGGAAGGATGTGAAAATAAACATCCTGAAAAGGATCTATTTTGCATTTTTGTGTTGCCAACTGGTGGCCAGACAGTAGAGCAGACTTAACCATTTAGCAGCTGAGCTTGTTCTGTGTAAATTTTGCATTCTGTTGTATGCAAAAACAAAAAGTGTGACCTTGGAGGTCTGATTGGATAGTAGGAACTCACCAAGCATAAACCCTGGTGCCTGAGTTAGAAGGAACAGTGTTCAATTTATCTCATTTTTACAGCATTCTTACTAGTTGCTACTTGAGCTAATGTATCTGGATTGTTTCCAATTCTTTTTTCAAATCCTTTAAGAAGCTCTTTGTCCCCGTTACTTCTCCCTTTCTCTCTGACTTAAACAAAATGCAAAATCTTACCTTTTTTTTTAATTGAAATCATTAGCCTCTAATGCATGAGCTTTTGGGATGTGTGTATAGCCCTCTAAGCTGGTCAAGTTGTAAAAGTCTGCTACTATCTTCCACACTGGTGGACTGAGCACAAGGAGACGGCGTACACAAGAATTTTTACCTTGGACATTGTTCGAGTTGCCACCCCTGGGGCAGAAGCCTGTCTGTCAGGCTGTTTCCTGGGGCACTGGAACTTATAAGTATTAGCATCTCCATCAGGTAGGTACTGCATGGAGACATTTAACCTCTGCAGTCTAGAAGGAAAGGAAAAGGTCCTTTCATGTTCTATTTCTTTTAATCATTTCCCCGCATTCTTCAACACCTTTGTCTTGCAGATCACCCCACAAAGGCCCTTCTGGGATATTCCTAGGTCAAGTTGAGAGAATGAGTCTATTGCATGTTATATGGAAATGAGAGAATCTGGGGATATTTTAGAGGATGATGAGGGGCTAGGGATGGCCTTTATGTATCATCAGGGCAGTTTGGGATGTGAAGGGAAGATGACTCCCCCTCCTCTGTACAGTTTGTGGGGGAGGATAGAGACAAGTGGCCAAGTTACAGATTTTCTTTTTCAAAATATTCTGCTTAAAGGTTTTTAGCCATCCTGCAGTTACAAACACATCTTTCTCAGGACAAGTAATCCCTATTTCAGCTGAGCCAAGGAAGAAACCTTTCTTGCCACCCATATTTCCCAAAGAAAATTTGTGTTTACCCTTGGGGCCCATCATCATCCTGTGTAAAAACAGAGTACATGTAATGTCAAGAGCAGAATATTATTTTAACAATATTATTTTAACAAGGCAATGTTTTAAGAAGTAGCCAAAATCTTGCATTAGTCATGGTTCTAGGTACTCATTGACCAAAACCTTCATCTCATAAATACAATCCTGGCCTCTCTGGCTGCAGATAAATTACAGTTCCTTCAAGTTAAAGCAATCATGGGTTGGGTCTCAGAGATAGGATGTTACTCTTGAAAGAATGGTATCTAGGAGAGCGCTGCTTTGATGATGTTTGAGGAACAATGAATCTCCATTGCAAGGAGTTCTGGATAACACCAGCTTCCTTGAAACTTTTTAGGTGGAGTCCTAGTCCCATATGCATGTGCCATGTATCACCACCAGCAAAATTTTTATTTTCAAGTTGGCAAAATTTTAGATTTAGGTTGATAATCTTTGTGCCAAGTTGCATTTTAATGAAAGTAAAATGAACAAAATAATAAATGCAATTCTCTCCTCACACCCCCACAAAAATCACCATGGAGGAGAGTTAATGGAAACCCTGACACTTAACTATAACTGCACTTCCAGGCGCCACTGTAATAATGGAGTAGTAAACCTTGTCCTGATAAAAGCTGTTCTGAAAGCAACAGCATTTATTGTACCTCCTCTGCTATTTGCAGAGCAGAACTGAAAAGTAGTTTGTTTTGCCTGGAATGAACTACTTTATGAATTTTAATGTACAATGTAATATTAAAAGCTAAACCAGGATTAAAGAAGATTTTTGTTCCCAAGCTAAAACAGTAGTTATGAGAATGTGTTATATAAGATTTTTTTGTTTCAGTTTCGATGGGGAAGGAATGAGGTTCCATGTTTGTGAAAACCTCTTCATGCTGGTTATTCCTTTTATGACAACTTTCCCTTTTTTTAGGAAAACTGAATTAATCCAGAACTTCTTGCTGCTGTAATCAGTCTTATTTGATGAGAAGATATATCTGGGTAGGCCAGGAGGAGATGGATATGTTATTTTTTTTCAAGTATTCTTAGAAGACTAGATTGATTCGTGATAGGAAGATAGCCAAATGAATTCCTGATTCTCAGTGTGTTGCATTTGTAAAATAATGTTCCCCTCTTCAGTTAGTATTTCCAGTATTTGGTTACTGTCAAAAATAAAATAAAAAATTAGCTGATCTATGGTTTCTTTCCTAAATACAAAATGTGGCTGTAGGTGTGGGTGGGGTGGGAGGTTGTGCTTAAGCATAGATGAGATGAGAGATTATGTTTTGTTTTGTTTTTCTCTCCAAAATGAATACTTTTTCCACCTCCTCTACCAAGTCCTGAAGTTGCACCATTGAGAGCTTTTTTGTTTTCTGTTGGGTTTTTTTGAGGAGGAGGGTGTTTTTTCAACCCAGCTTCAAACAGCCTCTCTCTTGAACTCAATTCTAAATTCAACACAACAGCCTAGATGCTGCTTATGTATAAATTATGAAACAGTTATATGTATGGATATTCTCCAAGAGGTTAATTGACGTTATTGCATGGAATTCATCAGACCAGAGCAGGCCAATAGTCAATCTAGACCAGCCAGAGTCTACACCTGATCTTTGAAGAGAAATTATTAAGACACAGGAAAAGAATTGTTATACTTGGCCAATGAAGTGAATTGGAAAGGGAGAGGGTACAACTGAGAATCACAACTCTTGGTAATCCCCAGACCATCATTTTATAACTTCAAGGCTTTATTCCCCTGAAGATCTTTGGGCTAATACTGCTTTTTGATGCAGATATTAGTGTTTTCTGAATTCAGTTAGTGTTCCCTGATTAAATATCAACAGAAGGCAATAGGAGTTTGTTTGTTTGTTTTAACTTTGATGACATATTAGATGCTGTTGAATTTATTGTACCTGTATAAAGATAGATGTGATTTGCAAACCAGAATGAGGATTTTCAGTAATTCCCTTGGGTTAAATGCATATCCATATTAAATTGGACATTAAGAAGTGTGGACCGAGTAGCATAGTTTAAATTATGTCTACAGCATGGTGTGTGATGGCTTTTGATGGTCTGTGTGTTCACAGCTCAGTTAAGCGATCTGTGAAGTACTGCTACAATGTGAAGCTGTCCTTTGAAGCTCAGTAGCAATCAAAAAGGCAGTGTGCTTACAGAAGAGACACATTTTGATCAAGATCACAAGAGCAAAGTGTTTCCTTCCCAAAAACTTGTGTATGCTAGCTGAATACTTTCATCTTCTCATCTTCCCCTTGGGTCCTTCAAAGATTAGTTAAAAGTTTAAATTATTTTGGGGGGAAGGATTGAAATTTGTTTCCCAAAATTTAAACCCAAGGTTCAAGGAGGCGTCTTGACAAAGCCATCACTTTTTCATTCTCTAATCTAGCTTAGGCTGATTTTTACATTCACAGAGATAAGTCTGTCTTCAGTTGTATTTTAACATCCCCACCACTTGTCAGTTACCTTCTGGCACATCCTTCTTATTTAAAGGTTATAAAATTGCCACTAATTTTGTATTTTTAAATTATTTCACTGTATGATCTTCAGGAGATGCACCTGCTCTTGCAGCCCTGTACTGATTTGTCTGGTGTGAGGCATACCTTTTCCTGCTCTGCAGTGGGAAGGAGAGAGTTTTGTGGTGCTGATCCTCCCTCCCTGCTGCCAGGTGCCTCAAATGTTTCTGAGCAACATTTGGTCCAGGCTTGGCCATCCTCTTGTGCAATGTGGCTGGTAAAATGTCACACTACAGAAAAGGGCATGACTGCAAAGTACTAATTGTTTTCAGATGAAAAAAAAAATCATATTATTAACTGTATGCCACATTCTGGGATTTTTCTCCATTTCCATTTTTACTTAGAACCCTTGTGCTAATGCCTGCCAGAATGGGGGCAAGGAAATGCTTGTGGACAACTTGTTCTTCTGAAGTTTTGCCCCTTGTAGTTAATGGGCATGTGTTAGCACAGTTCCTGAAAAGCCTGATGGACAAATCACGTTCAGCAAAAGTGGCATGCACTCTCAGTTTCTGGGCTAGATTATTTTATATTAAAAGCACTATGGATGATACCTAACACAAACTGAGGATGGCATTTCTAGGAAAAAATGGGCTGCTGATTTGCCTAAGTCCATCTCTCATCCAAACCCTTCGACTCCCATATTGTGAGACCTGTGACATATGAAAGCTCATAGAGAGTGAGATTAGAAGATGAATTATCATGTTGTCATGATTTCCTTTTGAACCTCAAGGGACTTCAGAGCACAGGAAGATGCTGACTTGCACTGGATCAAACTGATAGTGAAAGTGTGGGTTTAGACACGTACTTAAGAGTAGGCTGAATCACCTGGAAGTGCCAGGCTCTGTCCATTAGACCTAGAATTAGGCTGAATGACTGTCTTAAACTAGCTGTGTAACTTCAGAATAACCAAATTAATTCAGCTCTCAATAACCTCTGTATGAGTCAGTATGTTTGAATTGAAATCTTAAGGTTTGATTTTGTTTGCATCATCACCTTGTGGGTTCTCGGCAGAAATCCAGTTTTCCTTTCCTCTGATCCACTTTAGGATTAGTGGCCCATCAGGTCCACTAATCTTGAGCAAGCCTTGCAAGAGTAACTGCTAAAGACAGACGTTATCCTTAACTACTGAGAATATTGTAGGATAAGCTGAGTACCTGCTGATTTTTTGTACCTCTCAACTGATATTGCAGAAACTGCAGTCTAACCTTGGTGAGATGATGCTTGGTGTTGAAACATCACTTCCATCATTTCCAGAGGATGAAGGAAAGGATAGTCTCCTGCACATCATGTCGCTACTGATGTATTTTTTTGTTGTTTTCCTTAATGCTGCAAATGCAGCATAAAGGTGGTACTGTAATCACTCTGTCTTGTTTGAATGTTTGGTGTTTATTTAATCTGGATTGCAAGAAGAATAAATATTTGGTGTATGTAAGTGAAATACAAGTAGAATAAGTAGCTTTAAGAAGGTCTTATCTTGGTTTCATGAAGGAGTGGTTTAAGTATGCGTTATTCTAAACTGTCTCTCAAAAACAGCTTAAGAACCAAACTGATAAAATAAATTTTTAAAAATTCAATCTAAAGCCACAACTTTTCAACATTATAATGCATTAGAGTGTACTGGGCATAAGACATTAATCAAGATATATCTGTCAGATTTCTATTTCATTAGAGATTCTTTTATGTTGCACTTAAAATTTTTATTTAATTTGTGTGGGGCAAAGAAATCATGTAAGGGTTCACAAGTCTCTACAAGACTGTTTGACAGGTTTCCACCTAATTTATGACATTGAAATTTGCACTGGTCTGTTAATGGTAACTCGAATTTCAGATGCACCTGTTACAATGCACTGAATTTTCCTGTTTCCTAGTTGCTGGAACCAGAGATAACTTAAAATGTTTATTCTGCAAAATGCTGAAAGAGTATCAGAGAAAGATTGGATAAAAGGAATAAAATGAAAAGGGGAACTACTTAGGGAGGGAAAGAGAGGAAAATAACTTTTTCATAATGAAAAATGTCTCATATTTTCTAGGTCAAAACTGCTACTATTGCTACAGAGAGGAATGGAAAACCAGAAAACAATTCCATGAACATTAATGCTTCCATTTATGATGAGATTCAGCAGGAAATGAAGAGGGCTAAGGTGTCCCAAGCACTGTTTGCGAAGGTTGCGGCAACCAAAAGCCAGGTAAAATCCCAGGGCTCAAAGAGCTCCATGTCCTGTGCAATTATTTCCCAGATCAGTTTCTGTGTGAGTTTAAATGTGTAGCTGGGTCAGGGTATCAGCCCAGTACAACAACTCAGAGCTCCTTGCTGAGTCTGGAGGTAACCTCTGGTTCCCCAGAGAGGGTAGAGAAGCAGCTTCCTGAGATGTCTCACTCCCTTTTCCCCACCAGCTAGACACCTTCCCTCTGTGCCTGTGGATCTTGATGTGGCTCAGAAGGGATCAGGTTCATCAGTTTTTAGCTGATGTGAATGTGGCAAAAGCTGTGGTCCAGATCTGGGTATCGCTGCCAAATTCATCTTGAGGCTTTGGTGTTTTGCAATTGCATGTGCTGCAGTGAGGAACGCTGGAGTGCTGGGTTTTTGCAAAAAAAATTTAGTCAGACCCACTGGTGAGACTGGCATGAGAGGTGGACTGTCAAAAACAAAAAAAAAAAAAAAAAGAAAACCAACAAAAAAAGGACATCAAAAAATTAAAGTTGTACAAGTTATAGCTGAGAAAAAAAGTATAATTTTGTCAAACACAATGTCTGCTTGGTTACCTGCTTGCATGCATACATATATGTTGCATATTCAGTTTTAAGCCTTTGTTTTGTGGTTTCCTATTCTGTTTTCTTTAACTGAAGATTTTCTTTCAAGTTTAGTGGCAAGAGGGAAATCAGTGGGCACTTGTTGGGTGTGATTATCATAAATGACATGTCTTCTGAGAAAGATCACTGGAGTATGTGAATGCATTGATTTAAGTGAGAATGTGCTCAAGAAGTAAAGGCAAAACATATAGAAAAATGAGAAAGGTATAGTTATACAAATGCTTGAAAGAAATCAAATGTTGAATTTTCATATTAGATTAAGTGTTAAATACATTTAATCACTACTTCTTTATTTTTCTAAAATTATTTCATAGAAAAATTCAGCATCTTCCAGGGAAAGCTAGTGAAGCTCAGTTGGACTGATGTTTCTTGGGCCATCAGCATTTTAGTGCTGGTTTTCTTTTTAACGAGGCTTTAACTTTTGACTTCTGTGCTGTTCACATTTTGGAGTTCACTTCATTGTACAGAAAGGATGTTGTCTCTTAAGTTATATGGTGTAAGGAGCATTTAAAGGGATATTTTGGAAATGTTGTATCAAAATGATTAAACTCAAGCTGTGGACTGTAAAAATTATAGCTTTATAGGCCACATGCCTGCCTACCCTTCAATCACTGTCAAAGTGATAATTTCAACAATAATATGTTTCTTTTATTGTGGGATTCTAAACACCAAGTGCTGTTTAAACATTAAACTGAATTGTTTATGTTAGTGCTGTACTCAGTGTGTCATACATCAGGCCACTATAATCTCTCATGGAATGTAAAAATTCTGTCATGAATCATGGCTTGTATATCGGAAATTACTGTAATTTTGATTGGAAATTACAGAGCTCTTGAAATGTTTCTAATTATGATAGAATGTTACAGCAGCTTCCAACCTGTGTGCTCCTCAGATGTCTTTATTTACATGTCAAAACTTGGGGTTAGAGAACTGTCCGTTTTCTGCACCTTCCCCTTTCCACTGCATTCTTCTGTAAAGCTAAGGTATTAAGCCAGTCCATCAGCCCACATAATTTTGTTCTGATCTGATTTGTGCAACAGTGTATTTACTAAAGTGCGAAGCCTTAAAATTTCTAGGTTGATCAGCTCTTTCAGTGCTGACTTTCAGAGGGAGAGGCAATCAAAATGAAGCCTGAAAGCCTCCAGAGGACTGCAGGTTTAGTTGAGCATTGGTATAAAATCTAGATTCTTGTACAAACTTTGCTACTAAGTACACAAAACAACATCAAACACTTCTTTTCTACTTTACTCTGGTGATTATACCTGTGTTCTCAGGGGTTATTTTTCCCACCAATTTCAGCAATATTAATTTATGTGTCTAGCATGCTTTCAGGTCTGTAGTTAAATGAAGTGTTATTTGTACTAGAAAGCTGCTTTGCAGAAGTAACCTCCTAGGTGGACTAGGATGTGCTGGGTCTTCTCAAACTAGCAGACTGTTAGTAACCAATTAATAATCTTTTGATATGTAGCACTGCCATCTATACTAAAGGAGGTGCATGTACTGTAAAAGATTCTTCATTGGAGCTCTTCAGTGGTACAAGTAAACATTTCTTGGGGCAAAAAAGTCTCCCTTGCACAAAAAAGAGGCTTGTTCAAACATATTCTCTAAGAGAACCTCTCTTGAGAGAGATCTCTTCTTGATATTTTTTTCAGTTTGGAGATACTGGTTCCATACTCAGAACTGGAAATCCTGAGATAACCCAAGTTGTAGTAAAAAGTCTGAAGGACTCATATTAGAAAATGATGTGTTGATTAACATTTTTGTTCTTAAAAATTGCTAAAATTGAACATTATTGATTTTATCTTATTTTGGATATAAGGACTTAATTAATTTCGGAGTGCAGTCTGGAGCTGTGGTGTAAAACCATATGTGACATAAACCAGCTCTGTGAGGGGACAAAGGCCTAGAAGGCCTTGCCTTTTTTTTCCTAATAAACTGATTTGGGGCAACATTAGATTGGATGAATAAGGAGCCAGCATCTGCAAGGTGGCTGGGCTTGCCTGAGCCAGGAGACTGCAGATAATGTTCTGCTGACTAGAGCACTTTGTACAGAATTGCTACTAAATGATGTGCTACAGGAGTTTCTATTTGGGTAGCACCAAGGTAAAAAACGAGCATCTTCCCTTGCACTGTGTTAGTGCCTTTGGCAAGAGTGGAACTGGAAATCCTGGGATAATCACTTAATTACAATGAAAAGTCTGGAGGAAACACATTAGAAAATAATGTGTTGATTAACAGTTTTATTTTTAAATCCTCCTGAGTTGTGGAGGACCAACCGCATGTGGACCTGACGCTCAACAAAGCAGCTGGGTGCTGGGGCCTGCTGTGGCAGAGATCCTGGGATCAGGCAGAGGTTGCTGTGCTGTTAAGAGAGTTCATTTTCTGACTCAGGTGGGGGATGATTTGCCTGCTTGAAGTTTCATGGTGCACTTTGCTGGCAGCTTGTTAGTGTTCCCAAAGGAAAGGGCCTATCTGGTACATGGGTTTGGGGACACAGCTAGGACATTCCTTCCATTGTTGAATACTTTTCCCACACAGGAATGCATATGTTCGGTATATTTTTAAGTGTCTATGTTTTTAAGGATTGATATATTATCTTCAGAATAATTTAAAATCTGTTAAATTCAAAATATATACTTCAAAAGTTAATATGATTATACTGAGGAGCTAAGAAGGATATTACAATTCAAATTCCTGGAATACATCATATCTTTGGAGAGTTTTAGAATTTTAATTGGCAAAGCACGTAATGTCCGTGTTTAAAATCTTGTGGTTTTATTGTAGGTTGTCTTTCTAATAGGCCTGCATGGGTTTTTTGTTAGATTATGTTGAAAAGAAAGCTTTGCAAAAATGCACACAAAAGGAAGACAGAAAGGTTTACCAAGTGTTTTGTCTCTTCTCGCAGGTTGTTGATTCTTAATGGCAGAGTGGCAATGCCAACAGTATTATTTGCTAAAATTTAATCAGCACACCTGAATAACTCTAAATTAAAAGAATCCACACGTAAAATTTTGTGGCGTATGTTAGTTTTACAATTTCATCATATTGGATTTTTATTAAATTTGCAACCTGAAAGTCTGATTCAACTACTTAAGGAAGCACATTCCTAATTTTGTTATTAAAAAAAAAGAAAAAAAAAGTTGATTTGTATAATGATCATTAAGGTATCATGGTTCAGTAACTCTGCAGTGGTTACGATGTTCTCATGTGGGAGCCAGGGATGAGTTTTTCTTGGTGGTGACAGATGCTGAAAACTAATTTTATTCCATAAAAACAGATAAACAAGCAAACAAAACCCCCATACCTAAGAGCCCTGAGAGATAAGGCAGGTAGAGACTTGTAGTGTTTCTGTATGTTTACTATGTTTTGAGAAGTTAGATTTATGTTATGGCTTATCCTGAAAAGCTGTGTCTCACATGTGCTAGTATGAAGCAGGGAAGAAAGCAATACTTTGCTGAAAATCCGGTTAAATTGCTAAAGCTTTCTTAAATTTAGGAAATTACAGTTTGCAAAAACTGCAGTAATATCAAGCTCCATACCTCTGAGAGTCCCATGCACTACAGTTTCAGGCCACTAGCCTGCTTTATTTACCTAAAGAAGTTTAATTTTTAGTGAAATAAATGGGTGAAATCAATACTCTTCTGCAGTCAATCCTGCAATCCTGGCTCGTTATGGCTCCTTAGGTGCCGAATGCCCTCCCTTCTCACCAAATGAAAATGCCTGTATGTGGAGGGTGAGACTCTTGGTTCACACAGAATCATGCTTTGATTTTAAAATAATTCTAATGGAGTACTACCATACCTCCAGAAACCTCATTTAATGAGATGGTTCTGACCTGTTACTTCTGAGCTGTTGTGTTGTGTTGTCCAGTTTCCTGTTCTTCATCCCCGTCTTTCACTTTGGTTAGTAGTCGTTTCACATACAAAGTGTGGAGGTAAAATAATGGTTTTCAGAACATGCTAGAGACTCCATCCTGAGCCATCAGGCAAGTATTTTATACAGTGGCTATTTAATTAGAAGGGGTTGACTTTTTGCCTTTGTATGCACTGGGAGTGTTCTCTTCCAGGAGGCTGCATAAGAGATCCTATGGGTAGGCACTAGGCGCAGAGCATCTAGCACTCATGAGTAGATGGGAAGGAGTTAAATGGGAAGGGAATGCTAAACATTGGCACTAAAAATGCTTTTGGCATGCAAATACCATGCTTTTCCTGACATAAATATTTTCAGAATAGGCCATTAGAGTTCAGGTATATAAAACCCTGCTTTTACTGGAAATTTTAATGTTGTAGTAAACCTAGAGATTTATAGTGAAAAATTGATGTCTGTTATCTCACTTTTATCTTTTTAACCAGCAGTTTTATAAATGCTATATCTTTGATCTGGCTTTTTCCATCTAGAGACTAAGCTATATACGCTAATAGGAAAGTCATTTTTAAACAGCTTCCCACACTGAACAAGCACGGTATTGTGGATCTGGCACAGAGATGTAACATGCCATTACCGCAGATATAGAACAATCTATTCAACTATTTTCCAGCTGGAGGAAAAGAAACCTTTTTATCACCAAGAGTAACCCTCTGGTAACAATGTGGCTTTAGGAGGGGATCTTGAAATTTATTTCCAAAGCTGTTTCCTCAGGGCACTGCACCTCAGGCTGCCCAGAGGGGTGCAACCTGCAGGGCAGGAGGGGGCTCAGTCCTTCGCCCATCACCCTGCTCTCAGTCAAGTTCTCTCCTGCCTTTGTCTCCCTCAGAGCAGCTGAGTCACTTCCTGGGTTTAAATCTTGGCTTAAAAACCTCCTTCCCCCCCAACCCCCCCTCCCCCCCAACCTCAGTGTACAATGGATTCTCTGTGGAGCAGGGGGGGATGCTGCACAGGGAGACGCGAGGTGGAAACACAATGTACTCTGAGGTCTGCTGTTTCACAGGTCCACCTGGAAATAAACCCCTCACCCCAGTGCAAAGGCGAGATACAGTAGTTAGAAAACATTAGCTGCAAAAACACACAACAACATCTATTTCTTATAATTTTTTAATGTTGTTTTCCTCCCCCCTTATTGCCTGGGGGTGATTGCTCTGGCAGTTGAAGAGGTGCCATGAGCAGCAGGAGTCGGGGTGGGATCGGGTGTCGGCAGGGATGCAAGAGGAAGAGTGTGAACTGAGAAAGCAAGATGGGCTTTTGCATGCGATCAAGAATTGCCCCATAAAGCGGCATGTCATTCAGTGAAACTGTGAAACTTGGCAGATAGAGCTGATTTGTTTCTTTCACAAAATATCGAGTTACAGAGTCATACTGTGTTCTGTCTTGCCCAGGTCAGAGGAAAAAGGATTTTCAGGTTTCTGGTAGGGGAAAGAAATGAATGTTCCATGTCCTTCCTCTGCCCCATGTCCTAGTCCCTCTTACAACATCTCCTCTCAGAAATAAAGGTTAAAATCTCAGGAAATTTCTGTAGCTTTTTTTTTAAAAATACTTCTCAGAAAGGGAGTAGAAAAATTCAGTTTAGCTGACTCTCTTATCTCTTGACCATGGTAGACCCAAGAAAAGGCTGGCATTGATCCTGACTATATCCCACTTTATTGGTATGGCTTTGGTGGAGTGGCTAGACTTCAGTGAGCCTTGGGTTCCCCCTTATAAAGAATAGATGGCAGCTTCATGAATCAACAAAGATGCACTGAAGAGAAACCACCTTAAAATCTTCAAGGTGGTACACATCAGCATGTAATTGCCCAGGTCACCTTGGAGCCAGGTAGCCCTTTCAACACTTTAGGCAAAGGCTAGATTTGTTGACACACTGATGAAAAAGAGTGCTTCCTGAGCATGCTTTACACGAGGGGTCAAATCGGCTGAGGCTGGAGGTTCCCAGCCAGACGGGTGGCAGCAGGAGCTGTTCAAATGCTGCCGTTTAAAGGACTGGTAGCAGCTTCAGGAGATGGAGTGTATTTGAGCCCTGAGGAGAGCTTCCCTGGAGGGATACGGTGCACACCTGCCCCGCTCTGCTCCGGTTGGGAGTTAATGCCTAACGCTCTCACAGCCGCAGCCTGTGGCGCGTCCCTGGGAGGCGCTGGGACCGCTGAGTGCCTGGCAGGATGCAGCCCGCAGGTGTCCAGAAACAGGAGAGCAGGGGGTTTTGGTTGGATGGTTTTTGTCTGGTGGAAAGAGCATAAATGAGTGAGAGAAGCTAGGAGAAGTACAAGTTAAAGTCATTAAATGTACAAATGAAAAAGGAGAGCCAAGAAGAGAAAGCTCTTTACAAAATATAAAATTATGTTAAAGCATCAAGACGGCACAACATAAGGAATGTTTGGTACATGTTATTGAAACTGAAAAATCAGAGTATGGAATGAATTATAATTTAGCATAATCCATAATTTTACAGTTTTCATTTTGAATTATTTATCTTATATGATTTGATTAAAGATAAAACTGGCTGACAAGATCTCTAACATCTCTGCATGTCTTAATGTCAAATGAAAAAACTGTATTATAACTTCACCATTTTAAATTTTTTATTTGTATTGTTTCTATATAGCTCCCTTTTATTTTTAAAACATATTTCAGCTATTCATTGTGTACACGCGATTCCATAACCCATCAGGCTTCAGTGTTGCCTCAGTACCTCTGATTCAGTAAATCAGATCATAGGCAGCATGCTGTCATATAATAAGGTGTCTGATCCTTATTACCAGTTTGTTGATGCACAGACTCCTTCAAATTGACCATTGCAACACATGGTTTCCCCTGAAACTAGCTGTGATAATTAGCGTGGCTCTAATGAGACAGAATGTCACTGATCTTGTGCTGAACTGTCGAGTATCGACGCTACGGATGGGAACTGTCAAAGCTTGCCATCTGTGACAGAGCTTGGCATATTCCATTTGCAAGGTAGAGCATGCTCAATAGACTGTTTTTAAACAAATGGTCCATTTCTTGATTAGGGCTCTGTGTTCTGTTACTGTGGAAGACTTTATATCATAGTTAAACTTCTTGCTTTTTTTTTCCCCCTTTTTCTTCTACTGGGGTAAGCTTGTTAGGAAATGAAAACATTAATGATCCTCAAACCAGTCCTTCAGTCTTCTGTTAGACTTTTGGGGAGAGGTAGGGAGGATCTGATGAGATATTTATTCTTCTTCCTTCCCCCAGTTATCTTCATGTATTTCTTCTAGGGCTTGCAATCCCACAAGCCTTTTATCTGATTTTTTTAAGCACTGAGGGGTAGGGATGGCATAGTTTTGAAGTATAGCAGAACAAAAATTTAGAAGTCTCAGGTGACGTGCAGCAGGAGCATGTGCACCTGGGATGAAAGATTGAACTGGTCAGGAGAGTCAGGCACCCAGACTCCCGGGACTGGCCCTGCAAAATGCCATGAAAAAAGTCCAGCGCTGCTTATCATTCCAAAATATGCTTTGTTGCTTTTTATTTCCTCCTTCTCTGGCAGACCACACAGGGCTTGTTCTGAAGAACATTTTCACTAATCTGATCAGGCAGCCAAATACGCCGGGAAAACTGCTTTAATGATCCCACTAATTACCTCAAGTCAATATGAACTGTATTATTAGACTGAGGGAAAATATTCCATTAGGTCTCCCCCTTGGGAGTTTCTCCGCTTTGTGATGTCACCGAAGCCTTCGCCCTCTCGCTTGTAATTAATTTTATTTACACACGCAGGCACGCACAAGGTCACACCTGCACAACCGGAGCTGGCCAGGGAGCTAGTGGCACTCAGGCTTAATCAGATCTGTCATAATTACCATTCTGCATGTTTCTGACACACGCTGTGAAATATTTCAATTTAACTGCCGCTACCAGCACAACCAGATGTAGTGTGAGTGTGGCTGCATTGGAAATATTATTCCTCAGGATAAACTCTCTCCTCCTCCTTTTTCCTCCCACCCCCTCTCCCTTTTACAGCTAATGTGGCACAGAAGCTGATGTATCCTGTAAATCTTGAATGCAGTGCTAGATTGATAACAGCAGATTAGACAGTTTAACCACAAACAGCTTGTTCATTTTTCACAAATGAAAACCACATGTGGTGTAACTAAAATTTCAGGCTTTTTTTTTTTTTCCCCTCCTCTTTGGTTGTTGTTTCCTTTTGTGTGTGCGTGTGTGTGTTAAGGTCTGCCTTTAGCTGTAAAGGGGTGAAATAAAAGAGTAAACATACAGGGGGAAGAGACACTGCTGTCTTTGGAGATTATTTCTCTTTGACCTTTATTAAAAACCTTCCCTGTTTTGGCAAAAAAATCAGATACCGCACAGGGGTTTGTCACTCACTCTGAGACTTTCTAATCTCTGGGGTTTATGCCCATTTATTAAAGAAGTCATCCGACTGTGCTGGTTTTCAAAATAACATACCAGCAAACTCCTCACTTTAAGAGCTTCTAACCAAAAAATGTAGTCTTCACTGCTACCTAAATTTAGCAGAAATAAAATTTTCTGCCAAAGTTTTTCACCATGGATTTTGTCTCCTTGCTAACCCTTCCCTGTACCTCTTCCTTTGGGGAAAAGATTCTTTGTAAAAAAGAATCCCCAAGGCCTTTAGAAATTTTTTGGAAATGGAAAATTGGTCAGTATTTTTATTAAAATATTCCCATATTTCTTTTGAAAACAGATAGTGAAAAATTAAATACTATCTTATGAAAACACTTTTTAGGAGACTAGAAATTTCTGTAAATGGTTTTGCTTTTTTCACAAATTCATTTTTTCAGGTAAATTGTTCAGCCTTCCCTAATTAAACAGCCATCAGTACTTGGTAAGGTAGTTTTTTTTAATCTGCTCTTTAGTAGATCACAGTTGGCTAGTTTTCCTACACAGAGAAAAAAAATCTATGCTGTTTTGATAGAAAGTTTTAATTATAAGACTCTAAAACAATTTTTGCAGCAACGAAAAAAAATGTAAGTGTGCAGAATGGAACTAAGCAGATTCTCCAAAAGCTGTTCCAGGTATTGTCAGGCGGGAGGAGTGGAGCAGTACATGGGATAGAAAGTCATCAAATCTAATCTGTAATAAGGCTTCCAGGGGAGGTTAAAAAAAAAAAGTAGCTTTACTAAGAGGTTGTTTTATCCATTGGCCATGATTTCTGATGCAGTGGCAATATTGAAAGTGCAAGAGTCAGGGAGCTAAGACTCAGTGTTTGAAGTCAGTCACAAGAAAGTGAGCAGGACAGGTTTTGAAAGCCACTGAAGGTGCAGTTTGTAGCAGAAAATTTAGCTATGTAGATGGCCCCCCTGGCTGCTGCAGGGCTCATGCTCGTACCAGTTGGGCAGCAGCTACTGACTGCATTTCTGACTGCATTACTGGTTTCCCAGAGCTGAGTTGGTTGGTGCAGGTGTCCCTCCCTTCCATCAGTGTCCCTCACTGCATGGCAGTGCCATCTCCATTAGTGACTCCCCCAGGATCCATGCAGGCCCCAAAAAGAGTGAAAATCTTATTCTGGAGGAGCAGCCAAATTCCTGGAAGTGCTGTGGGTGCAGATATCAGAAAAATAAGTCTGAAGTAAGATGAAGAGGAGGACAGGAAGGGCTCATATTGGACGAGGCAATGCTGAAATGAACTGTCAAGATTCTTGCAAAGATCTGGAAATACAGCACTCATTTCTCCAGAAAGCTGTTCAAAAAATATGCAGTTGGAAAGCACTGGATTGCCAAAAGAAGAAAGTATGGCACCCTCTGCCACCTCCTCTGAGTCTTTTATTTTTAGTTTTTCTCTCTTAGGTAGAGGTGTTCTGGTTCCTACACTCCAGATGTGTGAATCAGCTCTTCCCCAGGCAGCACCTGCTGTCTGCCTGACAAGAGGTGCTGTTTCTGGCAGGATGGATTTTCTTAATCTCTCTTCCTGCATTCTATACCCTCACCTTCTGTTTTGTTTTTATCTCACCATCTTCTCTTATTCCTCTCAGTATGGCTCTTCTCTTAGTTCTCCTTGGACTTTTCCCACCCCTTCCCATCCCTTAAACACCCTCACCACCCACTCTTGCTCCATCTGCCTCTTTATCCTGCCCTACCCCTGTCCCCTGCCTGCTGGAATCCCACCCCAGGCACAGCCCCCCACACACCATGATTTTGTACACATATTCCTTTGTGTGTGGGACACAGTGTGGGCACTCCATGCCTTTGGCCTTTGCTGGACTGGTCACCAGCACTGCTGGCTTTTAGGGTGGAGCATTGTTCCCATTCTCTGCACGGATTTAGCCAGGAAAAAAAAACATACTCTTGGTTTCTCTCTCTTGTGCCTTCTGTGAGCAGATCACTGATTCAGGAGGTTTTTGAAGATTGAGCATATCAGTGTTTTAACTATTAATAAAAAGGGAGAAAGTTTGAGTGAGCTGTATGAGAGTTAACTAGGGGCATAAAAGCAAACAGAGCTGTGGTGGCAGAGGCGAGGAGGAGGCTGAGGAGTCAGTGAGCAGCCTGTGGTTCCCGGCTGTGGGGGAAGCGGGGTACCAAGTAAACAGCACGGAAAACAAAAGCGAGCTCAACCCGTAACTAAACAGGAAATGACAGGGTAGAATTCCCGCTGAAAAACTGAGCTGCTAAATATGTAACTGCAACGAATAAAGGCATCCTGTGCAAGCACAAATATACAGTAACAGTCTGAGAAGTAATTTGTTAAAGGAGTGACCAATTACAAATCAGGTGAAGGGCTGCTGGGCAAAGGCAGGAGTAAAAAATAACAGATGTGTGTTTCTCCCCTAAACTGTGTAATTCAAAACACATTACACCTGAAAGAATGTTGCAGGATTGCTAGATGCAAGGTGAGAAAGAAGATGATATTTTGTTCCAGATAAATTTTTATTTTACTGCTCCTAATAATTTCTCATTGCATCCATTTTTTTTATTTTGTTCAAATTTAACCTCTAAGTCAAACTTCAGATTTTCGGTTATGTGTTAGCCCGAACTGTTGGCATCTATTGAATAGGCTAGAGCAGGCATGCAGCTAGCTAAGTGGGGAAATTTCCGATTTGCAAATATTTATCTAATTTCAAATCTGCCAGATTCTGTCTGAAAGCACATTGTTATTCGGGGGGCATCTCATTTTTATTCCTGTGCAGTGTTATGTTCCCTTACTTCAGGATGGAATTTTAGAAGCATGTAAATATAGTTTTCAGAATCTTTGTAAAGCAAAGATGTTTGGAATGAGAAGTCCTTAGCAGAATTCCCTGAAGTTTTGGACCCCAACTTATCAAGAATGGCACACATATCAGTTAACATCTGTGGGTTGACTCAGGTGACTGGTTATTTTGCTAGGCCTGGTGCTTAGCATCTTTAGTACCTATAGCATGCAAGAGAAAGCTCTACTGATACAGGAAGTTTCCACTCTTTATGTAAGACCAGTTATTAAAAAAACCCAAAAAACTATGAAAAGCTTGAATTAGTTTCTTTATATTTTTTGCTTTAAGGGAGCCAGTTTGCTTCATCTCCAGTAAATCATTTGCTACTCTTATTTTATATAAAGAGAGAGCCTAAAAGGATTGATCTATTTCACCTGAGGAACAGGATGGGAGGGCTCAGGGCAGGAAGACACGTGCTGCTCCCTGCAGTCCGTGACTTAAGGGCAGAAGGTACTGCTGAAACTGCTGTCTGTAAACACAGCTGGGACTGGGACTCAGCTGGGCTGGCACTCTTTTTGGCCAGTTAGGAAAATTGTAACACTGAGAGCTGCTCTCTCTAGGAACTTTTCCCTTGTGGCTGTTCTTGACCTCATCCTGATGGCAAACTACCTGGAAGCGCTCTTGTGTTAGTTCCCACCCAGGAGAGAGAAACCTGATCTCTCCAGCTTCCCTTTTGATCCAGCTTTCCTATTATTTTAAGTTTCTGCCGCAAGCAATTGTACTCCAAGTAAGGGTATTTTAGCTTTCTGAGGATTTCACTGCCTTTCTTTTTCCATGGGCAAGATACGTGCTTCTGGCTGCTCCTGTCTCATTTGCTGGGAGGCATTGAACTCTCACAGGTGTGGATTTTAAAGATTTTTTTTTTTTAACTGCTTTGAGATAATGAACGTTATTAATTTTCTGACTGTTGCTGTGGTTAACAAAATCTGGAGGAAAGTCAGAGAAAAGTTTCTTTTCAATTTTCTTAAGACTCCCCTCACCCTTGGCTTTATTGGGGCATTAATTGTTCTTCACTGTGAAACTGAGAGCCACAGAATCCAGCTTAACTGCAAGAGATGAGACATTTTCTCAGGATATTTAAATGTCTAATTCAAGTCTATATGAAAGCTTTTAGTTAGGCTGTGAAAATTTGAAGGGATGTCTGAGAATGGATTTGAGCTGTGTCTGTTTTGGAATGATGTCACTTGTTGGAATATCTTGTCAGCTGAACTGCATTTACAATGAAGTCCAAATATCTGTGAGCCTGTGATTCCTCAATGTGTGGTAGATCTTCCCCTGATCCAAAATGAATTCTGGAAAGAAAAAAACATGTGACAAGAAGCCATGAAATTAAATTGCTCCATCTGGGAAATTATAATATTTTTTTAAAAATATATATAACAAGATGATGGGTTAACATATAAGTAATTACAAAAGTGGCACTTTGGCCCAATGGCTCTTACTGGAGGTCTTTTCCCCCAAAGCAAATGTTAAATCTCTTAAAGCAATGTAATAATAAACATTTGCTGTTCATTGTAAATTGATAGTAGTAAAAAAGATTTTTAAAATTGCCAGGCTCTTTCTATTAAAGACTCTTCTCTAACTAAACTGCAGATATAGCTGCCATACAAAATTGATTGCATGTTTAAGAAAAAATAAATGTGGGCTGTTAAGGGTCGTGGTTGAATTTAGGGTTGTATTTACTTTCAAGGGACACATTGATATTGCAGTGAAATCAGTACTTCTTTCTGCTTAAATAAAAGATAAAGGGCTGATATATATTATCAGTCACCCTCTGTGAAACCCATTGACCCATTTTATATGACTGTACTATAAAAAGCAATGTACCAGACTAAGACTGGCTTATTTAATAATTAGCAGGTGGTTTTTCTTTCTATGTTATTTTTATTATTGTTAAGTCCATTTTTGTCAGATGTTCTCTCACAGTTACAATACCAATTGACTCAGGTATGTGTGAAAGAGGAAGGATCTGGAGGACAGGAAGGCAGAGTAAAGCTGCACCCATTGTTTTTTGCATATGAATGTAGTTGCATTTTATATAAGATTTTCAAAGTTATATACATTGTGGTTTTGATGAGGGCTCGTACCTATCTAGCATTGCTAGGTAATTGAAGGCAATGCTGTAAAAAAGATACTTTTGAACAAGGGAAAGAAAAGGTGAAGGAAGCTGAGAGCAAAGAAACCAAGCTTGGGAGAAGCCCTTCATTTAGATTATTGAATTTCCTCTGTACTCAGCTAAAAAGTAATGATACTTATGTTTTCAGTCAGGTTTAGAGTTACAGGTCAGGTTTTTTCTGTCCATGAGCTGGTGGTGTCTGCAGCGCTCATACACAGGGGACACACGGACCAGTTTTGATACAGCCTCAGACCTTAATCTAGGTAGTTTTTTGCAAGCACTGGCTTTTGGCCACTCACCATGGCTCTGTGTAGAAACAGAGGTGTGGTAAGACAGACAAGGCTGTGGGAGCAGCGCAACAGCTCTCCGTGTCATTTTGCTTCTGTACTTGTTGGATGCTTGTCATTGATTTCTAGAGGTTGCTTTAGCAAGTTTTCCTTTCCTATTTATTTGTTTGGATGTTTACAAGAATAGAAATATGTATTTAACTTTGAAATGCTGCAGCTAGGGAGAGGAAAAGGCAGAGGGATGAAGAGACACTAGGAAACCGTTTCCCCTAAAACTTCACTGAAAATTTGCATACCACTTCTAGGTATTTGGTCATTTGTTTTTAACCACACAGACAAAAGGTGGAGGTACCATGCAGACAGATGGTGTAGCTGAATAATAGGCTGGATAAGAAAGTTAAGGAATGGCATAATCTGTCTCAGTACTTTTCAAAGGAAGTTTTTTTCTGCCAGTGAAGTTTACCTTTCTTCTGAAAAGCTGTAAGAGGTTGTGGGGTTTTCAGTTTCAAATCTCATCTATGATGATGGCAGATACAGATTTACTTAAAATCCACATCTGGCTTCCCTTTTCAACATTCTAGTAATGAAAGCCAGTAAAATAGATGAACCAGGAATATCTGGAGATAAAGGACAGATTCAGGTTTCAAACTTTCTCTGATTTAGGACAATGCTCAAAGGCAAAGCCTGGAACTTAAGGCTGATTAGTGTAAATAAAATACTAATGCAACCATTGTTCTGGGTACATTTATTATCACTTTAGGCCACATATCAAGAAGAGGATTCATATTCTGGTATCTCTACTCATCTTCTGGAGCCAGCTGAAAATGAACTTTTGCTTCCTAAGTTCAAGATGCACAATTTTCTTAGAAAAATAGGAAAATCCCAAAGTATTGAATATTCACTGCCATTTTTAAAATTAGTCAAAACTATATGCCTCACAGAAGGAAATCAGTGCTTAAAATTTCCTGAAAAATTAGTTAAAATAAACTCTAAGAAATGTTTTGTTCAGTATCAAAAATTGCTAAGTCCGGTAAGTTATTAGTTTTCCCAGTTCTTTATAAAAATACCCCGTGGCTTTTCTTTTAATAGACTACAGTTCTTCTGTGAAGCACTTAAGTCTATTCAGCTTTGCATAGGAGCTAGCCAGGACACTTTATGTATTTTAAGAAAGATAAACCTGCAGTCAGAACAAATTTTCCTGCAGCAGGAAATTCCGGAATAACATCTAAGGGTAAAAAGGACTGCTCTTGTCATGTAGGCTTGTTCCCACGTCTGAACCCACAGGTATTTCACACAGAAAGAAGTCAGATTTAAGGGATCTTAGCATGAAAATGAATTCTGAATTAAATGCTCTGTTCTTACCCTGCAGTGGGGTGTTCCCTGTTTTCCCTGTTCTGCTTTTTCAGATAATGTAAATGTAGCACAAACAGCATTTCACAGAGAAAATAAGCAGTGTCCACTGTTATTTATTGGTCATATTTGTTTGTGCTGAAGTGACATTTGCTTATTTTTGCTTCTCAATGCCGTATGCCTGAGTTCACTGATTCAGAACTCCCTGAATTTTTGATCCTGTTCAACACTGAGAAATCTCAGTTGAAGGGTTTAATGCATTTTCCAATCAATGTGTAGGGGAAATTTGGCCTTATCAATTTAAATGCTGGAGATCCTTTCATTGCATTATGGAAGAATCTTCTCTAAGCAGAGATTATTCTTAAGAACTTCATAACATTTAAAGGTTAATATGTTAGGTAAAGAACAATATCTTAAGACAAACATTTTTATTACAGGACATGAAGGGATAGTTCTGATTAAATTACACGATTATTTGAATGGGAAAGAAGACAAAGTGCATCATTTCTTGCCCTCAACTTTAATGCCTTTAATCAAATAATGACCTTCTGGAAATAGTTAATTTTAAGCATTTGGAAAGATCAATACCACTTTGCCACCAAAAAATGGCCCAGATGATGAAATTTGATGTATTTAAAGTACCATTTCACCCTTTTAACCTAGTAAATAATTTAAAATGCTTTCAGTACTCCTTTGCTACGATTATGTATCTCACTCAAAGTATTATGACTTTTCCAAAAGCAACCTTTCTGTGCAATGTGCAGCTTACAAGTTTAATAATGAGACTAATACTATATGCATATATGGTAGTGGTTGTGTTGACCCTTTTTCTTCCCTTGTACATGTGGAGTCTGTTGAGTAAAGAAATAGAAGTATCTAAGATGAGTGCAGCCGTTTGGAACAATAATGAGATTGTAAAGCAAGTTGGATGGCTTTTGAAGGGGAAAAAGTCAATATTTAAAGTTTAGTCCCTGAGTTCTTTTCCTTTGTTTTGTCTATAAGCTTTCCTGTTAAAGGTGAAGGATTTGGATTGCTCAGACAATTAAGAGCCCATTTTACCAAGTGTAATTTCATATCTGCGTTCTATAAACTGGAGTGCCTTCAGCATTGTAAATAATAAAAATTGCCCTCTATTAGCATGTTTGTGGGCAGATTAAAAACAGTCTTCATTAGCATAAGTAACACTTACAGATTCTTTTAAAAGTAGAAAATTATTTGTTGAATGATAAATTGCTAGCTTTCTAGTTAGTTGCTGAAAATGTGCTCATTCAAAATGCCTACTTTAGTTTAGTCTACAATACTCAATTTTTTTTAGTTAGAAGTACTGTTAAATGGATTATGTACTTACTCTTTGTTCACAGTAGATGCTGAAATGCAATTCACACTTTTTGCTAAAATGTTGGTATCAAATACCTCCCTATTTAGATTGATTTCTTTTAGCACCATATATTTTTATTATACTATACGCCCCAGAGAATGATACAAAATAATCTTAAATATACTATAACCAAAAAAACCTGAGCATGTCTTAGCATTGATCCTCTAAAATGTTTTCCCTTTCTAGATTTAAGCTAAACCCTTTCTAAGAAATGCTGAAGTCATTGTTATTCTGTAAGAAATATTCATCATTTGGCAAATTATTATCAATGTAACAAATTAACCAAACAAGTTCAATTGCTTCACCTTGTAGTCTTCGTTTTTCAGACTAGGTGTGTTTGTTGCTGATCTGGAAAGCTTTGGCCAGAGAACATTTTTCATTATCGTAATGCTATCCCTATTTGATGTAATTAGGCTAGATATTTATACTTTAGGTATAGATTTCTTTTTCCTTTCAATAATAAAGAATGGAAGAATATTTTGTTAGAAACTCTGTGTGAAATGGCAGATTTTATTTAAGGACAGCAGAGGTCTAACTGAAAAGAATAGAATTTGGATATATGGATAAAATGCATTGATGCTTTCTTTAAAATAAGCATGCTCATGGGTATTACAGAGCCTAAGTTTTGGCAGTTATCCTCTTTGCGCTTTTCCTGCAATAGTTTGGCAGTTCGGCTTTCACAGGTTTTTTTTCCTCTAATGTCTTGTGTTTCTTTACTAAATCCCTATCAGAAAACCAGACAGAAGACTCTTATTTATTTTAAATATCTTAGGTTTAGCATCTTTTTTTTTTCACCATTTTCTTGCTTACTGTAGCAAGACCTTTGCAGATGGTACTTGGTTACTTGAAAGTGCATAACAGTATTTTCTTTGTAGCAGATGGATTTAAGACTTTTAGTTCCCAATAAATGTAGGTTTACAATACATAACTTTACAGGATTTGTGTTGTATATAACAGGTTTGAACATATTATCTCAGAATTCATCTGCATGGCATTTTCAGCTTATCCAGGGCCCATGCCAGTATTTTAAGTAATAGGGAGAGCATAGTGATTGATAGCAGCTAAAGGCGTGATTTTGAATAGAAACAAAGGTTTTAGAACAGAAGGTGTCAAATTAAACTTTGTCAGTTTGAAAAGTAGTAACATCCTGAAAGTTCTCCAAACATATTTACATGTGGCTAATGTTTATATTTTGCTTTGTACTCTCTTTATATTCAGTGTAATGTTGCCTGGCAAATTTACTCTGTTTTAAAATTAAGGTTGTTCCCAATGTCATTGCAGAGTTTTTGGGGGGTTTGCCTTTCTGCATAAATGCATCAACTTCATTATTTTAATGCTGTTTTCTTAACAATGTACTCTATATGCTGTATAAACCAGTTGTGATCTAATCTGATTTATAAATATTTCCTTATTATTTTATGGTCATTTCCACTTCCTGTAAAACTATAAAGACAAAAAAAAAAAGGAAACTAGGCAGAAATTGCTCCAGACTTAAAAAAGTAGGAAAGGAGAAAAACCAGCCCTGTTACATTCACTTGTAAATTCAGCTGCATTATCTGCAGCACTTCATACCTTTTTTAGATCAAATGGAAACAAAACTTATAAATTTTACAGAACTTAAATTAACCATTAGAAAAGTCTGGATTATTTTTTTTCCAAAATTTTGTAAAAAAATTTCATACTTTCTCATGTAGGTGACTTTTATGAATGAGCTTTATTTCATGTACAGAATTCTGAAGCAGAAACTAAATTAAATACTTCTATTTTTAATTGTTTGTCTTGAACCAAAAGGAAGCATATTGGGATAAAGTTCATACTCTCTTAACACTCAGCCCCTATAGCCTCTCTTGCAGTCCATCCACTATCTTATCTGAGAACATTGGTGGGATCAGCTTTCATAACTATGTACAGAAATAAACTATGAAGACCAAAAATTTTTTTCTATCCTTGTAATTGTAAAAGAATTCAGTTGTTTGTTTCCATGTTTTCCATTAAATGTTTCATTAGAGTGTGTCTACTTCTTTAAAAATGTGCCAAGTGGAATAGAGACATTTTGGTAGAACAGTAATATTTTCTGTGTACCCTGTCAGAAGTATCTGTCTTCATTATCTCAAAATCCCTGAAAGGCTAGGAGAGACATGTTTCAGGTTACGATTCATCAAATAATTTTAGATAAGGCATTAGAAGTATTATTTCAGTGCAAAAATTGAGAGAAAACCGTTGGAAATACAATGTTAGCTATCAGTAGTTAATAAAAATAAGGTCTGACCTAGTAAATACAGAAACAGAAAAGACAGTAAGGACAGAAGGTTTTTATTAGTTATCAAAAACTGTTGTGAAATATGTTTCATCAACAGAAAATGTTATTGCCTAGGAATTATTTTTTCTACTGGATTTTTTTAATTATAAAGGGTTTCTACTGCAATTTTAAGAAAAAACAAACCCTGTGATTCCCGTGGTCAGCAGACAAAACATCTGCAGCTTCTAAATGCATGGTGCACTTCTTTTCCAGCCTGTGTGTATGCCTTGGAGAGGTGGCATGGGTGGAGATGGGTTGTCTTGTCTTTTTTTTTTTTTTTTACTTCCACCAAACTGTCGTGATAGACAGCTCTGCTCTTTGTTTCACCACTTTAGAAAGAAAGCCAACAGTTTCAGTGTAAAGCAGTGCAGATTCCAGACAACCAAAGGACAATGTTTACTCTTTGGCATGGGATGGTTTGTGGCTTTGGGGTTCTTTAATTTAGAAGTTTATAACTGCTCTTCAGTTAAAAGATCAAGATTGGTTTATCTTCATCATCATCTCTCCTCTGTCCCCAAGAAGCTGCCTCTGCTTTCTGAGTGCACCACTTTTAACTTACTGCAATAAAGGAATACTGCGGCTGAGCATAATCCAGCACTCAGTATCCCTGTGGATGCAAGGTGAGCAGAGAGCCACGAGCAACATGCTGTTTTTGTTAGGGGCTGGGAGAGCTCGCCCTGCTAATACATTCCAGTGAGATTCCAGAGACCCTTGCTACTGTTTTGAAAACATGCCATACAATTCCAGCCGGGACAGGCTGAGTGTCTGTGCTCTGTGTGAAGGCATTTGGCCACATGTCCAAGTCATCTTGCTAAACCCTGGGGCAATACCCAGCATCCCCACTTAGTCAAGGAATGGGGTGTGCTCCATCCCTAGGGTGTAGGGGAGCCCTTTGCTGCCCCTGCTCTTCCCTGTCTCCACTCCCTCCCTCGCACACCTCATGAGCACCTGGCAGATTTTGGCCCCATTTAAATTTTTGCTTTTTCAGCTCTGCTACCACCATCTCTATAACATTTGTCATTTTGATGGTTTCTTGGGGGCATTTTCTTCTGTGTCATTTGTTCAGTTTTTCACTTATATCCAAGCAAATATACTTCCAATTTTTATACACACCTCACTAAATATTTTCATATACAATATGAATGCATTAACATTATTTGTTTACTTTGAGTCTTCCTGTTGTGGGAATATTTTTACACTGCATTTATTAACTATTAGCTAAAGATATGAGTATCTTCAAGAAAATACATATCTATATCATATCTATGAGTCTATTGTATGTGTTAGTAAACCATTCTCGATAAACCATTAATCCACTACTGGTACATATAAAAAGGACCTAAAAGCTTCTGTACGTTTATATTATTTGTTGATTCAATAAAATGTCACATTATCTTTCCTACAGCATTAAGAAATAAAACTGCATGGATCTATTTTTGAAAACAGACCCTTGAAGCTAAAATAAAGGAAATATGCATGTTTTATACATGTAATATTTTGTTCCTAAATTTTAATATACTAGAAAATTTCTGCTGATGTACACTGTCCTAGCTAGAGGGTTTGCATTCCTCTTTTAGAACTACCAGTGCACAATTGAGAAAAAATCCTCAATTAAATTTTAAGATGTAAAGAAACATTAAATTTTTGTGATAAACTCCTGTGTCTCTTTCAGAAGCAAACTAGCAACTGCTTCAGTTCTTGCAGGGGATTCTGTAGCTGACTTCATATTATGTACCCCAAAGACTCATAGGCACCTTTCTGTCCTTGATGTGGAAATGTATAAAGGGTGTATCAGAAGCTAGAGCACATCTTCCTTCCCCCAACCCCTAATAATCCTGTACGTAAAACTGAGAGACTGATTTTTTTCTGGGTCTATGAGGACAATCTGGAAACAGTTCTGTATCACTTGAAATAAGTTCACCTGCAGAGAAACCTCTTCTTGTAGCAAAAATTAAGAAGTTATCGCTTGACTGCATCTAGTCATAGGATTCCTGTCTTTTGAAGAGATGATAGGGAGTTCGTCTACTGCTGTGGTTTACGTTAGGCAGCCCTACAGTCAAGCAAACAAATAGCGGCACTGTGGTGTGAGACCAAGGGGAAGATGCTTTCCAAAATGCCTATGGTTGGCAAGGGTCTGTGAAATGGCTGGGCAGCCTCTCAGTGCATTGGTGTTTGCTTTAAGCCCAGCCTGTGCAGTGAAAGACCTTTTGATCAGGTGAGAGGATGAGAGAATGCAGCACCTCTAAAGTACACGTTTCACCCTCATTTTGCCCCTTGCAGTGTGATGAAAAAATACCTAATGTTTTGCTGGTTTTGTCTTCAAGGGGTGGCTCTGTGAGCTGTTACGTTGGAAAGAAGATCCATCACCAGAAAACAGGACCCTCTGGGAGAATCTCTCCATGATCCGAAGGTTCCTCAGTCTTCCTCAGCCTGAACGCGATGCCATTTATGAACAAGAAAGCAATGCAGTTCATCACCATGGTGACAGGCCTTCCCACATTATCCATGTGCCAGCAGAACAGATTCAGGTTAGTTTACCTTGGCCAATCCCGCAGAGCGCTAAGTAAATAAAGCTTTAAACGGAGCAAAGGAAATTCGTGTTTCTTCCCTCCTGGTCAGGCTGAACGCAGGTCTCCCGGTGTAAGATAAGAGCGCGCTGCCATCCACCACCGCAGTTCAAAGGAGACCGTGCGACCACCCACAGTTCTTGTTCCAGTTCACTGGTGTTTGCTAACGTGTGTGGTGGTAGTGCAGAGGCAGCTGTGTGCGGGCAGGGCGATCTCAGCCCCGTGCTGGCTGTGCCTGCCTGGACAGGCACCAGGGCCGAAAGGCAGGGGTGTGCGGCACTGGTCAAGGCTCTTCCTTCCCAGCAGACCAGGAGGATCTTGTTGTGCTGCTGTTCGAAAACCAAGCAAGAACCCTCAGCAGTGGCAGCTCATCCTGGGTAGGAGTGAAGGGGATTTCTCATCCCACTTTAATCCCAGTTGAGACTGGGGTGAGTCAATATTTGTTTGTTTTTCCTTCAGAGCCCCTCTCCCACCACCCTTGGGAAAGGAGAGCATAGAGGCGCTTTCCTACCAGGCCTGCTGACCGCTGGACCTTGGCTGGGTGCTGCTCCGCAGGTGAGCTGGCACAAGGGCACCGTGTCAGGGAGAGAGAGGAGGGGATGCAAGACCCACACCATGAGGCTTGGAAGAGCTGCCCTCTGCTTCAGGGCAGCCCCAGCGGGCCTCCTGCCGGAGCTGCACACACCCTTTTTTGCTGGCACAGGTGCTGCCAGCCGGGAGCGGAGCTGGCTGTTGTGCTAAGCTGTGTAGCCCAGGTTGTCAGTGGGGATTGCTGTCTCTCTGAGCTGGGGACTCTTTAATCGCTTCTCACAAAAGGCCTGAGGTCAACCTTGTAACTGCTCCTTCTTAAAGGGCAGATATTACCCCACGCTTTTCCAGCCTCAGCTGAGACCCTGTGTATCACTTGTGTTACCTATACAGAAAAATATTTACAAAGCTAGGAAGGATAGAGTTATCTCGCAGCCAGAAACAACACGAGTGTATATTAAAGATAAAGCAAACTGAATAAGACAATCCCTTAGGATATCAAGTACTAAAATAATTGTGAAAGCCTGGAAACTTGCTGTTTGATTTAGCAAAAAGAGAGAGAAAGATCTATATTAAGTAATAAAACAGCACTTGTTTGAAAATGTACATTGTTTTTAATAAAATCACTTCTTAAGGGGATAAAAGGAGAAGCTTATGCACAGTATAAACATTCAACCACTATGCCACTTACTTAGATTTTCTTGCCTTGTTGATAAAAGTTGTGTGTTTGATCTCATAAATATTATTCACATAAGCAGTTGCATTGTAATCTCTTAATATGACTTGTAAGAGTAAGGATTGGGAGATTGGGCCTGAGTTTTGTCTCTGCTGTTCTACATGGTAATTGTTGTAGATGCATAAATATGTAGCTCAGACACAAGTTTTCAAACTGTATATACAAAGCCTCCAGTCTTATAAGAATTTAATGTACTGGGAGTAGTCTTGAATGTCTTCAGGACAGGAGCCTTGAATGGGACTGCTCACAGACCATAAAACATGCAAAGACCTGAACAGGGATGAGGAAGGAGCCCCAATTCCAGGACATTTGTGTCAGATCTTAAAATATGAAGATCACTTAAAGCAGTGGCTTCTAAACCAGTTGTGGATGTCTGTTCGAGGTCTCCACAACCACAAGAGCCCCTATGAAGTGGACAGAATTATAATCCCTCCAGTATTTTTACCATTTGTACAGCATTTTGTGCTTCTTAGGGTCTCAAAGAACTGCTACTAGAAGCTTGGAAACCACTACCAAAAAGACAAAAATTGTTGAAGGGAGACTCTCAAAGGGAAATAAAATGCAGTGATAGCAACTGCTTGTTTTGCTGTGGTTGTTTTTTAATAATAACTGGTGGTTTGTACCATATGACAAGAAATTTGCTGATCCAAAATATCTTACTAACCAGTGCTTCCTGTGCTGTTCAGCAAAAGAATTGTCAACACAAACAGTAGCTGATAAATTTACTTTTGATTTTAAACATGATCTTATAGTGTACTGTACTCTGGTGGTAGATGAGAAAAACATTTCTATCCCTAGGGCTCAGTGCCTCACCTTTTAAGAATGTTTCTGAATCCATGCTTGCAAAACTTCATTTTAAGCTCTTGTTAATTATTTACATCATGATTTGCTTTATCTTATTCTTCTGATGTGCATATTGGCTCATTTTTATTGCCTGAGTTTTTGGAATGCAGCATGTTCCCTTCTAATAATAATAGTGCAACTTATTTAGAGCTTTGCATCTTAGTGCTTTATAAATATTAACTAAATAATCCCCAGCACAAACACAGAGGCAGGTAAATAGGTCTGTTCCCTGTTTATTTGTTGGGATACAGGCAGTGCAGGCCTGCTCAAAGACTGCAGGCAGGAGAGGTCAGATCCAGAAGGGGAAACACAGATTTCCTACCTCCAGATCCCTTTGTCCTTGCTGAGGCTGGGTTTGTCAGCGCCACGTTAGGCACTTCCAGCCAGCATATTCTGTTGTAATGTTTGCAAGTTTGACGAGACTTCAGTGCATGCTGAGGTCAGATCAGCAGTGAGGTATTTCTGTACTCAAAGAGATAAAATGCTCTCCTTCCCCCTGACTCCCCAGCCCGTTTGTCTAGTTATTGCTAGAGAGTTGCAGCCCTTGTTTTTGGGCAGCAGCTGCCGTTGCTGGCAGAGCTCCGGCACGTTTGCCCTCATCTGGCACTTTTCTCACTTTGCCCTTGCTACACTTCTGGCTAAGCTGGTCAAGTTAATCCTATACTATGTCATTTAGCATTTTGTCTTGTCTGCACTTGACTCGTGGAGCATGTTCATTAAAATTTGTCAGCTAAACTGCACCGATGTTGTATGATCAGTGCTTTTGGTCTGGCAAAGCTACGGTGTTCTTTTTGTTCTTTCTTTTTTTCCCTTCCTTTATTTTAAACTTACTAAGCCTTTGTTTGTAGCTCTGCAATTTCTTCCCCCTGCTCCCTCCTCAGGATTTTGTCAGGAACAAAATAGGAGCAAGAATACATGTACAAAAAAATGCTGTTCTTTGTCTTGCAGCAGCAGCAGCAGCAACAGCAACAACAGCAGCAGCAACAGCAACAACAGCCAGGTCCCAGACTACCCCCAAGGCAACCGACAGTAGCATCACCAGCTGAATCTGAGGATGAAAATCGTCAGAAACCCCGACCGCGAACAAAGATTTCTGTGGAGGCCCTAGGGATCCTACAGAGTTTCATACAAGATGTAGGCCTGTATCCAGATGAAGAAGCAATCCAGACTCTCTCTGCTCAGCTTGACCTGCCCAAGTACACCATTATCAAGTTCTTTCAGAACCAGCGATATTATCTCAAGCACCATGGGAAGCTGAAGGACAATTCTGGTTTGGAGGTAGATGTTGCAGAATACAAGGAAGAAGAGCTGCTCAAGGATTTAGAAGACAGCATCCAAGACAAAAATGCAAACACGCTTTTTTCAGTTAAACTAGAAGAAGAGTTATCAGTAGAAGGGAACACAGAGATTAATGCTGAATTGAAAGACTGATCTAAAAGTATTATTTTCTTTCAACAGTGCCGCTGGTATTTACTAATGAAATGAAAATTCCATCTTGCGTTGTGTCAAAAACCCTTATTATTCATTGTTTGGCCAATGAATCTTCCAAAACTTGCACAAAAGTTGAAAAAAAGGATAATGCAGACTGCACTAGATGTTTTACTCTATTTTACAAACTGCTTCACAGCAACAGATGAAGCGTTGAGGATTGTTTGATATTAATTTGTGTTCACTGGATACACTGTGAGTGTACCCAATAAGCATGATACCAGTGATTTTGATTCTGGAGCCTTCAGACAAGCATTACAACTTTTGTGATTTACTGTTTTTTTTGTTTCTGTTTTGTTCTTGTTTTTTAATTATTACTGTAGCACTCCACACTTGATCTTTGAAAAATCACATTTATTTAAAAAAATAAAATAAAAAGAGTTTGTTACTCTTGTTCTATTGTATGTTACAAAAGAACTATAGACTGTGGAATGCAGTTTAAAGATAACATATGCCAACAAATGCCTTGTATTATATGGCACTGCCGTAATTCAGATTTGTTTTCTTTTGGAAATAAAGGTCACTGTATTTTTTTTTCCATTCTCATTGTTACATGGTTTTAGAGAAAATGAAAAAGAAAATGTGAAACACGATTTAGTCCTCATTATTTATTTGTAGATCCTGCAGCATCATGTTGTAATTAATTTTTTTGGAAGTTTCCGTTAAATGTAATATTGCTTCTCTTGTTACCATACTGATTTTTTTTCTATTTATAAATGTATTTTGATGGGCAGTAAAACAAAGTGTCTTAAAAGTTTTAAATAGAGAAAATGTGCTTTACACAGTTGCCTATAAAAAGTGCTCTATGTTATCCAAGCAATTCATACTATAAGCTTCACTCTTATTGTTGTATGCAATTTTTACTATCATGCAAATAAGCTTAGGTAAATAAAACTAATAGATCACCTTAGAAACTTATGCAATTAATGTGAAAATAATTGATGTTTGCAATGTGTCTTCCTTTGGTTTACAATCAATTTTAAAGCTACAGCTGTATAAATTTTCTGTATAAAGGTGTATTTCTTTTTTATGAGTTTATTGCTATGAAAACACCAGTTATTTTGTTACAGCTGGCTGTTTTTATAAGTGTATCACAATTTTCTTTATGCAGAAATGTTCTGACTAGGAGTGGTTATTGACTGTAACTACACAATTAAAATTGTTTGTATGGTATGATATGGCAGGGTTTGTCTGCGTATGTGTATATCTGGGAGGAATAACTTGTTCTTAGTGCACATCATACCTTCTTGCCACCACTTTGTTCTCCTTTAAAATCACAGGCAGATTTTTTTAATGACCTTCTTAAAATTTGAATTTAGATAACATACTTCAAAAAGAAACACAGTTTGGTTATGAAAATCATAACCTGTCTTTTCTTGGTTTAAAAACTTGCCTGCCCAACAGAGATAGCAGGATATTATTGAGTCAGAAGGCTATCAGGCATAAACATATTTACAGTTCCTGGCAGTAATGCACTTATAATGGATACAGCTGGTTTTATTTTACACTAGAATTATGCTAACACTGTTCCTTGCACTAATGTATAAACATTAAAAAAAACATTAATAGTCATAAAATAAATAGGAAAGATGGGCTTTGCCCATAGCAGTCTCCTTCTAAGCAAGATTATTTTTAATGATCACTAATAAGGTTCTTGATAAAGCCATAACAATTGGTGACCTCTGAATTTGTGCATGGCTCATGTCTAGGCTAAAGACCAGTCTGCAGCTGCAAGTTATGGAGTACACACTGTTGTTCTCACATGCAGTGTGACTCGGGATGGGGATTCAGCTCAGTTCTTCCTGAAATGACTAAAAGTTTACAAAACTCAACATGAATTTCAAAGGCACAAATGACTCTTAGCAAAATTCTTGGTTTAGTTCTATTAAGTTCATAAGGAAATTTAAAACTGCTGCAGGCTGTCCTTGGTCTCAATGTCCTTTGTGGGTCCATTGAGCAGCTCTCAGCTGTGGCACCTCTTGGCTTCTTCCAGGACTGTGTTGGGACTACACCATGCTTTTGCTTGGGATCCAGTCCAGTTGAAAGAAAAAGCCTTAGTACCACTCTGGAAGGGAAATAAGCCTTAGGAGGGACACATCTATATAATTTGGCATTGCATTCCAATAAAAAGGCAGTAAAACTATGCTCTCGCTTAAGGGACTTGTAGTAGCTATAAAACTATCGATAGCCCAAAGCTATGCTGGTCACTAAAAGGCAAAAATGAGCCTAGTCTAGGGAAGTGACTGTGATCATGATTGGATTTCTTCCCTTATTTCCATGGCATTGTTGCTGTGTACAGCCATGCAGATGGAACTAGGACTGACCCCTATACACAGCTGAGGGGCAGGGTACCTGGCCCAGGCAATACAAGCTGATTTGGTGGGCAGGACAATACTGCTGGCACCCTTGGGTACACTCTGTACCTAACAGTGTGTGCAGATACAAGGCAGAAGGGGGAGTGAAAGAAAGACTTGAATGTACCTCTCTCCACGCTAAACACTAGTACACACAGCACTCCAAATACCTGAAAGAGGGGAACCCTACAAAAACATAGCAAGAAATGTTTAGTCTTTGCTATTTTGCAAGCAATTTCCTTTTCTTTTATCATTTTAAGTTTTATGGGTGCTGAAGTAGAGGCCATGTGTGCTTGCAGATGGTTATTATAGCTGTTTCTTTTCCATTATCTTCGTTGTTCTTTCTCCTCCTGTAGCTGAGGTTATCTTCCAAATGGTTCAGCCTTTTTCAGTCACACATTACCTGCACAGGAGTTCAAACTGTTGCCTTTTTGTGTCCCTGTGGGTGGGCTGCAAGTACAGTCTTTTAATTTGGCCTATGTGACCAAAAGGATTTTTGTTAAATCTTTGGCAGTGTTTTCAAAGTTGATATGGTATTAAGGATTCCAGCTTTCTGTGAATGCAAGAGATTTATACTGTTAGGCATTCAGCTACAGCAAGCATATGCCACCTTGACTCATGGACCAGTTAGACTACCTAGAAAATTACCTTATGTCCTTTCTGTTCCTTAAGTTCCTTTTTCTTACCATCTGGTGGAAACGTACCAAAAAAACACCCCAAAACCAAACAAAAAAAACCCCAAATGAACAAACACACTTTTCCACTTCAGCAAAGATTAAAAAATCTGACTGGAATACTGTAACGAAGCACAAAAATTGAGACATAAAACCAATATTAGTTGGGAAGTTGTTAGTAAAACTCACTGAGTAGGACTTCTCTAAATGTATGAAATTAGTATTATATACTCATATATACATAAATATATATATTTAATATGTAGTATTATATACTGCATGTATACATAGAGAAGAATGGAGAAGGAATATTACTAGAAATAGACTGAAAGCTGCAAAGAAAGCCAAATGCCTAAAAAAGAGAGAACTGATTGCTGGGAGGGGATGGCAGGACTTAGTTTTTACTATAAAACTGAAGTATTTACCATGTTTTATGTAATGGTGTTTACCATAAAAAGTGGAGTATTTTTACTCCCTGATGATTCCTATTATTCTATATTTAACTGACAAGATTTATGTGTATATGCTAGAATCTCCAGTGTGTGTTTTTCCACTCCGAAAGAAACCCAAATAGGCCCCAGATTCCAAGAGGTCCGTGGCCTGGGGAGAGCCTCAAGCCCCAGTCACATCTGCAAGTTGCTTGTAATTATAATGACCCACTACCCTACAATGCAGGGGTTTAGATTTGGGTTTTGTATAACGACGTAAATTGATAAGATGACCCAGCAAAAACTGTCCATGTATAAAAGTAAATTATTGCACTCACTTTTTTCTTTTAGTAGAGAAGGTGCAGCAAATGGAGAAAGCAAAAGGTTCCTCCAAACTGGTGATTTTGTTGCAATGATTTACAAAGTCAGTGCTTTGATTGTGTGCTGGGAAAGCACCAAATATTACTAAGTTCATTTGCCAAAGCAAATGCTCCATATGTTAAGAGCAGTATAAATGAGATATTATAGGGGCTCTACTAGAACATCAAGTATTACCAATTCTGCTTAACTTATTGAACTCGTGCTTTGAAGTCAGGTACATTGCAGAGACCAAAGGTATTTTGATTTTTACATAATGATTTATATTGTGCTTTGAATAACAGTCCCATAGCAAAGCAGGGATATAAATATACTCCCAGGCCTTTTTTTGCACACAGAGGTAATTTAGGTTGGTCTCCTCACAGTGCCTTGCGTCCACACACTCTTTTACTACAACAAATGAGCTAATAATTCAAACTGCAATAAGTGATCCTCCTTGGAGCAGGAGTAGTGCTACTTGGCAGTGAGTTTGTTTGCTTTCAGGTTCATACAGGAGCCTTCCTGCCGCTATGCTGCTGGCAGCCCTCCCACTATCTCAAGCTGCATTGTTTCGTTTTGGCCTGACCCAGGCACTCTTCCTGCTCCAGGTCAACTTGGCCAAATGTCATCTCTCCTTGTTATAGGCCATTACTCAGGTATATGTGCCACAGTTTAATAGGAGGCAGCAAGGGCTGTATATGTCTGATGTCACCTACCTTTTGTCATCACCATTCATGCTGTGAGCCCTGCAGAGTTGCTTGAATAATCCACTTGCATTGGAAAGAGAGTGACACCCGGAGCAAACTCACAAGGAGACAGGTTACTTCTGGAGCAGAAGGGGCAAGGGGATGTGCATTCCACAGAGGAGAAAGAAGGAAGGTGCCAGAGAAAGATGAAAGAATCAGAAAGGTCACAATAGCTACCCCTGCATGGGCGATCAAGCTTTTTTGCAAGGTGTGCTGTGGAAAAACTCATAATACTACAGAGTACTGTCAAGGCTCTGTGGAAAATGCACAATTGTCTCCATTTGAGGGGGTTTCCCTGTCAGGCAATATCTAGTTTAATACAAAAACCTTCTCAGCTGTCCATGGCTAAAGAGGTCCCCTATCAGTTTGTCCTCTGGTACCATCCCTGTGCGTAAGATATGCAGGATTCTTTTTGCCAGCTGCTGACATGTTACCATGGCAGTCACAGCTGGGACTCTCTTTCTAGGTTACTTGTTTACCCATACAATGTGCTAAAGTAGGATCCAGGCTGTAAACCCTCTCATTTTCTTCCAGGATCACATCCAAACACAAGCAGTGTGCTTGAAGCCTCAAACCTACTTTTTGGAGCTGTCTCCTACAGTGCTCCCTCTCCTCAGACCAGATGTGCCACAGCAAATGTGTTGTGTAGCTCAGATGTTCATCATAGTGCAAGAGAACAGAAAAAACATGACTTTTGTGGGTGCAGAGATGTATAAAGCACACACAGGTCAGAAGTTTTGGAGAAAGTAGAATGCTCCAAGAGGTTTCAGAGAGAGATTTCATACTGCTGTAGTTGTCTCAAAACATCAGTTGCAATGATTGGAAATTGTTGGGCCAGAAAAGTTCATGTAAAATCCTACTATATTTGCAGAAGACCTTCTGCCAGAACAGAATTTGAAACAAAGGGCACCCTGTTTTGTTATTTGCATTACAAAATAAACATTCTTTGCAGTACAAACCTTGCTACCATTCCGCATCTACACTAAAGCAGGACCCTGTCCTGATAATGAGCAGCACTGCCTCAGCTATTTGTCCCTCATATGTGCCCCATCTCTGGGGGTTCCCCTGAATGTGGCATGCCCAAAAACAGCTTCACTCATCTTCACTCTCCCATCATCAACCATGGCTTTTACCTGCAGTCAATATTTTCACCTGGGGAAAGCAATTTAAAAAAAGCTTACCTTACAGCAAACCAGGGCAGGGAAAGGTAAACTGGGCTGTCTTTTCACAAGGGAAAGAGAAGTGATTCTTTATCATTAACAGTATAGCAGCTTGCACTGTGAAATAAGTAGAGGTGTTGTTGTTGGCTTGCCTTAGTAGGAAAAATGCTATATCCCCAACCTAATAAGGATTTAATATCAGCTGGAAGAAGAGTAAAGGAGACAGAAAATGACGAAAAGGGAGTGATAAAATAGATAAAATCTTATTGGGGGCAGTCATGCCTAGAGATGGCTGGAGAACTACAGGACTAGTTTAAGTTAAAGGAAATCCAAGTTACCAAAGAAAAACTAAGTGAGGACCACTTCATGGTTCACATACTTGATGTCCTGTGAAAATGGGGAAAGATTGAACACAGAGTTGTTTCAGAGGAAAGAGTAGAAAATAGAAAAGGCTTGTAAAAAGGCATCTCAGCTTGCTGCACAACCATAAGTGATGCATGGAAGGTGAATACAGAAAGAAAATTCAAAATTCTTGTAACACAGCTAGAGGGGATATTTGAAATCATCATCTAGGAGGATTAAAAATCAGTAAAAGGGAGCATTTTTCTGCACATCCAGCTGCTGAACTCACTGTTATACATGCCCCTTCATACCAAAAAGTACAAATGGCTTTTAAAAAATGCAAAGAAATTGTGAAAACAAAGGGTTGATCTGACCTTCTTTTGGAGAGGCCAAGGACTGTTTTCCACTCTTTTACTGGACAGCTGGCAACCCAGTGATGGCATCCAATCCAGCCAGTTGCTTTGAGTCCTCCATAACCACAAGTGTGACAAATTGGAGTGGGCAGAAATTTTCTGTCTTCTTGGTCAGGTATGCTAGCTGCAGTTTGTGCACTTTATTCCCTATATTCTTCATAACCAGATTTTTTAAAAACTGATTTGAATAATTTCATTGAGGAGTAGGTCACCTCATATTTACAAAACATTCCCTCCCACGCATGCCAGCAATGAAAATTTATACCCAAATAATTTTGGTCATTGCCATGGTACCAATACAGTTGCTGTTCACATCAGTGCTCCAGCTGCAGCAAGAGTAAAGTAGGACTCCTTTGACCCCATTTGTCTACAAAACTGGGCCATTTTTTTTCACTTGTTACCACCATTCTTTCAATCTTCCTTCTGCACAACCCACTTCCATTCAGGTTTAGCTGACCTGTTCCTTTCTCTTCTTCAAAAGCCCTGAGGAAAGGTTCACACAGGATTAAAAAAGAAAAATAAAAATGTATGTATTTACATAGGCCTGATAGGCCATCACTCCCAAGCTTTTTAAGGATGTGGTATTTTTGGGGTCCCATGTCGTGGGGAGGAAATGATGAATCTGACTCCATGTTCTCAGGAGGCTAATTTATTATTATATTATATTATTTATAATGCTGTAATAAAACTTTACTAAAGAATAGAGAAAGGATGCTTACATTAAGGCTCACCAAGACACTAATGAAAATCTCGTGACTCGCTAGAGTCTCAACACAGCTGGACCGTGATTGGTCATTAGGTCAAAACAATTCACATGAAACCAATCAACTGACCAGCTGGTAAACAATGTCCAAACCACATTCCAAAGCAGCAAAACACAGGAGAAGTGGACCAGACAATCATTGTTTTCATTTTTCTCTCAGGCTTCTCAGCTTCCCGGGAGAAGAAATCCTGGCGAAGGGATTTTTCAGAAAATATGATGGTGACATAAGGATGCGCTACAGGATGGCCAGGAGAAGAATCACAGGAATGTACTGGTTTGATTCCAGGTCTCCTCCTCCAGTTCTCACTGGGTTTTCTGGAACACACTCTGGGTGATGGCATGGCCACTGCTGGGGGCACTTCCCCAAGGGCACCACGCAGCCCATGAGCCCGACACTGCTTGCAAGCACTGTTGGATAAAAAAGAGCGCAGTGTGAAGGCAGATCAAAGCAATGTGATTGCATTTCACGTTTGATGCAGCTCACTCCTGAAGCCAGAGTGAATTGCCTAATCCAATGTATCATTTCTGTGCAGGCAGACCCTTGGGCTGGCATCGTGTCCCACAGAGCACTGCTCCAGTGTGCAGCATCTGCCACCATCTGCCCTAGGGCTTGGCTTCACATTGCCCTCCTCCTTTCCACCTCCTTTTGGGAGATGCTTTGCACAAACCTTGAAGGCCAAAACTCAGGCTGTTTCAGGCCCTTCAGGCCATTTATTACCCTCCCACTTCCTCGATTACTTGATCTTTGATCCACACTCCTGACCTTTAAAGATTCAAAGGGGTGTATTTCCAGTGATTTAGCTTCAATTTCCCTTGATATTATTTTTGGAAATTAAAGTTTATCTGCTTACCCGTTGTCTCTCCTCTTTAATCAATATGTCAGCTGTTGATCACAACCTCTGCCAGCCAGGCAGTAGATGGGACAATTATTCTCACAAGGACTTTCAAGTCCAGACTTTTAACCCACAGGGTCTAACACGGAGCAGCTGCAAGAGCTCTGAGTAGCAGCTGCCCCTTTTCTACTGCAGCTGCTGAGCTGCTCTCCTGATGGTCTCTGGCTATTTTGCTAGGGCAAGGGGAAAACTACCTTGTTTTCTAGGCATCATAGTCTAAAAGCTTCATTCACTGTTGCTGGAGGTGAAATGGAGGAACCAAAGGAGGTGAAATGCCATGGTCAGCTGGCACCCAGCATAGTCATGATGCAGATCAGGGTACCTGGGGTACTTCTTTCTACCTTGTACTGCACCAGAAAATGAGTGAGAGGCACGGGACACAACAGGAAAGCTTTTCCTGGCCTTATAGTCACAGAGCACTGAGACTGGGGATAAAAATGTTTAATTTAAGGCCATACTACCCCACACCTCCTTGGTTTTGCTGTAAGCACTGGTCATCAGTATCAAACCATCTGTACTGCCAGAGCTGAGGGATATAAAGCTATAGCTGCAAAGTGTTACTGCTGATAGTAAGAAGTTATGTGCCACATGCAAGTCAAGCAGTTATAACTGCAGTTTTCTGCTTTGACACGTGGTCTTTTATCCACTCCTTCAGCACTGGCGTCTGGCAGGGTAGGCAGGAGGGCATTCCTGACATCAAGGAAATTCCCTCCTTCTGCTGATTTCTTCTTCCTGGGTTCTTCCACAGCCTGGTTCATGTGATTTATTAAGGGAAAGCAAGAGACAAAGTGAATTCATGTCCACATACCCAGTCCTTTCACAGTACCTCAAAGTGAGTTACAGGGCTGGCTGTAGGGTCAGGAAATTGTTTCAGAGGATTTGTGCTGACTTTTTTGAAATGTTCTATCCAGCTGTGGTAATCAGCTGTTACATCAAGGCACCTTGATGCCCCACAAGAGGTGTCCCTTCCAGCAGGCAGATGAGAGGGAACTTCAGCACAGAGCAATGAGTCTGCTGGGTCTGTGTAGCAGCGTGTTCATGGCCCATCACTGAAAGTGCCCCAAGAGAACAGCATGTGAGAAACAGCACAGGGCAGAAAACATGTGAGAGGGAAGGATTTCCTTGATACTGAAAAAGTAGGAGAAACAATAAAAAAAAGGAGAGAGAAAAGAAAAAGAAATAAAAGACAGACAACAGAAATACACACTAATATCAGTAAAATGTCTTGCCCCTCATCTATACTAATGTTATTCCAGTATTTCCTCTCATGTCTTGCACAGACTTGCCAGTTTTATACTCAGACAGAAAAAAATAAACAAATAGAAGATATTTCTTCTCCGGTGAAGGAAGTGTTTTAAACTTTGATGGACTTGGATTCTTCTAAGTTCTTTTTTATTATTGTTCTTTCTTTTGGGTCCATACACATGATGTTTATCTCATCCACGTATGGGAAGAGGGGGAGGAATGGGTAGGCTTGACTTGTGCTAACTGTTGACAACAGTTGTTTAATTTTTTGCAACATGCACCCAAGTATCATGAGACTGAGTAAAATATAAATAAATATGGTCTTTGGAAACCCCATACATCTTTATGGCCTACAATACCTTCAAATCATGGAAAAACACATGTTTATTTGTTTGTTTGTTTTAAAAAAAGATTTTGGTGGCAATGCTACCTCCCATCACTGTAAACAAGGTCAGGAGGCCAAAATTAGTCTGTCCTGTTTTGCACAAAATAGTCAACAACTTAAGATGTTTTTGCAATAATCAGAAAATTATTGACCGGTGTCAACACCCCCTTTCTGATAAACTGTTGAAATGTTAATATTCTTGGCAAAATTGTTTTTGCTCTAATTACTGTATCCATCTGGTCTATAAGATTGATTATACTGTGAGAATGTTTGTTCTCTTGTCTCCTGCAATGATGGGCCTCTCCTTGGCGCAGAAATAGTCCTGCCTCATCTTTACACAGAGACAAACATGCAGCAGAAATCAAACCAACACTCAGCTCCTATGGAGTTGAATAAAAATTCCTTGAAGGAGTTCATTCAGTACACATCACCTGCCTCTTGGATGGACCAATTCTTGGAAAACCATTGTCCTGGCCCAGATGAAAATAGCTGGCTCTCACCCAGTATGGGTATCAGTGACTAGGATGGCCACCAAAAACCTGGGAGCCCACAAATGCTGGCATTTCTGCAGTGTTACTGATTCAGCTGAGGAGAAGTTTGGCTACTTGGCCGTGCCAGGCCCCCTCTGCAACAGCTCCTTGGCAATGAGCAGCCGAGCTGTCCGAGGAGCGAAGCGTTTCCTGTCCGATCTTCCATCAGCACCTGCAAAGGCTAATGTTACCTGGATTGGATTGGTTATTTCTGGAGCCAATGCCTAATATATCTGCTAACTGTGGCACGTGCCAGTAAAGACCCAGTAAAAGTCATGTCAAGTATTAATCATTATTAAATCTGATTAAAACAAAACAAGCCATGACAAAACCCCCATATGTTTTCTTCTGAAAAGAAAACAAAAAAAAAACCCAAATACAAGCCAGTGGAAAAATGATTGCTTTATTAGAAAAATCTGCTTTCTCATGGCAAGTATGAGAGAAATTAAAAATTGCATTTGATTTTGTACTACTATTTCAAAATACATGCACAAAAAGTCATACTAACTCAAAAAAATTATTTCCTCTGAGCATTCTTGCACAGCACCTGAACATTTTCATTGAAGATGATGCTTTTCTCACACAGACAAAATAAAAGTCAGCAAAAGCATTTCTTTTAGAAATACAACTCTCAGTTTAAAAAAATTTAAAAGCAGCAATTGTTTTCCAGATAGTGAACTGTGTAGTCATGTCTAAAGCATTCGAAAGCCACTGATGCGTGGGCTGAGATTTTTTTCTAGGTTTTTAATTTTAAAAAAGATTTAGGGTCTTTGTAAAAATATTCCAAGTTCTTGACTCCATAGGGTGTACTCAATGCATATGATTATCCTTGCAGAAAGAAGCTTAAGGGCTAGAAACTTCCCAAAAGGAAGGAGGACTTTCCAGATATTGGAGGGATGGCTTTTTCACAGTTTTAAATTCATGATGTTTGAGTACATATAGCTTTTCTGGAACTGGAACTGCAACACAGCCTAAAGAGCATCTGCATTCATTTGCACCTTTGTTAACCCTTCATTTGTGCCAGCAGGGAGTACTAAGTTGTACTCAACTAATACAGGCTGCTTCCAGTGTCCCAGATACTGTACCATGCAAGAACACTTTCAGAAGAGTTTAAGGGAAACAGGGGAGAAAACTAACAGAAAAAAAAATTGCTATTTGTTTGAGATAGTATGGGAGAATGAGGTTTTTAAGTGAAATTGCTCCTCAGAAAAAGATGTTGCATGCCCACTTCCATAATGTGCTGTTACACTGCTTAGCAATTTTTTTTTTTTTTACACCTGCAAAATATTTCAGTAGGAAGAGGGTGACTGTATTCCAGCCTTTACATAACATCTCTCCTGTAACATCTCTCCTGTCTTCTTCTAGGCTCACCTTCTCTTCCCATTTCTCACAGCAGTTTCCAGCCTTAAGAGCCAGTACAATGTCTTATTCCTTCCATTGCATTAGCAGGAAAAATGCAGGAAAAAATAGGACAAATGTAGTAGAATTTTCTGCAGACTTTTTACTTCAAATAGGGTTTCTCAGGCTTGACATCAAGCACCCAAGACTTCTACTCTGCCAGTACTCCCTCATGTCTTTGTGTCTGGTGACCACCATTCAAAGGACTTCCCACCCAGAAAAGACAGGTTTTGGCTATTGCAAAAGCCAGGGAAGAAGAAGATTCCTTTCAAAATTAGCAAAGTCGTAGTTAGGTGCCTGGCAGATGTAAGTATTCTTATACTGAAATCAAAAGGGATTCCTAATCAAAATTTGAGCTGACAGCTATTTTTAAATTATTTTTTAAAAACTTTTTCAAGATGTATGATTCTAGCAAACACCATGGCAAACTTATCGCAGAAAGTTTTGACATGAAAATCTCTAAATCTCAGAAAGCAGAAGGATTGAAACTTACAATTCTTTCCTAGAACAAATACAAATAACTCCAAAAACAACACCAGCAGTAGTGAAGACCCCACATTCCATGAAGAGCAACTGGGAAATCCAGAAGTTCAGAGAAAAATTAGGGATTTTCTAAACATTAACCACGATGGTTACTCTTTGTGCAGAGACCTGAGCACTTTCCTATCGTTCCCTGCACAAAATACATGGAGAATTGCAGCGACTGAATTAGGCTTAATAATTTCCTGTCTGCCTGCAGACTCAGACTGACATCCTGACGCTGTCCTACACTGGAGGACTATTTTAAAAGCTGCCTTTACAGGCATGCTGGATGTAATGCACTCTTATTTTTAAATGAAATCTTTGATTATGGAAAACAAACCCATGGCTAGGGAAGCAAGCTACAGAACCACAGTCTGTGGGGGACCATGCTTATCGCAGCAAAATCACCTTCTCGGTGTTCAGCATTGCTGCCGTGTCATGTTACAGTAATAACTGCAGATGAAGAGCTTTTAATTCATTGATAAAAGCAGAAGGCTGGAGTGGCTGGCTAGCTGTAATGAAGCTTATTATTCTGCAGCTAATTTGCCGATTATGGTAGAGTTTTATTTCTGAGCACTTGTACCAGAAGACAGCATTATCTACATAACATCTAAGCCTAGAAGGTCCTGGGAAGAATGTTAATGAGCTGTCACCTATCTCAGCAAAGGTCCCCATTATTAATAGTGAGTATCCTAAGTATAGATCAGAAACTCTCCCTGAAGAGTGTGCAACCTGTGTGAAATATGATTGCTCATTTGGAACATAACCAGAAAGTAATGGCAAAGTCATGTCTCATTTAAAAGATTGTGGTTTCTTTAATGATGGTAAGTGGATAAGGGCTCAGATGAAGCACCCTGGTGTGGCAGCAGGATTCCCACACACATCAGCAACCCCAGCTGGAGACTTATCCTGGGAAAAAAGCTGCTTATAAAGGAGACCTCTGTTGTTCCCTATTTCTACTTTCTTTAACACTTCTCTTTCCTTTGAGCCCATGAAGACTACTGAAACACAGTAAGTCATCCTTTCTCTTACTTCTACTGCTGAGATTCTCCAAAAGCCTGAAAGAGGATAATAACACATCTATTTTTGCATCAGGGAACAAAAGCAATGTCATAATAGATGCTCAGGTAAAGGATATGACATCTGGGGACCCACCCATCACCAAGATCCAAGCAGACTTTTAGTCAATCACATGCAATCATGGCATCTTCCCAGAAATACAGACAGGTTTTTGTTATCCTGAAATTCCTTCAAAATCTTGCCAGGAAAAGGAATTCTTTCTTATACTCTTGCTTTGCTATGGCTGGTCTCCCATCATTCCCAGACACACAAGTCCAGCTCCTTCTGTGTGCTCAGCAAAACATAACATCATATTAAAACAGCACCTCCTTGGACCACTCTTTCAGGAAAAGACATCACTACTGAGCTTCCCTGTGCCTTAGGAGTGAAGAAGAGCAAGAAGTGCTTTAGTTGTTTGGAAATTTTGTAAATATGTCTACTTGTTGCTAAGCTGATGAGAAAGTCATATATTGAGTTAGACTTTAGCAGGCTCAAGCTAGACCAAAGCACAGCAGATATTGCTGTAGGATATACTTTGGGTCTGTATGTAACAACACTGTAGTTCAGAGAGGTTATTTATCCTAATCCACAGAAGCCCATAATTGCTTTGCAAGCTCACTGCCTGTTCAAGGGAATTACAGGCCTGAGTTTCTCGCCTGTGTTGTGTCCAGCCAGAAAAATTGATCTTCTACCTCTAAGGAAAGAAAAAATAGAAAAGAAAAAATGCAAAATACCTCTCATTTTCTTTAAAACACAATATTCAGCAGCAGGTACAGTCTCTTTCTCTTTCCTATTCATTTAAATATTGATGTCAAAAAACTTGCTGTCATTTCCTCATGGCAGTGTGCTCTGGTTGTTAAAATCAGTTTAAAATTGTACTTCATGACTGATTTGTAAAAGCATCAATTCCTGGAAATATTAACATCAAACTGATATAGCTGACATCAGATAATCATGGTCTGTCCCCACAGGAGGAGCTGTGGCAAACCAAGGGTTGATCCTGAGGCCAGCCAGCCTGGCTCTCCCAGAGGAGCTGTGCCCAGGGGTGACATGGCCATGGGGGCTGGGTGACAGGGGCTTACCCACCTGGTCACACCCTTCCTTTTGTGAAGCTGGCCTTTGCCATGCTAGGGGCCACCTAGAGGCAGGAGGAAGACTGAAGAGAGCTAACTCAGTCATGAGATTTATTTAAATCTGACCCTTGCTTTTTTCCAGAAAGGGACATTTGGGGGTCAATTCCACTCTAAACTGTGCTGGCTGTGCTCCAGCACATGCTGATTAACCACAAAACACCAGGCTGCCAAGCAGAGCAGGCACACTGCATGCCAAGCAGCTTTCCAGGGCAATGCCTGAGCTGCATGACCCCAATCCCATGCCCAGGTGCAGAGTTCCTGCATCCCAGAGCAGGACAGTGTCCACACACCCACAGAGAGGAGAGACTTACCACTGTGAGTGGTGGGGGTCTGAGGTCTGGCACAGGGGATCCACAGCCTTTGCAGAAGGGAAAGAAATGATTTGCAAAACAGCTGAGGAGATGGACAGAGGTGGAAAATTCCCCTTCCCAAGCAAACCAGCCTGACCTCCTGTGCATATAAGATATTTTATCTATTAGAGACCAATCCACGTAGCTACAGGCAATCTAGACTCCTTAGGGAAACAGAAGGTTGCCTACTTAGACTTATTAGGATGGGAAATGGCTGAGCAGCTGGATGAACAGGCAAAAATAAACTACCTGATATTCTTCCAAGTGCTATACAGACACCATCCCCATTTCTCTTCAGTCCTCTTGGCTTTGCAAAGCCAAAGGGATTTAGATGCTTAACATTCAGGACTTAGAAACCCAAATCATTGAAATGTAAACAGGCAGCTTTGAAAATCTGTCTTAGGAGACAGTACCACTGATTTTCCATTAGACTTTTAAAAACCAGATGTGCTTAGGTCTGGCAAGGGCAAGTGTAATTGCCAAGACATTTCAGAGATGTTTACATTCACAATGGCCTGACATGTGGATAGCAATATAGAATATAGGACTCATCCCCAAAACCTGGAAAGATCCAGGTGGATCACAAAACCCTTCCCAATAAGATCTAATTCAGGAAGGAAAAGATCTCTACTGCTTACACCTCAGAAATCTACACAGAATATCTGGCATCAAACTCATCTAGTGGAGGAGTCATCATTATGTCATGTGCCATTCAACCATGACAAAATTTTAAGGAATTATAGGACCAGCTCACATTACTGTGTAGTTAATTTTTTATGTGTTTTTTTTCATCAAAATATTTTCTCAACAAAGGACTCTTTGGAATTGATGGCTTTGTGTAAAGCTTTTCTCACAGAACAGTTACAAATGTTTTGTAACAAATAAGTATGTACAAATAGTTCAAACAGTTCTTGTAATTTTGCATTACCTTGAACTCATGTCCCACAAACTCAGTGTAACCAGTGTATTGACTTTCTTTTCAATCTTTTCAATGATTCTTTTTTTTCCTTGAAAGAAAGAAATACACTGTAGCTTTCTATGCATCTTTATATTGGTGGGAGGCTGAGAAAAACTCTAATTGCCATTCCATCTCTAAAGTCTCTTATCCTGTGTTCCTTGAGCATGGAGGCCAACATTTTCCAACAGACTGTGCAATGCTAGGCATTTGAATCCATATCTATACACGTAAATAAAGTTAGCCCTGCTTTTCAGAGGACTCTCAGATCCCATCAGTGGGAGTTTTTATGGACAGAAGACTGAATAAGCATTGCAGGATTTAATTAGTACTATTACCCAAAGGAGTGCTTTAAAGATGGCTATATCAGAGGACGCTGATACAGTTCAGCAGATAACTCTTCTTTTTTTTTCCTGTGTGTAAGCTTTCAGTGATGTTTAAGAGAGGAGAATATTGTTCCTTAAAATTTAAGTTCAGTTATGTATCGCTTGAAGTAGTATTCATTCGATTAAAATGTCATGCATTAAGGATGCCAATAGTCAGGAAAAGGGGAGCATAGAAAACTAGAGTCACTGTAAGAAAACTGTCTCTTCAGAGCTATGCTTAACTGCTGACTTAGTAGAAGAACAATCAAGGACAGTTAAAAACACCTTTAGGAGTAGCACATAACACAAACCCACACAGCTTCTGAAAAGGAGTAGCACTCATCACACATATCCTTGAAAAAGGAGGAAGTCCGAAGTCAAAAACCACCACAAAATTTACGACCATCTTCAGCTGGTGCCTCAGCTGGTGTAAATCAGTGTAGCTCTGCTTGTTTGGAGGGAATGACACTGATTTACACTGGCTCTATTGGACTGCTGTGCAAATGTGGCTCTTACATACCTAAAGAAAGAAAAAATTTTGAAAAATAAGGAGGAGGGAAGGTTTTTAAATCTACAGTAGAAAATGAGCCAGGAAATCTGTACCTATATTTGCTATACAAACGCAGGTATTTTACTGCTTAACAGGCCCATAATAAAAGTAAAGTTTCAGTTTAGAAGGTATCACAATGACAATTCAAAATATCGGTGTAACAGAATTAAATTGCATATATATTGCTGTGATGGTTTGGCATATCTGTCTTTATGGAACCAGTGAGTTCAGCTGGACATTATGAACTCAGCTTACACTCTGATTTTGCTACATTCTCAGTTTTTACTGTATTATATATTTACTTGTAGTGAGGCTATGAAGCCTGAGCCTGGATATCTGCATGTGAATAGGTCAGGTAATATATTGGTCATAAACTGAATAAAATAAATATACTGAACAGATCAGCCCTAACAAATACTAGGATGACTTCAGCCCTGCTTTATGCAGAATAAGGTTGCTGCAGTGGGTTTTCTTGTCTCAGAAAAAAAAGAAGACATGTAGAATAGGCATTTTAAAAGAATTTGTGTAAGGGTAAAGAACAAAAAAGGAATGACTATGTGTAATTTTATGCTCAAGAAAAGAAAGCTGAGCTTAAAAAAATTAAGAAGATGTTACAAAAAGGAATCTTCTAGTGTCCCAAAAGGACATCACTCAAAATCCAAAGGCCTGTCAGGAGAAATTCAAGAAGAACAGCTGAATTAATTTTGCAATGAATTCAGTCATTTTTGTCCTGACCATAATAAAGAGAGCTATACTTGGGAAACATTCTGCAAAGTGTACAGCTTATTTGTTTAGATGAGTATTTCTTCATGAAAGGCTACACTGGGAAAAAAAAGAGTGCAGCAAACACCTTTGGAGGAGGCACTTGAGGTCTTTGTGGTGATTCCATTGGAGTGGGCTCTTGCAGGGGGCAGTGGCAGAGTAGGGCAATGAGCCCCTCTGCTGGGGTGAGGCAGGGAGAGAGGATGGGGAAGGCAGGGGCTGCCCACAGAGGAGCTGCTTGTCCTACAGTCCAGGACATCTGTCCAGCACCAAAATCCCTGCACTGACCTTCAAACACCAGGTACGGTCTGAGGACCCCCAGAGCTGCTTCTCTATGAGACCTCCAGCCACACTCAGAGAGGGCTTGAGCTGGTCTAAAGGCAGTCCTTCTCTACTTCTGCTAAATCTTACACCTTGCAGATAGCTGAGCTAGTGGGATCATTTCTCAGTTCCTACAGATTTAGTCATTTAGTCACACTCATTTCACCCACCTCTCACATTACAGCCCTGCTTTTCCTCAGGTCTGAGTTTGTCGGGATGTACAAGCCCCTCCCCGTGTACTGAGCTCATAATAGAAAAGTAAAGCAAGAAAAACAGCCATCAGAAGAATACACAGAGGTTTATGCTGAAAATTTTGATCAGTTCTACTCACATTTTCAGCTTTTTCAAAGGTTTTTGGAGTTGGACTAGACTGAAGTGCCTCCCACGTGATAAAGTATGTAAGGCAAGGAGAGTCTGGTCAAGAATGAGGTAAACAATTTGAGTAGAAAGTGACTGAATGGGAACCAAGATGAAAAAGATCTTCCTGACTCTGGCATAAACATCCCTTTGGCATGGTGGGGAAAACCGCAAAAGTGAGCAAGTATTGCAGCCATAAGTAGTGACTGCAGCGGGTGTTCACATGTGTTAGAGACAGATGAATGATTTAGTAGATAAATGGCAAAACAGGTGACACGACTTCTGATTCTGACTTATGGAAATTGATACCTCTGCTGAAGTACAACCTGTTCTCCAAATCCTGACATTAAGACGAATAGCAGCCAAAAGGCAACCCCAGCATTTGATATTTGCAGGAGCTCAAATATTGATTGCACTACTTATTAATGAGTTTCATTCATAATAAATACATTGTATGTTTGCACAGAGGAGGTGTTTTCTAGGGGAGGCATTACATGCTGTATTAAACAATGAATAATTTCTTAATCTTAAATGTGAGTAAACAGCAGGATAGTAAGTGTCATGGTTATAGGCAATTTCAGAAAGGTGCAAGTGTAGCAAGTGCTCCAGCACACCTGATGAGGCATCTCTCACTCCAAATGAAGATTTCTTTGATATCAATCACTATGTAAGGTGCTATGTGCTAGAAACCACTGTCCTAAGTTATAAAGGGTTTCCTTTTTAAGCACTAAATTCCATGTTGTTTCATAACTGTATTATAGCAATTTTCTGTGTTGCCCTTTTAGAGCTTCTCCTACCTTAATTATAATTACTGCTACAGTATCTGGTCTTGGCCAAACCCCCATATTTTTATTCTCCATGTAGATCTATTTCAAAAAAAGTGTTTCCTTTATAGGACAGATGACACACTTGAAATCCAGATAAAATAATGTACCATAAAACCTACACAAAATGAATTTTTAAAAATGGATGCTCAACATTGTCTTTCATAATGGCTGTATTCCCCAGGTTGCTGGTCAAGTTGCCATTTACTGTAATGAAACAGAATATGAGGTCTTGTATTTAGGAACGGAAACTCCAGAGACCTCAGCATTCACTCCTCCTTTTTTGCTATGTATTTTTCACTACAGTTCCTAGGTGTTAATTTCTCTGATCGGCTTTTGATATAAGAGGCAAAATAGGTGAGTACGGATAAGCAGAACATCCAACCAACAGTAAGAATTATCACTGTTTTATGCTAAATGTGCAGTTTTCCTTGCATGAATATTCTCTCAGAATACAGAGCATTATAACTGGGCTACTTGAAAAATTTAATGTAAAACTACTGTGGAATGTTTTCTTTCCTTCACAGCTAATACCCACAAGCCTCTGTTTGCATAGGTCTCCAGGAGTTCATTCCAAGATTCCCTGAAGGAAAAGAAAACTCAGTAAACATGGACATACCTACACTGTCCTGCCAGCTCAGAGCTCCAGCTCAGACTGTCACTCGCCCAGCCTGCCGAAATCCATGGCCGAGACAATCCACCCTTGTACCTGGGGAAACCCCTCCCCTGGAGAGGACAGGATTTAGGATTTTGGCCTTAGCTGCCACATGAGCCATGGTCATGCAGCGGGACAGGTACAGCTCTTTTAGACCACACAGAGAAGCAGCTCCTGCCTGCAGACAGGCACAGCTAAGAGTACAGAGCCCAGCAGAGCTGATCCACTCCGTGCTGCTGCGGGAGGAAGACTTACATGAACATTTGTGTATAAGGGAGCAAACAGATAAAACTCTTCCAAGGTTTGATATGATTCACAGAACAAGCAGCACATTGGTAAAATATTTGCTGTAATAAAGTTTCAGCATGTAACCATAAAATTTCCCATCTCATACTAGCAAGCATGATTGTTCTCAAGAGGAGCAGACAGAACTCTCACACTTGTGCCTGGAGCACTGTCTAGGTCTCGGACACACAAACATTGGACAGCATCTGCAAAGTGGCATCTGCAAAGTTACATCATTGGCTCCAATGCAGATCCACTGAGACCCCAAACTCTTTTATTAGCTTCTTGACAGTGGTGGCAGCCTCTTGGATAGGAGAAGCATCACTTATTTTTGAGAAACAACATATGGTACTTAGAATCCAGTGGTTGCCAGCTTGTGATGTAATTAGCCATGATCTCTGAACATCTGCACTCATCAGTTAGCCTTTAAGTTGGTGATCTATTGTGTACATCAGAATTGAGATTACTCTTTCTTTGGGCATTCTTCCTTCAAGAATGCTTAATACCTTTAGTTAAAGTTCTTAGCTTCAAAACCCTGTGAGTACTCTGTAGGCAGAAATCCTATTACAGATTATCACCTCGTCACACTTGAAAAGTTCTCCTGAGACTAGAAAAAGGGGACTGCTTAAAAGGCACTGTAGGACAGTGAAGGACCACAATACATGATGGTATTGTCAAAACAGAAATGCTCTCCTCAGAATAACAATGTTTACTAAATCATATTTGTAGCCTGATACTGTCAGACTTACTGTCATGCATATGCATGAGGTAAATCCAGTAGATTTGTAATAGGAAAACTGAAGTTTAGAGATACTAGTCAGAAGAGCCAAGAAGATGAAAATGTTTCCAAATTTTGCTATAGCTTTTCATTGGAATTAGAATTTTCGTTAGATTTTTTGAAGTCAAAGAGTGACAGCCTTACAAGGAGAGCAAGGAATAACCATTTATGCAATGTTTGTTGAAAATACTAGGTTGAATTGCAAAAGCAAATCTGTATTTGCAAATCTAGTATTTGTGACCAGTTATAACCTTGGATTACCAGATGGATTGAAAGAGACAGTAAGGCAAGAGAGAGAAACTATTAGTTAAACAAGTAATCTCATTGAAGCCATATGGGCTGTTTAGGCAATTAGGATTACTCACAGAAGAAGGGACTTAAGGAGTCTTTCAGAAAGTCCATTATATTTGATAGCAAGGTTACACTGGGCAATGTGAACTATCTGGAAGAGAAATTATGATGGAAGACAATTGAAAAAAAAGAAAAAAGTTCAAAAGAAGGGTAAAACCCTGGGAATAACAATTACATCTAAAATAGCAAAATCAAACAATAAATGAATTGATACACAATTTCCCTAGATGTCTAGAAAATACTGTTATTAGTCCTGTGGCAGCAGAAGGAGAAAGGAAACAGTTACTGTCACAAATACTGGACATTCAGCAATAAATCACTCGTTTTTCAATTTCTGTATTAGTACTACTCATGTACATAACTGTAGGACTTCTAACACAGGTTAAGGACATTGTTAATATTTGAGATTGTCAAGCTTAGTGCAAATAATAGTCCAGCTTCTCCGTAAATAGAAGAAGGCTACCATGTGGCCTATATTGAATTTTCTTAATGCAAGTTGAAGCTCTCCTGTCATGCTACATTCCCTGACAGAGTTTCTTTGCAGCTCCTGCAAGGTAACTAAAATTCACTGAATTTTGCATTGAAGCTTTATTCCCAGGCTAAACATATCACTTAAGCATTCCCCAAAAGTTACACACTGGACAACGTACTTGGGAGATAACAGAAACATGCCCAAACCCAGACTGGTGCAGACTGAGCTGGCTGAACTTTCAGCACAGTCAATCCTGTTGGTTTGCCCAACAGTCGTTAAGTCTTTCCAGGGAATTCCAAGCAAGATTATCTTCCATCACCACATTACGCCACCCCTAACAGGTTTAAAGTCTCATCCTGATTCACAGTGGAAGCTCATTATGAAGCATGAATCCTGCATGCTGTCTAGTATCAAGATTAAATCCTTCCATATGTGAAGGATGAAAAATTCTTTCTTTCTGAGAAGTTTTTTCTGGAGTAAGCAAGTTCCTTCACGTGAAGAAATAGTTGAGCTATGTAATGAGACCCTGCAAAGTGTCATTCAGCCAAAATCAGGTTAAGACAACCTCAAATGACAAGCAAGAAGAGAATGTTTATTTTCTGTGATTTGCAGTGGCTTTGCTATACTTGGCTGTGACACAAAGAATTGAGCTCTGATGAGCATTGCAAGAAGAGAAGATGATTGTTTTACCAGCTTGAAAGAGAAGGGAATCTGGGGAATTCATTCTTATTTATATTATTGCAAATATCTTTTGTTTTTTGGCCTGAGGAAAAAAAAGACCAAAGGACATTTAAAGCCTGCACTTTTTTTCTGTAGCATTTTCATCAGCTGACACAAAGCTGGCCAATTTATTGCTCTGACTGACAGCAGCTGATCAAGTGCTCCCACAGCCACTATCACAGTGTGAAACATTGGGTTCAAAATGGTGATGGGTTCATTTGCTGTAATTCTAAATGGGACAGAGCCCAAAACCAGGATCCCAGCTCCCTTGAACTCGAGCTGTTCAAAATTCAGATCCATATCAAAATCTTACTGCTCAGGCCCATCACTACTTAATTTACCAAGGCTGTTACTGGCACAGCACTTCATTCTGGCTGTCTTCACCATCCCTCACGTGGCAGCCACAATAAATTATGCAGCTGGGAATGCAATAGCAAGCAAAGCAATTGACCTGTGCAAGGATAGTGATCTCTCTCACATGGCTTTGCCGCAGCCCCATGGTGGGCAGAGCAGCACTGCCCTCTGCCAAGGGGACCAGGGGTGGATCCCCTACTCTCCTGCATGTGAGTAAATCTGGCCTGTTCAGCAAATGCTGCCTCCCTCCTGTTAGGTAGCAGTAGCACTGGAAAACATTGACCAGAAAAGATTTCCCCTTAGCAGGAGCACTTCTGTTAGTGAGCAATGCTATAACCCATAAGAGGACTTCTCGTGTAGGGACTTATGTGCCTTTTATGAAGCCTTCACTTTAGTCTGCTTGTATACTTTCTGGAGAGCTGGATGCAGATTCAATAGCTAATGGGATCAGTACTCCTACCTGTAAAGGCAGAATGTGGTGAAATGTGACTGTGACTGCCTGAACCTAAAGCCCAGAGGATGGCTCATTTGGCTGAGACTCAGGAGATGCATGACAAATACACCAAAAGCAGGTTAGAAATGGGAGCCAAAGGAGCAGCAAAGTGCACCTCATGGCTCTCAGTAAAGAGAATGCAGCAGTAAAGGCCTGTCCTAAGCACTGAGCAGCCTCAGACTGCAGTGATCCAGATGCCACTCTGTGCTCCTTGCACTGCACTCTAAGGTCTTCAGAAGATGAAGCCAGTGCAAGATTTCCCTACCCTGGAGCTAACCTGAGTTTTCTTCCAAGCGTGGCACTGCACAGCTTCAGCAACAGCAATCACCAGCACTGTTCCTGGTAGTGTTTCCAGCTGACAAAGCCCTCTGCAGATGGGAACTCCTCTTTCCTCCTCACCACTGCCCTGCAATTCAGTGCTCTCAAGCCACTGTTCCTACATCCTCAAGCATAAAAACCTCCCAAAGGAACAGAGAGGGACAAACTACAAGTCCCTGGCTTAGCTCCAGAGTCTAGTAGAGCTGCTGGCTCACAGATCACAGAATGACCTTCCCTCTGCAAAGGGAGAAGGGAGGCAGCTGTGTTCCCTATGAGACTGGGAGCTTTTCCTCCATCAGAAAAAGGAGCTTCACAGCCTGCCCTTTTGTCCATGCAGAGATTCCCAAGGGACAGACAGTGAGCAGCATGGCCTATGGTAATGCTCAGAGCTAGTTTGCACCTTGCTTTCTGTCTGAAGCATCAAGTATTCACCACGAGTGCCGAGCTACATATGGTGCAAGGTATACATTATTCCACAGGCAGCAGTTACATGACACTGTAAGTAAAATAAAGTAACAGGTAGATATATTTTTCTTGTTAATCACAAACCTAATTTTCTATTAAAATGTATGAGATGACAAAATCTCAACAAACTCTTTAAAGCTATTACTAGAGGATAAAGTATTCCACCAAAGTATTAATATTAACATCATTAAAAGAGTTTTATCAAGTGTGCCTTTATCTCCAGATTGCAAACAATAGCAGCCTGAAGGAGAGATATGCCCTTGAGTATTGTGGTATGAAAACCAACAGCAGTTTTAGAGCCACATAAAGTCTTCTTGTGGCTTCAAAATTAGGGGAAAAAAATTCTTGGAGCCACAATTATAAGAAGTAATAGAGTAAATGAATCTATTTTTCATCACCTTGGGCTCTGAAAAGAAAACATTTGAGAATTATATTGATAAGAGAAAGAGCTGAGATATTCAAATGCATTTAATGTTGTTTTAATTGATTAAACTAGATCAGGAGCATTTGAAAATGCATAAAGGAGCTGTTTCTGCATAAATATTCAAAATATATCTGGTTCAGAAGATAGGTGATGCTTTGTACATGCAAGTGATACAAGATATCTATCTTCCATAAATCCAATAATGTCTTAGAGTCCAGAAGATTAAGAGTCTTAAATTTTTAGGGTGCATTTTTCCCCCAGTCATTTGCTCATATCACAGAACTCTTTCCCCCTTGTTGTGGGGAGGGAGTTCCAGAATTTTAGAAAAAGGATTTTAGAGGTAGGAAGATGAGGAAAGATTTTGATTCTACTCTGACAACCCATGCTAGGTTTGTCCAGAAGTGTGGTAGTGTCAGGGAGTTACAGATCAAAGCATGTGAAAGCCTGGACGAATCCCCCAGTTGCTATTTGGAAAACTGTATCTACTTCCTAGCATCTGATCAACAAGGGAGATCAACACCATTTTACTGTTTCTGAGGAAAAGGGCTCAGTTTTTGAAAGCAGTAAACCATTGATCCATGGATATCAAGAGCACCCCATTTGGTATCCCCAGCTCTCAGATCACACAGCACAAGTTTAGGAGAGCCTGCAATGTCCACTGCTCCTGCCCAGGTCCTGGCAGTCCTGTGCTAACAGCCCAGAAGCAATTCTTCTTCCTCTTGCTAAGATCAGGGTATTTTATAAATGCCAACATTGAATGACTTCAACAGATTTACCAAATGGGTCTTGTGGGCATGAAGGGATGCTCTAGGAGAGAGGACAGAGGTAACAAAAGCCAGTCCACCAGAGGACCCGTACCAATATCAAAATTCCCAATCTTGTCAAGGTCCCTTTAAAATGTTTCTTTGTTTCGTGATCATAAACTCAAAATAGTCCCCTTTGCCACATCACTATAACACTGCTCTGAGATGAGAAAAATAGAAGAATATTGTACTGTAGATGTCTGTCTCCCAGCTGCATTGAGTGATGAGGCTCTCTCTTCCCTGTATGTTCATAAGAGGTAATTTCTTCTAGAGTCTCTCCATAAAAAACTCCTTACAGGGAGCCCACCATTAATCTTGAGCACAGTAAGTATTAGCCAACATGGTAAAAAGAACATTAAAAAAAATCTTGTCCCTAAGCTGTGGAAGCCTAAATAATGACAGTAATAGCATAATCTCACTCTCACACACAAAGTTGTTAACTGACAAAAATAGAGTTCATGCAAAGCAGAGTACACAAGCAGAGCAGAAAAGCACAACTTTCTTCACTAATTCCCAAACAAATAATACCAAATATATTGCTTTTAAGTGCTTCATTTATTTTAAATAAATACTTCTAAAAGAAGTGTTCCAATGACAGGCCATGAAGAGTACTTTATAAAAGATTAATTATATCCTGAAAGTTACAAGTGTCACAGAGTAAGAGGACTGCTGTATAAAACACCAATATACCATCCAACTCAGCCACCCATTCGAACTAGGCCTGATCCTGAATTTCCAGCTGAGAACTGGAATTATTTAGCAATTATTTAGCTGAACATAAATATTTGGAGACAGATTCTGCTAACAAATCTTGCCTCTAGGAGCCAGGCCCATAACAATATTCTTGGCACTAGTTTTCCACATATAAATCACCCCCCTAACTTCACACCTTCCTTATTTCATTTTTACAATTTTGTAGAATACCCAGTCTAGTTTATTTATGTGATGCTGCATCTAGGAGTCTCTATACGAACACTGTTATTAGATCTAATTCTGGCTACATTGTCACCATTAAAAGCAGCCCTACGGTATTAAAACAAGAGACAAGGGAAATAGGATTCTTAGAAGCAGTGGCTGAAAAAAATTAAAATGGTTTTCTAGCTGAGGAAAGCACAGACAAACAAAATATCCTCCTTCTCCCTGAGTTCTGCCACAAATCTCTGCATTGCTTCCCTCTATTATTTAGATAGAAACCAGCCAATCAAATGGTTCCCCTTGGGGGACCAGTGAAGTGTATGGTGGACTAAATCTGGTAATTTAGGTGCTTATCCAGCATGTGGCCAGGGAAGACCTGACTCTGGCTGGAGCAAGCACACAGCAGGTGGTTCCCAGTGGCTACACCTGCCTTTTGAGATTTGCCTTTTCCGAAGGAAAGCCCAGTGAAAACAGCTCAACATTTGCAGCTCCATACAGTAATTTTACAAGGAAACCAGGAATCAAAGAGGTCTCCTAAGCCAGGACAAAGATTTACTGTCTTAAGTGGCCCAAGAAGATCTGCTGGAGGTGAGGTTGGAGAGTCAACAATGATCTGCCACCTTCCTTCCTTCCTTCCTTCCTTCCTTCCTTCCTTCCTTCCTTCCTTCCTTCCTTCCTTCCTTCCTTCCTTCCTTCCTTCCTTCCTTCCTTCCTTCCTTCCTTCCTTCCTTCCTTCCTTCCTTCCTTCCTTCCTTCCTTCCTTCCTTCCTTCCTTCCTTCCTTCCTTCCTTCCTTCCTTCCTTCCTTCCTTCCTTCCTTCCTTCCTTCCTTCCTTCCTTCCTTCCTTCCTTCCTTCCTTCCTTCCTTCCTTCCTTCCTTCCTTCCTTCCTTCCTTCCTTCCTTCCTTCCTTCCTTCCTTCCTCGAGACAGATGTACTGGGGCAAAATTATAGTAGTTCAGCAAAGATGCAATGTGAAAATATTCCTCACTACCAAAGCTCATTTTAAATGCATCATTCCTGGCCCAACTCTCTTTCTATCAAGAATCCACACAGAATTCAGGGCTTCCTGCAATTTATTCTTTGCATCTGTTGCTACCTGGCCATTTTTTTCTTCTGTGGAAAAGCACCTTTTTTGACAGAAAGCCCATAGTGCTCCAATAAAATTGGCTACTTTCCTTGCTTTGTTTGTTTTGCATTTTTTAGACACAAATGGAGCATGTCACAAGTTCACTGCTTCAGTTTTCTAGAGCAGAGCTTGAAGCCTTATGAGAGGAAACAAGCTTTGAGGATGAGCTGTTTAACTGCAAGTGGGGAAGTGCTGAGCAGGCAGGGAGAGCAGTGGCCACAAGGAACAGCCCTTAGGATACAGAGATCTGCCTGTTCTGGTGTGGTAAAGTGCTACCTCCCTTACCACAAAAGCAAGTCACAGTTCAAAACATGACTCTTCAGGCCTTCCCAAGGCTCCAAAATGTGGCACAGAGAGAAAGAATCAAAAAGCCCCCAAGCCAACCTCTGCTGCATTTGTTTGTTCAAACAACTGTTCCACACTGCTGCAGCTTGAACCTTGCAGTTCCAGCACACTTTAATTCATGGAAATGTGGCCCAACAAAGAGCTTACCAGTTTTCAACTCTAAATGCAGAGGGAAAAGTAGCAATAGCAGCAGCACCACAGCTGAGTTCTCTATAGATGGTAAATAAATCATGGGAACAACAATCCCCAATTTCACATTAATTGTTTGGAAATCTCTACAACATCAAACATTTTGTTAAAAATCTAGAAAAAAATCAGCACAGCTCTTTTGTTGTTTCTGTTGTTGTTTTGCTTTAAAATGATTTGTTCTAAATACAGCTTAACATGCAGATGACTGGTTTGAGACTAGTGTATTTCTTCAAGTCAGAAAAAAACCCCAAAGTAATGGTTTGATATGGGGATATCAGCAGAAAGATTATTTAATAACATATTTAGTAGATACCTGGAAGTACACTCAACTCTTCCACAAGGATTGGGACAGCCAGGCCTTGGGTTGGTCCAATGAATTTGGCTCTATTTGACTTAATTTGGGCAAGAGCATTTTTCAAATCAGAGTTAATAGTCCTTCATTGATTATGAGGCATTGGAGGACAACAAATAAAACAAATCTGAAGTTCCTCACAAAAGAATGAAAGAAGTTAATGACTTGATGGGTTTGGTGTTTGTTTTTTTTGTTTTGTTTTGTTTTGTTTTTACTTTGCTAGTGTGACATTCAGAAAGGAAGAGCCAACTCAGTTTTTAAGAGCCACTGTCTCTGCTCATGTTGCACTTTGACATCTACAGCCTGATCTTGCCCTTGTCCTTTTTTCATTTGTTTATTTGTTTGGCTGATTTATTTGCAATTCAAACCCATATCTAATTACTGCCCAGTAACAACATTTCCTTTTTTACAGAGCAATTGCTTTCCATATTTTGGCTTTGCATTGAATTTCAGTGTTCTGGATCACTTGCCTCTATTGTTCTATCTGAGCTACTGTTTTTCCCCACACTGAATCCCTTTATGCTGTTTTTGCCAACGATTCTAGCCTCTCTATAGCCTATTGTAATTTTTCTATCTTCACTCAGATTTGCAACTTCTTTTGACTTTGTATCATCTGACCATGAATTACATTAGCATAACTATTTCTTTCCTCTTCCAAATTTGATGCCTAACAACCAGCTCCTTTGTGTTGAAAACAAAGAAGTAGTTAAAATATAACTCTCCAACGTGTTGATAAGAGCTGTCACAGGATTCCCCTAATTTATTCCCAGCAACTACCTGGCCTATATTAATAGATTCACCTAAAAGGTAGGCTTTTCTAGCCCAGTCCTTCCTCAATGGGTGGCAAAATAAAAACCCCAGCAAAATGAGGAAAAAACAACAACAAGAAATCATTAATTTCTTTATAGTCTTCACTTTGCCCTGATTCATGCCATGTTCCTCATTTTAACCTTTCTGGCTAAATTCTCAATGGTGATGTGGAAATAAAGAGAAAGCAAATTGAACTAAAGTCTGTAGTGCTGAGTCACTGCTCTCCCACTCCTTTCAGCTGTGTCTGTTACAGATAGATGGCTTCAAAATCAGCCTCTGGGGGTTGGTAATTATGGACGATGTGGCAATGAGACTTAGGGACAGGATAGGTAGTAAAGAGTTTTTTTGGGTGGTGGGGGAGGTTTTCTGTAGTTATTAAGGATTCTAAAATAACAAAAATATTCCTTTTAAGCAAAGACTTCTGGCCAAATTTTATTGCACTATGTACCATTTTTGGTATATAGTAAAATGAGAAGGGATTGTGGGTTACTTAAATCCCAAAACAAAAATGCTGAGAATGAAGTGACTGCATCTGAGAAAGACTTTTTCAGAGGAACTGAATTTAAAACAAATTATTTGCTAGTGATCCTTAGCTTAAGTTGCTCTTAGTGCAAACAGCCATATTGTATTAAGGGAGTTTTTGGTATGACTGTAAGATGTGGGCTTATAATTGTGCTGAAATTGAACTGCATTTTAAATCTTTATGAGATAGTATTAAAGATTCACTGATATCAGAATATCTACCATCTGGGCTATTCTCTAGTAGTTGGGAAATGGCTATTTCTTGGAGCCTCCAGGTCTATTTTAACCTGCCATCAGCTGCAACACCTGTTCCCCAGACCATTTTGTGGGCACTAATGTCTTTTCCTATTCTCATGGTGTTGCACAGGCAGAAATGAATGAAATTCAGACATCATGTTCTCCTGGAGGTTTCACATGGTCCTTAAAGTTCCTTCTACTCTAACAGCAAGTTCTCAAGTCAATGCAGCCAACGCTGCAACACCAACCTTTGTTTTGTGTTCCAACAAAATGTGTTTAGGAAAAATACTTCTGATTAATAAAATATTTTCCTTCCCTACCCATCAGCCTGCAAACCAGTTGGTGACATGAGCCAACAGTGTCTTGGCTGCCCGTTACATGCAGTAATGTATGGCCCCAGTGTGGATAGGGGGCTGTAATTCACTTGCAGGACTCTGCTGATGTCAGACAGCGCCTGAGCAGTTTATGAACAGCCGCAGAGCCTTGAGAATGAATTACGACCCTGCATTCACTCCTAGGACATCTGGTGTTGTTCAATATAGAGTATACTTCCTGTAAATTAAAAAAACCAAAAAACCACACCAAGAAAGAGCAATAACTGCACTACTTCTTCACCCACTCTTTAGTTTCCAAAGTATCTTTTTTTTCTGCTTTATTTGAAACCAAGCAGATTCACCAGAAAAACAGGTTTGCCATGCTATTTTTCTGTTAAGAGTTGCAGAGCCATCATTCAAGACTATGGTAGCTTTGTAGAACAGGTGAAAGGATGATTTCCCTTTCATGCTTGTGTATGCATAACCATTGACTCTACAAAGCCAAATTCCAACTAAATCAGTTTAATGCCACTGTTACTTGTGAATTATCAAGTCCTTTTGTCTGATCTGAATGTAAAAGCTTCTTGCCATGTCACTTTAATTTTATTTCCGTAGTAGGTTCAATTGCACTGGGGCAAATCTTAAGTAATCAGGTGCATTTTGTTTCTTTACCAGTACTAGTGACTCAAATCCTTGGAGTTGTTCCAGTTTTTCAGATTTTGGCCCAGAGAAGCTAGTTACAGCATGTGACATCAAAGAGGCGTTTGTGAAAAACTTTGCTAAATGGTCTATTTATGAACATTTCTGGCCATGTGTCATGTTTTCTGTAGGTTTCCCCCCTCCTTCTATTTTATTACTAGGGACATTTGCCTGAAAACAGACTATTTGTTACTTAGCAAGTTCATTTGCTCCTGCTGCTTGTTCCTCACTTGAAGTCACTCCTGTGATTGTGGCATCATAATTAGTTGCTCTGGAGATGATTATGATGTCACAGAGGACTGTGTGTTATATGGCTGCAAGTGATGAATAAGCAGCAGGAGCAGATGATCTCTCAAGCAATAAAGACCATGTCTTTATGAAAATATCCCTGGAAACAGAAAGGCTGAAATTCTATATTAAAGCAATGGAATAGTTTCTAGTATGTCAATACTTTCCACAAAATAGAAGTGTTTCTTTTAAGGGGGAAATGGTGTTGGAGGGGAGGGGTTATGCCCTTCCTATCAGCTATGTGCATCACTTTAAAACTGCTTTTGAAGTATTTGGCCTTCACTTGTCCCTAGTGAATCACAGAGAGACTGAACGAGTTATACCTATCAATAAAAAGATGATTTATCCTACATAAAATAGCACATTCATTTCTGATGGTCAGTGACCCCCTTTACTACCTCTCAGTCATCAGACGAAATAGTAAATTATGTGGGCACTGACACAGCTGCCTAAATCCCAGCACTGTCCTGCTCCAGCCAGAAGGGTCTTTGCCAAAAGGGTGTCCTGCAGGCCTGGGTAGGCAGCATCTGAATGAACAGACACACCCTGCCCTGTACCTGCAGCAGAGGCTCCTCACACAGGACACTTCATCACACAGAAAACTGTCTCCCAACCAATTACTTCTTGGCACGTCAATTTTCTCCCGAAGTCTTTCTGCTGGCACAGTGCCCTCAACTTCGGAGCACTTTTTGAGTCTGCTCTGGGTCAAGGAAATAGTTCATCTCACCCCTTTCCCTTTTCACACAGTTTTATTCTCACCTCTACCTTCTTCCCAGCTGCCTACAATGGACAGGAGGCAGGAAGACTGTCTGCAGGTCACTTACATAACAATACCTTACATAATACCTAAAAAAGACACATTTCTCCCAGACATAGCTGAAGGTAGCATGCCACCTTGTTTGCTTTCTGTTCACTTGGTTTTGACCCACCATCATACTCAAGTTGCCCTCTCTAATCCTCTGAACCTGATAGGTATAATTCCCAGATAAGACCTTATCTCCATCACAGCACCTCAGCCTTTCCAAATGTCAAAGCTAATGAATTAGGCATTCCTAAAAAAGTAGGCTTTAATTTATTGTTTAATACATTTTGGTGTTGCTCATTTTATTTGACTGGTTAATCTAACTTAATCTAGTGGGACAAAAAAAATCTGCTTGGCGCCACAAAATACAAGGGAATGCTTTTCCTACTCTGACTACAAAGCCTGCTGTTTAATTGTACAAATATTTGTGGATTTGGCTAAGGTGAGCACTAATTTGTTATTTTAGCCAAAACCTTCAAATAATTTAGAACATGCTAAGAAAATATTCACTGCCTTTTTGCAAACAGCGACGTGTTAAATGTTTAAGAGAAACTCTCATGCTACTGAAAGGACTTTGCAAGTAGACGCTTGCTAAAAAAGAAAGCAAAATTTTCAGTGGTTATTTTCTGGAATGTTGAAAAATACAGTTTGCAAGAACCTGCCTTGTGGGCAGACAGTCTCACTGTGTCCCTAGTTATTTATTTTAATTAGTGTTTTGGGCTTTTCTAACCTCTGACATAGGTTTTTGTTTCAGAGGGCTTTACCCTTCTAGTCTTCAAGAAGAAAAGTGTCTGCTGCTGCAAAAATAAGAAAGGCAGTGATTGAGCATCTGCACAGTCCTGTCGCCAGGCAAATGGGGACCCACTGAATTCAGATAAATACCCTTGGCTCTTGAGGAGGGGAACTTCAATAAATCTCAGCTTCATCCTGCTTACAGACCACGCAGTAAGGGATTGTTTACAGCAACACTTGGTGGAATCAATAGCCACCTGCCAGGAGAGTTTCTCTGGGAGCGCCTCCCTTGCCGGGCAGGGTGGGCCAGCAGCTCAGGGGCTGCTGCTGAAGGGCAGGGCGAGTGCTGGGAGGCACTGGGGCTGTGACAGGCCATGCAGGCTTCTCCTCCCACCCCTTGCATCAAGTCATGGAGTTGCAACCCATCTGCCAGGATGCTTTTTGGCAGCCGTGAGGGGCCTCTAGGGAATTCTTCCTGCAATGTTTAAACCCTGGCATAAACTCCAAGTTCAGAAATCTCAGAAAACCCATGGCTTTGGGTGCACATGGGGCACTCTTTATTTCCCCCTCACCTGCCATGAGTTCAGTGCATGGAATTTAAATGGCAGAGTATATATTGAAAAAGGGAGAAAGAAAAAAAAAAAAAAAGAAGAAGAAAAAAAAAAAAAAAAAGAACATATTAGTAATGGCTAACTACCAACCTCCAGAGCATGCTGGCCACGGTCCAAGCCTTCCCTCAGCAAGGATAAGTGACAGCATTGCTGACAAGTTGCTGCTTTCCTCCTCCAGCCATTACCCTCATGGAGGTGCAGCATTTCCACAGCTATTGCCTCTCTGGGCGTCAGGCTGCACCACCCTAGCCAAAGTCTAGCACCACTACTCCCAATCCCAATGCTCTCCTCCACTACTCCTGCTCACCTTCCTTGCTACCTGTTACTCTCACTGCCAGGTCTGCCACACAACTCTCTGGGAGCCCTGTGCTGCCAGCACATCCTCCACCAGGACTTTGTCATGCTGAAATGACTCTTCACAATGCTGCTTTAACTCCCTCTAGCTGAACTTCAGGGCTTCCTTTGCTTCTCTGTTCCCTGAGGCTTCCAAGATGTGGGATCAGGCTGTGGTGATGAGACTCCTCTAGGAGCTTCAGGGGGAGTGAAGGTGTCTAAACTTTTTTCAGCATTCTCCCTTGCCTCCACTGTGAGCTTTAATAGAAATAACCTGTCTGGAGAATAAAGCCATTTTCCTTTCCTTTTCAAGTCTCCAAGAAACAGTGAAAGAGCTCTCCCACCCCTGGGACCTTGTGGCTTTTTCTGAAGCTCTTCGCCAGAAACTGCTGCTGTGTGCAGCCTTGGGCCCCACCTTTCCACTGTAGCTGTTTGTTTGTTTGCTTGTTTTTGCCAAAACCAGATAAAACACACATCAATTTTTTTCTTGAGGGGAAAAAAAGCAAAGAGATTATCAGAAATTCACCATGATTCATGTCAGCCATATTCAAAAGGAGACATGAGGTTAAGTCTTTAGCTGTCTGGAAGAAGTTGCTGAAAACCTGAGCATGAAGGAGACATTTCTAATGTCTCTCTTTGTGATGCTGGAGGGAAAAGCAGGCTCTGTGCACTACTTTCTGCACTTTCTGCTCAGATCAGCAGCAAGGTTTTAGGTGAAGCAATGGCTGGTTGATTGAATATGATTGAAGCACATACACTTCACCTCACTGAAAAGGACATGGAGAGAAGGAGCTGGTATTTAAAGGAAGGGGGACAAATTAGGAATGACAACCTTCATTGAGATGGGGGCAAAACCACAGGTCAAACCATCTCAGGCATTCAAACATCCCCTTTACAGGATGCTTACCTCAAAACAGGGCTATCTGTCACCCAGAAGTGAAAGAACAGGGCCATGAGGTTCACACATAGAAGCTTTGCCTTTGCTCAGCTATGGGTCATACCTGTGTGCCTTGAGATTTGCTGTCCCCTACAGATGTGTGGGTGTGCCTGGAAACCCTTCAGAGCCACCCCTGACCTGGGACCACAGCAGAAACAATTGCTGTCCTTCATGCAGCATAGATGCCCAGACGGGTTTGAAACCTGCCTATTCACTAACCAGTGCTTGCCTGAGAGCATGGCAAGATGTAGAACCCTAAACAAATGCCCTCTCTTCAAGAAAAGTTGGGGGCTTTTGTTGCTCCAAGTTAAACAGCGTAGAACAAGGAGGATGTAGGTCCTGTCGATCCCCCCAAGTGATTTTTTTTTACCTCCTGGAGGACACAGTAACTGCTGAGCCTGCGGAAGCATTATCCTGCTTTCAGAGAGCTCTCTGATGAGGAATTCAGTGCTGTAGCTGTGGCACGGCACGAGACACGTGGTTGGGATGTAAAAAAGTGAAAAATAGGGCCCAAAGAGCTAGAATGTCTGTGATGAAGCTCCTCCTTCAGCAAAATGGGAAGTGTTAAAGCTCTGAATATCAATCAGCACTTCCCACAGGCAGTGGGATTCACTGGCAGGATCTGCCAGTGTCTCTGAGACACTGAATCCTTTCCTTAAATTAAAATTGTGACCAACTAGAGGCAAAGCAAATTACTAAGGTAAGCAAATATGAGTGACATTAGTCTTGTAAAAGAAATCTACAAAGTAAAATTCACTGTAGGATGCATGAAAACTCCATCAGTTCTTTGTTTTATGTAAATGAGCCCCCCAAACACTTGCAAATCACAGAAAATTGTAAAAATGCACCACAGAGTTCAAGTTTACAATTCAATAATAATAGTGTAGAGTATAATAATAATAATGTAATAGCAATAATAATAAACATCCACTGTTTTATTATAACTACAGATTGTGTCTGATTGAAAGTCATTAAAAACCTATGTAAAAATATGGAATAAAAAAGCAAGTAGTTTTTGCTCTAGCTGTTTATGTATAGTACACTTAGTTTCTCTAAAACAAATCAGTGGAGAGAGGGGAGGAACAACAGGAAAACCCAAAATAATAAACAAACCATTTTTAAGACATGTTATAAAACTCCTGAGAGTCAATTGTAAGGGCACTTTCTCCTAGAAAGATGACAGCAATTATCTTCCTGCAAAGAAGGAGAGAAAAAGAGGGACACACTCCTGCAGTTCAAAATACTAGCTGTGATTTTCAATCTTTCTTTTTCTCTGTCCTCAAGAAACTCAGTTAAAAGGAAGTGGTGTGTACTACCAGGTACCACCAGAGGAAAAGGTACACAAATTATCCAGTTTTAGTCAGTTCCAGTGGCACAGAACAAAGCCCCATGGCCTTTAAAAGGATATTTCACATAATGGTTTTGCCCGTGCTTCACCTGCTCACACCCAGGGGTAGATCAGAGCCCACAAGCTCCTGAATAGTTTTGAGGGATGACTGCAGAAAGGATGCATGGAAAAGCAAATTATTCTCAATTTCAGGCACATAAACAACTCTTAAACCTCAATCCCATTATCTTATGTTTCTGATTTAAACAAGACACAAGTGAAAATCAGAGGATACCAAGAGATGTGGTTCATCTGGAATTTAAAATGAGAAGCCTGTTTTGAAAGTTAAGACATTTATAAGGTATATATTTCCCAATTTATGCCCATCACTTTTTTATATATACAAAACAATAAACATTTCTCTTGGACAACAATTCTACAGATTAGTACAGACAGAAAGAATTTTTTCAAATATTCAGCCTTGGTTTTCCATTTCCTATAATTGTCCCAGGATTCTAAGCTGTACCCTAATTATACCCTAGGTATATAATTAATACCCTAGATACTAGCCTAAAATAATCCTCTCTATCCTTGCTGTCTGCACCCATCTAATTCTCCTGGGAAGAAAAGATGTTAATAAAATAGATGAACTATTGTCATTTTTCCCCCAAAGCTTTAATAGAAAAGGGAGGACAGCTGAAGGGCAAATGGAGATTCTTACTAATTCCAGAATCTTTTTACACAACTCTTACCTTTTTCTCCAAGTTTTAATAAGCTATAGGCCTTTTTCTCCCAGTTCTCACTGTCCTCAATATGAGTGCTACTGAACTTAGCCTGGTGTTTATACTTTAATATTATAAGGAAAAATAACATTTGCCCTATGGACAACATTACAGCAGAGATGTTGCTCAGTAGCTAGAGAGATCCCATGTGAACCATCTGTTTCTGTCTCTGGATCTCAAGGGAGTGTGAATAAATAGTTTCTTTCTGAATGTGCTGTGTTTCAATATATGGAGTAAGTTTTCCACAAGAGAAAGACTTTTGTACCTCTCTAGTAACCAGGTGTTATCTGCAGCTGTAAATAGGGAGAAGTGTGGAGTACAGGCTGGAATGGTGTCCTGCTAAAGCAGACAGACTTAAATCTTCTTTGTTCTTCTTCTTTTTTTCATCTGCTCAATCAGCTCTGCAAGATATGACATTGACACGTTGATCAGTTTCCAGAACAGCTTGTGAAACAATCATTTACTTTTGACCAGTCTCAATTATATCTTATCTACACTAGGTCACACAGTCTATCAAACATATAACTTAAAATAATGGCGAGGGTAATTTGGAACTGGCAAATGCAATGTTATGAAAGGTTAAATTTAAATTTCCCTGGGGTCAAAGGTATTTAAGGACAATCTAGGCATTGGTTTGAAATACAGCATAGTTAGCTACCAGATGAAAATGATTTTTCTTGCAGCAATTACCATGGTAGTCCCAGAAGGGGTTTGTTATGTTAAAACAGCACTGAGACTCCAGAACTGTTCACAGGCAGGTTTTCAGGCTGCTTTGGAGGGCCTGCTGTTTGCTTTTGTTGGCAAGCATGACCTGTATGTTTATTTTATTCCTTCTTTACTTCACATGGTGAATTTTGTTCTCTGCGTGTATGAGAGGATTACAAGCAATAGATGTTAAAGTTTCTGTTTACCTACAAGGCATGTACAAACAGAGGGCCTGATCCAAACCCCGTTATCATCAGTGCAAAGTTGAGTCATCATCTCTGAAAGTCTAGTCGCCTTTTTCAAGGTACCGAATACAAATAGATGTTCTTCAAGCACCATGTCTAAAATTTAAAATATATTCTTTAGGGGGAAAAAAAGAGGAAACTCTCTTTTCTTTGATTTCCCCCTAGTTGGTGGGTACTTTTTTTAAGGGCAACTTTCTGTTTGACCGAACTTAAGGTTTAAACTTATACATCATCAAAGATTTTACCACAGCTGTGGCTGGAGACCAGTTTTCCCTGGAAGGATTTATGAAGCTGTTCTTTCAGTGACTCCTAGCAATGTGAAAGACAATTCTCTGACCTGCTCACCCTTATGGTGTGTGTACTACTCATAATGTGTACTTTTTTGGTGAACATAAGGAATGCAGAACAATGTCGGCATCTCATTTGCCAAAAAAAGAAGAGAAAGCCATACAAGAGGAAGGTCAGCCCAACAGCAAGGATGGAAAAGAAGCACACTATATCATACATGCATGGAAATAAGTCTTCTCATGGTGCATAGGAGACCTCATTACATTCCTCTCCAGGGAGTCAGCAGGAGGTAAAGAGCAAAACAGCCTTTGTGTAACACATGAGCACATCCTGTAAAGAGCATATATAGATGGTGAATCTCTCTAAAAACTGATACTTAGCATGCTAAGCAAACAAACAAGCAGCTGAATACATGTAAATTAGATGAATGGCTTGGGTATAGGAGACAGGAACCTCATAAGTCAAATGAATCCCAGCTTCCAGAAGGATTTGCATATAGCATAAGGAGGGACCTTCTGCAGATGCAGGTTTGCTAGCAGGGTGTGTGCCTGGGGAGCTGCGCCTTTGTGGAACTGCCTGATTGGAAGAACAAATTAATAGACTGGAAAAAAAAATCCACTTTCAAAACTTCAGAATGCAAGTTCCTGGACACAGTGTGTTCATTTTCTTGCCCTGTGTGTTAGTTGGTTAGGTTGCACTTCCCTGGTTGAAGCACCTTGCTTTCCGGCTCAGATACTTTAAGTCAGCAATCACACAATATTTTCTACAAGTGGGAGCTATGAGAAAGAGACAATTCCTGTGGCTGGGCACTGGAATAGGATGCAGTTACCCAATTATTGCTTGCCTCTGCTGCTCATTTATTAAACAAGAAAAAATTCCAAGTTGTTTGTAAGGTCTTCAGAGTAAGAATTGCCCCTAATGTTTGTCAGCACAAAGCCTAGCATGCTAGATGACGTGCCTGCTATGTGACTCTGCTCTGCAGACAGAAATAATAACCTTCAGGAGGAGGGCTCTCTCACTGTACTCTTCTTTTCACAGAGTACTGAGTTGTACTCTGTTGATGCTGAGTCAAAAACATGCACTTTTCTTCCATATTCATTACTGTGCTATTTGGAAGGCTCAAGGACGTGAAGCGAACTTTAAGCTGAGAAGATGTTAACAGAATGTAGACATGAAAATCAGTGTTTCTGCCTCCATCTGTTTCTTGGGTCTCAAAAAACACAAGTGCCTCTGTAGCACAGTCAGTACAGTGACAACTTCTGGGCCCAGTGGGCAGACAATTTTAGCATCCTTTTTTTCAGAAAGACTGCCAATACTGAAACCTTGTCACTGCCATTTGTAGTACACTTTTAATTTAACACATCAAGATAAAATTGTTTCAGCCCACTGCCCAGCACTTGCCACCATGACTACTGATCTGAAGCAATGTTCTCAAGCATACAGAAAATGGGTGACAGAGCCATGAAAAAAAATGAAAAAAAAAAGAAAAAAGAAAAAAGAAAAAACAGAGCAGATTAAATTAGAGTTCTAACCCAACTTAGACACTATGACCCCAGTCTTTTGGTCTTTCACATGTTCATTCGATAACCAGGATAGATAATACAGCTGCAGCATGGACAGAAAAAGAGGGAGGGAAGATTGAAAAGGTGGATCTACAGCTGTTGGGGACCTATGGTGTCATGTCAATAATCTAGTAACCTCAAATCTCCATCCTTGCATGGATCAGTACCTGTTACAAAGAAATGTCCATATCTGAAAACTAATGTACTGCTGTCCAGATTTTTTGCAGGGTGTTCTCTGGAGGCTTGGAAGCAATCCTGAACTGAGGGACTTCCTCCTTACTGCTCTATCTAAGCTGCTTTGCATTACTGAGAAGTCCTTCAGATACTTGGGTATGCAGTCTCACCATCATGTTGAGATGTTGTCCATTTGGGCTGTCTTCTGGCACCATGCCACCTCCACCATGCAGAAGGCCTGATAAAAGTGAGAAATTTAGTTTGGTTTAGAGAAGACTCTGAGGTTTTTTTGCCAGACCTGCCACCATCACAATATTTGTCAGCCTGAAACTTGCTCTAAGTTGTCACAAAAACTGTCTGGGACTGAAGCTGTAGCATGAAGTTAGCAGTGATTTCACTACTACTCACCTCTATTCTACTGAGGTGTCACCACAGGGTGGACAGAGGAACCAGAGTGGACATGCAATTTATTACCAGACAAGACAGATGAAGAACAGTTTATAACTTACCAAGTGGGTTCTGCACAATCCTTTGATCTGTGTTACCCACTCTATTGTTAACACCTGTGCAATGCTCAATAAAACACTCCCACAAGCCCTTTTTGGTATCTCCAATGCACAGTCTGTTATATTTCCCGGTGATGATGCAGTGCATAACTCATTTAGAGGGGCATGTGAAGTGTTCATGAATGACAAATTAAGATTTAGTTCAAACATCCCTGATGGGGTCTTGGTGCATTTTACCAGGTTTATAGATCTGTTTCCTGGGAATGTACCTTATAAAGTTGCATTTGTGGGTTGTTTATTCAATGAGCAAAGTGATCCATTATGTTTTTGTCACTGTTTTAGACATGAATGGAAGGTAGGGAAATGAGTGCTGTAAACAACTCTTCTTTCCAATTTTCGCAAGAGTGAAAGTTGAAGTACAGCAAATGGAATAATCTGTTCAGGATTGCAAACTGAAGCAGAACAACACATAATCAAGAGCATTTAATTGTGTCCTACTTCTTCCATCCTGGGCATCTGGAGAAACAAAATTTTTCTAAAAATCTTTGGTTGATGAAGTGTGGTGTGGGAAAATGGAACACCAAATTTCGAATGGAGAAAAATTAGTTTTAGTCTTATTTATTCCAGGGGTTGTGAATGATGATTGAAAGAAAAGATTATCCCTCCACCCCTTTCTTTCAGCATTTCTCTGGAATTTCTGTTGTGGTCCAGTGTGGAAAGTGGTTTAGTGTTTCCAGACCAGAGGGCAAAATGAACAGTCTGTCTCATAAAAGCATCCCATTCTTGATATACTTCTATTATCATTTTGAAGACCGAGTAGGTTTTGATAATGGGCCTCTGGCTTCTGTAAGCATCAAAATCTTCTGAATTTCCTCTATTGCTAGCACTATATATCAGAGTTACTAAACAGTCCAGTGGGCAATTAGGTTTAGTTTGCAATGTCACTCTTTGAATGTTCATTGTTGTTGTTTTGTTTTTTTTAACCAGAATGTCATGCACCTCTTAGAGGCCACCAACCACAACTCTTATGATTTCACTCACAGGCTAGCTATCAAATAATTCTTTAAACCAGAACAAAGAAAAGATTTATTGAAAGTTCTCAGTTCCAGAAGGCCAGAAGAATTTGGGGCATTCCAGAAGAAGCTGAGGACAGATCCATGTTCTTTCACCCTTGCTGTGTACCACGTTTCTAAAGAAATATTCTGTATTTGGATCTATTTTCCATGGATAGCCTCAAGGATTTGAAAATCCTTTACAGAGTCATTTCCTTTGGAAAAATGGAGAAAGGCAAAACTTTCCAGGCTCCTTCTTGCCCCACTGAAGGGTAAGCACTTACCGTTGAGAGCTGTGGGAATAAATGTGCCTATGTATGTATGCAGCACAGGCTGCAACAGCACTGGGATTGCTCTGAAGGTTGTGTATTTCACATACACTCTGCACTTCAGGCTTGGCAAGATCCAAGCATTTTCCTTACTTCCCTTTCCAGTACAGACACAAAATATTCATTGATGTGGGTAAAGATGTGTCAGGAGGCAATGTGTTCATTCCCTCTGCCACAGGGAGTTGTTCTGCAAAGTTGTTAGTCTCTGGTAGCTTAGCTGATTCCTTTCCCTGTGTGTTGCAGGAGCATCCAGAAAAGCTTACAAGATACTTAGGGTAAAACCCTTTCCATTTGCAGCATAATCATGTCTGGCTCAGGAAAATTCACTGGATTTAATGTGGTAAAAAAGAAACTTCCTTTTCTGAGCTCTCACTCTCTCTCAAAACAGATTGATCAATAGAGCAACACAGTAAGAGCGAAGACCTGTTTTCAAAGAGGAAAATATCTTGTGAATAAGCCACTGGCCTGAAACTCAAGAAAATGTCTTTGCTTATCACATGTTTGCTGACAGAGAATCCTTGCAAAATGCTGGATTTCCAAGAACAGATTGCTGAACTCCTACTTTCATCTCAGGAAAACTGCAGCCAATAAATCATAAAACCAGAATTACAGAGACTTTGTTTTGGGGTAAAATCAAAACTAGAATTAAACATTCCACTTTCAGAAGATAAACCTCTAATCCTGGACTATAGAGCCAGTGAGCCACAGCCAATAAATAATTTTTGCCACTAAAAATAAAGGGCAAATTATTTGGCCCTATTAAACTGTCCGATTTTTTCCCTTTTATGCACTGTTCCTGTAGAGCCCCAGATCCAGAGGGGACTGTGGTCAGATTTTTCTCATATTCTGTTTATTCTCCTCCGAGCTCCTTACAGTTTAGGACATCCTCAGGATGAATGCTTAAGAGCAAAACTTTACTCTTTGCTATTGATGAAATTCAAGGGTCAGATGGCACCAGGCTCATCCGAGACAGTATTGGAATGAAGCATTTTGAAATACCATGTGTTTCAAATCGTTTCTCCTTCTTGTTAAAAGAAAGGTGAAGGACAACAACACTAAGAAGACAAAGGACATAGAAGCCTGTATTAACATAATTTACTATTTGCATAACTTGGAATTTGAATTTGGTCTGCAGTCTGGTAGGAATTTTTTTCCCTATGTACGATTGTTGCGGAATTGGGAGGAATTTTGCTTTCCTGGTAGTAAGATATAGCTTTTTCCAGAAGTATGTATTTTAAGAAATGCACTCACAGCTGGCTAGTGTATTGGTGATATCCCTGTCCTCTCCTGATCCCCTTTTGTGACACATTACATTTTTGTGGATGTTGCCTTTAAATAAGTGTAGAGAATGCAGGGAAAGACGTTGCAGGTTGTGAAACACAAAATGGGTGTTCTGTGACCACTCCCCAGACAAAATGTCTCCCAGAGGTTCCTGTGACTATGGGGAAATTACGTCCAACATTCCTATGCAGTCTTTAAAAAGAAATTTTGAAATTTAAATATTACTTTGTTTTCCATAATTGCAGCAAACAGCTGTGATCAACATTCAAGTAAACCAAAGAAAAAGATCTTTCAGTCTTAACATTTTTCCTAACAAGTTAACTATCTGTGGCAAATTTCAGATATGTGCTGCTCCAGTCCTCTCTATTAGAATTCACTCCATGCTGTGGATTTTAAACTTATGCTGTCAAATTTAGTCACATTGTATTTTACAAGATATTTGGTGCTTGTTTGCTTCGTTCTTAAGTTAGGCTCATTCATTCTTGGAGATAGCCTCTTCCATCAAAAAAGGAAAGGAGTGTGAACTTTTTGTAGTAAGGGTCTCTTAGGCATCACTTTGAAGACAGATACAGCAAGAAATTTAAAATTCCATAGAAAAAAAAAAAAGGAGTCTTTGATAGTTCTTCTTAATAAACCAAAATGGCTTGGTTCCAAGCCTGCAAGAACTCAAATTTTGAAAGGTTTGTATTTTGAGCTTTCTGTGTTCAAACCCCTCACAACCATGGAACCCAGAGTGGTGATCCACTGCAAAATACTCATTTCTGGGGATGTGAAAATAGGTGCCTCTGATGAGAGTTGTATGAAACCCAAAAACCTTTCCTCCAGTGGAGTGATTGCTTAATATCCTACTAAATTATACTCCTGCCTCTAAGTACGACTATTAGAAGTGATCCTTAAAGATATCTGGAGACCGTGGTTTACGTGTAAGGCAAACAGATTGCATTTGTAACATTTAACACACAATAACGATAATAAAACACACTGACGTGGGTTTTCTCTGTAAACAGTCTCTTCTGAAGATAGAGCCAGTGAAATGTTTTGAGAACTTTGACATTTATAGCTGTATTTATAATCTCTTTTGGATCATTTCCTCATGGAATCACATGTTTGTGTATTTTAAATTCTCTGGAGAAATAAAAATGTTTAAACAAAATAATGATGTGATAGGCACTTTATGAGGGCTTGTTCAACACGCGCACACGTACAAGCAAGGCTGGGTTTGTTCTGAAGTCATTGAGTGGGAGTTTTGGAAGTGGATATCAAGGAGAGAGCCTCTTCACTGGAATGATTAAAAAGAGAGGAAAAAAGCAAGTATACCCAGGCCTGCCACAGAAGATGGAACTTGCTGTCTGAGAAGTAACATGGCAGTTGTTATGCTTGCCGTACCAATATGAAAAAGAGGTAAAGAGGAAGGAGATACTCTTATGTTCATATGCATACATATGCCTCGACATGTGTAAATGAATTCACACTGGCACACATCACATAGGCACTTGTATTAGTGCGTAATTCACAGTAGATAATTTATTTGCCAGTCTTTCTACTAATGGCACATACGTGAGCAGACTGCTTTTTTCTAAATGTGACTCTCATATTTCAGAATAAGAGGAGGCTTTTACTGTACAGTGAGAGCACAGGTATTTACTGTGAATATTTAACACTGGATGTTCAAATTCTGGTTGTGTGTGTTTCCACACAAACCACATGGGTTTATTTCCAGTTTTGACATCAATGGCTTAATAGTAAAAAGTAAAAAGTAAAAATATTTCTTTCATAGAAAAGTAAAAATATTTGTTTCATAGGAAAAAAAAAAAAAAGTGAGAACTATTTCCAAAGGGAAAGTACAGACAAATAGGATTAGACTTGTATAAGTTGAATATATTTTTCCTGGGCAACCAAACCTTACTTGAGGCATCATTCAGCTACATGGTTAGATTGTCACCCATATTCCCCAGCCCACAAGAAAGAAATTAGTCATTACAGCAGAGGACAGAGAAGCTATCTGCCCAAATTCAGGAAGAAAAAGCCCTGGGAGGCCCGTGCCAGTATTGCCTTCAGCATAGCTGTGTCTTCACAATGCAGACCCGTATTGCCTCCAGAGTCTGGTGGAGGGGGATTGAATGCCACATTCCAAGAGCAATCACATCTCTCAGTTCTTCCAAAGTGCTAAAAAATTGTATAAGCACAGAGAAGCAAGTTCATTTTTAAACTCAAGCAAACGCTCACCCAGAATGTTTTACAATGCTCAGTTTAGCTTTCTCTTCTATTTTTTTCATATTCAAACAGTATCACAAGCATGTCAGGAGTGTTTCTAAAAAGAAGAGAAGATACAAAGAGCTTGTGCGCCCTGGAAATTTTTTTCTATGTCAGCTTCAAAATTCTCACCAAAGCTGTGTAAGAAGCTTGCTAGAACAGCACCAGATGCTCAAGTGTCTTCACTAGTTGGAAAATGATAGCAATTCAGGAGCTACACATAGCTCCCATTGAAGTCAGTGATATCAGATCCCCACTGATATAAGGAGTCACTGGATGAAACCCCACCTTTGTTAAATAAGCTCCCCTGTCTACCAACTAGACAGAAAAAAAGCAGATATGGTTGAAAATAGAGGCTGTTCCAGAAGGAATACTGAGTTTTTCAAGTCTAATAGATGCTCTTGTAATACAGACCTTTTCTTCTGGGGATTCACAATACTTGGAAAGACAGAGCTGTTTGCAACTCTTCCCTGAAAAATTAAAAACTCAACTGTTCTTTCTCTCAGATGTTGATTTTGCTCCTGTTCCTAGCAGCAAATACCTATTTTGTTCTGTGGTATCTAGTGAAACCTAGGAAGTCCTCATATAGCAGAGGAAAAGCACACAGATTCTGGGACAAAATGTGTCATTATTTAGCCTATTACTGCCCAAATATGTCTTAAAAGACAAGAATTACTTTAGCCTTGGCTTGTGGATGAAGAAGAATTGTCACTAAGAAGTAGTTCAAGGAATGGAATGACTTAAGCAGAGGTCTCTGGGGAAGGGAAGAGAAAACAGAGGGTAGAATTCTAGCATATAAAGCTCATGTAAATAAAGCACTGACCTTTACTTCTGACATTGTTTCAAGTCCAGCTTTCTCTCTTAAGTAGAAGTAGACAAAGGTTGGTAGAGAGATTTATTCCCCTGGGACCTGTGTTAGGCCCATCAGACATCCCAAGGGAAATGATTGGAAAGGTCACAACATAGCTGCTGGCTATCTTTTAGCTGTGGAAGGGCCTCCGAACTTCACTTATTTATAGAGTCCTCCTGATGATTGAAAACTATCATTTGTCATTGTTTTGACCTCTTAACAAGTACCCTTCTGGGTTCCAGAGTGTTTAAAGGCTAGGGAATTCTATAGTGAGCCAGAATGAGCAAGAAGGTAGCAATTGGTAATGGCTCGTCAGCTATATTGTTGTATTGCACTAAATAGTTTATTTAGTGGCTGTCTTTGTATTGGGTGATGGGAAAAAGTGTTACTGGGTATGTCAGGTCACGTGGATGGTGTATTCCCCCCCCCACCCCCGTCACATGGTTGCTTCCTCACACACTTCCCCTTTCTGTATTCTCCGGGGGTCCATCCCATGGATGGCCCCTCCCCAAATGGCATCCCATTGGCCATGGTCCTCTTTCCCCGCCCCCTTCCTGGGATATAAATCTGCACTACAAGGGGGCCCACACTTTCCTTCCTGCCTGGGTGGTCGGTGTTTGTGGAAGTGTCCTGGCCCAAGCCAATAAACAGGATGCTCCCTCCCGCGTGGGGGAGAATGCTTCTCGTCTTTTATTGTCAGTCCATGCAGGTCCATGTGGGCTTGGGTTCTAGGTAGCCGGAACCAGACCCATACAAAGCCCAGAGAACCATGGATTACTGCACTATATCATGCTAGGCACTCTGTAAAATGAAATCATATTCTTCCTCTAAACTACTCTGCTGCCCCACTACATGTTCTCAGTGAAGTTCTCAGTTACTCCTTAGAAAATAGACCCAGAATTTTATAACATACTAGAAAATCCCACTGTAGTTCTCAGAAAACTCTAGGAACCGTAATTGTGTAAACAATGTCTAGGTAAGAAAAATAATTCCTGTGACTCATGGAGACTGTGAGATATTTAATATTTTTAGATGGCACACCACAGGCTTTAAAGAAGCCTACATATACCACTATCCACTAAAAAGGTATCTTCTGAATTGTTTTCTTCTTCTCACCATGTGTCAGATTTCTTTTTTCCTTCGTGTATTTTCTCTCTTACCATTCTTTCTCCCATTGCGTTCATGTTGCTACATCCTTCTTTTCCTTCTCCTTATCTGTTCATCCACACCAAGGATCTGCCACAATAAATTACATATTTTTGGCAGAGAGTGTGCAGTAGGATAAAAGAAGATGTGTTCCTTTGTTTTTCTTCTGACCAGATCTACATGTGCTGAGCAACTCAGAGATCAAAACCCCAAAACACTTTCTATAAGCCACTAAACACTATGCAGTTTTTATTAGAGATGTAAAATGTCTCAGTATTACAAACTCAATTCTCCAACCCCATCTTTAACCAGAAGAAAATATCCCAACCTTTTTTACGTAGAATATATCTACTTAAGTGTATCATAAATGACTGAACTAAGTGAATCAATAGGCAAGGGGGGTTTTCATTTATGGACAGAAAGAACTAATCGGTAGTAATATGATTGTTCTCTGTAGAAAATGGGTAAGGTATAGAGTGCTGCTGTGGAGACATAGGCAGCATTAGTCACTGTCAATATTCTCAGAGAGTTCTACCTATTGTGATGAAGCTTTATAAATCTTTGTCATGTCTTTAGTGCAATAGACACACAAATCTACTTAGAGTTCAGGTAACCTATTAACATAAATAGCCAAGTACCAAATAGGAGATCTGACGATTTCCTTTCAGGGATGGGGGTTAGATTATTAGGTGATATTGTGCTGTATTATCTTCTGGTTTTTATTCAATGATCAGTGTATACAAGGAAGAAAAGCAGGTTTAAGAGATACAGATGGCATTAATAGTAGATTGAACAATAAAATAATATGCATAATTTAAATATGAAGATCGTGGCTCCCATTTATTAGAGGTGCTACTCACCTGAATACTTTCTAAATGTTATTCAAATAACATGCTTTTTCCTTATAGATATTTATTGTATCCAAGCTGATCTTACTCTTACGAGTCAATTCTGGGTCTGATGCTCTCTAGTCACCAACTGAAACAAACCTATTGACATGACATAAATTCACACTAACTGATGCTTTTGTCCCTTCTCATCCAGGGCTTGAATGCAGTTGTCTCACTTATTGCTACACCAATTATGTCAATGTCTAGGAACGGATGCCCAAGAGGTAAAGGAAAATAACTGGTCTGGTCTAAGCTATTTTTGAGTCATATTGCAGAATGATTGGATTTGGTTCCAATTAGTAACAGCCACAAGTCCTGTAAAAATCCACCCACAGTGTCAGTTAAGGGCTGAGACCAGCCCCTGTTTTACATTGGCATGTTGATTGGCTAGTATTAGCTCTTTCTCTCTCCTCTCTTCAGCTCTTGTCTTTTCAGGCAATGCTAACTCACACCTTACAGGTCATGAAATGTCATCAATGGGGCACTTGTCCCCATGAAAAGAAGATGAGCAAGTCAATAAATTCTTTTTAGAGTATACTGAGTGTCCGGCCCCATCTATCAACAGCACACAGTGTATTTTTCTGAGTTCCTGTTAATTGTAAAATATTGTTTTAGCAGATGTTCCCAGAGGCAGAAGGATTTTATCCACTGCCCCAACAGGCCTGGAAGATGTACAATGATAAAGAAACAAGAGCTAAGAAAAATAAATCTATGTAGACATTGTGATTGCTTTCTGGGAGGGGGGAAAACAAGTAAAAACAAAACAACAAACAACAAAAGAAAAAAAAAAAAAAAAAACACCCCACTCCTTAAATATTTACTTCATTATGATCCTTTAATATTTGAGGCCAATGTATCAGGAAGCAACTATTTGACTCAGGACTTGAATAAGATGCAGTGATAAATAACCAAAGTAACTGCAGAGTGAATACATCAAACTGTGTGCATGCAGAAGAGACACAGAGAGAAAAAAAGTGTGTACAATTATACTTATGCCCAAAAGTAATTATTGAGTGGCCTGCACTCTGGTCTGGAGGACAAAAATAATCATGTATTTTCCCATAAAAATAACAAGGTAATTACTATGTAAACACTATGTCTCTACATGGCAATTACTGCAGGCCAGGTTTTGCTCCCCCATTCATACTGACTGCTGCCACCAGGTGAACTGGCCCCCACCTTGTACCACAGCTACTATTTGGAAACTGTGTACTGAGTATGAGTAAAGGTGACAGCCTCGTGTAATTAAATGGTCAGTGAGCAATTACTATGTGAGTAAGCATAATGAAGCACTGCAAAAGGATCTGTAAGCAGACGACCAAACATATTTAAATACTGCATTATTAGAGTCAACCTGTCCTGCTTCCATTGTCAATAAAAACATTTCCTCGCACCATTTTTTTGTTCCGTTTCTATTCCCCTTTTAAACACTCCTTGGGTTAAAGAGCAGAACCATAACAAAACCACGGAAGCCAAAGGTGCATGAGAAGGGGTACATTGATCTCTTCACAGCTCTGCTGAGCAGGTACATGTATGCTGGTAGAGTCTTCTCTGAGCCCAAGCCAGGCCTGTGCCAGGAGCTGGAGGAGCACTAGCCAGCAGAGGTGGGTGGCATGCAAAATTTTGAATTCCAGACTGATTTCTGAAAGCTTTTCCAACTGCTATGTGTCTTGGTTACCCAGACACAAGATCAGAATATGTTTATTTTCTCTTTTGTCTGGGATGCTGTGAGAGTGAAAACCATTGCTTAAACATCAAGCAGTGAGGACCTGCAGGGACAAGGACGCCATCCATAGAAAGATTTTTCCTCCTCCTCAGTGAGCCTTGTATATATTCCTTTGAGCTTTTCAACACTTGTGTAAATACTGTGCCTCTGTTTTTATTTGACTGCATTTGAGGATCTCAAAGCACTGTAAGAACTCTAATGATCTTGGTGATACTGTTCCTGCTCTTGTTAAAATCAATAGCAACACACCCTTTGATATTAGTAGCAACACAGTCATGCCACAGGCTCTATAATATGTTGAGGAGGAAGGTATATATCTCATGTTTTTTCCAGTCAAAATAATAACATATTTTTCCTTAGGAGCAACAGGAATGGAGAAGCTTCTTGGAGATTGATTATTTTGCTACCAAAGCAAGAAGAATTGTACCTCTTGATAACAGTGGTATGCCTGAATCACCAACCTCTACTCCCTGTGCTGGGGTATGCAACAGTGGTCAGTTGTCACAGAAGATAAAATGAAGAACCAATAAGCCAAAAATTTTTTAGTATAGAACTGAGACATTATGGTGTCTAATTGACAAACTGTCTTAAAAGGTGTTCGTGTTTTCTGAAGCATTCTGTCACAGGACTGTTGTCAGGCTTATTATACATGTGACCCGCCAGCATCTAATTGGTATCCCAATATCTTTAAGCTGTGACCTAGAAAGAAAGAGCGGAGCAGAAGAATGCAGTAAAAAAAAAATCTTGTCCTGGTCCTAGAGTGGTAGGGCAAATGCCTGTTCCTGTACTGTACATGCATAAACAGCTCTTTCTCAGCTGCGATTTAATGTTGCTATACCTTTGATTGCAATTACATTGAATCACATTGCAACAAATCTTTGTAATGCCAATCCCATCTTTCCACCTCATTGACAGCTCTGGAGATGCATCTGAAATTCATAGTAGCCTCATAGCCTATGGCAAGAGAAATCCATGCTGCTAAAATTTTATTTTAGAATTCAAGCTGGTTTCTCTCAGCCTAGGATGCTCTGGTTTTAATCTTTTGCTGCCTAGCACAGTGTATCAAAATAACCAGCCAATATTGTTAAACTGTCAGGGGTCCTCACTGCCGCTGAATTTTACCAGTATAAATAAATATTGCAACTTAAGGAAAAAAAGCATCCCTATGGACAGATTTTTTAACATTAATAGAATTAAGAGGAGAGTGAAATTGTGTATAAACTTCAACTTGATAACAGCCTTCTCCTTTCCTTTTTCCTCTTTTTTCTTTTTTTTTTTTACAGAAAGAAAAGGCTTGAGTGGAATATTCAGGCTGATTTACTGCTCAGGCTGATAGGGACTCCAGGCTGGATCCCAAAATTTGAACACCGTTCAAAGGGAGAGATATTTAAAAATCCCAGAAAAAGAGATATTTCCAAATTAATGGCATTGCCCAAATGCCTTGGCTCCTTGCACCCCACCAGGAAGGTTTATTATTTTCTGGTAAAATGTTGCTTGAATGGGGAGTGGTAGTCAGTGATGCGTCAGTGCTGCTCTTTGAAGACATTAAAAAGCTGAATGCACAACAAAGAACAGATGTTCCAGCATGCTTTATTTATGCACCCATCAGCAATCTTCCAATGACCACAAAACACAAGCTTTTTTTTTTTTTTCTTTTTACTCCTCACAATATTATTTTCTGATCAACTCACACTCTATTTTTCCTCCAGCTGAAGTCTTACGTGAATTTGGGGGGGGGGTGTGTGTATGCACGCGTTTTGCGTGGGTGTGTGTGCCTGTGTGTGTGCCTGTGCCTGTGCATGAGCGTGTGTGTGTTCTTGAAAGTCTGCTTCCATCAAAAGCAGCCTTCTATTGAACTGTCGAACAGGTGTGGATTCTGCAATTAGATCACATTTCAGAGAGAGAGAGACACTGAGGGTAATAATGGCGGTGAATTCTTCATAGTCAGATGCAGCACCATAGCGACCAGTAACAATGAAGAATAATAGGTATTAGTATTAGGGTGATTATTTTTAGTTTATAGAATCATTTGATTGAATACTGCCATAAGGCACCGTTAACGTGTGCACAGCGCTTGCCAGCTGTAGAGCAAACTTGTATTACTGGCACTTATCTGAAATTCTCATCTCTCCCCCACCCTCTCTGCTCACAATTGGAATGAAAGTAGCGATTAGGAAGTGAGATGTAATGCAGATTAAATGTTATGATGGACTAAGATCCTGATAGGTTATTAAAACTCACTTGCATTTGGTGTTTTAAAGGCATAGTGTTTGCATATTTTTCTACCGGTCTACATCTTTTGGAGATAAAACAAAGGGAACATTTTAAAAATCCACTCCTAACCAGGAGGCTTTTTAATAGTGAGTTTCCAAATTTATGACCTTCCTGTGTGTGCTTTACACCTGTGTGTTGTAAATATATATTAAGTATGGAGCAACTGTGTTACCAGTAACCATGGATCTGATTTAAACAGAGCTAAGGCCTCTGCACTGCAGTGGGCCAGATCCTCAGCTGATGTAACCTGGCATCTCTCCACCGAACTCAGAGGTGCTACATAAAGTTGTACCAACAGAGGATCTGCAGCAAGGGGAGAATGACAGCCTTAATTTGGAATTTCCCTGCATCTGTTGGTATAAATCAGAGGCCTAACATTATTGTCACATAATAGTCTGGTGTAGCAGAGGTGCTGTGAATTTTTAAACATAGAGAGAACTGTTGATCTATTGTTCCTCTCCCAGCCTCCTCCCTCTCTACTTTTGGCTGGCATTGTAAGGAAACAAGAATATTGCAGCGTTGGACAACATGGAAAATTCTGATCTCTATTCTTAATAGATCTTGATATAGATGATTTGTTTTCTCCTTAGGCACAGAACTCGGTTGTTTAGAGACCCTCAGAAGAAACATAGTTCTTCCTTTGATGTCACCTGACATCATAAATATGCCATTATTCCTTTTGCAATAATAATTGCTATTAACAACAGTAGTAGGAGTATTTTATAATATCAAAAAAGCATGCTCATGGCTTCATCAGAGAGGTGAATGTCATAATCCATTTCTTGTAGACTAAGTAAATAAAGACTAAGTCTCACTCAAAGATTTAGCACGCACTATGCAAATACCACATTCCAATTTCAGTTCTCTTTTGTTGATAATTAGAATTATTTAAAAAAAACCCATTAAATTTATTTTTTCAAAATGTCTTCAATGTTAGATGATGGTTGTTTTATTTGCATTTGAGCCAAGGGAACAAGAAGGGTGCTATTACTTTTTCCCTTGACGTTATGACAGTGTCTATGCAGATGTTGCAATACCAACTTTTCTGTATGATTCTGAATTGCAATCATACTGTGCATTTATTCATCTGATTGAATACTGCCACGAGGCACAGCTAACGTATGTTAGCAGTGCACAGTATGCATAGCCTAGTGCTCTTGCTTCACAAAAATGCCAGCAAATGCAACAGTGGGTACAAACCGAAACCACGCACTGAATTTTGGCAGAGCTTGGCGAAAAAACACCTCCAAAAGTTACATCCTGTGATGTAAATCTCAGTATGCCTTACACAAGTCACAAAAACAGCAACGGGAATCTGTAGCGTATGCATGCTCACATAGTGTGCACTGACACTGTCATAAAACCACTATTGAAAATAGTATTTCACATGTGTCTTAGTTTATTTCTGTATACAAACCATTCAGGTTTTTTTCTGTTAATATTTTCTCAGGTTTTTGTTTCAGTGTTTGGGTTGATGGTTTGGGAAGCACAGTGCTAACTCTGCTACATTTTTTTTTTCTTTATACTCCTCAAAAATATGCTATATTAATTTAATATGCTTTAAAATTTCAATGCTGATGAGGAGTTGCATGCCATTTTTTAGCCCAGTGAACAAAAGGCTTACTGAGTCACACATAGCCTATTCAAATAGGAAATGCAGATGCCTGCTAATTTATCTTCTCACATAAATTCCGTTTACCAATCCATACAAGAAATGCCCCCATGTCTTTGTAGTACTGCAACCAGAACGGATGCTGTCACTCAGGGGGGACATGTGACCATTAGTGCCACCACCTTGGGGAGCTCTTTAGCATACTGTCCTCCACTGCTGTAATTAAAACTAACAAGAGCAGTCTACAAAGGAAAATAAGAAAATGCAGAGAGAAACCTGCATATTACAGCTTGCAGCAAGCTGGAGAAAAAAGTTGGGGAAACATTCCTATGCATTCCCAATATGCAGAGGAAAGCCAGATTTCTACAGAGGTTACCGGTGAGGAGAAAAATAAATACATGGACAAGACAGACCACTCACTACATAGGAAGATTATTCCCAAACCATTAGTTTAAGAACACATTGGTTAGAGAAAAATACTCATTTCTTAAAGGAAAAGGAGAGGAGTGCTTCTGCACTGGGAGGAATAAATAGAATCAAAATTCCAATTTTTCTTCCCTTATGTCAAAAGGGGATGCTAAAGAAGAAATTAGATATTAGAACTGGGGTGGGGCACTTTCCCCTGGGAACAGTTTAGCCACCAAATACACAGTTTGAGGTTGACCACAGCTACCCACATATTTATTTTAAATTCAATGAATAGTTTCAGTTATAGACAGACTCAAAAATAGAAGATGAGGTAAAAGTTCTTCAGATATACTGTTTTAAAAGATATACTGTTTTAAAAAGCAATATTGTGCAGTTCTGCTTGGAACATATTGCTTTGAAATTTAGTAAATGGTAGTTCTAATGGATTAAAAATGCACAAAATAAAGGGAAATTTGTCTTGTAATAAAATGAAGTGGTTTTTATTTTACAATTCATACTTAACAAAGGGAGAACACGTCTGCATCTGGTCAACTGGAAATAGATCTTTACTCCTGGTTTTGCAACTCAGCCTCTGAATCAAAACTCAATACTTTGGTTATGATTTGACTTAAAACCACATGCTAGATGCAGCAAATAGACTTTCAGAAATGCCCAGCTCCCAGATCTCTGATCAAGTGGTTATGTCTTCCCCTTTGAAAGCAAAGGATGGATGCAAGAGTTGATGGGCATGGGAAGACAAGTGGCTGCTTGTGTTTGCCCAGTTTAAGAAAAGTCCCAATTCCACTGCCATGGTGAGGAAGATCTGCAAGGTTGGAAAGCAGCAATGCAGCAACAAGCTTCTGAAAGCTACAGTTCTGCTTAGCTATATCTTCCATTTCCACCCTATTCTGTCAAAACGCCTTTGGGATTTGGCAGAGGCACAGTGGCTGTGGGATTAGCAGGGAGCGCCTTTCAGAAATGGTGTTTTATATAGAACAGGTGATATTTCTCCTCTAGTGACAGGACACCTAACCCCCATATCTTCTTGTAGACCTAGTTCTCACAGTGGTTTTCCACCACAATCTGACATATAAAAGCAGATGGATAAGTCTGTAAAGACTTCACATGGAGGAAATGGAATCACTTGAAGGATGAATGACTTATGACAGGCACTTAAGGTCTCGGCTGATTTAAAGAAACTTGTCATAAGCCAGATCCCTGAGAACCACTGGGCTGTCATCACTGTCATCATGGTCAAGAGAGTGCTGGGCTTTCAGCACTCTCTAGATCCAACGTGTATATGTTTGGGCAGAGACATATATTTATATAGCACAGGCTAGAAGGAAGGCAGCTGAACAACAGCATCCCTTCAGTACCTATGCCTTGTATCAATGTCCAGAGCTCAATAACAGCACAAAAATGCAATTGGTGGTGGTGATGGAGAAACAACATGGGGAGGAAGAGAGGGAAGGAGGTGGCTAATGAAAGATCAGCAGATCTCATGAGATGTGTGTTTTCAGCATTACACCATCCTCAACACCAGTTTAGGGTATCTGGATGGGATTATGGAGCCAGACCTCACTGCAGAGGGTCCCTGAGGAATATGGGGAAAAAGGAGAAATGTGTGGGGAGCACACTATGGCACAGACCACTGGAATTTCACCTCTTCAGCTCTTTCTACTATATTTTAAAATAATGCCTTTAAAGAAATAAGCAGAAAGGGTCTCATAATCCTAGAAATAAATGTATTTTAAATTGTTTCACTTTTTTTTTTATGAAAATGTATGAAAGTAGAAAAAAGAGGCTGCCATGATGTTTTTTCTTGATGGAAAATAGCATTGTTTGATAAGCCTCATTGCTTTGCTGGTGCTTAGAAAATTAATTCCTTCTAACTCACAGATGAGTTGACCTTTGGCTGAACCAGTCTGCTGTCATTTTGGGACTCCATTTTTCATTTATTTCAGGATAAATTCTACCATCTTTGCTTCTGATACAGAGTGTGTTACGTCTCATGATGTCCCATCAAAAATATGCTACTTAATATGAGTAACTGGACTTCCTAGCTGCTATTTTGAGAAAACACTGCTTTAATTGCTAAGCACTTTCTCATTATAAAACAGATCTGGATACTGGTGTCTACAGACATGTTTGCACTTCATCTACTACCTCTCAAAATAACTTGATGCAAAAATGGGTCACAGCAGTGGAGACATATATCTACTTTTTTGCTACATACAACATTATTTTGCTCCTACTCGGGTAAAACATGTGTGTGCAGGAGGCACCAAAGGGAGCAGAAACATGGGAGAGTAATGGAAGTAAGAAAACATGGTGAAAACAATGTCAAAAGAAAATGATGATGACATCCACCACTGTGAGAAGAATATGCTGTGAAGTCAGATAAAAGAGTTTGCCTGTTTGAAGTCAGAGGTGTTGAGTAAATTTACTTAATATGAGCGTGAGATGGAGCAGCAGTAAAATACTTGATAAACAGACAATACAAGCCACCTGGCACTTTAAAATCCTCTTATAATTACGTTTATTTCACACTAATAATAAAATATGTAGAAATGATCTATATTATTTAGGCTTCTGATGTATCATTTGCAAAATCATGTAATACCCAAAAAGCTCTGCCGTCACCATGTCATTTGAGAAGCAGCTTTTAGCATCGCCACACATTGTTCTCACAGCTCGCATTATTAATGTGATCATCCTCTAACAGCTGTCTCATGAATCAACACAACCTGACTCCCTGGCAATAAAAGTGGTAATCCCGACCTGTCACCATTTCACCATCACCACCACAAATTTGGATACCATGTGCACGGCTGCTGTGCTGTGCAGTCTGGTGTAGGGTGCATGTTTGTGATGGAAGAAAAGTTTGAATCAGTAAATCCATTCCAAGGAGACAACAAGGAGGGGATTGCCACAAATGTATGTGAATTCACATGTAATGCTCCCCATCACACTAATTTCCTGTACCTGACCACAAAAGTCAAATACCTACCAGTGTAGTAGAAAAAGGAGGCCTGTGGGCTCTATGCAATAGATCCAGTCTGACACAAAAGGACACGTTCTTTTTATTAGCAAAAACTAAACTTAAATCCTCCTAAGGATGCAGAAATTTAGCTCTGGTTGCTATTTCCAAAATGCCGTTGCTGGACTCCACAAAAATCTGGATTTTACAAATCTTTTTTATCTGGAAATGATGAGATACTCAGTGGAGAAAAAAAAGAAAATGGAGAAACTTAAGAATTTCTTAGAGTCAGTGGAGAGGTCCTGAGGCAATAAGATTTTTTATTTTTTAAATTTGGATGGAGAAAATATGTAAACTTTTTTTTTTCTCACTGAGAGACAATGTGAGTTCTGGGAAAGCAAAAACTCCAGTTCAAAAATACTCACAAATTCTGAAGGTACTTGGGATGAAGATTTTGCTATCTATCCCTAGGACAGAGTATCCTTTATGTCAACTGATGTTGGTTTATTTTATTTCCATACTCAGTTCTCTGTCACTTACAGAATGAAATAGTAGGTCATCCATATCAAGATTTGAAATTTTATTTATTCAGGAGCAGTTAGGTTTTATGATTTAAGGCTCTTAATGGGTGCTGGAAATTTTTGCAGAAGAAAGATGATTGATGAGCTGTAAGGAAATGTATTGCTTTATAGGCAATTTAGATTTTTTGTGGAAAAGGATCCAAATAATTAATATAATCCCCTACATGTAAAAATGGGGTTTGAAGTCAAGATATATGATACCCTGAGGTGTACAAACCTGAATACAGTGACAGCTTTGTTCATAAAAATACCCAAGCCAAGCTATTTTTACTGCATGAACAGTACCCCAAAAGTACCCAGCCCCAGAGAGACACCTTTTTTTAGAAAACAAACAGTGGTGTTTGTTCAACTCTGTCGTAAAAAGAAAGGAAAGGAGAGCAATGAAAGAAAAATGAGAAGACAATGGGCTTTTCCTGTCTCATATTACATACTCTGTCTTCCTTTCCTCCCCCCCCAGCCAGCTAAAGCAACTGGCAGGTGCAGTATTGCTCTGCAGATGGACCAGGAGTGGCACACACACAGTTATACATGCCTGGCACACTCGTATTTCCTGCTTTATATCACATGCCAACTAGCCAGGCAGTAGCCAGATTTGAGAGGACATCCCCAACAGTTGTTGTGCATGGAGAGGAACCAGTCTACTGGCAGTGCACTATTAACACTTCTCCAAAAATAGACTGTGCACTTAAGCCAGGGCCATAATTCTCATTTTCCCCCATTTTTTCACTGTCATACTTTCTTTGTCTTCCCTTCTTTGTCATAACTACAGTGGATATCTTTTAGATGGGACAAGTCAGGACAGGTGATTCTACAGCCCTGGATTCCTTGAAACTTTATACACATTTCTTACTGTTCTCCCAGTCCCTTGTCTCCCAGTCCTAAATCAGCTCTTTTTAGTTTGGGAGTGGGGGAGAATAAAGGTAGAAGGGGAGGCCTAAATTTGCTCATAAACTACCTCACAGATCACATTTATAGAAGATTTTTGGCATCTAAAGATGCAACTAATTATTTGGTAGGATTTACAAAATCATAGATTGAGACTGAATCAGACAGATTTACAAAATCATTGTTTCTAGGAACCTAAGTATTTTGTTAAATCTGGTCTGGTACATTTACAGATGTGCCTATTTTGTTTGAAATCTCATCCAAAACTCTCCTTAATTTCTTCCATTTCAAGGGTGGGAAAACTGCTGCTGTGTGCATCTGTGAAAATATTGTGGACTAGGTTGTGATAACAAAGGCACTGGAAAACCAATGTCACCATCTCCCTGCTAAGTTCTCCAGCCAGTGGAAGCCCTGAGCAGTGGAGAATCAGTGGACCAATTCTCACAGCCACTCCACTCCCCACAAAGGATGTAAACAAGAAGAAAGTATGTGAACCCAGCAGGGATGTTCACAAGCATCTTAAAGCAAACTCAAGTTCCCTTTATGTGGCACACAATATTTGAAAAAATGAGTTCTCTAGACAGAGAATATACCAAGGAAATATCCCACCAAAGCAGGCTTCAGCCAGTCTTAAGGCAGGAGAGATTCTGGTCAAAATACTTACAATTACAATTAAAAATTAAAAAAAAAAATTAAAAACCCTCAAGAAGTTCAAACACAGCAATAAAAAAGAAGAAAACAACTACAAAGTTGGGTTCCCTTAAATCCTGACATTTATCACACTGTGGGATTTACTTTTACTGCAGTATTTAAAGGATTTCCTACTCTTAGACTTGGGAATACTGCAAATAGCACAGTAAATATAACTACTACGAGCAGTAAATGTCAAGATTTTAATGGTGCCTACTGTATGCCAGTTGGTTAGAGTCACCCATATGTGTCAATATGTGAGATCTGATTCTGCCCTCAGTTATGTCTGTGTAAAACAGGAGTAAGGGCACTTAATTCAGGTGAGTTACCATCACACAAAACCTATGTGAAATTAGAATCCAGGTCTGTATGCAAAATCTTGTTTGAAGAAAAGCATTGTTCTAAATCAGTTCTTTCCACAAAAAAAAAAAAAAAAGAAAAGAAATCCTTGTTGAAATCAAAGGGCTGAGATAGGACATGAGGATCCAACACAGTTCCCATTGCAGGAGTGCTAGTCATGTGGGCAGAGATTGGCCATCACTTGTTATGCATTTATGTTTCTTGTAGATACGAAATCCATGAGGGCAGAGCCGATACTCCTTCTGTCAGAATAAGACCCCATGTCTACACATTATTAATTAGGGTATTAGACAAAAATAAATTAACTTCTCTGTATCCAGAGACTTTTAGTCCCTCCTTTTCCTTGAGTCTTGCAATACTCCAAACAGCATTCTTGTGCTTTAGAGAAGCTTTCTTTCCATAAAGCAGCATAAAGCCATGGAGGATACTGCAATAATGTGGAAACAGGTGCCACAAGCTCTGGCTCCAGTTGTGAAAAAAAGTGTGCTTAACTGTGCTTAACAGACCAAAACCTTACTGAATGACAGCTCTGTGAAGGCAAAGAATCTTCTTTTATATCAAAAGAGCTTTTTTAAAACACATCCTCTGAGGCCAACAATAAAGACAAGCCCCTTGCAGTTGACACTGGCAGAGTTGCCATGCAAAGCCACCAGCCCCTTCCTGCAGTCCCACACATTCTTATGTTCTGCTGCCTCTCAGGCCAGCAGCCAGCTGCACCCAGTCCCTGCGAGGCTTCCTTGAGAAAATTCACCACAACAAGTCACAATAGGTAACAACATGGAAAATCATTTTGAAGTATCTTAAACTTTTAAAACATGATGTGGCTTTTTCAGAGGTATATTTCTTTCTGACATTAAAAAGGAGGTGTTAGATGGAATCTTGAGATTTGATTCTGAGTAAAGGATTCCAAAGTTTTGGTACAGCTAACCACATTCTCTTAGACATACCCCACTTTTATTACCCAATAGAGGTTATTTCAGATCCTTCTATTTTCAGTCTGCCACACGCTAAGTACTCATCATTTTATGACACATAGTTACATGGACTAAGATAATGGTAATTATATCTCATACTTCAAAGCAATTACCCAGTGAGGTGAGGAAGGGCTCCTTCTTCCACATTCCACGATAGAGTATTTGCAGCATGGAGTTATTCACCTTTGTGAGATGCATTAGCTATTGGTCAGAGTCAGAAGCAAGATACCAGATTTAATGGATTAAAGGTCTGATCCATTATCACACATCTTATAATTATCCAGAAGCATAAGTCTTTACAGTAATTAATCAGTGAGAGATTAGTGAATATTCCCAGTGGGAAGGTACTAAGTCTGAGAAATAAGTGTAGTTTGGTGATGTCCTTAATTAGATATTGACTCATTATCCAGAACGCTTGTGTTTTTGGACATGATGGTCATATGAAAAAAAAAAAAAGAAAAAAATCCTATTTTCTTGTAGTCCTTAAAGAATATAAGGTAATTATTCCTGAAATTTACATATGAACTCTAGATACTCTGTGCTAGGGAATTCTGTTTTCAGCTTCTCTATAGGTATAGATGTATTCCTGTAGCTGCTTTAGATGCAGCCAAAAAAATGGAGGGGGTGGTTTGAACAAGGTTAAGCAGCTGTTCTGCCACTCTGACCCCCAGAGGAACTTCTCACCAGAGAAAAATGAGTTGCCAACCCTTTTACATGGCCTGGACCAACCTGCCAATGCATAAGGGCAGGGGAGCCTCAGTGTCCATCAAAGGACATCTGAAAGGCCAGGGAAGAGATGATGAACACATGAGAGAAAGGAAAAACAATTCTCTGAATTTTGGCTCCTGGCTGTTAAGATCTTGAAACTCCACATGGAGGTAGTCTGGGTTTTGTACCCCCAATTGCTGTTATATCCAGCAGCTGACCTCTGTGAAATACCCTGATCCTCATGTTCTAAGTACAATGGTCCTGCAAACAGAAGAAATGGAAGCCCAGTGAGACCTCTGTAGAGGTAGATTTTCCTCCTTTTTAGTTTCCTGTATCCTAACTCCATGCCAGGACCATTGCACTGGGCTAACCCAGCTTTGGCTTTCCTGCTCTCAAGGACTGAGCAGAGAATCATCTATGTCTATGCACAAAGTCACAAAATCCTGTTTTTCACACCAGCAGGTAGTGTCAATCAGGTGTCATTACTATTAGATCTAGACATTAAGTATGTGTCCTTTTCACAAAAACAGAGGTGTTCAATCTTTTCTACCAATATCCTACTTCATATTAACTTTATTTGGGATTTTCACACAAGGCAACTCCAAAGGAAACAGGTTTTCATGAGATTTCACAGCCCCTAAGGAGACAGAGAGCTAGAAGCACGTCTCGAGCCTCCTCCACGCCTTGTCTCACTTGCAAAGAAACGGGACAACACTGTGATGAGGTATGTTAAAGGCTCCCTCAGCTCTTTAGTCGCCTCCTCTCATTCCTGACATTGTGTCCCCTTCTGTGTATGGCACCATCTCACATTTCCCATACTCCAAATAACTTCTCACTCCTCCCTCAACTCTTTCCTTTGAGGAACCTTCCTTCCTTTTTCTCCTCAACACTCAGCTCATCTCTCTTCCCCCCAACTGAGCTGTGAGCTTACTGGAACAGGGAATGTACTGTATTCTCAAAGTACTCTATAAACATGTTTAATAACAATCTTTTTCAACCCTTGATCTTTCCTGGATGAATCCCACTTAATCCTCACTGAGATTTTTATGAATGGATTTTCCTTACCCTTTGAGCAACATCTTTTTGCTAATATTTTTATGTCAGCAACTAAGTGGGAGATAGACTGTAGCTGCTAAAAATAAAGAATAAAAGACAAAAAACCACTAATTACTCAGATCAAAACAAAATCTGGAGAAGTGAGTCATAACTCAAAAGAAAGGGAAAAATGTCTTGCTTTTCACTAGGAAATGAAAAAAAAAAAAAACAAACTACAGAGAATTAAATTCTTGTCCTCCTCTTACACTTTGGATATTATTGTCATCTTTAAGTTAACCAAACTAGATCATACTGCAGCTCTCACTTCTCGGCTACAAGTAAGAAATGAAAGATGTCACAAAAACTCATACAAGTCACAAGGCAAGAAAGCCAAACAGCTTCAGCTTTACAAATGAAAGAGATGAAATTGCCACAGTATTAAATAAAAGGAAGAATTCAAAGCAAAGAACACAAACTACTTCTGACTATGTAAAGCCAATAAGATAGTACAACTGGTAGAAGGCTGCTGGCTGCTTGTACACTGTGCCAGTTACTGAACTAGCATGCACCAAAATAATTCGTAAATAGATATCTTCTGCTTTGAGCTCTTATTTTAAGAAACATTTCAGTAGCATGCAAGCTATAAATACTTCTGGATCCATCCTTGATGCAACTACACTACAGTATTTGGAAATAAGTCTTTTATGCATTATTTAGTGTTTCAACTGTGGAAAAATACTTTCATAATATGGTAACTTAAATGTCTGAGATAATACTCATGAGTCAAGTTCACAGATCATATAAAAAATGATGTAAAATATATGTGGAATTTCCCATATCTTACTCCTTCTATAGCTTTTCTTAATACAAATCAACTCTTTCTAAATTACTGATCATTGATTTAATAGCCTTTTATATGTATCTGCATGCATGTGGGCAATTTTTTTGCTACTGTCAAGTGTATTATCAGGTAGGTCTTGTGTCCAAAGCTGGAGAAAGATGGTATAAGATGACTTTGAAGTTGAAAAAATTATCAGCACCTCTCCATTGAAACATTGAAAGCAATCCATAATTTAAAAAAAATCACTTTTATTTATTATTTATGTAAAGATTTATGGAATATGACAGTCTCAGAGAGGTGGGCTGAGATTAGCCCCTCAAGGAAAATAGTCCACATCTCACAGATTGGAGGAGAGGAGGATAACCACAGGCCAAATAAACTCACTTAGCACACAACAGCTATACCCAGCAGACCATAACATGGACTATGTTTTGTTTGTGGGCTATTTATACATGCCATTACTAGAGAGAAGAGTCTTTCACTTGCTGAATCTTAGTCTGCTATGCACTGAGTGCTTTAACTGCTATCATTACCAATGTTTACTCCTTCTCTAATGTATTATCAAATTGCATCAATTTTCATAATAAAACCTTTGCCCCCATATAAATAGTTTATTCGTGCAAATAACAAAAGGTAGGAAGAATTAAATGTTGGGGATTTTTTAAGAGATTATATACACTGTGAATGATAAAGGGCATAATAATTTTTTTTAAAAAATGCTTCTGCAAGACAGCTTACACCTGTTGAAACCAGAATTTGTTGATTTCACTCTGCAATCGCAAAGCCTGTCTTTAAAACTAACTTGGGGAGTGCTTCCATATTGGTAACTTAAATATCAGGTACAGACATTCTCCGATCACTGAAAAAATTCATCAGTCCTGATGCCCTCCCTGTCCCTAAGCTCTGTCCAGGATGACAGTTATGTAGCAGAGAGTCTCTAATGCTGCTTGAAGACACAGTGTTCATTCCTGGTAACAGAATGGTCAAAGTTTGGAATCACAGACAAGTGGTCCAAAAGGGAGGGGCATGAAAACAGTGTTCAGGTGAAAAGGCCAGCCTCAGAGAAAAGCACTGAGGCTGGCCTTTTCATCTGAACACTGATGAAAATTAATGATGTTTTGAAAGAGCAGAAAGGCTGAGAGTGAACACTGGCCAAGCAGTTATATGGGAAGTAGCTGTATAGGATATACTCTCCAATGCATTAGTGGAGCAACTGAACAGTTGTTTTATTAAATGATATTATGAACTCTCTGATCATAATTGCAGCTGCTACTTGTATCCCAGTAGACTAATATGCTCTGTTTCTCCTACTAAGGCACGTCTGGGACAATTGTAGGGGGACACACATGGGCGGGGAGAAATTGCAGTGAGAAAATGTGCCAGGATTCCACAGTTCAGACAATATGTTACCAAATATTATGAAATGAAAAATATTAATTTGGAAGTATGTTCCCTATTACAAGCAACTTATACAAGATAGAATAGCTTCCTGCCTATATTATGCAACAGATTCGCTCAGTAAAGGCTTTAAAAAAAAGGTGTGTGGGATACATGCCCATAAGTAAGTGTCCACAGCTGGGTGCCTTGGTCTTATTTACACACTCAAATGAACACCAGGTACTGCAGGTACTTCCAAGTACAGATTTTGGACAAAGAAAGAACTAGCCTGGTGAAAAAAAAGAGGCCACAGCTGCCATTTGCACCTGCCAAGTCATACTCACATCTCATCATCTGGTAAAGAAATAGTCACATCCCAACTCAGTTCTCCCACACAAATCTCATTCTATTAGGTCCCTTATGTTTCACTAGCCATTACTGTATGCCCATATTTGCACATTCATGTGTCTGGCTGCAGTAGACATGGATTCCGGATCATTACTAGTTTTGAAAGGGTTTTTAATTTTAGAAAATGCAGTAGCAAAAAATATTGTCAGACTCATATTCCAATTTAAATATTAGAATGATGTCTCATTGTCTTTCAGTATAAAAAAATTAGAAGAGATTATGATTTTTTTTAAATGATGCTACTTTTATATGATATTGCAAAGAGAATAAGGCACTTTCCTTTAAACTGATTTCCAAAGCTATATCTGAGATCTATATCTGCTGTTTATGGATCACAACTAACTTTATAGTCATGTATAAACTGTACTTCTGAGTGCTGTAAGAGGTATCCCCTGTCTCACAATAAAAATATTATGGAACATTATATTTCCATATAGTAATGGCACTCTTATTTTACTAGTAGGAAAGGTATTGTACTAATTTAATTGAATAACATAAAAGTCTCACAAGCAAGATCAATATTTTATTTTCTCAACAGTTTTTGTCAATGAAGATTTAATTTCCCGTGCAGAGAAGGTGTTTGTATAGCTCACAGATATAAGTGGGGTGTGGTCCTTTCTGTGGAGCCCAGAGGCTTTGACTTCCCCCCCTGCTCCAGTCCCACAAGAGCCTTAACAGCAAAACACAAGTCTAGATGTCAGTAAGTAGAGGATTTATTTGCAACCATATAAAAACTTATCCCTTGATCCAAAATCATATAAATTCTCCATGTTTTAGTTTATGGCGGAACTAAAGATTTCTGAAAGCTTAGCTGTGTTGGGTGGGATGCAAAGATAAGAAAACATAAGCAAAATGAAAAATAACATAACTTAGCCTATTTCACAGGTTGACATCAGAAGACAGAGGCTTCTGTAGAAGGTAAATATTACCCTAATCTCTGTTGTAAATCTAGAATGGTTGTTTTGATCTTTTTTTTAAATTGAATGCAAGAATGCAGAAATGCATGCAAGTTAGCCTAAATACAATAATGTTCGAAGACAATAAAATTAAAATGCTGCAAATCTGCAATTATAATCCAGAACCTTGGCACAATGGACAGATATGTGAACTTTCTCTGAACCTAAAACCAAGTGCTACTTGAGAGAAATTTTCAGTTGATCTGGGTCAGCCGCTGGTGTTGCGTGGAAGCTATTGGCAGTCTGGTGGCCAGAGCCAGGTTTCACAATGGACTTCACATTTGCTTACAACCAAAACTCCCTGAAAATTCGAAGGTTGTAAATTAGAGACGGAGCTCCACAAGTCTCTAATTAGACTATAATCTGTCCACAGAATAGATTTATTTACTGTTCTGTTAATCCTTACAGGCTTCTCATCTAAAGGAAAAAATACCCTTTCCACCTATACTTACAGCCTGCTCCAGAAGTGACACCACACAGCACCAGGCACAGGTTTTCCAGACTACTGCTGTCATAAGCAAGGAAAAATACCAAAACTCCTCAAAGTGTATTAAAAACAAAGTCAAAGATGTAAACACAACCTCATTTTACAGTGTGAATGAGGAAAACAGTATTCTGAAGCAAATGAGGTCTGATGGAGTTAGATGGGAAAGCTACAGTCACTTTGGCCATTTCAGCAGATTGGCTCCTCAGGAGAAGACACTCCTACCTGTCAAAAGATGCTAATAATAAAAATTATTATAATTATATACATAATTACTTCACACTTATCATTAATATCCAATGCTAATAAAGATGAAGCCTGAATATAATATTAAAATAATGTTGCCATTTGCACCTCAACAGCATATTTGTTTATCATTCCTTTAATATTGTGACTCTAAAGGTGGAGATGTGAAAGGAGAGAAGGAGCAGCAGCTGAAGAGCGTCTCCCTTCTGTGCTTTGTGGTACTGTGCTGGTCTGGGCTGGGATAGAGCTGGTTCTCTTCTCAGTAGCTAGTAAGGGGCCATGATTTGGATTGTACATGAAACAGAGTTGATAACACAGAGATGGTTTTGTTACCGCTGAGCAGCGAGAGGCAAGGCCTTCTCCATTGCTCCCCTCAACCAGCAGCAAGGGGGCTGGGGGTGCACAGGAAGGGCACAGAGCCAGGACAGCTGACCCCAGATGGCCAAAATGATGTTCCATGCCATATGGTGCCATGCTCAGCAGAGAAAAGCTGGGGAAAGAAGAGGGCAGCAGGGTGTGCATGGAGTGATGTGTTTGTCTTCCCTTACAGCCAGGGCCCCATTTCAGCACAGCCCAGGCCACAGACCCCGCTGAGCCTGACTCCCTCCAGGGGCTGGCGGCCCAGCCCCTTGGCCCGCCAGCCCTGGCAGCACCCTGGCACCCCTGTGTAACTCTCAGTTTGGCATGTCACTGGCGAGCAATGGGGGAACAGACTCGTCCCTTCCAGACCTGATTTTCCTCCCCTACAATGCACGAGCTTATAGAGCACGTCCAGGGCAATTTCTCCTGAATGAAGCATTTGATTTATGCAGCTACTAAGATATTCACTGGCTCACAACACAATGACTATGTAAGTACAGTTAACTAACACCCCTACCTAAAAACTCTGTCTTTCCATTTTTATTCTTCATTTTTATCCTGACACATCGCCCTCACATTTGTTCAGGCCAGACAGAGGCATCTGTAAACTACCTTTGAGTTAATATGCACATGGATTCTCAACCTGCCTCTTAAAAACTCTTTATACCTATCCTCAAAGTTGTATTTTTGTATTCCTGGACTTGATAAATAGCATGTGTGGTGAGGTGGGAAAGGTGTTCATAATTTCCAGCTGAAGTATTGCCTGGTGAAGTGTCAGCTTGGGTTACATAACTCATATATAAACAGACTTTTTGTGGCTGGTAGGAGAATAATTGGTTCACCTCTTCTATTCCCTATCTCACACAGCTGCATTGGCCTCTTATTTCATTATTCAGTAAAGCTTGCAATGACCACCACATTCTTTACAAAATAGCTATATAACATTAAGGGAAATCTCATAGACTAAGAAGATAAGGTCAGCATTTAAACCCCTAAAAACTCGTTAGGAAGATACAAAGTGTTTATTGGACAACTACATTCTTCTGAGGCTGGTCAAATCTGAGCCTTCAAGGACACTGCCATGAGAGAAAGGTTAGTGTGGAGCTGACTAGTAAAAAACCCCAGGTGTTTCAGGTACTACTGAAATAATAAACCATTACAACTTCCCAGGGGATGAAGTCAAGAGGAGTGCCCTGACAGTAAGGATTTGTTTCTGGACTCTCTCCCATTCTCTCCTGGATGGAGAGTAAAAATTACTCTTCAATGATAAATAAGCATGCTGTTATTTTCTTTCTGCTTCTCACATGGTCTTTTTTAGGTGTGTGACTTTTTTCATTTTTTTCACAGAGTGTAAAATGAAGGCAATATCTAAATCCCCTCTCCTCTTGCTGGAGGTATGAAAGCTAGGTAGGGAATATGCAGAACATGTTCTGGAGATGAGCAACATTGAACACATGACTGATATATGTCTAGGAGCAACAGCAATATCAGTAGCAATACTGATGGCATGAGAAGGAACATACCTATCTAAAGTGCATAAAGTGCACACATCTGCATCTAGACACATTCCTGTGGTGCTCTGGGTGGGAAGCCTCTCCAGAAGAACAAAGGAGACTTTTTTTTTGTCACTGAATCGTCCCTCTGTTACATCTCATTGAACAAGTCTTGTACTAGAATACACTGAAAAATCACTAGGAGGCAACTTCTTCAGGGTCTTTGTAAATGCTACTGCTTACATTATCTGAATTTAAACCATAGTACATTTTCTTACACCCATATTAAAAGAGTGGATAGAAAAATATCTCCTTCTGTTAACCTTCAGCTTAGAGCTTAATTCTCTCAAACATTTGAGAGAGCAAAATGAAATTGTACAAATGTCTGTGGAATAGGAAATGTAAACAGGAGATGTCTCTGAGGCCAAGCAAATGTGTGGAAAACCCCAAAGTTTCCTGCATCATTTTCTTGTACTGAATAAGCACACAGTATAGTTTGTAATAGGAAATTATTTTCTCATTCAGATGTCCAATCAAAAGTTATGAGAAGTCCCCCTACCCCAATTCCCCAACTGCATCATAGAGAGCAATATAATAAGGCCCCATTGACAAAAATATTCCTTGATTGCAAGGATTGTCGATATCCTGAAAATGAGTTTTCACAACACTAGAGGTGCACTTCAGCTCACTTTGCCAGGTGTTTGCATTGCAGTGATAATTTCCAGCACTGTGCTGGCTGCTGAATATGGCCCAAAATTGGAATCACCCCCATAGGAGTATTCAGATTGCATAGGAAAACCTGGGCAAAGAATAGAACAGACTACCATCACAAAGAACAGAGCAGCACACCCTGAATGCAAGCTGCATCAGAGCAAGCATGCAGGAGTCGTTTTTACAGCTTTATAGCAGCAGAAGTTTCCATATTGATATGCAGGAAAGCTGAGGGAGAATCTCAGAATCAAGTCTCCTCTCCAGCTCAAATCTGTATTTTAGGGGACTCTGGGGTAAACACACGCAGTGCCTCTTTCCTTTTCCCTGGGGCGTTTCCACAAATACTTCCCTCAGTCTGAATCTTTCTCTATGCAGGAGTTCAATAGTGACTCTCCATCATACGAAGCAGCTGGCGAGTCCTGGTCTACAGTTTGCTAATGAAGGAAGATTTCCTCCATTCCTCGCTGAAAGCGCAGCCTTCCTTTGCTTTTCCTGTGTATGCAAAAGGAGAGATAGAGAAACAGGCCAGAGAGAGAGACTCAGCTCATCATGGTGTAAAGGAGAGCAGTATCTGACCCCTCACAAAGCTCAGAGGTTCACACCAGCATGTGTGGCACTCCAGATGCTGTGCATGAAGCCATGCAAAGGTGACTATTTACACTTACACTGACTGCAGGCTGCCTATCCAAAAAGCATCACGTATGTGAAAATAGCTGCCACACACAGAAGCTACTGCCAGTTCCTTTGCTCTGCTCTTCTTTGGTAATCAATGCTTCAGCTGTCCAGAGTTTTAAAAGGGTAATGAGAGAGAGGACATTGTCCCAAAGTTAAAAAAAGGAAAATCCTGCTTCTGTGTTATGCTGTGAGGACACCAATGAAATTGCTCCTATTTACAATTACTTTAGTGAGATGACTGTGCCAGAGTTCAAGAGAAAAGAGTATCACCTAAACAGAGGCTTGCTCTTGATATCAATTTATTGACAGAAGGTTGAATTTCTAGTTTCTGCTGCCAGTTATCCCTTACATAATCAAAATAATTTCTTCTTGATATGATCATAACTGTTTAAAGTCAAGATGACTAGAAGCAAACTGATTTCAGAAGTCCTTCCTTCCAGTACCTTCTTTGAATGATAGGAAGTTTGATTTTCAGTAGCTATTTTTAAAAGTTTCCAAAAAGCAGAAGCTCTCAAGTTGAGCAAAAAACAGTTGATGCTAAAAGTACTAGTCACATTTGAAATGTCAGCCCTTGTATGACAGGCAAACAATGACCATCAGTTACAGATTATCTCTGAGTTGTTTTTTTTTAAGTATTCATGATGCTAAAAAAAGGCTTTAATTGATTGTTACCTATTTTAAGGGAGTTGGGTCTTTAAGGGAGTTGGGTCTTTTCATTCACATCCACAATTTAATTTTTATTTAATATGGTTACTCCAATTTTGGCAAAGACTTATTCCCTAGTAAAGGCAGGGGGTCTTGGGCTTATTTGTGTAGGCAGCACAAATCCAGGCTGCTTCCCATTCCCTAAGGCACAGCTATGCTGCTGGTATAGCTCCCCTGCACCAGCTGCAGGAGCACTAATCCTCAAACTGTCATTGGAGCACAGACACCCCAGTGCTGTCCATCCCAAGAGCCCTGCAAGGAGAAGTTTGATCTGACTGGGTCTGCAGGTCGCTCGCTCTGGGAGCCATATCCTGTTGCATAATGAAGCAGCACCGTATGTTTATGTACCAGACCTTCCTAAAAAAAAGTGAGCATTGCCCTTAATCACTGGCATTTATGATTCATAAAGAAATGGAAGAAATGTGGATAAGGAATGTGTGATAAGAACAAAAGATGTCTGTGCCCACTGACATTGTGGGTAGAATCCTGCTGTCATTGCACTCCATTGGGACTGCAGGCCTGGCTTAATGCAGCCTGATTGCAGCTGTGTCTGCTTTGGTTTCCTGAAAGAACTTGCAAGTCTAGCATGGTAACTTGTCATCTGCAAGCCAGGAGTTTTATTCACAGTTTGCTAGAAGCCACATTAAATAGCAACATCAGTCTGGAGATCAGCTTCTGCAGCAATGTTCTTATCCTTAAGCCTGTGCAGATGGGTGATTCCCTGTGTGCTTGCTTTAATGGCTGTGCTGCTGAAGACACTAATATCCTAAGACATATCTCTCCGGGGGGCTCTTGATATGAGAGTAAAATGAAATTTGTGTCCAGTTTGCCAGGGCCTCACTAGTGCCCTAACAGCAGGATGCTGTATTAGAAAGACACTCTTCACAGGTGCACCTTTCACAAAAAGACTGTCAGAAAAACCTGAAACATTGGCATTATTTAACCAAGCTCATAAATAGCAAATTCTCCAAACAACTAGAAATATTTATGCTTCCTATATCCTTGGAGTTCAGGAATCCACAGCTTTGTTACCAGTGCCGCCTGTGAGGTTATTGAGAAATTAATTCTACTGTCAATGTGTATAGACGGAGCTTTGCTATAAAAATGCACCCAAATACTATGTATTTTGTCTTTCTTTCCTCCCTCTAAGCACTGTGCTAACAATATGACTCTTTACTATCAGAGCAACTTGTGATTATGTAGTGATAAGCAATCCACACTCAATATGCCATCCCATTAGGCAGTGTTAAGTTATTACAGGTCGTATTGCTAAGCCTAAATAAGACCTGACAGAAAAGCTCATTAAATCTGAAAAATACTCAAATGAAAAAAAAGAACCCTTTTCCCTTCTTCCCCCCAAACTAGATTGAGGTATTTAGCTCAAAGGTCCTGATGACCTTTGTGAGAGAAGCCTCCTGTGGCACGGGAGTCTCTCACAGAAGGGCTCTGCAATTCCCAGTATTGGATTAGCACCAGTTGCATGGATTCATTCCCTTAGCTGACCCTGAAAGGAGTGGGGAGCTAATGGAGAAATCCCTCTTCCAGACCCTTTGGTTTTATGGTCTCATGAGCAGGCCTCCAATCCCTGGAGCACAGATGACACAGAGAATTCCATTTCATTCTTGCTAAATATAGCACCTTCCCACTCATTTTTTTCCCAGCAGACAAACACAACCTGTAGTGGCTTCTCTGCTTGCTGCACATGTCCTACATCCCATAGACCAAATGACAGACTAAAACAGTGATGAAGAAGTTGAAATGCCAACTTATGCCACTCCTTGATTCACTGTTCACCCTAGAGAAAGGACTTCACCCTCTAGGGAGCGTACCTAGCTATCAAGTTAAATGACAGTATTAAAGCATCCTGTCTTCTGTCCTGGATATTTGTCCCTCCAGTGACCTCCCCACAAGCATTGGTTTAACTTATATGTGCAATTAGGCACTCTCAGAAGCAAAATCCCCAAAAAACTATGGCTCTTTCACATCCACAATTATCTTTACTACACTGATTTAAACAGAAACTTAAACATTAGGACTGGTGAACTGATTACATGATCCCTTTCCATTTGGTAAACTGTTTTTAATTCGGTATAGCTGTGGTCTACAAAAGCTTCTGAAACCATTGTCTTATTCAGCAGCATTTGGTCTTCACTACGAAGTGCAAGGAGTCCTAGTTTTACATCCAGTAATGTGACTTCATCTCACAAAGTGCTTTAAGATCCTGGTGAATGATAAGCAACTAAGTAATCCAAATCAAGCCATCAGGATTAGGCAAATGCCTAAAGTTAAGCACAAATGTATTTTTCAGGATTGAGGCTCAGGGGAATGCA